>NC_137772.1:116436347-117060749 GCF_963455305.1 Plecotus auritus
AGTGAATAAAGAAGTTCAAGGAAAAGGGAAGATGGCTGCCGACGGGAAGGCAGACTGCAAAATAGTGTGTGAGTGAGAGAACAAAGTGAGAGTGTGTGATCGCACAGGGAGTGTTTGTTGGTGAGTTGAGGGACAGCTATACTCCAGGGGACTGTGGGGGACTGCCGGATGGGGTTCCCCTGACTGGGCAGACTCCACTGCTGCCGGGATCCCTCCCGGAGAGACCAGCCCTGACACGGAGACCACGCCCTCTGGAAAGGGAGAGTGGATGTTATCGGAAGCCTGAAAATCCCAGGAATCTACAACTATGGCACCCAGCGAACAGCTGCAAACCCGAGAACACCAGTCCCCAAGTGGCGTGAGCATGCAGATTCAGAGGAGCTCTGCACCTCCTCATGGAAAGGTCAGATTTTGCCTGGGACAAGGTGAGGTTTGTGGTCCGGGCAGGAGAGAAAAATGTGCACAGCAGGAGCTGGAGGACCTGGGGAAGTCTGTGCCCAGAAAAATCTTCAGCAGCTGGGGCTGGCATAATCCGCGAATGTGGAAGGGGATCCACAGAGCTGCTAACAGAAAGGAACTCTAAAAAGCAACCCATAGCTGAACTGGGCGAAAAAGGACAGCCTAAAAATTGCTTAGACGCAAGGGGAAAAAAGACTGCACAGACTTGTGCCGCAGCGCCGGAGTTTGCACACTTACTCTGGCTCTTTTCTCTCTCTCTCTCTCTCTCTCTCTCTCTCTCTCTCTCTCTCTCTCTCTCTCTCTCTCTCTTTCTCTCTTTTTTCTCTTTAAATCCTTGCTTTTGATTACTAAGCCCAATACATAGGATCACTCAATAGGGGACACTCTAAGAGACTGCAGGGGAAAGTTGTTTTTATGGAACCTGGATCAGAGTGGGGAATAACCATCAGAGAACCAACTCTGGGGTAGCCCATTTTCCCTAAACCAGTATTAAGTGCCACAGGGAAAGCAGGATCTAAGCACTGGCTAGAGAAGACCTATAGACCAGGAGGTCAATCCAGAAACACTGCCACCCAGGGGTTAAATCACAAATTGACTTTTGTGTAAACACAAATAAAGGAGTATAAGAAACAGAAGTACTGCCTGCTTGAAAATCAGGACACTGGCCTAAAACACTGAGGAACAGTGGAATGCAGGGAACTTCAATACTGTCCTGACTAGGAAACAGGTGTGCCAAACAGAACAGTAGAGGAAGTGAATGACTGTCTCTACTGCACATTTTATTTTTATTTTTTTCATCTATTACTTAAGAAACTAATTTTTTTTCTATTTTTCCTCACTTGATTTTGCCTTTTTAATTATTACATTTTTATTTTCAATCAGTATTATTACTACTGTTATTTAAACTTTTTTTTTAAAAGTGTCATTTTACTTTCTCTTTATTTTACTTTGGGATTAGTGTTCTACATTCTATTTTCATCTTTCCTTTAGCATCATTTTACTCTATCTCAACTTTACCTTTATGCCAACACTCTCTTCCTCAGTTTTCCCCTTTTGTTGTCCTGTTTCTCTTACCTTATTCCTGCTTTAGATTTTCTCTATTCCTTCTTTTTACCCCCTGTTAAAATTTCACCCTACTTATATATCTAATTTCCAATCCCCTGCTCCAAGTCCATACACACCTCTCTCTTCTCTTTCTTCACTATCCAAATTTTTTTCTCTCTGCCTTTTATTGTTGTTTTCTTGATTGTTGATTATATTGATTTATTATGCTTGTTTGTGAGATTATTTCGCTTTTACTTTTTGTTTTATTCTTTTGTTTTTGTTTGTTTTTTACTTCTGTTTTCCCTCACCTTGCTTGATATTAGTTGTTGTTTGTAGTTTGCATTCATCTCTAGGTATTTGTTGTTGGCATTTATTGGATTAGCGGTGGTTCTATTGGAGTTTTCTCCCCATATAAATAGTTTTTTCCCTATTCTTTCTTATTCTCTTCCTTTTCTCTCTTACATTTTTTTTCTTTTCAAAATTTCATTTTTGCACTATTTTTTTTTAACCTTCTTTCTTATCCTCCAATTTGCTTTTCTCTGGTGGTCACCTTTATTTGGGGTTTTAGTATTGTGAATACATTTGTGTTCACTGCCTTGTGCAATGTGATTTGTTGTGTTGTATTTTTTGCCTTTAAACCAACCCAGGAGAGAGATAATTACATAACCAGACAGCCGGAGAAGAGAGATGATGGGGAGACAAAGAAACAGCCCGAATATGAAAGAAAAGCAGGCAATCACCAGAAAAAGAAGTAAATGAAATGGAAGCAAGCAACCTGTCAGAGAAAGAATTCAGAGAAATGGTCATAAGATGGATGAAAATAATGGAAGATAAATTCAACAATATGTGTAAGAACCAAGAGGAAATGAGGAAGAACAAAGAAAAAATGAAAAATTATATTGCTGCTATAGAGAACTTAATAGAAAGCATCAACAGTAGACTAGAAGACGCAGAGGACCACATCAGTGAGCTAGAAGACAAGGTAGAAAAAATACCAAAGCAAAGAAGCATCTAGAAAGAAAAAAACTTAAAAAACAGGAGAGCCTAAGGGAACTTTGGGACACACGAAACAAAACAACATTCGCATAATAGGAGTGCTAGAAGGAGAGGAAACTGAGCAAGGAATAGAAAACCTGTTTGAAGACATAATGACAGAAAACTTCCCTGAAATAGAGAAGAAAAGCTCACACAAATCCCAGAAGCTCACAGAATCCCAAATAAAATGAACCCCAAAAGACCAACAACAGGGCACATTATAATTAAATTGGCAAACACCAACGACAAAGCAAAAATCTTAAAAGAGGCCAGAGAGAGACAGAACGTTACCTACAAAGGATCCCCCATCAGACTAGTGACTGAATTATCAACAGAAACACATCAGGCAAGAAGGGAATGGAATGAAATATACAAAGTCGTGCAATGGAAGGGTCTGAATCCAAGAATATTGTACCCAGCAAGGCTATCAATCAAAATGGAGGGTGAAATCAGGAACTTCACAGACAAAAGAGGACTAAGGAAGTTTATTACCACCAAACCAGCAATGAAAGAAAAGCTAAAGGGTCTGCTGTAAAAAGAAGAAATAGGAAGCGAAGAAGGAACACAGGGGTAAAGAATAAAAATGGTGACAAACAAGTACCTATCAATAATAACTTTAAATGTAAATGGATTAAATGCCCCAATCAAAAGACACAGGGAAACTGATTGGATAAGAAAACATGACCCATATATCTGCTGTTTACAGGAATCCCACCTTAGAAAAAAAGATGCAAACAGACTGATGCTGAAGGGATGGAAAAAGGTTTTTCAGGCAAATGGAAATGAAAAAAAAAGCTGGGGTAGCAAGACTTATGTCTGACAAATTAGATCTCAAAGTGAAGGACATAACAAGAGATAAGGAAGGCCAGTTCATAATACTAATGGGAGAAATCTAACAAGAAGAAATGACTCTGGTAAACATATACACACACAATACAGGAGCACCCAAATACATAAAAAAAACTTCTGGAGGATATCAAGGGAGAGATTGACAGCATTACAATCATAGTAGGAGACTTTAATACCCCACTATCACCAATGGACAAATCCTCTAAACAAAAAGTCAGCAAAGAAACATCAATCCTAAATTACTCACTAGATCAGATAGAATTAATTGACATCTTCAGAACATTTCACCCCAGAGACACAGAACATACATTCTTCTCAGGTGCAAATGGGTCATTTTCAAAGATAGGCCATGTATTGGGTCACAGGCAAAGTCTCTTCAAATTCAAGAAGATAGAAATCATATCAAGCATCTTCTCAGATCACAATAGCATAAAACTGGAAATCAACTACAATAAAAACAATCCAAAAAATCAAACACATGAGACTAAATAGCATGCTATTAAACAATGACTGGGTTATGAGAGAGATCAAAGAAGAAATGAAAACATCATGGCAACAAACAACAATGAAAACACAACAATCCAAAATCTATGGGACACAGCAAAAGCAGTATTGAGAGGGAAGTTCATAGCTCTACAAGCCTACTGCAAAACAAAAAAAAAACAACAAAAAAACCTAAAACAAAAACAAAACAAGAAACAATGGTAATAAATTACCTAACCCTACAACTCAAAGAGTTAGAAAGAGAGCAACAAGAAAAGCCCAGTGTATGCAGAAGGAAGAAAATAATAAAGATCAGAGTGGAGATAAAAGACATAGAGACAAAAAAAAAAAACACACACAAAACAAATGATCAACAAAACCAAGAGTTGGTTCTTTGAAAGGATAAACAAGATTGATGAACCTCTAACCAGGCTCACCAAGAAGTAAAAAGAGAGGATGCAAATAAACAAAATCAGAAATGAAAGAGGAGAAATAACAACAGACCCCTCAGAAATACAAAGGATTGTTAAAAAATACTATGAACAACTCTATTCCAACAAACTGGACAACCTGGATGAAGTGGACATATTCCTAGAAAATACAATCTTCCAAAAATCAATCAGGAAGAATCTAAAATCTCAATAGGCCAATAACCATGGAAGTAATTGAAGCAGTCATCATAAAGCTTCCAGCAAACAAAAGCCTGGGGCCAGATAGTTTCACAGGGGCATTCTACCAAACATTCAAGGAAGAACTAAAACCTATCCTCCTCAGAATATTCGAAAAAATTCAAGAGGAAAGAACACTTCCAAGCTCATTCTATGAAGCCAGCATCACCCTAATACCAAAACCAGATAAAGACAACACAATAAAAGAGAATTACAGGCCAATATCCCTCATGAACATAGATGCCAAAATCCTCCACAAAACTCTAGCAAATCGGATCCAGCAGTACATCAGAAACATTATACACCATGACCAAGTAGGATTTATCCCAGGGATGCAAGGATGGTACAATACCCACAAATCAATAAATGTGATACATCACATATACAAATTGAGAGATAAAAACTACATAGTCATATCAATTGATGCAGAAAAAGCATTTGACAAAATCCAACACCCTTTCTTGATAAAAACTCTCAGCCAGTTTGGAATAGAAGGATCATACCCCAACATAGTAAAAGCCATATGTGACAAACCCACAGCCAACATCATACTCAATGGGCAAAAACTAAAACCATTCCCCCTAAGAACAGGAACAAGACAGGGATGCCCATTCTCACCACTCCTGTTCGACATAGTACTGGAAGTATTAGCCATTGCAGTTATACAAGAAGAAGAAATAAAGCATCCAAATTGGAAAAGAAGTAAAACTGTCCTTATTTGCAGATGACATGATATTGTACATAAAACAACCTAAAGACTCCATCAAAAAACTATTAAAGTTAATAAATAAGTTTGGCAATGCAGCAGGATACAAATTTACGCCAAGAAATCTATGGCATTTCTATACAGCAATAATGAACTTACAGAAATAAAGACTAAAATAGCAATACCCTTTAACATCGCACCAAAAAAATTAAGATATCTAGGAATAAACTTAACTAAAGAGGTAAGAGACCTATACACAAAAACTATGGGACACTGAAAAATGAGATAAGGAATACATAAACAGATGGAAGAACATACCATATTCATGGATTGGTAGAATCAACATCATTAAAATGTCCATACTACCCAAAGCCATCTATAGATTCAATGCAATCCCCATTAAAATACCAACAGCATATTTCACAGACCTAGAAAGAACTCTCCAAAAATTCATCTGGAAAAAAAAAAAGACCCCAAATAGCTGCAGGAATCTTGAGATAGAACAACAAAGTAGGTGGGATCTCAATACCAGATTTCAAGCTGTATTACAAAGCAACTGTTCTCAAAACAGCCTGGTACTGGCACAAGAACAGACATATAGATCAATGAAATAGAATAGAGAACCCAGATATCTACCTAAACCACTATGCTCGATTAATATTTGACAAAGGAGGCATAAACATACAATGAAGTCAAGACAGTCTCTTCAATAAATGGTGTTGGGAAAATTGGACAGATACATGCAAAAAAATGAAACTAGATCACCAACTTACACGATACACAAAAATAAACTCAAAATGGATAAAGGAATTAACTTATGATGGGAAACCATAAAAATACTAGAGGAATCCACGGCAGCAAAATCTCAGACATATGCCGAAGCAATTTCCTCACTGATAGCGCTCTTAGGGCAATGGAAACTATAAGAAAATATAAACAAATGGGACTACATGAAAATAAAAAGCTTTTGCACAGAAAAAAAAAAAATCAACAGAACAACAAGAAAGCCCACTGAATGGGAGAACATATTTGCAAATGTTATCACTGATAAAGGTTTAATCTCCAACATTTACAGGGAACTCATACAACTTAATAAAAGGAAGATAAATGATCCAATAAAAAAATGGGCAACGGAACTAAATAGAACCTTCTTGAAAGAAGACAGAAGGAAGGCCAAGAGACATATGAAAACATGCTCAAAATCACTAATTATCTGAGAGATGCAAATCAAAACGACAATTTGGTACCATCTCACACCTGTCAGAATGGCTATCATCAACAAATCAACAAACGACAAGTGCTGGTGAGGATGGGAAGAAAAAGGAATCCTAGTTTGTTACATATGGCTTTTACTATGTTGGGGTATGATCCTTCTATTCCCAACTGGCTGAGAGTTTTTATCAAGAAAGGGTGTTGGATTTAGTGCACTACTGGTGGGAATGCAGACTGGTGTATCCACTGTGGAGAACAGTATGGAGTTTCTTCAAAAAACTAAAAATGGAGCTCCCATTTGACCCACTAATCCCAATTCTAGGAATATATCCCAAGAAACTAGAAACACTAATCAGAAAGGATATTTGCACCCCTATGTTCATAGCAGCACTATTTACAATAGCTAAGATTTGGAAACAGCCTAAATGCCCATCAGCAGATGAGTGGATTAGAAAACTATGGTACATCTACAAAATGGAATACTACACTGCTGTAAAAAAGAAAAAATTCTTACCATTTTCAGCAGCATGGATGGAATTGGAGAGCATTATGTTAAGTGAAATTATCCAGGCAATGAAAGAAAAATACCACATGATCTCACTCGTTTATGGAAAATAAAGAACATTGTAACCTGATGAACAAAAAAATAGATACAGAGGCAGTAAAGCATCGGACAGACTCTCAAATTACAGCAGGAAGGCTGAGGAGTGTTGCGGGCGGCGGGGGGGTGAAGATCAACTGAAGGACTTGTATGCATGCATATAAGCACAAGCAATGGACACAAGACACTGGGGGAGTGGGATGAGGGCATACAACAGGGGTAGGGAGGTGGGGGGAAGGTCAATGGGGAAACAAAAGGAGATATATGCACTACTATATATAATACTTTAAACAATAAAAATAATAATAATAAAACAGAAAAACAAAAAAAATAAGTTGGAGGTAGAATTTGGGAGGGAGAATGAGAAAATATTTTGAGAATGAAGACAATACACTGGATAATGTGTAATGAAAATTAATTTTATAACTCAACCAAGACAAATGTGGTCCATTCTGAATTAAAAGGCTACCACCTGTGGGATCTGTACTGGAAAGCTAAAGAAAGCTAACCACATTTTAGGCAACCAGGAGAGTAATAATTACATCCTAGTGTAAGCATATCCTCTTTTCACAGTGACCAGACACAGAAAAGAAAAGCACTAATTATTTCCCACTGTTATATGGCTATGAAGAAATAGCAAATTAGGAATGTCCTCATGGAAATCAAACATATTCACAGCCTTCTCCAATACTTTGTGTGAATTAGAATTTAATAAAACCATGTGTTCCTGAAGATCCGAACCAAGATGGCGGCATAGGTAAACACCTAAACTGCTGCCTCGCACAACAATTTCAAAACTACAACTAAAAGACAGAACGGACACCATCCAGAACCACAGGAAAGCTGGCTGAGTGAAAATTCTACAACTAGAAGGAAAGAGAAAAGAGCATTGAGACGTGCACAAATGCTGAAAAGCTGAGACGTGCACAAACGCTGAAAAGCTGAGGTATGGAGGCAAGCAAATCAGGCTGGGGGCAGGCGACTGGGTGCGCTGCTTTTTTCAAACCAAAGGGAGACAAGCTCCCGATTACTCTGAACTCCAGTTTCTGGGGAGACGCTGGGGACCCAAACTCCTACGGGAGAAGCTGGACTGTCTGCCATCGGGTCGGATAGTGAGGGTGGCTTTCTTTTTTTTTATTTTTTTATTAAGGTATTATATGTGTACATATCTTACCATTGCCCCCCCCCACCCCACTCCCATACATGCCTCACCCCCCAATGTTTTGCATCCGTTGGTTACTCTTATATACATGCATATAAGTCCTTCAGTTGATCTCTTATTTCCCCCATCTCTCCCTAACCTTACCGCTGTAATTTGACAGTCTGTTTGATGCTTTACTGCCTCTGTATCTATCTTTTTGTTCATCAGTTTATAAATGTTTTTCATTATCCCCAAATGAGTGAGATCATGTGGTATTTTTCTTTCATTGACTGGCTTATTTCACTTAGCATAATGTTCTCTAATTCCATACAGATGCCTACAAATGGTAGTAATTCCTTCTTTTTTATGGCAGCATAGTATTCCATTGTGTAGATGTACCATAGTTTTCTGATCCAGTCATCTGCTGACGGGCACTTAGGCTGTTTCCAAATCTTAGCAATGGTAAATTGTGCTGCTATGAACATAGGGGTGCATATATCCTTTCTGATTGGTGTTTCTAGTTTCTTAGGATATATTCCCAGGAGTGGGATTACTGGGTCAAATGGGAGTTCCATTTTCAGTTTTTTGAGGAAACTCCATACTGTTCTCCACAGTGGCTCCACCAGTCTGCATTCCCACCAGCAGTGCACGAGGGTTCCTTTTTCTCCGCATCCTCACCAACACTTGTCGTTTGTTGATTTGTTGATGATAGCCATTCTGACAGGTGTGAGATGATATCGCATTGTCGTTTTGATTTGCATCTCTCGGATAATTAGTGACTTTGAGCATGTTTTCATGTGTCTCTTGGCCTTCCTTCTGTCTTCTTTCTAAAAGATTCTATTTAGGTCTGTTGCCCATTTTTTTATTGGATCATTTATCTTCCTTTTATTAAGTTGTATAAGCTGCCTGTAGATGTTGGAGATTAAACCTTTATCAGTGATAACATTTGCAAATATGTTCTCCCATACAGTGGCGTTTCTTGTTGTTTTGTTGATGGTTTCTTTTGCTGTGAAAAAGCTTTTTATTTTGATGTAGTCCCATTTGTTTATTTTCTCTTTGGCTTCCATTGCCCTAGGGGCAGTATCAGTGAAAAAGTTCTTTTGGCATATGTCTGAGATTTTGCTGCCTGTGGATTCCTCCAGTATTTTTATGGTTTCCCGTCTTATATTTAAGTCCTGTACCCATTTTGAGTTTATTTTTGTGTATGGTGTAAGTTGGTGATCTAGTTTCATTTTTTTGCATGTATCTGTCCAATTTTCCCAACACCATTTATTAAAGAGACTGTCTTGACTCCATTGTATGCTCATGCCTCCTTTGTCAAATATTAAATGCGCATATTGGTTTGGGTCGATATCTGGATTCTCTATTCTGTTCCATTGATCTATATGTCTGTTCTTGTGCCAGTACCAGGCTGTTTTGAGGACAGTGGCTTTGTAATACAGCTTGAAATCTGGTATTGAGATCCCTCCTACTTTATTCTTCTTTCTCAGGATTGCTGTGGCTATTCGGGGTCTTTTTTTATTCCAGATGAATTTTTGGAGAGTTCTTTCTAGGTCTGTGAAATACGCCATTGGTATTTTAATGGGGAGTGCATTGAATCTATAGATTGCTTTGGGTAGTATGGATATTTTAATGATGTTGATTCTACCAATCCATGAACATGGTATGTTCTTCCATCTGTTTATATCTTCCTCTATCTCTTTTTTCAGTGTCCTGTAGTTTTCTGCATATAAGTCTTTTACCTCCTTGGTTAGGTTTATTCCTAAGTATCTTAATTTTTTTGGTGCAATGGAAAATGGGATTGCTTTTTTAGTCTCTCTTTCTGTAAGTTCACTGTTGGTGTATAGAAATGCCATAGATTTCTTGGTGTTAATTTTGTATCCTGCTACATTGCCGAATTCATTTATTAAGTCTGTTAGTTTTTTGATGGATTCTTTCGGGTTTTTTATGTACAATATCATGTCATCTGCAAATAAGGACAGCTTTACTTCTTCTTTTCCAATTTGGATGCCTTTTATTTCTTCTTCTTGTCTAATTGCAGTGGCTAATACTTCCAGTACTATGTCAAACAGGAGTGGTAAGAGTGGGCATCCCTGTCTTGTTCCTGATCTTAGGGGAAATGGTTTTAGTTTTTGCCCATTGAGTATGATGTTAGCTGTGGGTTTATCATATATAGCTTTTATTATGTTGAGGTATGATCCTTCTATTCCCACCTTGTTGAGAGTTTTTATCAAGAAAGGGTGTTGGATTTTGTCAAATGCTTTTTCTGCATCAATTGATATGACTATGTGATTTTTATCTCTCAATTTGTTTATGTGATGTATCACATTTATTGATTTGCGGATATTGAACCATCCTTGCATTCCTGGGATAAACCCTACTTGGTCATGGTGTATGATCTTTCTGATGTACTGCTGGATCCTGTTTGCTAGAATTTTGTTGAGGATTTTGGCATCTACATTCATGAGGGATATTGGCCTGTAATTCTCCTTCATTGTGTTGTCTTTATCTGGTTTTGGTATAAGGGTGATGCTGGCTTCATAGAAGGAGGTTGGAAGTGTTCCTTCCTCTTGAATTTTTTGAAATAGTCTGAGGAGGATAGGTTTTAGTTCTTCCTTGAATATTTGGTAGAACTCTCCTGTGAAGCCGTCTGGCCCCGGGCTTTTGTTTGCCGGAAGCTCTTTGATGACTGCTTCAATTTCTTCCATAGTTACTGGCATGTTTAGCTGTTTAGATTCTTCCTGATTGAGTTTTGGAAGGTTATATTTTTCTAGGAATATGTCCATTTCCTACAGGTTGTCCAGTTTGTTGGAATAGAGTTGTTCGTAGTATTTTTTAACAATCCTTTGTATTTCGGCGGGATCTGTTGTTATTTCACCTCTTTCATTTCTGATCTTGTTTATTTGGGTCCTCTCTCTTTGCTTCTTAGTGAGCCTGGCTAGAGGTTCATAAATCTTGTTTATCCTTTCAAAGAACCAGCTCTTGGTTTTGTTGATCTTTTGTATTGTTTCTTTGGTCTCTATGTTGTTTATCTGTGCTCTGATCTTTATTATTTCCTTCCTTCTGCTTACACTGGGCTTTTCTTGATGCTCTTTTTCTAACTCTTTGAGTTGTTGGGTTAGGTAATTTATTACCCCTGTTTCTTGTTTTTTGCAGTAGGCTTGTAGAGCTATGAACTTCCCTCTCAAGACTGCTTTCGCTGTGTCCCATAGATTTTGGATTGTAGTGTTTTCATTGTCATTTGTTGTCATGATGTTTTTTTTATTTCTTCTTTGATCTCTCTGGTAACCCAGTCATGGTTTAATAGCATGCTGTTTAGTCTCCATGTGTTTGATTTCTTTGGGTTGTTTTTATTGTAGTTGATTTCCAGTTTTATGCCACTGTGGTCTGAGAAGATGCTAGATATGATTTCTATCTTCTTGAATTTGAAGAGACTTTGCTTATGTCCCAACATATGGTCTATCTTTGAAAATGACCCATGTGCACTTGAGAAGAATGTATATTCTGTGGCTTTGGGGTGAAATGTTCTGAAGATGTCAATTAATTCTATCTGGTCTAGTGAGTCATTTAGGATTGATGTTTCTTTGCTGATGTTTTGTTTAGAGGATTTGTCCAATGGTGATAGTGGGGTATTAAAGTCTCCTACTATGATTATATTGCTGTCAATCTCTCCCTTGATATCCTCCAGGAGTTTTTTTATGTATTTGGGTGCTCCTGTATTGGGTGCATATATGTTTACCAGAGTTATTTCTTCTTGTTGGATTGCTCCCTTTAGTGTTATGAAATGGCCTTCCTTATCTCTTGTTATGTCCTTCACTTTGAGATCTAATTTGTCAGAAATAAGTATTGCTACCCCAGCTTTTTTTTCAGTTCCATTTGCCTGGAAAACCTTTTTCCATCCCTTCACCCTCAGTCTGTGTGCGTCTTTTTTTCTGAGGTGGGTTTCTTGTAGACAGCATATATGTGGGTCGTGTTTTCTTATCCAATCCATTACCCTATCTCTTTTGATTGGGGCATTTAATCCATTTACATTTAAAGTTATTATTGAAAGGTACTTATTTGTCGCCATTCCTATTCTTTACCCCTGTGTTACTTCTTTGCTTCCTGTTTCTTTCTTTTTTTTTTTTTTTTTTTTTTTTTTTTTACAGCAGACCCTTTAGCATTTCTTGCATTGCTGGTTTGGTGGTAATAAATTCCCTTAGTCCTTTTTTGTCTGTGAAGCTCCTGATTTCACCTTCAATTTTGATTGACAGCCTTGCTGGGTATAGTATTCTTGGATTCAGACCCTTCCTTTGCATGACTTTGTATATTTCATTCCATTCCCTTCTGGCCTGATGAGTTTCTGTTGAGAAATCAGTTGCTAGTCTGATGGGGGTTCCTTTGTATGTAACTTTCTGTCTTTCTCTTGCTGCTTTTAAGATTCTTACTTTGTTGTTGGTTTTTGCCAATTTAATTATAATGTGCCTTGGTGTCGGTCTTTTGGGGTTCATTTTGCTTGGGACTCTGTGAGCTTCTTGGATTTGTGTGTGTTTTTTCTTCCCTATATCAGGGAAATTTTCTGTTATTATTTCTTCAAAGAGGTTTTCTATTCCTTGCTCAGCTTCCTTTCCTTCTGGAACCCTGTATTATGCGGATGTTGTTTTGTTTCGTGTTGTCCCAAAGTTCCCTTAGACTCTCCTCCTGCCTTTTAATTTTTTTTTCTAGAAGTTGCTCTAATTGGGTATTTTTTTCCATCTTGTCTTCTAGCTCACTGATGCGGTCCTCTGCTTCTTCTAGTCTACTCTTGATGCTTTCTATTGAGTTCTTTACAGCAGCGATGTCATTTTTCATTTCTTCTTGGTTCTTCTTCATTTCCTCTTGGTTCTTGCTCATATTGTCAAATTTGTCTTCCATTCTTTTCAGCCACCTTATGACCATTTCTCTGAATTCTTTTTCTGGAAGGTTGCTTGCCTCCATTTCGTTTACTTCCTTTTCTGGTGATGCCTGCTTTTCTTTCATATGCGGGCTGCTTCTTTGTCTCCCCATGGTCTCTCTTCTCTGGGTGTCTGGTTATGTAGTTCTCTCTCTCCTGGGTTGATTTAAAGGCACAAACTACAGCACTACCAGGTACAACTCACAAGGCACTGAACAGGAATGTATTCACGATATTAATAACCTCCAATAAAGGTGACCACCAGAGAAAGGCAAATTAAGGGATAGGAGCGAAAGAAGAAGAGGAAAAAAGGAAGAAAGAAAGAAAAAAAAGAAAAAAGGAGTGTGAAAATGAAATTGGGAAAAGGGAAAGTAAAGAAAAAAAAAGTAAGAGAGACAAGAAAGTGACTAAGAGAGAAATGGGAACAGACTATATATATATATTGGGGATAAAACTCCAATAGAACAATCACTAATCCCAGCAAATGCCAGCAACAAGTGCCTGGGGACTAGTACAAACTACAACACAACTAATATGGAGTGAGGCAAGGGAAAGCTGAAGCACAAAACAAACAAAAAAATAAACAAAAGAAGAATAAGCAAAACAATCTCACAAAAAAGCATAAAAATTTGATATAATCTACATTCAAGCAAACAACAACAAAAGGACAGAGAGAAGGACAAGTTTATGGATAGTTCAGACAGCGAAGGGAGAGGTATATGTGGACTTGGAGCAGGGGATTGAAGATTGGATATGTAAGTAGGGTGAAATTTTAGCAAGGGGTAAACAGAAAGAATAGGGAAAATCTAAAGCAGTAAAAGGGTCAGATAAACAGGACACTGAAAGGGGGGAGGTTAGGAAGAGAGTGATGGCCTAAAGGTAGAGTTGAGATAGAGTAAAACGATGCTAAAGGAAAGATAAAAATAGAATGTAGAACCCTAATCCCAAAATAAAATAAAGAGAAAATAAAATGACACTTTAAAAAAAAAAAAAAAGAAAAGAAAAGATAAAATAGCAGTAGTAATAATACGGATTGAAAATAAAAATGTAATAATTAAAAAGGTAAAATCAAGTGATTAAAAAAGAAAAAAAAGTTTCTTGATTAAAAGATGCAAAAAATGAAAATAAAAAAAAAATAAAAAATAAAAAAATAAAAGGTAAAAATAAAATGTGAAGTAGTGAAGGTCATTCACTTCCTCTGTTTTTCTGTTTGGCACGCCTGTTTCTCAGTCCAGACAGTATTGCAGTTCCCTGCGATCCACTGCTCTTCAGTGTTGTAAGCCAGTCCTGATTTTAAGCAGGCGGTGTGTCTTAATTTCTCGTATTCCTTTATTTTTGATTACACAAGAGTCAATTTGTGATTCAGCCCCTGGGTGGCAGTGTTTCTGGATTGACTTCCGGGTCTATCTATGGCCTCTCTAGGCAGTGTTAGAGCCTTCTTTCCCTGTGGCACTCACTACCGGTTTGTGGGAGTGGGCTGCCTCAGAGCTGACTCTCTGATGGTCACTCCCTGCTCCGATCCCCAGGTTCCAGAAAAACAACTTTCCCCTGCAGTCTCCCAGGGTGTCCCCAACTGGGTGATCCTATGTATTGGGCTTAGTAATCAGAAGCAAGAATTTCAAGAGGAAAAAGCCCAGTTGTGCGAACTCCGGGACTGCGCGTAAGCCCAGGCACCCAGGGAACGCAGGGGCTGCGCGTAAGTCTGGACTGCCTGAAATTCTTAGGGTGTCCCTGCACTTCAGATCAAAATGGGTTGCTTTTTAGAGTGCCCTTCTCTTAGCATCTCTGAGGACCCCTTTCCACAATCACAGATCACGCCAGCCCCTACAGCCACGGATTTTTCTAGGCACAGACTTCCCTGGTCCTCCAGCTCCCACAAAACGCGCGTTCCTCTCTCCCGCCGGGACCAGAGACCTCACCTTATCCCAGGCGAAATCTGACCTTTCCGTGGTGGAGTGTAGAGCTCCTCTGAACCCATGTGTTTGAGCCAATTGGGGAGCGTTGTTCTGGGGCTCGCAGTCGTTCCTTGGGTGCCGCAGTTGTGGATTCTCAGGCTTCCGATAAGCTCCACTTTCCGGATCAAGATGGCGCAGACTCCGCGTCCAAGCCCGCAGCTCTGGGAGGGGACCCAGCCGCAGTAGGTGCTGCCAGGTCAGGGGAACCCCATTTAGCAGTCCCCAACCTCCTTCTGGAATTCAGCTGTCTCCCAACCAGCCAACAAACACTCCTTGTGCGACCCTCAGCTGTTCTTTCTTTCTGCTCCGGGACAAGGCTCTGAACACGTCTGTCTATTCCGCCGCCATTATTCCCTCTCGAGGGTGGCTTTCTTGCAGAGGTGCACACAGTAATCATTGTTTACTGTGCTGGGGTGCGAGATGCGGAAACACATAAGAGACGCAGAGACAGATGACTGGCAGCCATTGCTGTTTGCCACGCCCTAGCCTAGTGACTCCCTGAGACCCCGCCCTGCACAATCTACAAACCCACCCAAGCTCCATGCAGTGGCTTTTGCATATAAATGGCCTGCGCTATCGCAGCTTAACCTAAAAAACTGCATCTCTGGTCAGACAGCTCCAAAACCTCCAAACCCAAGCAAAGAGGAGAAAACTGTAGTTCTCACTGTAGCTCCTGCTGGGTGGCCTCAGACAGTAGCTGACCTGCACCAGAAGCTAGTGTATCTAGTGGTCAGTGTGAGATGACACCAGATTTCAACTACTCACATCCATAAGTGACACATTCAAGAGGCAGACTCAGTGAGCACCAAAGCCCCACTGAAGCAAGTCCTGCCCCATAAGCGTGTCTGCAGCACAGCAGTTCTTCCATTATAGACACAGCGGGTCCATACAGCCAATTGGCCTGGAAGTCAATTCCTCCCAGTGTACCAACAGCAATCAAGGCTTATCTACACCAAGACTTTGCACTCAGCCCACAAAGGGGTGCACCAAGAGTGTCCACCTCAGGTGATAGGCTGAACCACTGGTCACCTACCACAGAAAACCACTCGATCAACACAGGGAAGCTGCAAAATGCAGAGACAAAGGAACATGTCACGAATGAAAGAAATGGAGGAAAGCAAACTACTGGACATAGAGTTCAAAACCACATTTATAAGGTTACTCAAGAATCTTCAAGAAACTGCCGAGAAACTTGATGAGGCCTCCGAGGAGCTTAGTAAGACCTTCAAGGACCGTAATGAGAATGCCAAAAAAATGGAAAGGACCAGTCAGAAATTAAGCATACACTGTCTGAAATAAAGAATACACAGAAATTCAACTGTAGATCAAAGGACCCCAAGGATCAAACCAAAGATCTGAAATATGAGGAAACAAAAACACCCAACCAGAAAAACAAAAAGAAAAAAGAATCCAAAAATATGAAGATAGTGTAAGGAGGCTCTGGGACAACTTTAAGCATACCAACATCCGAATTATTGGTGCCAGAAGAAGAGAGAGAGCAAAATATTGAAAACCTATTTGAAGAAATAATGACAGAAAACTTCCCCTACCTGGTGAAGGAAATAGACTTACAAGTCCAGGAAGTGCACAGAACCTCAAACAAAAGGAATCCAAAGAGGACCACACCAAGACACATCATAATTAAAATGCCAAGGGCAAAAGACAAAGAGAGAATCTTGAAAGCAGCAAGAGAAAAACAGTTAGTTACCTACAAGGGAGCACCCATACGACTGTAAGCTGATTTCTCAACAGAAACTATGCAGGCCAGAAGGGAGTGGCAAT
Source organism: Plecotus auritus (assembly GCF_963455305.1). NCBI lineage: Eukaryota > Metazoa > Chordata > Mammalia > Chiroptera > Vespertilionidae > Plecotus > Plecotus auritus. The sequence continues at coordinate 116,453,195 of NC_137772.1, forward strand.
AAATATTCAAAGTGATGAACAGCAAGAACCTACAACCAAGATTACTTTACTCAGCATAGCTATCATTCAGAATCAAAGGTCAGATAAAGAGCTTCACAGACAAGAAAAAGCTAAAGGATTTCATCACCACCAAACCAGTATTATATGAAATGCTGAAGGGTATTCTTTAAGAAGAGGAAGAAGAAGAAAAAGGTAAAGATAAAAATTATGGACAACAAAATGACAACAAATACATACCTACCAACAAGTGAATCTAAAAATCAAGTGAATAAAAAATCTGATAAACAGAATGGACTGATGAATATAATAGAATCAGGGACATAGAAAGGGAGTGGACTGACAATTCTCAGAGGGGAAGGGTTGTGAGGGGTGCAGAAAGAGATTGGACAAAAATCTTACACCTATGGATGAAAACAGTGGCGGGTGGTAAGGGAATGGGGTGGGGTGAGGAATCAGGTGGAGGGGAGCTATGGGGGGGAAAAAGAGGAATACCTGTAATAATCTGAACAATAAAGATTTATTTATAAAAAAAAAGAATTTCTGTTTGAAAATGTGAAAATCAAGGTAACGATTTATTGTCAGATTTTTGTTGCTATGGAAGTATTCATTATCTCAAGAACACCTAATGCAAAGGAAACGAATAGAATTATTGGAGGCATAAATGGAAAATGAAATTGTGACCCCCTACACTGCAACTAGAGCAAGTCTCTATTCGTATCTTTCTCAATTGTCTGAAACTGATCTGTGAGAATACAAGATGGTAGTTGGAGGTAGTTCATTAAGCAGAGTCTGGGGGAGTTGAACCAGGACTATACTGCCTGTTAATGCCCCCATATGGTTTCAGTCTCCCACATGGGGAGGCAAGGAAACAAAAAGGTGGAAAGTTTGGGTGTTTGGCTTGATATGAATAGAACCTGGTCCTTGTGTTTATGAACTTAAAGTGAATGATCCAAGACCTCCATTTGGTCATTTCCTGGGCCCTTCAAATGGATTGAGGCAATAAATGAGACCTATCACAAAGATCCCATGAGAGCCTTATTGATCTCATTAGTGTCTGTCTCCAAAACAATTCAGATACATCCCATTCACTCCTTCTAACCCTGTCTTCGTTATCTCATGTAGTCCTGGTCCTTGTGTTAACGTAAAAAAACCATTGAAACATAAAAACACACACACACACACACACACACAAAAAAAAAAAAAAACAAAAAACAAACAAACAAAAAAAACATGAACAACATGAACACTATGTTTCCTGGTGAATATTCTGAAACTATGTCATAAAAATAACCAAGTATTCAAAAGCCCGTAGGTCTTTACAAGCATAAATAGCTGCATTAAGTTTGTTGCAAATGATGTGCTTACTACAATTAACCCAATGACTATATAGTTAGGGCCAGCCAATAACTTCCAAACACTCACAAAGCTCCTCCAAACACTCAGGTGGCTAGCTGTGAAAAGGAGGACCCCAGACAGAAAATAAACTCTCGCAGCACCAAAACATAAATTACCACACTCTAATCCTTAGTTGTTAAAAGAAACAGGTCCTCCGGAACAAACCTTTTTTTTGTAACACTAAAATACGTAATTCAGTGTCTTATGATTCTATAAAATTAAGCCTTGATAGATGCAGTCAGACAGTTATTCTGAATCTATTGCAGACCTTTAAACAATTAAGCTGTGATAGGTTGGTCTCTGCATAGTTTAGAATAACTGAAGAATTCTAGGTAATTGGTTGCAGAAAAATTGCATATGCTCATTCTTTTGGGAGCTATAATAAAAGGAATGTTATAACTAAAGTTAGGTATTGGGTTCTGGTCCTCACTTTCCTCCACTTATCTATGTGACCTTGAGTGAGTTTGTACAAACATTGGTATCCTCCCTCATCTATAAAAACAGGTATGAAAAAACAAACTTTGCCATGGTTGATTGGCTCAGTTGATTGGAGCATCTTCTCATATACCGAAAGGTTGTGGGTTCAATTCCTGGTCAGGGCACATACCTAGGTATTGGGTTAAATGCCCAGTAGAGTCTCAAACAGGAGGCAGCTGACTGATGTTTCTCTCTCTATCAGTGACAGGACATTGTAAACTGAAAATGTATACACATCATGGTTTTGTGTTATAGGGAACTTGGTTTTGTAAAGATAATTTAAATCATTCTGCCATTGAAACTTGTATTTTTACAGCTTAATTATGTAAAGAATGAAGAGAAACATATTTTTTAATTGGGAAATCTTTTGTTAGGCCTAAAAATTTGGGGGGCCTATGTTACAGTTATATTAAGGACTAAATTTGTCAATATTGATAAAATGATTATTGCAGGCACCCAAGTGTGTGAGGGGAAGTGACAGCTTGTTTATTCACTGTTGCTCTTTATATGTTGAATCTGAATGAGGTCATGCTTTCTCAGATAACATTATCTAAGATAATTTAGAAACTAGGATATCATGTCATAATTTAAAAAAATATATATCATTTAGTTCTGAATAAAATAGTTTACATTCGTTTTTAAACTGATAAGTATATGTATTTAATGAAGCATTAGCCTAGATAAAAAGAACTTAGTAAAATAAACAACTGCTTTCAAAGTTTAGCATGTAGGTTTTGACCAATCTCAGAGGAAAGGAGGCTTGACGTGGTCTCACATTTTTTTAGTATATGATAGTGTTTTAGTCCAATACTATCTCAGTGAAATGTAGAAACTGTTGTCTCCAGTTACCACACAGGAAACAGAGGTCTGGAAAGCTTGATGAACTCACCCTGAGTCACAGTTAGTGGAGCTTTTGAGTTCAGAGTTGTTATAGTTTTTGTTTTGTTTTTTAACCTATATTGCCTTTTCAGCTATCAATTTTACATTGAAGTAAATAAGGACATTGGGTACATTTGGACATGATTCTATGATTTGTATTTTCCCACATAGGTCAATAAGAGATTATTAGAAGAAATATCTAAAAATGAAACTATCATATCTAAAGCACTCAGAGAAATTAAATTTTCATTACAGATACTTAAAGGGGGGCTTACATCCCTCTGTTAAAGGCTAATGAGAGATTCATCCATGTCTCTTCTAAACCCCAGAGAATGCAGGTCCACAGGGGACAATCTCTAGAAAAGGGAAAGAAAACAGAGAAGGAATTTTAACTAGGAAACAAATGGGGATACCCATCACTACACAGATGACAGTGGGCAAAGCCTGGTCCCAGCACAGAAACCAACCAAGCACGTAAACTGCTTTCTGAAAGCAGAGCTAGGAGCCTGATCAAGAGAAGATAGGCCTCAGGAGGTGGACATCTAGCAGAACTGAAAGAACTTTTCAAGATAGCTCCTAACCAGAGTGAAACACTTTAACTGAATAAAGTCTGAATCACATGGCCCAGGGAACGAGATCAAAAGTAATGACATTCAATGTGACTAGACCACCTTCTTACACCATATACAAGAATAAATTCAAAATAGATTAAATGCTGAAATGTAAGACTTGGAACCATAAAAATCCTAAAAGAAAACATAAACAAGTAAAATCTCTCACATTTCTTGTAACAATATTTTTTTCTGATATTTCTCCCCAGGCATGGGAAACAAAGGAAAAAATAAGCAAATGGGACTACCTCAACCTAAGATGTTTATGCACAGCAAAGGAAACCATCAACAAAATAAAAGACAAACCACTGAATGGGAGAACATATTCGCCAATGATACATCTGATAAAAGGTTAGTATCCAAAATATATAAAGAACTTATACAACTCAACATCAAGAAGACAAACAATTCAATTAAAAATTGGCAAAGGACCCAAACAGACACTTCTCTAAAGAGGACATATGAAAAAATGCTCAACATCACTAGTCATCAGAACAATGAAAATTAAAACCAAAATGAGATATCACTTCACACCTATCAGAATGACTATCATCAATAAATGAACAAACAAGAAATATTGAAAAGAATGTGGATGTTGGGATGTGGGTGGGTGGGTATGATTAACCAGGAAACTTATATGCATTCTAGAGGCCCAGAACACAAAATTGTGCCTGGGTAGGGTCCCTAGGCCTAGCCTGCAATCAGGGCCATTTTCCGCCCGCTCACCAGTCCCCAGTCTCGACCTGCTGCCACACACCCCGGTGTTCTGTGGTTCCCCGTTGGCCATTCAGTGATCGGAGTCTGCGGGCCAGGGGAAGGGAGCAAGAGGTCTGCCATCCACCTGCTTGCCAGTCCCTGTGGTTCCCTATTTGCCATCCAGCGATCAGAACATGTGGACTAGGGAGAGGGACCGAGAGGTGATCAATGCACCTCATAGCGACTGGTCAATCAGTCGTTCTGGTTGTTATGCTGTTATGGTCGCTGGCCTTTTATTATATAGGATATACATAGCTCATGGACACAGACAATAGAGTGGTGAAGACCTGGGAGGGAGAGGTGCAGTGTGAAGGGGATCAATGGGAAAAACAAATAAACAAACAAACAAACAGGATATCTGTAATACTTTCAACAATAAATATAAATTTAAAAATAATAATAATAAAGAAAAGAATGTGGAGAAAAGGGAACGCTAGTGCATTGTTGATGAGAATGCAGGCTGGTGCAGCTTCTGTAGAAAAACATTATGGAGGTTCCTCAAACAATTAAAAATGGAACTGCTGGGGGGATCCAAGATGGCTGCCAATGGGACAGCAGGCTGCAAGATAGTGTGTGAGTGAGAGAACAAAAGGAGAGTGCATGGATGTGCAGAGACTATATTTGTGAGTGAGGGACAGCTATATTCCAAGAAATTGTTGGGGACTGCTGGATGGGGCTCTCCAGGTTAGGCAGTCTCTACTGCTGCTGAAATCTCTCCCAGAATGGCCGGCTCTGCCGAAGAGACCACGCCATCTTGAAGGGGAGAGTGGTAGTGATCTGAAGCCCACCCTTACCTTCAACCAGGGAGACCTCGGGTACATCCCAGGGCCCTACAACCACTACTCCCAGGGTCAAGCTGCCTCATCTGAAAACCCAGTAACACCAATATCTGAGATTCTCTGACCCTGGGTGCCTAGAATGTCTGTCCAGGAGGAGACAGAGTGGTACAAATACGTGGAAGAGCCCTGCACCTTCTCACAGAGCAGATAGAAGGAACAGCTGAATTGATTACATTAACTGGAAATAAGCTAATTAAATACAGCTGGTGATGAAATCTGTGGACAGAAAGGTCAGATATTGCCTAGGGAAAGTTTTTTACTTTTTTTCTTACACACTCATTCTCTTTCTACCTCCTATATACTGAATTGTGGCTATTTTCCAATTCGTTCAATTCCTTGACCTTACCTTCTGGAAATAAGCTCTGCTTCCTCAGATTCACCTGGGTGTTTGTTGTTTGGGGGTTTGTAGTTTAATATTTTGGATTAGTTGTTGTTTGTAGTTTGCTTTCATCTCTGGGTGTTTGTTGTTTGCATTTTTTTATTAGTTGTTATTTTATTGGATTTTTCTCCCCATATATACATATATCTCCCCCTTCTTTTTTCTTCTCTTTATTTTCTCTCTTACATTTTTTTTCCTTTTCTCAATATCATTTTTGCACTCTTTTCTATCCCCTAACTCTCTTATCTCTGGTGGTTACCTTTATTTGGGGTTATTAGTACCATGAATACATTTGTGTTTGGTGCCCTGGGTATTGTGTCTTGTTGTGTTGTATATTGTGCCTTTAAGTCAATGCAGGACAGAGAGAGCTGCATCACCAGACATCCAGAGAGGAGCGATCATGGGGAGACAAAGAAACAGTCCGCATATGAAAGAAAAGGAGGAATAACCAGAAAAGGAAATAACCAAAATGGAGGCAAGCCATATGTCAGAGAAAGAATTCAGAGCAATGGTCATAAGGTCACTGAAAAGGATGGAAGACAAATTCAACAACATGTGTAACAACCAAGAGGAAATGAAAAATGACATCACTGCAATAAAGAACTCAAAAGAAAGCATCAACAGTAGACTAGAAGACACAGAGGACCACATCAGTGAGCTAGAACACAAGGTAGAAAAAAATACCCAAGCAGAGCAGCATCTAGAAAAAATAACTTAAAAAACAGGAGGAGAGCCTAAGGGAACTTTGGGACAACACGAACCAAAACAACATCCACATAATTGGGGTGCCAGAAGGAGAGGAAACTGAGCAAGGAATAGAAAACCTGTTTGAAGAAATAATGACAGAAAACTTCCCTGATCTAGAGAAGAAAAAACTCACACAAATTCAAGAAGCTCACAGAGTCTCAAACAAGATGAACCCCAAAAGACCGACACCAAGACACATTATAATTAAATTGGCAAACACCAACGACAAAGTAAGAATCTTAAAGGATACCAGAGAGAGACAGAAAGTTACCTGCAAAGGATCCCCCATCAGACTAGTGACTGAATTATCAACAGAAACACATCCGGCAAGAAGGGAATGGAATGAAATATACAAAGTCATGCAAAGGAAGGGACTGCATCCAAGAATACTGTACCCAGCGAGGCTATCAATCAAATGGAGGGTGAAACCAGGAGCTTCACAGACAAAAAAGAACTAAGTTAGTTTATTACCACCAAACCAGCAATGCAAGAAATGCTAAAGGGTCTACTGGAAAAAGAAGAAATAAGAAGGGAAGAAGGAACACAGGCATAAAGAATAAAAATGGTGACGAACAAGTATCTATCAATAAGAAGTATAAATGTAAATTGACTAAATGCCCCATACAAAAAACTTAGAGTAGCTGAGTGGATAAGAAAACATGACCTATATAACTGCTGTCTACAGGAGACCCACCTCAGAACAAAGGAATCACACAGACTGATGGTGAAGGGATGGAAAAAGGTTTTTTGGGCAAATGGAAATGAAAAAAAAGCTGGGGTAGCAATACTTATATCTGACAAATTAAACCTCAAAGCGAAGCCCATAACAAGAGATAAAGAAGGCCACTTCATAATACTAAAGGGAGCAATTAAAGAAGAAGATATAACTCTGGTAAACATATATGCACACAATACAGGAGCACCCAAATACATAAAAAAAAAAAAAAACTTCTGGAGGATAACAAGGGAGAGATTGACAGCAATACAGTCATAGTAGGGAAATTTAATACCCCACTAACACCACTGGACAAATCCTCTAAACAAAAAATCAGCAAAGAAACATCAATCCTAAATGACTCACTAGATCAGATGGAATAATTTGATATCTTCAGAACATTTCACCCCAAAGCCACAGAATATACATTCCTCTCAAGTACACATGTGTAATTTTCAAAGACAGACCACATATCGGGACACAGGCAAAGTCTCTTCAAATTCAAGAAGATAGAAATCATATCAAGCATCTTCTCAGATCACAATGGCATAAAACTAGAAATCAACTACAATAAAAACAATCAAAAACACCTGGAGGCTAAATAGTATGCAATTAAACAATTATTGGGTTACAAAAGAGATCAAAGAAAAAATAAAAAGCCTCCTGGAAACAAATGACAATGAAAATACAACAATCCAAAATCTATGGGACACAGTAAAAGCAGTCTTGAGAGGGAAATTCATAGCTCTACAGGGCTATCGCAAAAAAACAAGAAACAATACTAATAAATAATCTAACCCTACAACTCACAGAGTTAGAAAGGTAGTAACAAGAAAAGTCCAGCATAAGCAGAAGGAAGGAAATAATAAAGATCAGAGCAGAGATAAATGATATAGAGACCAAAAAACAATACAAAAGATCAACAAACCAAGAGCTGGTTCTTTGAAAGGATAAACAAGATTGATGAGCCTCTATCCAGGTCACCAAGAAGCAAAGAGAGAGGACCAAATAAACAAAATCAGAAATGAAAGAGGTGAAGTAACAACCAATCCCATGGAAATACACATGATTATGAAAACATACTATGAACAACACTATTCCAACAAAAGGAACAACCAACAACACTATTCCAACAAAAGGAACAACCTAGATGAAAAGGACATATTCTTAGATAAATATAAGCTTCCAAAACTCAATCAGGAAGAACCAAAAAACCTGAATAGGCTGATAACTACTGAAGAAATTGAAGCAGTCATCAAAAATCTTCCAGCAAACAAAAGCCCTGGTCCAGACGGCTTTACAGGGGATTTCTACCAAGCATTCAAAGAAGAACTATAACCTATTGTCCTCAGACTATTCCAAAAAATTCAAGTGGAAGGCACACGTCCAAGCTCTTTCTATGAAGCCAGCATTACCCTAATCCCAAAACTAGATAAAGACACTACAAAAAATGAGAAATACAGGCCAATATCCTTGATGAACATAGATGCTAAAATCCTCAACAAAATTCTAGCAAATTGGATTCAGCATTACATTAATAAGATCTTACACCATGACCAAGTGGGATTTATTCCAGGAATGCAGGATGGTACAATATTCGCATTTCAATAAATGTGATACAGCACATTAAAAAACTGAGAGACAAAAATCACATAATCATATCAATTGATGCTGAAAAAGCATTTGATAAAATCTAATACCCTTTCTTGATAAAAACTCTCAGCAAAGTTGGAATAGAGGGATCATACCTCAACATTATAAAAGCCTTATATGACAAACCTATAGCCAACATCATCCTCAATATTATAAAAACCTTATATGACAAACCTACAGCCAACATCATATTCAATGGGCAAAAACTAAACTCATTTCCCCTAAGAACTGAAACAAGATAGGGGTGTCCACTTTCACCACTCCTGTTCAATATAGTACTGGAAATGCTAGCCATAGTGATCAGATGAGAAGAAGAAATAAAAGGCATCCAAATTGAAAAAGAAGAAGTAAAACTGTCCTTATTTGAAGATGACATGATACTATACATAGAAAACCCTGAAGACTCCATCAAAAAACTACTAGACCTAATAAATTAATTTATTAATGTAGCAGGATACAAAATTAACACACAGAAATCTATGGCCTTTATATATACCAATAACGAACTCAGAAAGAGAAACTAAAAAAGCAATCCCATTTACCATTGCACCAAAAAGATTAAGATACCTGGGAATAAACTTAACCAAGGACGTAAAAGACCTATACTTAGAAAACTTCAGGATATTGAAAAAAGAAATAGAGGAAGACATAAACAAATAGAAAAACATACCATGTTCATGATTGGTAGACTCAACATCATTAAAATGTCCATACTACCTAAAGCTATCTACAGATTCAATGTAATCCCTATTAAAATACAACCAGCATATTTCAAAGAGCTAGAACAACCTCTCCAAAAATATATCTGGAATAAAAAAGACCCTGAATAACCACAGCAATCCTGAGAAAGAAGAACAAACTTTGAGGGGTCACATTACCAGATATCAAGCTATATGACCAAGCCACGGTTCTCAAAACTGCCTGGTACTGGCACAAGAACAGACATATAGACCAATGGAACAGAACAGAGAACCCAGAAATCAACTCAAGCCATTGTGCTCAATTAATATTTGAAAAAGGAGGAATGAGCATACAAAGGAGTCAAAACAGTATCTTTAAAAATGGTGCTAGGGAATTTGGACAGATACATGCAATAAAATGAAACTAGATCACCAGCTTATACCATACACAAAAACAAACTCAAAATGGCTAAAGGACTTGAATGTAAGACAGGAAACCATAAAAATCCTACAAGATTCCATAGTCAGCAAAATATCAGACATATGTCACAGCAATATCCTTATAGACACAACTCTTAGGGCAATTGAGACTAAGGAGATGATAAACAAATGGGACTACATCAAAATAAAAACCTTCTGCACAGAAAAAGAAACCATCAACAAAACAACAAGGAAGCTCACTGCATGGGATAACATATTTGCCAAAGCTATTTCAGATAAAGGTTTAATCTCCAAAATTTACAGTGAACACATACAACTTAACAAAAGGAAGATAAGTGATCCAATCAAAAAATGGGCAAATGATCTAAATAGACACTTTTTGAAAGAGGACATACAAAAGGCCAAGAGACATATGAAAACATGATCAAAGTCATTAATCATCTGAGAGATGCAAATCCAAACAATAATGAGATACCATCTAACACCTGTCAGAATGGCTATTATCAATAAACAGCAAGTGCTGGCAAGGATGTGGAGATAAAGGAACCCTCCTGAACTGCTGGTTGGAATGCAGACTGGTGCAGCCACTGTGGAAGACAGTATGGAGTTTCCTCAAAAAGTTAAAAATGAACTCCCAGAGAACCAAGATGGTGGCATAGGTAAACACCTATACTTGCTGCCTCTCATAACCACATCAAAATTACATCTAAAAGACAGAACAACTACCACCCAGAACCACGGGAAAGCTGGCTGAGTGGAACTTTGGTAATGTTATCATTACCAAAGTTCTACTCAGAGAACTTCCACAACTAGAGAGGTGAAGAAAGTGTATTGAGACTGGTAAGAGGTGCAGAAAGTGCTGGCACCTGAATGTGCTGCTCTTTTAATCGGGAGGGAGATACAAGCTCCTGCTTGCTCTGAACTCCAGTTCTGGGCGAGACTCTGGGGGACCCAAACACATATGGGGAGAAACTGGACTGCCTGGCTTTGGGACAGGAAAGCAAGGGTGACTTTCTCTCAGAGGTGCTCGCAGCGATCATTGTTCCTGCACGGGGGCGCGGGTCGCAGAGACCCCAGGACCTCTCTGGTGCAGGATTGTTTGGCAGCCATTGCTGTTTGCTCTGCCCTGGTGATTCCCAGAGACCCCACCCCACCCAATTTACAACCCCATCCAAGCCCTGCACATTGGATTTTGCATATGAATGGCCTGTCCTTTTTCCACCTAAAACCTGTCAAACTGCATCTGGGTCAGAGAGCCCCAGAGCTCCCAAAAGAAGGCCCAAGGCCCAGCAGCAGCAGCCTGCCTTGCTTCACAGCTGGGCCTCATCTGGGCACTTCCAAACTCCATACAAAGAGGAGGAATCTGCAGATGTCTCTGTAGCTCCTGCTGGGCAGCCCCAGATAATGGCTGACCTTGCACCTTCTTGGAGATCCAAGAGCCAGTGTACCCAGTGGTCAGTGTGAGACCATACTGGATTACAACTCTTCACATCCATAAGAGACACACTCAAGAGGCAGACTCAGTGAGCACCAAAGCCCCACTGAAGCAAGTCCTGCCCCATAAGGGTGTCTCCTGTGCAACAGATCTTCCAGTGTAGACATAGCTGGTCACCACAGCCCATTGGCCTGGAGGTCAATTCCTCCCAGTGATACCAACAGCAATCAAGGGTTAACTACAATAAGACTGTTCACACAACCCACAAAGGGGTGCACCAAGAGTGTCCACCAAAGTTGACTGGGGAGGCTAAGTCACTGGGCCTTATAGGACACCTACCACACAAGGCTACTCTATCAACTCAAGGAGACTTAGAAGCTACCCAGTACATAGAAACAAACACAGGGAAGCAGCCAAAATGTGGAGACAAAGAAATAAGTCACAAATGAAAGAAATGAATGAAAGCAAAATACTGGATATGGAGTTCAAACCCACAGTTATAAGGTTACTCAAGAATCTTCTAGAAACCTTCAAGAAATTTAGTGAGACCTTCCAGGATAAGGAAAAGGACCAATCAGAAATTAAGCATACACTGCCTGAAATAAAGAATAATATACAGAGATTCAACAGAAGACTAGAGGATCCCAAGAATCAAGTCAAAAATTTGATATACGAAGAAGAAAAAACACCCAACTGGAAAAGCAAAGAGAAAAAAGAATCCAAAAATATGAAGTTAGTGTAAGGAGCCTCTGGGACAACTTCAAGTGTACCAACATCAGAATTATGGGCATGCCAGAAGAAGAGAGATACCAAGATATTGAAAACCTATTTGAAGAAATAATGACAGAAAACTTCCCCTACCTGGTGAAAGAAATAGACTTACAAGTCCAGGAAGCACAGAGAACCCCAAACAAAAGGAATCCAAAGAGGACCACACCAGGACACATCACAATTAAAATGCCAAGGGCAAAAGACAAAGAGAGCATCTTAAAAGAAGAAAGAGAAAAACAGTTAGTTACCTACAAGGGAGTACCCATACAACTGTCAGCTGATTTCTCAACAGAAACTATGCAGGCCAGAAGAGAGTGGCAAGAAATATACAAAGTGATGAATAGCAAGAACCTACAACCAAGATTACTCTACCCAGCAAAGCTATCATTCAGAATTGAAGGTCAGATAAAGAGCTTCACAGACAAGAAAAAGTTAAAGGAGTTCGTCACCACCAAACCACTGTCATATGAAATGCTGAAGTGTATTCACGAAGAAGAAGAAGAAGAAGAAGAAGAAGAAGAAGAAGAAGAAGAAGAAGAAGAAAATTATGAACAACAAAATGACAACAAATATATATCTATCAACAAGTGAATCTAAAAATCAAATAAATAAAGATCCTGTTGAACAGAACAGACTGGTGAGTGTAATAGAATCAGGGGCAAGGAAAGGGAGCAGGCTGCCAATTCTCAGTGTGGGGGGGGTGTTATTGGGGGTGCAGGAAGAGATTGAACAAAGAACTTACACCTATGGACGAGGTCGGGGGACGGGGTGGAGGAAGCCTGGATGGGGTGGGAACCAGGAGGAGGGGAGCTATGGGGGGAAAAAAAAGGAACATCTGTAATAACCTGAACAATAGAGATTTTAAAAAAAAAGTTTGGTGATAACATTAGCAAAGCAAGTGGAGATTGGAAGGGTCTAAGGATTACTGTGAAACTGACCATTCAGAACAGACAGTCCCAGGTTGAGGTATTGCCTCTGCCCTGATCATCACAGCCCTCAAAGAGCTACCAAGAGACAGAAAGAAGCAAAAAAAAAAAAATAGTGGAAATATCACTTCTGATGAGATTGTCAACATTTCTCGACAGATGTAGCACTGATATTTAGCTAGAAAACTCTTGGGAACCGTTAAAGAGATCCTGTGGACTCTTCAGTCTGGACTGCAGATAGATGGCTGCCAGGCACCCTCGTGCCATCAGCAGTGACACAGTGCAATGCCCAAGTAGTTAAGAACTACAAAGGAAAATGTTTCAATTAAAGATAATTTGACAACCAAAAAGAAAGAAAGCAATAGAGGCATAAGAGTATTATTTCAACACAATGGGAACCTCCAGAAACACTAAATCTGCCCACCACAGTTGCCTTTGGGAACTAAATCCAGGGACACAAGTGGAGAGACAAGGAGATTCTACTTTTCACTTTACACTGTTTTATACTGTTTAAATTGTTTACTATTAGGATGTACTCTTTCTATCACTTAATACAAAAATGTGGAGAAGGAAACTTTATACATAAAAAGCATGCTCTCATTTTCTGGTCATTTAAACAGAAGAATAAAATAGGTCCCATTGTATTTTTAAAAAAAATGGAACTCCCATTTGACCCAGTAATCCCACTTCTAGGACTATATCTTAAAAAACCAGAGACACTGATCAGAATGGATATATGCACCCCTATGTTCATAGCAGCATAATTTACAATAGCTAAGATTTGGAATCAGCCTAAGTGGCCATCAGCAGATGAGTGGATAAAAAAAACTGTGGTACATCTACACAATGGAATACTATGCCGCTATAAAAAAGAAGGAACTTTTACCATTTGCAACAGCATGGATGGAACTGGAGAGCATTATGCTAAGGGGAATAAGCCAGTAGGAGAAAGATAAATATCACATGATCTCACTTATATGTGTGATATAATGATCAACATAACTTGATGAACATGAATGGATCCAGTCACAAATGATGGGGGGTGGGCAGTTTAGAGAGCAACCAAAGGACTTGTATGCATGCATATTAGCATAACCAATGGACACAGACACTGCAGCAGTGGGGGCTTGCCTGGGCTGGGAATTGTTGGGGGGGGGTCAATTGGAGAAAAAGGAGACATGTAAAACTTTAGACAATAAAAAAAATTATTCCTAGGTACCTTAATTTTTGTGTTGCAGTGGTAAATGGGACTTACTTTTTTATTCACAGTGGAGTTTTACCAAACATTCTAAAATGTAACACCAAAATTTCAAGAGAAAAGAACACTTTGAAGATTTTTCTATGAAGCCAGCATTATCCCAGTTCCAAAACTAGATAAAGACAGTACAAAGAAAGAAAATTATAGGCCAACTAGAGGCCCAGTGCATGAAATTCGTGCATGAAGGGGGGTCCCCTCAGCCCAGCCTGAACCCTCTCCAATCCGGATCCCCTCGGGGGATGTCCGATTGACAGTTTAGTCATGAGTCTTGGGGATCGGGCCTAAACCGGCAGTCGGATTCTCTCTCACAATCCAAGATGGCTGGCTCATAACTGCTCACCTGCCTGCCTGCCTGATTGCCCCTAAATGCCCCCCTGCCAACCTGATCATCCCTAACTGCCTCTGCTTGCAGGCCTTATCACCCCTAACTGCCCCCCCTGCCAGACTAGTTGCTCTCAACTGCCCCCCCTGCTGGCCTGGTTGCCCCCAAATCCCCCCCTCTGGCCTTGTCACCCCTAACTGCCCCTCCACTGGCCTTATCACCCCTTAATGTGCCCCCTGCCAGCCTGGTTGCCCCTAACTTCATCTCCCACTGGCCTGGTTGCCCCTAACTGCCCCCCCTCGCTGGCCTGATCACCCTTACTGCACCCCCCTGCCGGTGTGGTTGCCCCAACTGCCCCCATCCACTGGCCTGGTCTCCCCTTACTGCCCCCTGCCAGCCTGGTTGCACCCAACTGCTTCCCCCACTGGCCTGGTTTATCCCAACTGCCCCCCTGTAGGCCTGGTCGCCCCATGCAGCCTGCAGTTCAGTTGTTTGGTTGCCCCTCACAAACCCCCATGCCAGCCTTGTCACCCCACATGGCCTGCTGTTTGGTTATCCATCCAGTTGTTTCAGTCATGACGGCCCCTGGCTTTTTATATATTAGGATATCCCTGATGAACACAGATGCTAAAATCCTCAAGAAAATTAAAGCAAATCGGATCCAGCAATATTATTAAAATGATCATACACCATGATCAAGTGGAATTTTTTCTGGGAATGTAAGGCTGGTACAATATTTACAAATCAATAGATGAGAAACATCAAATAAACAAATTGAAAGATAGAAACCACAAGATCATATCTATAGATGAAGAAAAAGCATTCAACAAAATCCAGCACACTGTTTTGATAAAAACTCTCAGTAAAATGGGAATAGTGGGAATATACATCAACACAATAAAGGTCATATACAACAAACATACAATGAACATCATACTCAGTGGACAAAAATTAAAACCATTTCCCCTAAGAACAGGAACAAGACAGGGATGTCCACTTTCATCACTCTTATTCAGCATAATACTGGAAGTCCTAGCCACAGCATTCAGAGAAGAATAAGAGATAAAAGGCATTCAAGTTGGAAAGGAGGAAGTAAAACTCATTATTCACTGATGACATGATATTTACATACAAAAACCCTAAATTCTCCACCAGGAAATTACTAGCAGGACACAAAATCAATATGCACAAATTGATGGCATTTTTATACACCAATAATGAACTCTCAGAGAAATTAAAAAGCAATCCCAGATACATGCCAAAAAATGAAACTAGACCACCAACTTACACCATACATAAAAATAAACTCAGAATGGCTAAAGAACTTAAACATAAGACAGGAAACCATTAAAATATAAGAGGAATCCACAGGCAGCAAAACCTCAGACATATGATGAAGCAGTATCTTCACTGATACACCTCCTAGGGCAATGGAAACTAAAGAGAGAATAAACAAATGGGACTACATCAAAATAAAAAGTTTTGTACAGCCAAAGAAACCATCAACAAAATAGCAAGAAAGCCCATTGCATGGGAGAATATATTTGCCAATGTTATCACCAATAAGGGTTTAATCTCCAACATTTTCAGGGAACTCATACAACTCAACAAAAGGAAGATAAACTACTCAATCAAAAAATGGGCAACAGACCTAAATAGATAATTTTCGAAAGAGGACATAAGGAAGGTCAAGAGTCATATGAAAACATGCTCAGTCACTAATCATCTGATAAATGCAAATTAAAATGACAATGAGGTACCATCTCACACCTGAAAGAATGGCTATCATCAACAAATCAACAATCGACAAGTGCTGGCAAGGATGTAGAGAAAAAAGAACCCTGGTGCACTGCTGGTGGCAATGCAGACTGGTGCAGCCTCTGTGGAGAGCAGTATGGAGTTTCCTCAAAAAACTAAAAATGGAACTACCATTTGACTCAGTGATTCCCACTTCTAGAAATATATACCAAGAAACTAGAAACACCAATCAGAAAGGGCATATGCACCCCTATGTTCATAGCAGCACAATTTACAATATCTAAGATTTGGAATCAGCCTAAGTGGCCATCAGCAGATGAGTGGATTAAAAAACTTTGGTACATCTACACAATGGAATACTATGCTACTGTAAAAAGGAAGGAACTCCTACCATTTGCAAAAGCATGGATGGACCTGGAGAGCATTATGCTAAGTGAAATAAGTCAGAGAAGGATAAATATCAGATAATCTCATTCATTTGTGGATTATAATGAACAACATAAACCAATGAACAAAAACAGATCCAGAGACAGAGAAACATCGATCAGATGCTCAAACCTCAGAGGGAATGTAGGGGAGAGTGGGGGTAAGGGGGGGAGATCAACCAAGAGACTTGTATGCATGCATGCATATAAGCATAGCCAATGGACACAGACAACAGAGAGTGAAAGTGAGGGTAGGATTGGGAGGTGGGGGCAATGAGGGGATAGCCACACATTTGCAATACCTTAATCAATAAAAACAAGTCTGTGGTACATATACACAATGGAATACTATGCTATGGTAAAAAATAAGGTATTCTTACCATTTACAACAGCATGGATGGAATTAGAGAGCATTATGCTAAGTGAAATAAGCCAATCAGAGAAAGATAAACATCACATGATTTCATTCATTTGTGGAATATAATGAACAACATAAACAGATCCAGAGACAGAGAAGCATCATTCAGACCATCAAACCTCAGAGGGAAGGTAGGGGAGGGTGGGGTAAGGGGGAGAGATCAACCAAAGGACTTGTATGCATGCATATAAGCCTAACCAATGGACACAGACACCAGGGGGATGAGCACATGAGTGGGGGTTTGGGGGGCAATGAGGGGGATAAGGACACATATATAATACCTTAATCAATAAATTAAAAAATAAAATAAAAAAGAAATCCCATTTACTATTGCTACAAAAAATAATATACCTAGGAATAAATTTAACTAAGGAGGTAAAAGACCTGTACTTGAAAGCTATAGGACATTGAGAAAAGAAATAGAGGAAAATACAAATAAATGGAAGTGTATACCATATTCATGGATTGGAAGAATTACATCATTAAAATGTCTATACTACCCAAAGCAATCTACAGATTCAATGCAATCTCTATTAAAATACCAAAGGCATACTTCACAGAGCTAGAACAAATACTCCAAAAATTTATATGGAACCATATATAGACCCCAAAGAGCTGCAGCAATCTTGAGAAAGAGGAATGAAGTAGGTCGGATCACAATACCAGATATCAAACTGTACAACAAAGCCATTATAGCCAAAACAGCCTGGAATGGGCACTAGAACAGGCATATAGAACAGTGGATCAGAACAAAGACCCCAGAAATTGACCCACAGCATTATGGTCAATTAATATCTGACAAAGGAGGCAAGAACATGCAATGGAGTAGACAGTCTCTTCAACAAATGATGCTGGGAAAACTGGACAGACACATGCAAAAAGATGGAACTAGACCACCAACTTACACCATACATAAAAGTAAACTCAAGGTGGATAAAAGACTTCAATGTAAGTCTTAAAACCATAAAAATCTTAGAGGAGAACATAGGCAGTAAAATCTCAGACATCTCACATAGCAATATGTTTACCATACAACCAATCAGCAAAGGAATCCAAGGAGAAAATACACAAATGGGACTCCATCAAAATAAAAAGCTTCTGCACCATAAAATTGAAAAGGGAACCCATTGTATGGGAGAACATATTTGCTAATGATACATCTGATAAGGGGTTAATATCCAACATATATAAAGTATTCATACAACTCAAAAGGAAGACAAGCCATTCAATTTAAAAATGGGTAAAGGACCTAAATAGACATTTCTCTAAATAGGACATAAAAATGCCCAAGAGACACATGAAAAAATAAATGCTCAAAGTCACTAATCATCAGAGATTTTCAAATTAAAGCCTCAATGAGATAACACCTTACACCTGTCATAATGGCTGTCATAAAAAAAATCAACAAAGAAGAAGTGCTGGAAAGGATTTGGAAAAAGGGAACACTAGATCACTGCTAGTGGGAATGTAGATTGGTGAAGCCACTGTGGAAAACAGTATGGAGTTTCCTCAAAAACTTAAAAATGGAACTTAGGTTTGACCCAGTGATTCCACTTCTGGGAATATATCCTAAAAACCCCAAAACACCAATCAGAAAGAATATATGCATGCCTATGTTCATTGCAATGTTATTTGCAATAGCTATGATTTGGAAGCAGTCCAAGTGCCCATCAGTAGATGAATGGATTTTTAAAAAGCTGTGGGACATTTATACTATGGAATAATACTATGCAGCTGTAAAAAAGAAGGATATCTTTCCCTTTGGGACAGCATGGATGGACCTGGGAAATATTATGCTATGTGAAATAAGCCTAACTGAGAAGGACAAATATCACACGATCTCACTTATTTGTGGAATCTAATGAACAAAATGAATTGACCAACAAAATAAGACCTGAAGCAGGGAGGCATGAAACAGACTGACACCTTGATGTGGGGTTGTGGGGACAAGAAGAGATAAACCAAAGAAATTATATACTTACTAGAAGCCCGATACACGAAAATTCTTGTAAGAATAGGCCTTCCTTATCCTGGCTGCCGGCATGCCGAGGGCTTGCTCTGGCAGCCTGTGCAGCAGCAGTGGAGGTGGCAAGCCCTGCATGCTCTGGTGCCGCTTCCACCTTGCCCTCCTTCTCAGGAGAGTTCCTCTGTGCAGCCCTGGTGCTCCTGGGGAGGGGCAGAGGGGAAGAGGTGGGGGGAGCGAGGCAGGCGGGGAGGACTGGAGAGGTTGGGTGCACTAGTGCATTTCACTTTCCCATTGCTAAAGTGGGATGCAACTGGCCCCCTTCCTCATCCTCTTCCTCCTCCGCCCTCTGCCTCCTGCCCATCCACCCTCCCTCCACGCCCATCGCCCCTCCCCTCCTGATTTGGTGAGATAGGGAGGAGGGAGATCTGATAATTTGGGTTACTGTGTAGGTGGCCTCTTTCACCTATTCAAAACAAATCCGGGCTCCCGGGACACACTAACTGTGCACCAAGCGAATTCTTGCACATGTCTGTGCCCGCGGTGCTGCTCAAATACTAGGGTTTTGTTTACCAGAGCAGGGGACAGGGGTGGGGTAGAGGGAGAAGCCAGACACCAGGAGCTATGACCTCAGGCACCAGAGGGTTGCCTCTGAGGCCGGGGGCTGGGCCACAGGGAGGCTGCAAGGATGGTTGACAGGTGTGGAGCATGACAGTGAGGCCCTGAAGAGGCATGCTGCCCAGAGACCTGAAGCAGCTGGAAACGGGGCCGCCTCCATCTTTGTCGGGTTAATTTGCATATGCACTCCTGATTGGCTGTGGGTGTCACGGAGTGACGGTCAATTTACATTTTTCTCTTTTATTAGTAAGATATGCATAGCCCATGGAAACAGTCAATAAGGTAGTGAAGCCCAGAGTGGGGGTAATGGGGGTTGGGAGGAGGGGAGGGAAAAGTGGAAAATGGGATCTATATGTAGTACTATCAACAATAAATAAAATAGATAAAAATCAATTATTTTTTATATTATTGTTGACATTATTACTGATGTCCCCCATTCCCTCTCCTTTTTCCCACCTCCACACAGTCCCTGCCCACTCTGCCTCTGGCCATCACCACACTGTTGTCTGTGTCTGTTGGCTATGCATATATGTTCTTTGGCTAATCTCCTCACTTTCTTTCATCCAGTCCCCTACCCCCCATACACCACCCCTCTGACCCCTGTCAGTCTGTTCCATGTATCCATGCCTCTGATCCTATTTTTCATTAGTTTATTTTGTTCATTAGATTCCACATATAAGGGAAATTATATGATATTTGTCTTTCTCTGTCTAGCTTATTTCACTTAGTGTAACAATCGCCAGGTCCATCCATGCTGTTGCAAAGGGTAAATGTTCCTTCTTTCTGATGGATACATATAATTCCATTTTGTAAAGGTACTACAACTTTTTTATCCACTCATCTACTGAAAGGCACTTGGACTACTTCCAAATCTTGGCTGTTGTAAGTAATGGTGGAATGAACATAGGGGTGCATATTTTATTTCAAATTAGTGTTTTGGCTATATTTGGATATATCCCTATAAGTGGAATTTCTTGGTCAAAAGGCAGTTGCATTTTTTATTTGTTTGAGGAAACTCAATACTGTTTTATATAGTGGCTGCGCCAGACTTAATTGTTAGCAGCAGTGTACTGGAGTTCCCTTTTCTCCTAATACTTGCCAGAACTTTTTCTTTGTTGATTAGTTTGTGGTAGCTATTCTTGCAGGTGTGAGGTGATACCTCATTTTGTTTTAATATGCATCTCTCTGATAATAGTGACATTGAGCATTTTTTCATATGTCTATTGGCCACCTGTATGTACTTTTGGGAAAAGGGTCTATTCAGGTCCTTTGCCCATTTTTTAATTAAATTGTCTGTCTTCCCTTTGTTGAGCTGAATAAGTTCTTTATATCTATATCTATATCTATATCTATATCTATATCTATATCTATTTCTATATCTATCTATATCTATCTATATCTATCTATCTATCTATCTATCTATCTATCTATCTATATACATATTTGGAAATTTATCCCTCATCAGATATGTCATTGGCAAATATGTTATTCCATACAATAGGTTCCCTTTTCATTTTGCTGTTGGTTTTCTTTGCTGTGCAGAAGCTTTTTAGTTGATATTGCCCTATTTGTTTATTTTTTCTTTTGTTTCCCTTGTCCTAAGAGATATATCAGAAAAAATAATTGCTATCAGAGATGTCTGAGATTTTACTGTCTATGTTTTCTTCTAGGATTTTTATGGATTAGCAACTTACATTTAAATAGTTTAGCCATTTTGAGTTTATTCTTGTATAAGGTGTAATTTGGTGGTCTAGTTTCATTTTTTGCATGTATCTGTTCAATTTTCCCAACACCATTTATTGAAAGATTGTCTTGACTCCATTGTATGCTCTTGATTCCTTTGTCAAATATTTGACCATAGAGATGGGGGTTGATTTCTGGGCTCTATTTTCAGTTTCATTGATCTATATGCCTGTTCTTGTGCCAGTTGCACACTGTTTTGATTACAATGGCTTTGTAGTATAGCTTGATATTGGTTATTGTGATATCTCCAACTTTATTTCTCTTTCTGAAGATTGTTGAGGCTATTTGGAGGGTGTTTTTTTTGTTGTTGTTCCCTATAAATTTTTGAAATATTTGTTCTAAATCAGTGAAATATGCCATTGTCATTTTAGTGGGAATTGTGTTGAATCTATAGATCACTTTGGGTAGTAGGGACATTTTAATAATGCTGATTCTTCTAATGCATGAACATGGTATATATGCTTCCACTTATTTGTATCTTCCTCGGTTCCTTTCTTTAATGTCCTATAATTTTCTGAATACAGGTTTTTTAATTCTTTGGTTAAATTTATTCCTAGGTACCTTATTTTCTTTTTGCAATAGTAAATGGGATTATTTTATTGGTTTCTCTTTCTGATGGTTCATTATTAGTGTATAAAAATGCCACTTATTTCTGAATATTGATTTTGCATCCTGCTACTTTGCCAAATTTATTTATTAAGTCTAATGTTTTTTGGGGAGTCTTTAGGATTTTCTATGCACAATATCATGTCATCTGTGAATAATGATGGTTTTACTTCCCCATTTTCAATTTAGATGCCTTTTATTTCTTCTTCTTGTATAATTGTTGTGGTTAGGACCTCCAGTACTATGTTGAATAAGAATGATGAAAGCTGACATCCCAGTCTTGTTCTTGATCTTAAAAGAAACACCTTTAAGTTTTGTCCCTTGAGTATGATGTTGGCTGTAGGTTTTTATATATATCTATATATATATGATCTTTATTATGTTGAGGTATGATCCTTCTATTTCCATTTTGCTGAGCATTTTTATCATAAATGAGTGCTGGATTTTATCAAATGCTTTTTATGCATCTGTGGCTAAGGTTATATGATATTTTCCTTCATTTCATTTATGTGATGTATCATATTTATTGATTTGAATGTACTGTACTAACCTTTCATGTCCAGAATAAATCCTAGTTGATCATGGTGTATGTTCTTTTTAATGTATTGCTGGATCTGATTTGCTAAGAATTTTAGCATCTATGTTCTTGAGGGATATTGGCCTACAATTTTCTTTCATTGTTGTGTCTTTCTCTGGTTTTGGAATTATGATAATGCTGGCCTCATAAAAACAGCTTGGAAGTCTTCCCACCTCTTGAATTTTTTTGGAATACTTTTAGAAAGATAGGTGTTAGTTCTTTAAAAGTTTGGTAAAATTTGCCTATGAAGCTATCCAGTCCAGCACTTTTGTTTGCTGGGAATTTTGTTTTCATTACTGCTTGAATTTCATTAGGTATTATCAGTTTATTCAGATTTTTTTCCCCGATTCAGTTTTGGAAGATTGCAGGTTTCAGGAATTTGTCCATTTCAATCAGGTTATTCATAGTATTTTCTTACAATATTTTGTATTTCTGTGGAGTCAGTTTTTGCTTTTCTTTCATTTCTGATGTTATTTATTTGGGTTCTCTCTCTTTCTTGATAAGTTTGGTTAAAGGTTCACCAATCTTGTTTATCTTTTCAAAGAACTAGCTCTTGGTTTCATTGGTCTTTAGTATTTTTAAGATTCTCTATCACTTATTTCCCCTTTGATCTTTATTATTTCATTAGAGGCCTGGTGCACAAATTCATGCACGGGTGGGGTCCCTCTGGGTGGCCTGCAGGGATCGGGCAAAACCCACAGTCCAATACCACCTGCAGCTCCTACCTGCCACTCCTGCTCATCCAGACCCCACTGTGTCTGCTGCAGGCTCACACTCAATCAGTCTGATCGGGAGAGGCTCGCACTGCTGCAGCAGTGCTTGCCAGCCATGAGCCCTGCATCTGGTGCCCTCCCAAAGGGAGTGGTGCCGGGAGCCAGTTCCAGCATGTCATAATTACAAGAGTTTCATCAAAAGGTTGATGAAGCTTGGGGGCTCAACAAGGGCTGAGCCACATATGTAATCATCTGTTGGAATGGCTAAAAAGCATCTCCCCCAAACCTGAATAGGATAATCGTTTGCAGTCAGACAGCTCAGGGTATCTTAATCTACATGTTATTGCTTCCTGTTGACCAAACATCTGAACAGCTGTAGGCTATTCCCCAATCTAACAATGCTTCTGTAAACCCTACCCTTTGAAACCCTACCCTTTGAAGTGTATTATCTCCACCTTGCCTTAGGACAAATTGTGTTAATAAAAAGCACAGGGTCCTGAGACAAGGAGAGTCTTTAGCTCCTTGAGCTAAAGCTCCTCTGACCCCCAATGCCTTTCAAAACTATCTTTCATCTTTGGACTCCTGCTTGATCTACGCACAGCCTTTTTCCAGATTGCTGACCCCCTTTTTAATGCTGGGACAAGAACCCCGGCAAAGTGGCCTGTGGGATGGGCTGAAACCAGCTCTCCGACATCCCCCAAAGGGTCCTGGATTGTGAGGGGGTGCAGGCCAGGCTGAGGGACCCCACTGGTGCACGATCATGCTGGGGAGAGACCATGGGAGGGCTCCAGGGCATGTCTGGCCCCTTCTCACCCAGTTCTGATCTGGGCCAATCAGGGTTGGCTGGCCAGGGAGGGACACGGGAGGTTGGCCAGCTTGGGAGGGACCGTGAGAGGGCTCCAGGGTGTGTCTGGCCCATCTCTCTCAGTCCTGATTGGCTAGACCCCAGCAGCAAGCTAACCTACCAGTTGGAGCATCTGCCCCCTTGGTGGTCAGTAGACATCATAGCGACTGGTCAACTGTCTGCCACCTGTTGGTCAGTGCACATCATAGCGACTGGTCGACCAGTTGACTCTCTGCCCCCTGGTGGTCAGTGCACTTCATAGCAAATGGTTGAGCAACCTTAGCATATCATTAGCATATTGTGCTTTGATTGTTTGTTTGGTTGTTCTGCTGTTTGGTCTATTTGCATATTACCCTTGTATTATATAGGTTTCCTCCTAATTACTCTGGGGTTTGTTTGACATACTTTTTCAGTTCTTTTATGTGTAGGGTTAGATTGTTGACTTGAGATTTTTCTTGCTTCATGAGGTAGGTGTGTAATGCTATGAACTTTGCTCTCAGGACTACTTTCTCTGTGTCTCATCAATTTTGGATTTTTGTGTATTCATTTTCATTTATCTACAGGTAGGCTTTGATTTCTTTCTTGATATAATTGGTAATCTACCAACTCATTGTTTAATAACATGCTATTTAGACTCCATTTGTTTGAAAGATTTTGAGGTTTTTGTATGTAGTTTATTTCTAGTTTCATGCTATTGTGATTGGAGAAGATGTTTGATATGATTTCAACTTTCTTGAATTTGTTAAAATGTATCTTGTGTCCTAACATGTGCTCCATCTTTGAGAATGTTCCACATGCACTTGAGAAAAAAAATCTATATTCTACTTATTTAGAATGAAATGTTCTGTAAATATCAATTAAATCCATCTGATCTATTGTGTCATTTGTGGTCAATATTTCCTTGTTGATTTTTGTGTGGAAGGTCAATGCAATGATAACAGTTGGGGTTTAAAGTCTCCTACTATGACTGTATTGTTGTCAATTTTTCCCTTAAAGTCCACCAAGAGTTTATTTTTAAATATATTTAGGTGCTCCTGTATGGGTATATATATGTTTATAAAGTTTATATTCTCTGATTGGATTCTTTCCTTCAGTATTTTGTTGTGCCCTTCTTTGCCTATTTTATGGCCTCTGTTTTGAAGTCTATATTATCTATAATAATAAGAGAAAATATGGTAATTAATTGTCACTCCATGATGCCCACAGCCAATCAGGAGGGAATATGCAAATTAGCAGGACAAAGATGGTGGCAGCCACGGAGCCAGCTGGTGCCGGCGGGAGGCTTGGGTCACCCCCGGTGATAAAGGAAGTCAAGCTTCCCGCCTGCCTGGGCCAGCTGCCAAAGGAGGGGCCTGTGGGCGGCAGCCACGGAGCAGGCCTGAGCGCACAGGAGGCTTGGGTCACCTGGGCCAGCTGCCAAGGGAGGGGCCTGCAAACAGCCCTCAGCCCCTCACCCAGGCTGGCCACACCACCATTGGGGTGAGGGTCCTAACTGGGGGGCGTGACCAGCCTGAAAACAGCCCTCAGCCCCTTACCAAGGCTGGCCATGCCCCCATGGGGTAAGGGTCACCACTGGGGGGCACAGCCAGTCTGCAAACAGCCATCAGCCCCTCACCCAGGCTGGCCATGCCCTCAGCAGGGACCCTCACCTCATGGGGGCATGGCTGGCCTGCAAACTGCCCCAGCCTCTCACCCAGGCCGGCACCATCCCCAGTGGTGACCCCCACCACAATGGGGTTGTGGCCAGCCTGCAAACCACCACAGGCCCCTCTCCCAGGCTGCTCCGTCCCACCAAGGGAACCTGCACCCTGATCTGGGACACGTTTCAGAGCAAAGCAGCTGGCCCCCACCCATGCAGCAGGCTTCTATCTATACTAATAAAAGGGTAATATGCTAATTAGACTGGGACACCTTCCAAGAGACCTTCAGGACATTCTTTTGGACAAAGCCATGGTGATGGGGCTGAGGTAGAGGTGATTAGGGGCCAAGAGGGGAGGGCAGTTGTGGGTGATCAGGCCAGGATGGGATAGCAGTTGTGGGTGATCAGGCTGGTGGGGGGGAGTTGGAGGCGAGCAGGCTGGCGGGGAGGTATTTGGGGGTGATCAGGCTGGCAGTGAAGGCAGTTGGGCACAAGCAGGCCGGCAGTCAGTGTGGTTAGGGGCAATCAGGCAGGCAGGTATGTGAGCAGTTAGGAGCTAGCAGTTCCAGATTGTGAGAGGGATATCCGACTGCCTGTGAGATCAGGTTTAAACTGGCAGTTGGACATCCCCCGAGGGGGTCCCAGATTGGAGAGGGTACAGGCCAGGCTGAGGGACACCCCCCGACCCCCGGAGCACGAATTTCATGCAACAGGCCACTAGTTAGATATAAGTACTACTATACCAGTTTTTAGTGTGTTTTCATGGAATATTACTAAATCCCTTCAATTTCAGCCTGTGTAAATCTTTTCTTCTGAGGTGGGTCTCTTGTAGACAGGATATATATATATATGAGTTATATTTTCTTATCTATTTTCATTGGAGCATTTAATCCATTTACATTTATGGTTATTATTGATAGTTAATTATTTATTGCTATTTTTTCTTTATATTACGTTTTTCTCTCTATATATTTATTCTTCTTAAAGCAGACCCTTTAACATTTCTTGCAATGCTAGTTTGGTGATAACAAACTCCTTTAGCAATTTTTGTCTTGGAAACTCTTTATTTCACCTTCAATTCTAAATGATAGGCTTGCTGGATGATGTAGCTTGTTTTTCATTAACTGGAATACTTTATGCCAATGTCTCTGGCCTGAAGTATTTCTTTCTTTCTTTCTTTTTTAAATCCTCACCTGAGGTTTTGTTTTTTTTCATTGATTTCCAGAGAAAGTAGAAGAGAGGGAGAAGGTGGGGGTTGGAGGGGAGAGAAACATGGACGTGAGAGGAACACATTGATTTGTTGCCTCCTGAACGTGTGCCTATCAGGGTTGAGTAACCAGCAATGGAGGTACATGTATTTGACCAGGAATTGAAACAGTGACAATTTAGTCTATAGGCCAATGCTCAGACCACTGAGAAAACCAGACAGCGCTAGCTTGAAGTTTTTCTTTAAAATTTTCTTTTAATTCTTTAATGTTGAAGGTATTACATATGTCTTCTTTTTCCACCATTGATGTCTCCCCGCACACTCCCGTCCTGCAGCAGAGGCTCTCATCACCCTACTGACTGTGTCCATTGTTTATGCTTATATACATACATACAAGTCCTTTGGTTGATATGTACCCTCCACTCACACCATCCCCAGCCGTGCCTCTGAAGTTGGACAGTCTGTTCAATGCTTCTATGTCTCTGGATCTATTTTTCTTCATCAGTTTATGTTGTTCATTATATTCCACAAATGAGTGAGATCTTGTGATACTTATCTTTATCTCTCAGGCTTATTTCACTTAGCATATTGCTCTCCAGGTCCATCCATGATGTTGCAAATGGTAAGAGTTCTTTCTTTTTTACAACAGCATAGTATTCCGTAGAGTATATGTACCAGAGTTTTGTAACCTACTCATCTGCTGATGGGCATTTAGGCTGTTTCTAAATCTTAGCTATTGTAAATTGTGCTACTATGAACATAGGGTGCCACAGTCTTTCACAGCAAGGGTTCAGGAATCTGAAGAAGGGGCTGCACATAAATGGATACACTAGACAAGAAATATAAATTTGGAAGCCAAGGGGGACCAGGAAGAGGCCTCACCCTTTAGTGAAGTGGGCTCTCTGAATGTCCTGACCCACAGCTTTTTATTTACACATTTTGTCCTTTAGTAAAGCAAACACACATATCAAAGGTAAGGTTTAGAAAAAAGTAAAAGATTATCAGGTTAGGGGAACTGCCTTCAGCCATTTGGCCAGCAGCAGGGTAATATAATGCTGATATTCAGCTCTGCTGAGTATCAAAGCCCATAAGCCTTCTGAGGACTTCTCACATTTATTATGCTAATTACTGTTGGTCTTTGCCTCCAGCAATAAGGGTGTTCATATCCTTTCTAATTGGTGTTTCTGATTTCTTGAAATATATTTCTAGAAGTGGAATTACTGGGTAAAATGGGAGTTCCATTTTTAATTTTTTTAAAAAATATATACTTTATTGATTTTTCACAGAGAGAAAGGGAGCTGGATAGAGATTTAGAAACATCGATGAGAGAGAAACATCGATGAGCTGCCTCCTGCACACCCACTACTGGGGATGTGCCTGCAACCAAGGTATATGCCCTTGACCAGAATCAAACCTGGGACCCTTCAGTCCACAAGCTGACATTCTATCCACTGAACCATACCATTTAGGGCTCCATTTTGTACTCTTTGAGTAAACTACATACTGTTTTCCACAATGGCTGCACCAGTCTGCATTCCCAACAGCAGGGCAAGAGGGTTCCTTTTTCTCCACATCCTCGCCAGCACTTGTCATTTGTTGATTGTTGATGATAGCTGTTCTGACCGGTGTGAGATGGTAATTCATTGTTGGTTTGATTTGCATCTCTCAGATGATTAGTGACTTTGAGCATGTTTTCATATGTCTCTAGGCCTTCTGTATGTCCTCTTTCCAAAAGTGTCTATTTAGGTCCTTTGCCCATTATTTGATTGCATTGTTTATATTCGTTTTGATAAGTTGTATGTGTTCCCTGTAAATTTTCCAGATTAAACCCTTATCTGAAATAGCATTGGCAAATATGTTCTCCCATGTCATGGGCTTCCTTGTTGTTTTGTTGATGGTTTCTTTTGCTGTGCAGAAGCTTTTTATTTTGATGTAGTCCCATTTGTTTATTTTCTCCTTAGTTTCCATTGCCCTAGGTACTCTCTCAGTAAAGATATTGCTACAACTTATATCTGATATTTTGCTGCCTATGGAGTCTTCTAAGATTTTTGTGAGTTTCTGTCTTACATTTAAGTCTTTAACCATTTTGAATTTGTTTTTGTGTATGGTGCAAGTTCATCATCTGGTTTCATTTGTTTGCATGTATCTGACCAAATTTCCCAGCACCATTTATTGAAGAGACTATCTTGACTCCATTGTGTGGTCTTGCATCCTTCGTCAAATATTAATTGAGCATAATGGCTTGGGTCTATTTCTGGGTTTTCGGTTTGCCTGTTCATAGTCTATATGCCTGTTCTTATCCAGTACCAGGCAGTTTTGAGAACTGTGGCTTTGCAATATAGCTTGATATCTGGTATTGTGATCCCTCCCACTTTGTTCTTCTTTCTCAGGAATGCTGTGGCTATTCACGGTCTTTTTTTAATCCAGATGAATTTTTAGAGAGTTTGTTCTAGGTCTGTGAAACATGCAGTTGGTATTTTAGTGGGGATTGCATTGAATCTATAAATTGCTTTTAGGTAGTATGGATATTTTAATGATGCTGATTCTACAAATCCATGAACATGGGATGTTATTACACTTGTTTATGTCTTCCTCTATCTCTTTTTTCAATGTCCTGAATACAGGTCTTTTACCTCCTCAGTTAAGTTTATTCCTATGTATCTTAATTTTTTTGATGCAATGGTAAGTGGGATTTTTTTTTTTTTTTTAGTTTCTCTTTCTGTGAGCTCATTATTGGTATATAAAAAGGCTATAGATTTTTGCGTGTTAATGTTCTATCCTGCTACATTGCTGGATTCATTTATTAAGTCTAATAGTTTTTTGATAGAGTCTTTGGGCTTTTCTATGTACAATATCATGTCATCTGTGAATAATGGCAGTTTTATTTCTTCTTTTCCAATTCGGATGCCTTTTATATATATATATATATTTTTTTTTTGGGTCTGATTGCTTTGACTAGCACTTCCAGTACTAAGATGAACAGGAGTGGTGAAAGGGGGTATCCTGTCTTGTTCCTATTCTTAGAGGAAATAATTTTAGTTTTTGCCTATTGAGTATGATGTTGGCTGTAGGTTTGTCATATAAGGTTTTATTATATTGAGGTATGATCCTCCATTTCTATTTTGCTGAGAGTTTTTTTTATCAAGAAGGAGTGTTGGGGAAACCATGCTATCTTGAAGAACAGAACTGCTTGAGACTAGATCCTATCCTCACTGCCACCCAATCTGGTCTCAGACACAAACAGGGACCCTACAGCCACTCAGGTAAAAGACCTGCTACCACCGCTGCAGACCCATGGACACCAAAACTCCAGGCACCCTGGCCATGGATTTCTGTGAGCTAGAGAGCCCATCCCCATCCTGGCCCACTGCAGTAGAATAGGAACTGCTAGACCCTCTCTGCATAAGCAGGCCTTGTGCCCACACAGGAAGGCTGTGCTGAATTTGAGCCTGGATGTGCAGACCTGGGGAGTTTGCTTCCCACATTGTGCACTCCCAAGATCAGACCCCACACCCACACAGGGATGCTGCGCTGAATATGAGCCTGGGCACACAGACATGGGGAGTTTGTTTCCCGCATTGCTCACTCCCGCGACCAGACCCCAAACCCACATGGAGAGGCTGCACTGAATTTGAGCCTGGGTGCATGGACACTGGGAGTTTGTTTCCCTGAGCGCATGCTCCCGTGACAAGAACCCCAGGTCCACACAGGGCAGCTGTGCCACCTGACTTTAATTCTGGGTGAGGGCACACGGAAGTCTGTCTCCCTCAGTGCAGAAGTGGACCTCCCGCCAACACAGGGCAGCTGTGAAACCTGGCGACCCTCTTTCTCCATGCCACAGACAGCCCTGAGCACCAGTGACTTCACTCTGTTTCTCATTGCCCACACACAGGATCCCTCATTCTGAGTACATGAACACTAAGAGCCAGTGACTCCAATTCTTGGCACATGTGCACACAGGGACCCTGATTCTTGGAGCTCTGACACCAAGTGACAGAGACTCCAATATGGGATTCTCAGTGCAGGCACAGGGGGACACTGACTCCTAGCGTGTGCTAGGGGACTCTGATTTTTGGCACACAATAGTGGGGTCTCTTTTTCAGCACGGCGCAGGCAAGGTCCCTGATTCTAAGTATACACACGAGGCTGCATTGAGTGCCATTGACTCTAATCCTGGGTGAGCGTGGCTCCCACAGACCCATGGCAGCCACATGTCTTGGTGTCAGAGCTCTTCAGTGACACTTAGGTGGCATGACTCCCACTGCACATAGCCCAGGCCCCAACAATTCAGTGATTGGACCTTCTGGTGACAGTTATAATAGGGAGACAATGAAACAATCCCCAGAGGAATCGCCAAAAAAGGAAATAAGTGAAACTGAGGCATGCAACATTACTGAAAAAGATTTCAGAGTAATGGTGGTACAGTTCATAAGCTGGATTGACAAAAAAATCAACCACCTATGCAAAAATCAGGATTAAATAAAAAATGATATAGCTACAATAAAAAATGCCATGGAAGGTTTCAACAGTAGAAAATGCCATGGAAGGTTTCAACAGTAGATTAGAAGAAGGAGAGGACCAAATTAGTGAGTTAGAAGATAAGGTAGAGAAACAAGCCCAATCTGAACAGCAACTGGACAA
This sequence comes from Plecotus auritus, assembly GCF_963455305.1. Lineage (NCBI taxonomy): Eukaryota > Metazoa > Chordata > Mammalia > Chiroptera > Vespertilionidae > Plecotus > Plecotus auritus. The sequence continues at coordinate 116,484,631 of NC_137772.1, forward strand.
AAAAATTAAAAAGCAGGAGGAGAGCCTATGGGAGCTTTGGGACAACATGAAACAAAGTGGCATATGTATAATAGGGTGCCAGAACGACAAGAAGAGAAGCAAGGATTAGAGAATCTATTTGAAGAAATAATGACAGAAAACTTCCCTGATAAGGGGAAGAAAAAAATTACACAAGTACAGAGAGTCCCAAGCAAGATGAATCCCAAAAGACCCACACAAAGACACATCATAATTACAATGGCAAATGTTAACAACAAAGAGAGAATCCTAAAGGCTGCAAGAGAGATATAGAGAATTACTTACAAAGGATCCCCCATCAGATTATGAAATGATTTCTCAACAGAAACACATCAAGTAGAAGGGAATGGAATGAAGTATACAAAGTGATGCAAAGCGAAGGTCTGAATCCAAGAATACTCTATCCAGCAAGACTAGCAATCAAAATAGAAGGAAAAATCGCAGACAAAAAATGGCTAAGTGAGTTTATCACCACCAAGCCAGTGATGCAAAAAATGCTAAAGGGACTGTTATAAAAAAAAGAAATAGAAAGGGAGGAAGAAACACAGGCATCAAGTACAGAAATGGCTACAAACTAGTACCTATCAATAATAACATTAAATGGAAATGGATTAAATTCTCCAATCAAAAGACATAGAGTAACTGAATGGAAAAGAAAATGACCCATATATTCTGTCTACAGGAGACTCACCTCAGAACAAGAGACTCACACAGACTGAAAGGGAAGGGATGGAAAAATATCTATCAGGCAAATGGAAATGAAAAAAAAAAATGGAGGTAGCAATACATATATCTGACAAACTAGATCTCAAAGCAAAGACCATAACAACAGGCAAGGAAGGCCACTTCATAATTCTAAAGGGGTCAATACAACAAGAGGATATAACTCTGGTAAACATTTATGCTCCAAATGCAGGAGTGCCTAAATACATAAAAAAATTTCTGGAAGATATCAGGGAACAAATTGACAGCAACACAATCATAGTAGGAGAGTTTAATACCCCATTAACATCACTGGATAAATCCTCTAGCCAAAAAGTAGCAAAGAAACATCAATCCTAAATGACTCCCTAGACCAGATGGACTTAATCAACATCTTCAGAACATTCCACCCCAAAACTACAGAATATACCTTCTTCTCAAGTACACATGGCACATTTTAAAAGATAGATCACATATGGGACACAGGCAAAGTCTCTCCAAATTCAAGAGGATTGAAATCATATCAAGCATCTTCTCAGATCACAATGGCATAAAATTAGAAATCAACTACAGTAAAAACAATCACAAAAATTGAAACACTTGGAGACCGAATAGCATATTATTGAACAATGAGTGGTTTACCAAACACATCAAAGAAATAAAAAAAAAATATCCTGGAAACAAACAACAATGAAAACACAACAATCCAAAATCTTTGGGACACAGTGAAAGCAATCCTGAGAGGGAAGTTCATAGCATTACAGACCTACCTCAAAAAAAAAAAAAAAAAAAAAAAAAAAAAAAAAAAAAAAGAAAAGAAAAGAAAAAAAAAAGAAACAAAAAAGAAAAACTTCAAGAATTAGAAAGAGAGCAACAAGAAAAGCCCAGTGTGAACAGAAGGAAGGAAATAATAAAGATCAGAGCAGAAATAAATGACATTGAGACAAAAAAATCAATGAAATCAAGAGCTAGTTCTTTGAAAGGATAAAAAAGATTGATGAACCTCTAGCCAGGCTCACCAAGAAGCAAAGAGAGAGGACCCAAATCAATAAAATCAGAAACAAAAGAGGTGAAATAACAGCAGACCCCACAGAAATACAAAGAATCATAAAATAATACTATGAACAACTCTACTCCATCAAATTGGTCAACCTAGAAGAAATGGACATATTCCTAGAAAAATACGACCTTGCAAAACTCAACCAGGAGGAATAAAAAAATCTGAATATACTAATAACTATGGAGGAAATTGAGGCAGTAATTAAAAAAAAAAAACTTCCAACAAACAAAAGCCTGGAACCAGATGGCTTCACAGGGAAGTTTGATCAAACATTCAAAGAAGAAATAAAACCTATCTTCCTCAGACTATTCCAAAAAATTCAAGAGGAAAGAGCACTTCCAAGCTCTCTCTACGAAGCCAGCATCACCTTAATCCAAAAACCTGATAAAGACAATACAAAGAAAGAGAATCACAGTCCAATAACCCTCATAAACATAGATGCCAAAATTCTCAACAAAATTCTAGCAAATCGCACTCAGCATTACATTAGGAAGATAATACACTATGACCAAGTGGGATTTATTCTGGGGATGCAAGGATGGTACAATATCCACAAATCAATAAATGTGATACATCACATAAGCAAACTGAGAGATAAAAACCATATAATCATATCTATTGATGCAGAAAAAGCATTTGACAAAATCCAACACCCATTTTTGATAAAAACTCTCAGTAAGGTGGGAATAAAAGGATCATAACTCAACATAATAAAAGCCATGTATGACAAACCCACAGTGAACATCATTCTCAAAGGGCAAAAACTAAAATCATTTCCCCTAAGAACAGGAAAAATACAGGGATGCCCCTTTTCACCACTCCTGTTCAATATAGTACTGGAAGTACTAGCCATTGCAATCAGACAAGAAGAATAAATAAAAGGCATCCAAATTAGAAAAGAAGTTAAACTGTCCTTATGCGCAGATGACCTGCTATTGTATATCGTAAACCCCAAAGATTCCATCAAAAAACTACTAGATGTAATAAATTAATTCAGCAATGTAGCAGGATACAAAATTAACACACAGAAGTCTATGGCTTTTCTATACACCAATAATGATATCACAGAAAGAGAAATTTAAAAAGCAATCCCATTTACCATTGAACAACAACAACAAAAATTAAGATGCCTAAGAATAAACTTAACCAAGGAGATAAAGGTCCTGTACTCAGAAAACTTCTGGATGGTGAAAAAAGAGATAGAAGAAGATATGAACAAATGGAAGAATATACCATGTTCATGGATTGGTAGAATAAACATCATTAAAATGTCCTTACTACCCAAAGCAATCTATAAATTCAGTGCAATCCCCATTAAAATACCAACGCCATACTTCAAAGACATAGAACAAATTCTCCAAAAATTCATCTGGAATAAAAAAAGACCCTGAATAGCTGCCGTAATCATGAGAAAGAAGAACAATGTTGGAGGGATCATAGTACCAGATATCGAGCTATACTACAAAGCCATTATTTTCAAAACTGCCTGGTACTGGCACAAGAACAGACATATAGACCAGTGGAACAGAACAGAGAACCCAGAAATCAACACAAGCCATTATCAACACAAACTCAATTAATATTTGACAAAGGAGGCAAGACCACACAATGGAGTCAAAAGAGTCTCTTAAGTAGGTGGTGTTGGGCAAACTGGATAGATACTTGCAAAAAAAAATGAAACTAGATCACCAACTTACACTATACACAAAAATAAACTCAAAATGGATAAAGGACTTAAACATAAGATGGGAAACCATAAAAATCTTAAAAGAAGCCATAGGCACCAAAACAGCAGACATATGTAGTAGCAATATATTTAATAATACAGCTCCTAGGACAATGGAAACTAAGGAAAAAGTATACAAATGGGACTACATGAAAATAAAAAGCTTCTGCACATCAAAAGAAACCATCAACAAATCAAGAAAGCCCACTGCATGGGAGAACATATTTGCCAATGTTATCTCCAATAAGGGTTTAATCTCCAACATTTATAGGGAACCCATACAACTTAACAAAAGGAAGATAAAAAATCCAATCAAAAAATGGGCAAAGGACCTAAATAGACACTTTTCAAAAGAGAACATTCAGAAAGCCAAGAGACATATGAAAACATGCTCAAAGTCACTAATCATCTGAGAGATGCAAATCAAAACAACAGTGAGGTACCATTTCACACCTGTCACAATGGCTGTCATCAACAAATCAACAAATGACAAGTGCTGTCAAGGATGCAGAGAAAAAGGAACCCCTCTTCACTGCTGGTGGGAATGCAGACTGCTGCAGCCACTGTGGAAAACAGCATGGCATTTCTTCTAAAAATTAAAAATGGAGCTGCCATTTGACCCAGTAATACCACTTCTAGGAATATATCCCAAGAAAACAGAAACACCAATCAGAAAGGATATATGCACCCCTATATTCATAGCAGCACAATTTACAGTAGCTAAGATTTGGAAACAACCTATATGACCATCAGCAGATGAGTGCATTAGAAAACTGTGGTACATCCACACAATGGAATACTACGCTGCTGTAAAAAAGAAGGAATTCTTACCATTTGTAACAGCATAGATGGAACTGGAGAGCATTATGCTAAGTGAAATAAGCCAGTCAGTGAAAGAAAAATACCACATGATCTTACTCATTTATGGATAATAAAGAGCATTATAAACTGATGAACAAAAATAGATACAGAGGTAGAGAAGCAGCAAACAGACTGTCAAACTACAGCAGGAAGGCTAGGGAGGGTTGAGGGGGAGGTAAGAGATCAAACAAAGGATTTGTATGAATGCACATAAGCATAACCAATGGATGCAAGATACTGGGGGGAGGGGGAGGGCATGTGCTGGGTGGTAGGGGAGGCCGGGGGAAGGTCAATGGGGAAAAAAGGAGACATATGTACTACTATTTGTAATATTTTAAACAATAAAATAAAAATTAAAAAAAATAAAATATTCTTGTCACAATATTATTAAATATCTGCTTAATTGAAGTTTGCAAGTAAATGTATTTGTTGCTGAGTGATCTCATATCATAAGACTTTAAAAATAGACTGGTAAAATAAAGCCAAATACAAATCTTTAAAAAAAAAGAGTTTTGGGTTTTGTCAAATACTTTTTCTGCATCAATTGATATGATCATGTGGTTTTTATCTTTCAATTTGTTTATGTGATGTATAATGTTTATTGATGTGGAGATGTTGTGCCAGCCTTGCATCCTCTGGACAAATCCCCCTTGGTCATGGTGTATGAACTTAAAAATGTAATGCTGGACCCGATTTGCTAGAATTTTGCTGAGGATTTTAGCATCTCTGTTCATCAGGGATATTAGCCTGTAATTCTCGTTCTTTGCAGTGTCTTTATCTGGTTTTGGGATTAGGCTAATGATGGCTTTGTAGAAAGAGCTTGGAAGTGTGCCTTCCTCTTGAATTTTTTGGAGTAATATGAGGAGGATATGTTTTATTTCTTCTTTGAATGTTTGTTAAAACTCCCCTTTGAAGCCATCCGGACAAGGGCTTTTGTTTGCTGTAAGTTTGTTGATTACTGCTTCAATTTCATCAGTAGTTATCCACCTATTCTAGTTTTTTTATTCTTTCTGACTGAGTTTTGGAAGATTGTATTTTTCTAGGAATATGTCCATTTCATCTAGGGCTGTCCAGTTCCTCAGAGTAGAGTTGCTTGTAGCATTTATTTACAATCCTTTGTATGTCTGTAGGGTTGGTTTTGACTTTACGTCTTTCATTTCTGATTTTTTTATTTGGGTCCTTTCTCTTTGTTTCTTGGTGAGCCTGGCTAGAGGTTCATCAATCTTCTTTATCCTTTCAAAGAAACAGCTCTTGGTTTATTGATCTTTCATTTTTGTTTGTTTGTTTGGTCTCTATGTCATTTCTTTCTGCTCTGATCTTTATTTTTCTTTTCTTCTGCTTACCCTGGATTTTCTTGATCCTCTCTTTCTAATTCTTTAACTTGTAGAGTTAAATAATTTAATTCCACTTATTCTTGTGTTTGGAGATAGGTCTGTAGAGCTATGAACTTCCCTCTCAGGACTGCTTTCACTGTGTCCCATAGATTTTGGATTGTTTTGTTTTCATTGTCATTTGTTTCCAGGAAGATTTTTATTGCTTCTTTAATCTCATTGGTAACCCAATCATGGTTTAATAACATGCTATTTAGCCTCCAAGTGTTTTAATTTTTTAATTGTTTTTATTGTAGTTGATTTCTAATTTTATGCCATAGTGATCTGTAAAGAGGCTTGATATGATTTCTATCTTCTTGAATTTGAAGAGATTTAGCCTCTATTGTAACATGTGGTCTTTATTTAGAATGTCCTATGTGCACTCAAGAAGAATATATTCCTTTGTTTTGGGGTAAAATGTTCTAAAGATGTCAATTAGTTCCATGTAATATAGGAGTAATTTAGGGTTGCTGTTTCTTTGTTGATTTTTTGTCTAGACAATTTTTCCAGTGATGTCAGTGGGGTATTAAAGACCCCTACTATGATTGTATTGCTGTCAATCTCTCCCTTGATATCTTCCAGGACATTTTTTAGGTATTTGGGTGCTCCTGCATTGGGTGCATATATGTTTACCAGAGTTATATCCTTTTGTTGTATCAATTCCTTTAGTTTTATTAAGTAGTCTTCCTTATTTCTTGTTATGGCCTACACTTTGAGGTCTATTTTGTCAGATATAACTATTGCTACCCCAGCTTTTTTTATTTCTGTTTGCCTGAAAAAAAAATATCCCATCCCTTTACTTTCAATCTGTGTGAGTCCTTTGTTATGAGGTGAGTGTCTTGTAGACAGCTTATATATGGTTCATGTTTTCTTATCCATTCAGCCACCCAATGTCTTTTGATCAGAGGATTTAATCTATTTACATTTATTGTTATTATGGATAGGTATTTGTTGGTTGCCATTTTTATTATTTATTGCTTTGTTCCTTCTTCCCTTTCAATTTCTTCTTTTTTCAACAGTCCCATTAGCATTTCTTTCATTGCTGGCTTGGTGGTAATAAACTCCCTTAGCCCTTTTTGTCTATGAAGGTCCTGATTTCACCTTCAATTTTGATTGATATCCTTGCTGGATAGAGTATTTTTGAATTCAGTCCCTTGCTTTGCATCACTGTGTATACTTCATTCCATTCCTTTTTGTTGTGTTTCTTTTGAGAAATCATTTGATAGTCTTATAGGAGATCCCTTGTAGGTAACTTTCTGTCTCTCTTGCAGTCGTTAAGATTCTTTCCTTGCCATTAATGTTTGCCATTTGTAATTACGATGTGTCTTTGTGTGGATCTTTTGGGGTTCATCTTGTTTGGTACTCTCTGTGCTTGTGTGACTTTTTTTCTTACCCAAATCAGGGAAGTTTTCTGTCATTATTTCTTCAAATGGTTTTTCTATTCCTTGCTCCTCTCTTGACCTTCTGGTGCCCCTATTAGGCAAATGTTGCTTTGTTTCATGTCCCAAAGGTCCCTTAGGCTATCCTCCTGCTTTTTGATTTTTTTTTCCAGTGCTGTTCAAATTGTGTGTTTTTATCTACCCTGTCTTCTAACATGCTGATTTGGTTCTCCACTTCTCCTAGTGTACTGTTGAAACCTTCCACTGTGTTTTTACTGCAGCTGTATTATTCTTTATTTTCTCTTGATTCATACATATGTTGTTGATTTTCTTATACAGCCAGTTTAGGAATTTTATGACCCTTACTCTGAATTTTTTCTCTGACATATTTCTTGCCTCCATTTCATTGTGTTCCCTTTCTGACAATTCCTCCTTTTCTTTCCTAGGGACATTGTTTCTTTGTATCCCCAGTTTTGCTGTCTCTTTCTGGCCCTGGGCACCCTGCTTGGTGTTTGAGAGGTTGAAGACCCTATCAGGCCAATGGTCCAGAAATCATTATCCCTGAGGCTGGGTTGGCCTTGAGTGTCATGTCTTTAATGTCTCTGCTCTGAGTTGTATCCTCTTCTCCCATGGATCTTGTTCCTCAATTTTCTGCTTCAGATGCTCATTGTAGGGGGAGCATGTGCACAGTTCCTCTGGTGTGTGACTCCCTGTGAGGACTGAGTCCTCTGGCATGCAATTCACTGTGCAGCCCTGGTACCTGTAGTAGGGTGGCACCGTGGGGCCCTCTGGCAGCACACTTGCAGTGTGGTCCTGTGGCCCCTGACTGAGCACACTGGATTTCTCCAGGTTGCTCCATCAGTGCTCTCCTGTGGTCCAGAGTGGGGCACTTGCTGGGTTGCTCTGGGTAGCCCATGCAGTACTGTCCCAGGGGTGGGGGTGGCACGGATGTGGGTTGCTCTGGTTTGCACAGTTAAAGCTCTCCTGTATCCCAGAAGGGGCACATCATGGGTTACCCCCGGCTCCCTGGCAGCAAGTCCCTGAGCTTAGGGTAGTGCAGGTGTGGGTTGCTCTGTGTTGCAAAGTCCTCACTTTCCTGTGGCCTGGAGTGAGGCACAAACTAAGTTGCTCCAGTTCACCCCTATCTGGTGTGGAGCGGGGGCAGGTTGCTCTGGGTCACACATCCCACATCTTCTGTGGCCAGGAGTGAGGCATGAACTGGGTTGCTCCAGGTTGCTCTTCCCAGGACTCTGGGTTAAGTGGGCATGGGTGTCTCTGGGTTTCACAGTCCACTCTCCTCTGTGGCCTGGAGTGGGGCACACACTGTTTTGTTCTGGGTTGGGGGCTGGGCTGAAGTGGGTGCCAGTTGGTCTTGGTAGCACAGTCCATGATCTCCTGTGGCCTAGAGTGGGGCATGCATTGGGTTGCTCCAGGTCACCTTGGCAGCAGGTCCCGGGGCTCAGGATGGAATGGGCACCAGGTGGCTCCAGGTCAGACTGGCAGCACAATTGTGGGGGCTGGGGTGGGGGTGGAGCACAGGGTTTCCTCTGGCTTGCACTCACTGCAGGGTCCTGGAGCCAGATCCTGGGACACCTGGTTCGAGAGGGCTGGTGAGGAGACCTGGTGTGGGAGGTCACTCTGGCGAGCACTCACTGCAGACATCTGAGAGCCTGCCAGTAGTTTTTGCGCCATGCACTTCAGGGCACGATGCTGGTTCCATGTAGGTTTTGGCTGGCAAGCAGCATTCTCTAGTTGTCCTCTGTCCTTCCTTGTTGAAAATTGTCTCCTCAGCTGTGTCTAATTCGTTAATTCAGAATGGATGTTCTCTGATTTATTTGTTTTCTGGCCTGGCCCCAAGAAGAGGTACTCAACACTTCTGCCTATTTGGCTGCCATTTTCTCCTTCCAAGCTAGTAGATTTTTGATGGAGTCTTTAGAGTTTTCTATGTACATTATCATGGTATCTGCGAATAATGACAATATTACTTTTTTCCAATTTGGATTCCTTTTATTTCTACTTCTTGTCTGATAGCTATGGCTAGCACTTCCAATGCTACATCAAATAGGAGTGGTGAAAGTGGGCTTCATTGTCTTGTTCTTGTTCTTAGGGGAAATGGTTTTAGTGTTTTCCCATTGATTTTGATGTTGGTTGTAGGTTTGTCATATAAGGCTTTAATTATGTTGAGGTATTATCCCTCTATTCCTACTTTGCTGAGCATTTTTATCAAAAAAGGGTTATGGACTTTGTTAAATGCTTTCTCTGCATCAATTGATATGATCATGTGGTTTTTGTCTTTCAATTTTTTATGTGCTTTATCACATTTATTGATTTGTGAATACTGTACCAGCCTTGCATTGCTGGAATAAATCCCACTTGGTCATGGTGTCTGATCTTTTAAATGTGTTGATCAATGTGTTTTGCTAATATTTTGTTGAGGATTTTAGTATCTATGCACATTAGGGATATTGAACTGTAATTCTCTTTCTTTGTAGTGTCTTTATCTGGTTTTGGGATTAGGGTAATACTGGTCTCATAGAAAGAGCTTGGAAGTGTTCTTTCCTCTTGAATTTTTTTGAATAGTGTGAGGAGGGTAGGTTTTAGTTCTTCTTTGAATGCTTGGTAAAACTCCCCTGTGAAGCCATCCGGATTGGGTATTTTGTTTGCTGGAAGTTTTTTGATTACTGTTTCAATTTTACTGGTTCTTATCAGCCTATTCATATTTTCTGTATCTTCCTGATTGAGTTTTGGAAGGTTATATTTTTCTAGGATTAAGCCCATTTTGTCTGCGTTATCCAGTTTGTTGGAATAGAGTTGTGCATACTGTTTTTTACAATCCTTTTCTGTGTGTTTGGTTGTTACTTCACCTCTTTCATTTCAGATTTTGTTTATTTGGTCCTCTCTCTTTGCTTCTTGGTGACCTGGATAGAGGCTCATCAATCTTGCTTATCCTTTCAAAGAACCAGATCTTGGTTCAATTGATCTTTTGTATCTTCTGTTGTTGTTGTTTTTGATCTCTTGATGTCATTTATTTCTGCTCTGATCTTTATTATTTCCTTCCTTCTACTTACTCACGGATTTTCTTGCTGCTCTCTTTCTAGTATTTTAAGTTGTAAGGTTATATAGATTAATACCTGTTTTTCTTTTTCTTTCTTTTTTTTCTTTCTTTTTTTTTTTTTTTTTTAGGTAGGCCTGTAGTGCTATGAACTTCCCTTTCAGTGCTGCTTTCATTGTGTCCCATAGATTTTGGATTATTGTGTTTTCATTTATGTTTGTTTCCAGAATGTTGTTTTTTTCTTTGATCTCTTTGGTAACCCATTCATTGTTTAATTGCATGCTATTTGATTTTTTATTGTTTTATTATAGTTTATTTCTAATTTTATGCCATTGTGATCTGAGAAGATGCTTGTTATGATTTCTATCTTCTTGAATTTTAATAGACTTTGCCTGTGTCCTAATATGTGCTCTATGGACCCATGTGCACTTGAAAAGGATGTATATTCTGTAGCTTTGGGGTGAAATGTTCTGAAGATGTTAATTAGTTACATCTGATCTAGTGAATCATTTAGGATTACTGTTTCTTTGCTGATTTTTTGTCTAGAGGAATTATACAGTGGTATCAAAGGGGTATTAAAGTATCCTATTATGATTGTATTGCTGTCAGTCTCTCTCTTGATACCTTCCAGAAGGTTTTTTTTTTTTTAATGTATTTGGGTATTTGTGCATTGGGTGCATATATGTTTACCAGAGTTATATCCTCTTGTTCAATCAATACCTTTAGTATTATGAAGTGGCCTTCCTTATCTCTTGCTATGGCCTTCACTTTGGGGTAAATTTTGTCAGATATAAGTATTGCTACCCATTTTTTTTTTCTTTTTCCTGAAATTTTTTTTCTCTCCTCACTTTCAGTCTCTGTGGGTCCTTTGTTCTGAGGTGAGTCTCTTGTAGACAGCATATACTACTATATAGGTCATGGTTTCTTATCCATTCTGCCACCCTGTCTTTTGATTGGAGCATTTTATATATTTACTTTCAAGGTTTTTATTGATAGGTACTTGTTGGTTGCCATTTTTTTTCTTTATGCCTGTGTTTCTTCTTCTCTTTCTATTTCTTCTTTTTACAGCAGTCCATTTAGTATTTCTTATATTGCTGGCTTGGTGATAATAAACTCCCTTAGCTTTTTATTGTCTGCAGAGCTCCTGATTTCCCTTTCAGTTTTAAATGATAGCCTTGCTGTGTAGAGTATTCTTGGATTCATTCCCTTGCTTTGCATCACCTTGTATACTCCATGCCATTCCCTTTTGGCCTGATGTGTTTCTATTGAAAAATTGGTTGAGAGACTAATAGTAGATCTTTTGTAGGTAATTTTATGTCTCTCTCTGGCAATATTTAAGATTCTTAATTTGTTGTTTATGTTTTCCAGTTTAATTACAGTGTGTCTTGATGTTGGTCTTTTAGGGTTCATCTTGTTTGAGACTGTGTGCTTCTTGCACTTGTGTGACATTTTTCTTCCCAAAGTCAGGGAAGTTTTTTGTCATTATTTCTTCAAACAGGTTTTCTATTTCTTGCTCAGCTTCCACCCCTTCTAGCACCCCTACTATGCAGATTGTTTGTCATTTTGTGTTGTCCCAAAACTCCTTTAGACTTTCCTCCCCCTTTTTAAGTTTTTTTTCCCAGTTACTGCTCTTCTTTGGTGCTTTTCCAACTTGTCTTCTAACTTGCTGATTTAGTCCTCAGCTTCTTCTAGTCTTCTGTTGAAACCTTCCATTGTGTCCTTTATTGCAGCTATGTCATTCTTCATTTCCTCTTGATTCTTGCACATGTTGGTGAATTTCTCATCAACCTTTACAGCATCTGTATAACTACTACTCTGAATTCTTTCTCTGACAAATTGCTTGTCTCCATTTCATTTATTTCATTTTCTGGTGATGCCTTGTTTTCTTGCCTTTGGAGATTACTTATCTCCATTTTTGCCATCTCTTTGTATTTGTTTCTATGTAATGTGACTTGCTGTCACTTTCTGGCCCTAGGCAACCTGCTTGAGGTCTGAGAAACTGAATACCTTAGTGGTGCAATCATCCAGGACTCAGCCCAGACTCTGGTCTTCCTTAAGTCTCACACCTTTGTCTCTGCTATGAATTGTATTGCTTTCCCATATAGATCTGACTCCTCAGTTGTCCATTGTTGCTGCTTGGGGTCGGCAGGGCCAGGTGCACACTTCTTCTGGTGTGTAACTCCAGTGGGGTCCATGAAGTGCCCATTCCAGTTGCTGGGGCTGGGCTTGCATGGGGTCCTAATGTGCCAGATCTGGGCATGCACAGGATCTTGAAGTGCCTGTCCTGGCACAGGGATTGGGCGTGAGGTATCCATGCATGTGTGTGGGGGGGGGGTCCCTGAAGCTCTGGGTCCAGGCATGGGAAATGGGAGTGCAGTGTCCAAGTGAGCCAGGTTCTGGTACATGGTGTGCTGGCATGGGGTACTGGTGCAGCAACTGGGCCCTGGTGTGTGAGGCACCATGTAGTGCTGGGTTTGGGCATGTGAGTGAGGAGGTGCAATGCAGGAGGTCTCTCTGGCCTGTGGTCACTACTGGGAGCCAGGAGTGAGGAAGTGCACCACTCACTGCAGGGCTGACAGGCAAGTGGTTCACTGTGTGGTTTCTGGGTGGTGTCCAGGGGCAGTGTGGGTGTTGGTGTGGCTGCGCTTCTGGCCTCTGCTGCTTCCTCCTTCAAGATGGCGTGTCCAGGAGAACCCATTTTGCCAGTCCCTGAGACTCCTGTGAGATCTAACTGTCCCTCACTCACCCATGACACATGTCCACAATCACCCCTCTCACTCCTTTACTCACTCACACTCTCTCTGTCTCTGCTGTCCTGCTGGCCACATGTTGGGATCTGGTCTGAAGTAGTTTTGTTGAGAAATCAACTGACAACTTTATGGGAACTCCCTGGTAGGTAACTAACTGTATCTCTCTTGCTGCCCTAAGATACTCTCTTTGTCTTTAACCTTTGCCATTCTAATTATGATGTGTCATGGTGTGGGTCTTTGAGTTCACCTTGATTAGGACTTTCTGTGCTTCCGAACTTGTGTGAATTTTCTTTCACCAGATTAGGGAATTTTTTTTTTCTCACTATTTCTTCAAACACATTTTCTATCCCTTTATCACTTTCTTCTCCTTACATTATCTTTATGACACTGATGTTGTTATGTTTCATGTTGTCCCAATTTCCCCTTAAGCTATCCTCATACTATTATTTTTTTTTCTTTTTATCATCTGTGTGGTGAGTTTTTTAATACTTTGTTGTCCAAATCACTTATTCAATCCCCTGCTTCATCTAACCTACTTTTTATTCCTTACACTGTATTCTTGATGCCATTCTTCATTTTTGAATGGTTACTTTTCATATTTTCTGTCATTTTTCATGCTGTTGTAATTCTACCTAAGTTCCCTGATCATCTTTATAACCATTACTCTGAAATCTATATATGATAATTTGCTTGCTTGCATTTCATTTAGCTCTTTTTCTGGAAATTACTCTCCTTCTTTCAGTTGGGGCTGGTTTCTTTGCCTCCCCATTTTGGCCTATGGATCTTTGTGTTTGTTTTTATGTATTAGATAGATCTGCTTTGACTCCCAGTTTTCATGGAGTAGCCTTATATAGTAGGTATTCTCTGGAGCTCATTGATGCAGTTTCCTTGATCTACTAAACTGGGTGCTCTCTGGAAATGTCCCTGTGTAGGTTATGTGGGGTACCCCCCTTTTGTAACTGGGTATTGATTTTTCTTGGCCTGTATGTGGGTGAGATCAACCCTCTGGCTGGGTGATTGAGAGGCTCAACCCTGACCACTCATTCCAGCTGCTTTTCAAGTGCCATCTTGAGGTGCCTTGTTGGGCTTAGTGGTACAATCTTCCAGATCACTTGAGCTCTATGATCTAGGATTGTCTCTTATGGTTTACTGGTAGCTCTGCACATGAATACATGTGCCAGTAGCTCGCTGATGCCCTCCAGTAGCTCTCCACTTGCTGCCCTACCCTCCTGTAGCTCCCTCTGCCCTCCCCTCATAGTTTGCTGCCCTGCCCCCTCATGTAGCTTCCCACTGTCCGCTTGTAGCCAGTAACTTGCTGCTGCCCTCCTGTAGCTCCCTCTGTTCCCCTCCCCTCCACCCCCCTCCTGTAACTCTCTGCCACCAACTTGTAGCTCACTGCCACACTCTCCTGCTGATCCGTGATCTGGTCGTTACACCTCAAGGCGTAATGACCATTTGCATATTACATCTTTATTATATAGGATGTTCACCCTCTGTTCTAGTTGAGGCTTGTTTGTTGTTGGCCCTTTTGTTGCTGGAGTTAACATTTCAGGCTGCAAGACTATGGAGGTAAACCTTGATATCTGTGTAAGAGATGTGCAAGGGCTGCCCCCCCTAGGCAGGGTTGTTCCCAACAGGGTCTGATGCCTGCCAGTATCCCCCTTTGGGTGTGGAAATTGTGTGGCTTAAATGGGATAATCTCTGGTGTGGTCTGAAGCCCATCTCTGTTTGTCTTGGTTCTGGGTCCACAGGGGTGGGTTTCAAGTACATGTCACTATCAGTCACTGTGTCTGCATCTACTGACCTGCATGTGAGTGAGAGAGGCCAATTTGTGTGAAAGGGATGGTTTCTTCCAGCTTAGAGCATGTGAGGGAGGGTGGGGAGGGACAGACTGTGATAGGACCAAAGCTCTCTGCTGCCTTCTCCTGTCAACTACTTTTCCCCCCAGGATTCACTCAATGAGGGAAAATTATTACCTGCTTCAAAACCAAACAATCTCAGTCTCTGCCAGAGTTTTTAACTCTAGTTCCTACTGACAGGGTTTATTGCAGTTTCAGGTTGGATACCCACGAGCCATCTCCTTTGTAGGAACAACTTTAGTCACCCTGGGTTCAGGGGAAAGATCAAGAGTCTTCTGTTGAGGATGATGCTGGTCTAGTCTGATGAAGGGGTCTAAACACTTTCTCCAGGTTCCAGATAATAGTCTCCAAAGTTCTCATACTTTGAATGTCCCCATTCTGAGCTGCTCTCCCTTCCCCCATGGAACTGTGCCCAGCAGGTGTATCCAGAACTTGGCAGGGTTGATCCAAATAGTCTCCTGTTATGGGTTGTACCTGCAACTTCTAGGAGGGGGGTTGGGCACTGACTCTTCTTCCCAGGGAAGCAAGAGCTAAACTCATAGGGGAGCTCCGATCCAACTCTCTACAATGCAGCCATAGAACCCAGCACTTGCCCATCCTAGACAGAAGTCTTCCCAGCTCCATTCAGGCTCTGGGCCAAAATTCTGGCTCAACCATGCCATCAAACCCAGGATTACAGGCCGAAAAATCCTAGTCTTTGGCTGGTCCCCTGTGCCATCACATGCAGCAAAGTAGGGCAGGCCAAGCAGCTCAATATGTGTGGGGAGGGGCGCTTATCATGCCTTCAAGGTAGGTTTCTCCCCACCAAGCCACACAGTTAAGTCACTGATTACATCTCTGTTTAAAGATTTTCCAGAGAACAGATGGCTCCTCTAAGTTACTGCTGGTGTAGCCAACAGACCTCTCTGCAAAACCCAAGTATGGCAGCCTGGCTTCTCCAGCAGTCTGAATCTGGAGCAAACTCTCTAGGCTGGTGCTGCAACAATGGGAGTGCTCCTTCCCTGAGACTGTGTGGTTTGTCTCTCCCAGATGGACAGAATCCCCACTGATTCCACTGCCCAATGCTACATAGGCTCCTGTTTCCAACTGTGTTGCTCTGGGTTGGGGATCCCTGCATGGGGTTGTGACTCCACACTACTAGGTAGAGAAAGTTTTGCCGCTGTGATATCCCTCCAGCTTCTCAGCTGCCCATACATAAAAAGTCTCTCCTTTTCCATTCTCTGTCCCTCTTACCTGTCTCTACATGGCTTCTTCTGTGTTCCTTGATTATATTTCAGACTAGAGGCTCGTGCATGAAATTTGTGCATGGGGGGTGTCCCTCAGCCCAGCCTGCACCCTCTCCAATCTGGGACTCCTCAAGGGATGTCTGACTGCCAGTTTAGACTTGATTCCAGTGAGATCGGGCCTAAACAGGCAGTCGGACATCCCAGGACTACTGGCTCCCAACCATTCACCTGCTTGCCTGCCTGATTGCCCTAACCACTTCTGCCTGCCAGCCTGATCACCCACTAACCACTGCCCTACTAGCCTGATCGATGCTTAACTGCTCCCCTGCCGGCCCGATTAACCCTAACTGCCTTCCCCTGCTGGCCTGGTCACCCCTAACTGTCCTCCCCTGCAGGCCTGGTCACCCCCAACTGCCTTCCCCTGCTGGCCCTGTCACCCATAACTGCCCTCCCCTGCCAGCCTGGTCCTCCCCAACTTCCCTGCCCTGAAGGCCTGGTCCCCCCCTACTGCCTTCCCCTGCAGGCCTGGTCCCCCCTTACTGCCCTCCCCTGAAGGCCTGGTCCCCCTCAATTGCCCTCCCTTTCAGGCCTGGTCTCTCCCAACTGCCCTCTCCTGTTAGCCATCTTTTGGCAGCCATCTTGTGTCCACACTGGGGCGGCCATCTTTGACCACATGAGGGTGGCCATCTTGTGTGTTGGAGTGATGGTCAATTTGCATATCACCTCCTTATTATATAGGATTAGCTATACTTCAATTAGTTTTTTCAAGTTGATTGCTCTGTAATCTACCTGTAAATCTGGTTTGAATCTGGGAGCAAGTGCATGCAGCAGCTTCCAGTGACTCTGCACCCATCTTGAAATCAAAATGAATTTTCAATCCTTCATGCTGGGCCCAAACTCCCAGTTTCCATGCCTGAGGTAATGGGTTTACCTGAAATAAAGCCGATCTCCTCACTGTTGTTTTTTCTTTCTTTGAAGCCAAAATTTTATTATTAAAGTAACAGAATTATGCCAAATGTATATGACAAATGTATATGTTTTCTAAATTATTATTTTAACTTTCTATATCCATCTCTTTGCATAAAAAGCAGATCAGTACATGTTATTAATCACTAGTCTAACATGTATCATTGTTGACCAAGGCAGAGAAATTTCATAGAATAGTGTGCTGCTGTAATGTTAAGGCAAAGTGTGAATCTATCTTATTTTATTGAGGATCTTAGTACTCAGTTTAAAATACCATTATACCATTTGTATGATTTAGGTAATTGCAACCTGAATGTCCATTGATAGATGTATGTATAAAGAAAATATTGCATATGCATAAAATGAAATATTCTTCAGCTTTAAAAAGGAAGGAAATCCTGTCATTTGCAACAACATGCATGAACCTGGAAGTCATTAGACTAGTTAAAATAAACCAGATGCAGAAGGACAAATACTAACTGGTATAACTTATATGGTGAATCTAAAATAGTCAAAATCATGAAAGTAGATAGTAGACTTTTTTTTTTTCCTTTCAATTAACTAGCATATCTGGAGAATTTGACCAATAGGATAGGTATTTTCTAGTTTAGACTCATATTTTATATATGAGTATTATAAAAATAAAATCAGTATTAAAGTTTTCATAAGGTTAGGAATCATTTATTCCAAGGTATAGCACTAAGAGTGTTAAAAAAAAGTAATTTTTAACATTTGCTTTTGGAACAATGAATTTCCTTTTAGGAAAGGCATGCTACCCTGGCATCATGCATTATGAAAATAGTACAAACTCCATATTCTCCATCTTCCTGGTGACAGGCATACTTGGGCTGGAGACTGTGTACATCTGGATCACCATTCCCTTCTCTGTCATGTTCTTCATTACCTTGGTGGGCAACATGACCATCACTGCAATTATCTGGTGAGAACAGACCCTCCACAAGCCTATGTACCACTTTTTGGCCATGCTAGCAGCCTCTGATCTGGGTCTGTCCCTCTTTACCTTCCCCACAATGCTGAGGGTCTTCTGGCTGGATGCTCGTGAGATCACCTTCTCAGCTTGCTTTACCCAAATGTTTTTTATCCACACCTTCCAGGATTTTGAGTCAGCTGTCATACTGGCAATGGCTTTTGATTGCTATGTGGCCTTTATTTTTTTATTTTTTTTTCCTGACATGGAATTTTTTTTAAATTTCTTTATTGATTAAGGTGTTACATATGTGTCCTTATTCCCCGATTACCTCCCATCCCCAATTCATGCCCTCATTCCCCAGTTGTCTGTGTCCATTGGTTAGGCTTCTATGCATGCATACAAGTCCTTTGGTTGATCTCTTCCCCTTACCCCCACCCTCTCCAACCTTCCCTCTGAGGTTTGATGGTCTGATTGATGTTTCTCTGTCTCTGGATCTGTTTTTGTTCATCAGTTTATGTTGTTCATTATATTCCATAAATGAGTGATATCATGTGATATTTATCTTTCTCTGACTGGCTTATTTCACTTAGCATAATGCTCTCCAGTTCCATCCATGCTGTTGCAAACAGTAAGAATTCCTTCTTTTTTACCGCAGCGTAGTATCAGAGAAGAAATAAATGACACAGAGACCAAAAAAAAAAAAAAAAAAAAAAAAAAAAAAAAAAAATACATAAGATCAATGAAAACAAGAGCTGGTTCTTTGAAAGGATAAACAAGATTGATGAATCTCTAACCAGGCTCACCAAGAAGCAAAGAGAGAGAACCCAAATAAACAAAATCAGAAATGAAAGAGGCAAAATAACAACAGACCCCACAGAAATACAATGGATTGTTAAAAAATACTATGAACAACTCTATTCTAACAGACTAGACAATCTGGAGGAAATGGACATATTCCTAGAAAAATACAACCTTCCAAAACTCAATCAGGAAGATTCTAAAAATCTCAATAGGCCAATATGATGGAAGAAATTGAAGCAGTCATCAAAAAGCTTCCAGCAAACAAAAGCCCGGGGCCAGATGACTTCACAGGGGAGACTTACCAAACATTCAAGGAAGAACTAAAATCTATCCTCCTAAGACTATTACAAAAAATTCAAGAGGAAGGAATACTTCCAAGCTCATTCTATGAAGCCAGCATCACCCTAATACCAAAACCAGACAAAGACAACACAATGAAAGAGAATTACAGGCCAATATCCCTCATGAACATAGATGCCAAAATCCTCAACAAAATTCTAGCAAGTCGAATCCAGCAGTATATCAGAAAGATCATACACCATGACCAAGTAGGATTTATCCCGGGGATGCAACGATGGTACAATACCTGCAAATCAATAAATGTGATACATCACATAAACAAATTGAATGATAAAAATCACATTGTCATATCAATTGATGCAGAAAAAGCATTTGACAAAATCCAAAACCCTTTCTTGATAAAAACTCTCAACAAAGAGGGAATAGAAGAACCATACCTCAACATAATAAAAGCCATATATGACAGACCCACATCCAACATCATTATCAATGGGCAAAAACTAACACCATTTCCCCTAAGAACAGGAATAAGACAGGGATGCCCACTCTCACCACTACTGTTCAACATAGTACAGGAAGTACTAACCATTGCGATCAGACAGAAGAAGAAATAAAAGGCATCCAAATTGGAAAAGAAGAAGTAAAACTGTCCATATTTGCAGATGACATGATACTGTACATAGAAAACCCTAAAGATTCCATCAAAAAATTATTAGACTTAATAAGTGAATTCGGCAATGTAGCAGGATACAAAATTAATACCAATAAATCTATGGCATTTCTATACACCAATAATGAAATTAAAGAAAGAGAGACTAAAAAAGCAATCCCATTTACCATCGCACCAAAAAAATTAAGATACCTAGGAATAAACTTAACTAAGGAGGTAAAAGACCTATATAAGGAAAACTACAGGACACTGAAAAAAGAGATAGAGGAAGACGTAAACAGATGGAAGAACATACTGTGTTCATGGATTGGTAGAATCAACAGCATCAAAATATCAATACTACCCAAAGCAATTTATAGATTCAATACACTCCACATTAAAATACCAATGGCATATTTCACAGACCCAGAAAGAACTTTCCAGAAATTCACCTGGAATAAAAAAAGACCCCTGATAGCTGCAGCAATACTGAGAAAGAAGAATAAACTAGGTGGGATCTCAATACCATATTTCAAGCTGTACTACAAAGCCACTGTTCTCAAAACAGCCTGGTACTGGCACAAGAACAGACATATAGATCAATGAAATAGAATAGAGAACCCAGAAATCGACCCAAGCCACTATGCTCAATTAATATTCGACAAAGGATGCATGAACATACAATGGAGTCAAGATAGTCTCTTCAATAAACGTTGTTGGGAAAATTGGACAGATACATGAAAAAAAATGAAACTAGACCACCAACTTACACCATACACAAAAATAAACTCAAAATGGATAAAGGACTTAAACATAAGATGGGAAAACATAAAAATACTAGAGGAATCCACAGGCAGCAAAATCTCAGACATATGCCGAAGCAATTTCTTCACTGATACTGCTCCAAGGGCAATGGAAACTAAAGAGAAAATAAATAAATGGGAATATATCAAAATAAAAAGCTTTTGCACAGCAAAAAAAAAAAAATCAACAAAACAACAAGAAAGCCCATTGCATGGGAGAACATATTTGCCAATGTTATCACAGATAAGGGTTTAATCTCCAACATTTACAGGGAACTCATACAACTTAACAAAAGGAAGACAAATAACCCAATCAAAAAATGGGCAACAGACCTAAATAGATACTTTTCAAAAAAAAGACAGAAGGAAGTCTAAGAGGCATATGAAAACATGCTCAAAGTCACTAATTATCCGAGAAATGCAAGTCAAAATGACGATGCGGTACCTTCTCCCACCTGTCAGAATGGCTATCATCAACAAATCAACAAATGACAAGTGCCGGAGAGGATGTGGAGATAAAGGAACCCTCATGCACTGCTGGTGGGAATGCAGACTGGTGCAACCACTGGGGAGAAAAGTATGGAGTTTCCTCAAAAAACTAAAAATGGGACTCTCATTTGACCCAGTGATCCCACTTCTAGGAATATGTCCCAAGAAACTGGAAACACCAATCAAAAAGGATATATGCACCCCTATGTTCATAGCAGCACAATTCACCATAGCTAAGATTTGGAAACAGCCTAAATGCCCATCAGCTGGTGAGTGGATTAAAAAATGGTGGTACATCTACACAATGGAATACTCACTGTTTTTATTTGGACATTATTTTATATGCCCTTCTCTTTTCAGTGCTTCAACATAAATTCATGTTAACAGGAGTGGTTCTCCAGACAATGTGGTTCTAGCAAGAGACATATTCAAGGTCCTTATGGGACAGGTGGCCAAGTTCCCACAGTGAGAGCCATGGGTGGTCAGCCTTTGAGAGGATGTGGCCTTCTGTATAGTCCACAAAGACTGCAAAAGTCTTCATAATAGGATTTTTCTCAATTGTATTAATCACATATTTGTAATTATTTTCCAAATGATACTGTGGAAATTATGTAGTTACAAGGCAACCATTATATAGGGACCAGATAACTCATGTTTTGTTTGGTTACACCCACCTGCATATTCTGAAATCTTTCCTACAAGAATATCTAAAATGGACCACTCCTATCTGGACTTTGAGAATTAGTATTTTATTTTTATTTTGTTAATGCTTTCCAAGCTAAAGAGTTTTTTTTAAATTTCCTACATTAGTGATTTTTGTGATGGTTTTTGTGTAAACAATTTGTATGACAAGAGTCAACATCTAAACACTGTGTGCAGTTGCCCCTGAGCACAGATTAAGGATATATGATGGGAGCCTTTGAGATATTCTTCACTCTGTCATACTGTGATGTGAGTGGACAGGTTTGAGGTCGGGGCTAGAAGTAGCATTTTCCAAAAGGGGAAGTATATAGATGTGGATGTGTATACATATCCTCATTATAAGTTGCAGATTTTATAGCTATGTCCCCATGGACAAATTAGCCTGTTTTAAATGCTACATTATCATCAACACTAGAGGCCTGATGCACTAAATTCGTGCAAGGGGCTCAGCACTCACAGCCCCAGTTGCCTCAGCCGGCTCTCACAGCCCTGACTGCCTGGGCCGGCCCTTGCAGCCCCTCACAGCCTCGGCCTGCCCTCACAGCCTGGTTTTGTCCAGGAGATCATCTGGAAGGACATCCAGAAGGTCGTTCGGCTGTTCGGTCTAATTAGCATATTAACTCTTTATTATATAGGATAGGCCAATTGGAGTGGAGGTGAGTCTAAAGATTAATGAAAAAGAATCAGCTATTTAAGAAAGTAAAATAAATATATCTAATTTGGCTTAACATTAGTTTGGAAGCAGACAGAAAAGGGAACAAAAGAAGAGGCTGTTGGTTCTCTACCTATAAGTCCGACAAGCATGTCAAACTCACTGCCCGCGGGCTGTGTGAGGCCCAGAATGAATACTTTTGTGACCCAGTCAATACAACGGTATGTAAAAAACATTTTAATAAAAATTTTGTAACTAAATTTTTACAATATATTGTTATACATAATTAATAACAACAAACTACAACATTTGCTAATGACTGATTACTATAATCATGTTGCATTCATTTCCCTTAAGCACCTTACACACTGAGCTTTGAAAGGAGATCCATAGACAACCTGGATTTGTGTATCTCAAAAGGACTGGCTGTCCCAGTATATACTTGTATTGCCGAAAGTATTTCTTTCTGTCTAACACCAGGCTCCTGGACCCCGGAGAGAAGCAGAATCACACTCCTATTAGTGAAGTCACATTACAGCCTGGAAAGAGATGGCATGGTTAAAAAGTTGCATTGTTAAGTTCCTGGAAGCCACAGTCTCTGGTTCCATAGAATATTGATCCAAGTAGACATTGTGCTATCTGCTTTGCTGTTAGGGTATCATCAATTTGCTGACAATGCTGGTCCTCTGTTTCTGCAGTGGCTTTCACTCTCGTACACCTGTTTTTCTATAAGAATGTTGTTTTTTTTCTGTAAGAATGTTACAACTTGGCCCTGAACATCCAGACCCCACAGACAACAGAAAGGGTATGTGGTTCTAGCCAGTGTAACCACAGCCTGACATTCCAGGATCTTTACCTTGTATACACATTAGTTAATGTGCAATCAACCAGTTTACTGGGTCTTCCAGGAACAGCCTAACATAAGACATCTTTTCAAAAGCAAACTGCTATTCTCCCAAAATGTTAACCACAAATCTAAATTTCATAACACTTGATTTCAAGGATAGTTTCAACATTGAATTCCTCCTGGTTAAAAGGCTTCATAAAGTTGATGAATTTTATGCAAGCAAATGATTATTATTCAACGATTCCTCTTCTGCCATGACTACATGATGGAAAACTATTTTGGGTAAGCTTGAATAATGATTTAATCAATCATTTCCTCACATATAAAACACATTGGTTCCAGGGTTTTTTGTGGGATAGCTTTTGGAATAAGGTGACATAGAAATACCCGGGTCCCTGAAATACTGAGGAAAATAAAGGCAGTTTCTACTAGTACCTATCTTGTTGATAGACAGGATGTGTTCCTTTCCTTCCCCCAGAATTTAAAGATCCTTTGCATTATCTGTTATGATAGGGCCCAATTTCCACAGAAGGTGGATTTTTTTTTTAAATGAATGATTACCTGATAATAACAGAGCTTTAAAAATAGAAACCTTTGAGTTTTTGTTTGTTGGTTCATTTGTTGCTTTCAGTTTTATATGCCACATATGAGTGAAATCATATAGCTCTTAACTTTTTCTGTCTGAATTATTTGGCTTAGCATGATATTCTCAATAAATTTAATAATAAAGAAAAAAGGAAGACTTGACACAATTTCAGTTCTATCAACTAAGACAACATTGCTCTAATTTTTCATGTAAAATTTCTCCTTTTGCATGCCAGTGATGAGAAGAGCATTTTTCACACACTGAGTTTCATTGGTAACTGCTGATACAAGGTGAATTGGGAGAGGGGACTCAGAAAGCTGTCCTTACACACATCTTCCCATGTCTTTCTATTTCAAGTGGCTGCACAGTCCCTCAGCCCACTTAATAGTTCCCTTACTAGTATTCCTTTTAAATAATAGACTTGTGAATAACCACACCGCTTATGGGACATGCCAAACAATAACCAGATGACTAACATGCAGAGTGCAGTCCGTCAGCATAAGGAGCCTTAATTTAAGCCATACGTGGTGAGACACAAAAGCATGGCAAGCACACTGCTCCATGTACAGTTTTTGGACTGTTTCACGTTAAATAAGTCCCTGAGTTGCAGAGAGTAACATTCAGAAAAATGAGAGCAGAGGACTTGATTTATTGTCACCTGTTAGCATAAGGCTGACCTGCCTGAGCAGCTGACATTCCATCCAGAAGGAGATTGTCCACCACTCAGAGTGGAGTAGGGACTGAAGGTGCAGGATCAACAGAGGTCTCAGCTAGACAGGAGCCTGGTAAGGCTTCCTGCTGTGCCAGCAAGAAGGTAACCACACTGCCTGCTCCAGAATGGGGCCCCCTATGCACTGCCCCTATTGTCTGGAAAAAAAATCATCTCCTGGGGCTTCTGAGAGGGGCTAGGCTGGCAGCTCCTTCATTAGGAACCTAGCCGGAGGCAGCTCGAATCAGTGAAGGACAGCTGTCTAATTGGATTTGCTGTGTGCCCTGTCTTAGACTTTACAATGGGAATAGGCTACCCGGCCTTTATAATTAGATTGTTAAACATAATAGCTGAATGGCATCGCAGTAAAGAATAAAGAATTTGCCCTACTCCTTGTAAGCATAAAATAGGGCTCAGAGAAGATTCTGGATATTTCCAGCCCATTTCCCCCATCATTGTATCTGATGGTAATGAGACCAAGTTTATTTCTTTTTAAAAGCTCCCAAAGGAACACTGGCCAGGTTGAAGTTCAAACTAAATGTCAAAACACACATATGCCATACAGTAGCAAACTCCTGCTTTCCTCTGACCTCTTGTTTCCCCTAATCAGGGAGAGAACAGAATGGCAGGGGACTGAAAATTGTGTTACCCTGTCACCCTCAAGATGGTGTCCAGACTGAGCTGAGAAAAATCACTAAACAAGATGGAAACAAACCACTTGCTAGGGTTCTGAATTCCATCCCCTGGGTCTCCTGGGAACCTGCAGTGAGTGGAAGGAACAACTGGGGGACACAAGAAAGGATGGTGAAGGAGTATGGAGCTCCATGACGCTGACCCTAAGCCTGATGGTCCTGCAACATGAAAACCATTTGTATTCACACCAGGAATAACCTTTTGTCTGAGGCTCTTGATTCTCTAAGGTTTCACCCTACACCTCATTTCCTGACTGACTGTCATCATTGCTACATTCATCACTCAGGGAACATTTACCAAATGCTTAGCATGACTCAGGTTGATATTACAGAAGACCCACACATAAGGTTTTATGTCTTTAATATAAAAAGAAATGCATTCCACCATGTCTCCTCGCTCTTTAGGATGTACTGGTAAAATACTTGAATACCTGCACCCAACACATGGCAGACATTGTGTTCTGTACAGAAGTCACCCCAAACCACCTGATATTGGAAAACTGTCAAAGCTCTGACCCTATTGGACATGTTCTATCTCATCAGTGAGAACAGGTTTCACTTCTATTCTGAGGCAGCTGTCAATGCTTTGCCCCAGGGCCCATGGTCCAAAAGATGTGGTCTCTAAAGCAAGATAAATAATTTCTTCTTAAATTTCAGGAACATAAGGTGTGACTCCAGTACAATAAAGCACAAATTCTAACCCTGATATCATTTTTGTCATTTTTATTCTGTTTTGACAGCATCCCAGAGAGATATCTCCTTGATTTTCAGGAATATCAGTAATAAAATCAGACAATACTTTACTGAAAATTACGAAAAAGTGTAATAAATAAGTGAGTGGACAATGAGTCGCCTCCCACTTACTCCTCAGTCCTCCACCTCTTTCCACAGATGCCCCCTCTCTGATTGAATCTGAAGTAAGTTTGCTAGGATTCTACAGTTTTGCCAGGATTTTTCCAGACTCCAGAACTCAAAGCTATTCATAGTTCTTTGTTTGCTCCAGGGAGTTGTAACATTCTGTCTGTGCACTTGTACTGTCCCTAATAAGTGCCTGGCTCTTGGGTTGCAAACTCAGAGTTCAGAGTTATCGTCATTATTTCTTCCTTTCAGGTGGGTCCAGAATTCTGCAAGACTCGTGGCCACTTCTATTTTATCTGGCCACTTGCCACCATAGTTTACCTGTCCACACCTTGAAAACATGGAAGATGAAGACCCTATTTTTCTCATATATGTTGTACTTCTGTCTGCACATATCTTCGGCCACTTCATCTCCAGGCTTTGCATAATTACATCCTCAAAGTTCAATAACCCTCCCTTCACCATGATCACCATAAATGTTTATTTTGTTGTTTTGAACTCTCCTCAAAACTCACTTCTTTGAAGTGTGGCTTGCGCTTTATTTCTGACTAGAGGCCCAGTGGACAAATTCATGCACCAGTGGATTGGGCCGAAACCAGCTCTCCAACATCCCCCAAGGGGTTCTGGATTGAGAGAGGGTGCAGGCCAGGCCAAGGGACCCCAATGGTGCACGATCGGGGCCTGTGAGAGATGCAGGTGGTTGTGCAGCCGGGAGGGACCATGAAAGTGCTCCAGGATGTTTCCAGCCCATCTCAGTCAGTCCTGATCAGCCAGATCCCAGCAGCAAGCTAACCTACAGGTCAGAGCATCTGCCCCCTGGTGTTCAGTGCACGTCATAGCAAGCAGTTAAGTGGCCTTAGCATATAATTAGCATATTATGCTTTGATTGGTTGAATGGACGACCAGAGGACTGGACACTTAGAATATTAGGCTTTTATTATATAGGATACACTCTCAATTGAGAAGGATGCTTAAGGAGAAACATGAGAGGACTCATTACAATGGTGACCAGGCACAAATCTATCACAGCAAATGAGTCCTCTGGTCTCACTGTGCTTCTATAGTCTTATTTAGATTATGGTGCTTGGATAAGACCTGACCCATTATTCAGGCTCTATGTAATCCAACCTAGCACAAATATTACTGTAAAGTACATTTTTCTCAAGTGATGAGAATATGTAACCCCAAATGGAAACTGTTTAAAGGAGTTTAAAAGAGCTCTCCTCACAGATTACAAATTTTTGAAAACTGAACCATAAAATCAGTACAGATCCTGGCCCCCACTCTTAACCTTCAAATAAAAGAACTATGTTCCTGAAATGAAGATAGTTGCGCAAAAGTTGTGCAGGCAAAGCAAACCCAAATATTGGTTTTGTTTTGAAATAAGAGTCCCTTCTGTAGTCTGCTCCCAAGTGGTGTTTCTCATTCCATTCCTCACTCTTCACACATGGGTGACTTTAAGTCAGCATTCGTGAAAACAGTTTAAAAATCTTGAAACTGAGAAGTGCATTATGTCAAGGACTAAAATTACTTGAGAACTGTTAGATCATAGAGATATTAGAGCATGATCAATTTGATACATGTGTCCATAATGATATGAATACATGTATATTCTGTATTTCTGTGAAAACACAAAAGATGTGGGCAGAATGAAGTTGCTCCAAATGCTTTACATAATGTTTCATTTAGTTCAGAACAGGTGTGTCAAACAGTTCCCAAGTATTACTAGAAATGGTCTGCCACATTTACATTCCTAGCAATCCTCTACTCTCCTTCTAAAAGCTTATTGACAGCTGATTTGGCTCCTTGAATTTCTAAAAAAAATAACTTGCCATCCATATGAGAATATATCATTCCTGATTTTCAAGTATAAGTATCAGATAATCTGGGTCTGTGTGACAAATGGGAGTTGAAACACAGGACTTACCAAAAAGGGAGGGAGGGCAGGAAATGCACAGAAATCTTTCCTTAGCATCTCACTTCAGTTCTTTGTCTATTTCTAATATGAGTTCCAAAAAACTACTCCTACAACTAAAATGTCCTGAGATGAAGTTGATCTCTGATTATTCAGTTGTATTTTCCTTATATCTTATTTCATTTCATGTCAAAGATAAGTTTTAAAAAAGAATTAGGGGGCTTGATATTGAAGAAGAAGAACAAAGTTGAAGCATTGACACTTCCTGACTTCAAGACTTACTATAAAGCTATAATAATCAACACAGAGTGGTGTAGAAAGACCAGAAATAGATCCACATGAATGCAGTCAACTGATCTTTGATAAAGGAGCAAATGCAATTCAATGGAGTGAAGGTAGTCTTTTCAACAAATGGTGCTGGAACAACTGGACATCCACATGCAAAAAATGAATCTAAATACAGACCCTACACCCTTCACAAATATTAACTCAAAATGGGTCACAGACCTAAATGTAAGACACAAAACAATAAACCTCCGAGAAGATAACAGGAGGAAACCTACATGATCCATAAAAGATACAATTAAAAAGCTGGACATCATTAAAATTAAGAACTTCTGTTCTGTGAATGTGTAAAAGAGTGAGAAGACAACCAGAGACGGGGAGAAAATATTTACAAAAGACACATCTAATGAAAGACTGTTATCTAAAATTACAAAGAACTTAAAACTCAACAAGAAAGCAAATGAAGTGATTAAAAAATGGGCCAAAGACCTTATAAGATATTTCACCAAAGAAGATATATAGATGCAAATAAGCACATGAAGAAAGGCTTTTTACCATATGTCATCAGGGAAATGCAAATCAAAACAACAATGAGCCTTAGCCAGTTTGGCTCAGTGGATAGAGCATCCGCCTGCGGACCGAAGGGTCCTGGGTTTGATTCCGGTCAAGGGCACATACCTTGGTTTCAGGATCCTCCCCAACCTGAGCCCTCATCAAGGCATGTGCAGGAGGCAACCAATCGATGTGTTTCTCTCACATCAATATTTCTCTCTGTCTTTCCCTCTCTCTCCCACTCTAAGAAATCAATGCAAAAAATACCCTTGAGTGAAGATTAAAAAAAAAAATTAAAAAAATCTAAAAAATAAACAAACGAAAGACAACAATGTGTACCACTACGTAATTATTAGATTCTCCAAAAGCTGGAACACTGGCTACACCAAATGCTGCTCACGATGTGGAGCAGCAAGCACTCTCATCCACTGCTGGTGGGAATGCACAACGGTGCTGCCCCTTTGTAAACATTTTAGTTGTTTCTTTCAAAACCAAATACACTCTTGCCATATGATCCAGCAATTGCACTCCTTGGTGATCCCTAGGATGGA
Source organism: Plecotus auritus (assembly GCF_963455305.1). Taxonomy (NCBI): domain Eukaryota; kingdom Metazoa; phylum Chordata; class Mammalia; order Chiroptera; family Vespertilionidae; genus Plecotus; species Plecotus auritus. The sequence goes on from NC_137772.1 coordinate 116,513,922, forward strand.
CATCTTCAGTGACTATACTTTTTCTGCAATTAAGAAAAGATGCAAAATTTCTTCTGAATTTCTCACTGGGAGGCCTCAGTATTTACACATATGTCATTAGCTAAGACAAACATAATTTAATTTTCAAAGACAAACATAATTTAATATTCCTTCATCTTGAAATTGCTAATTTGCTTATTCATTGATCACTCAGCAAATATTTATTAGGCATAGATGGTAAACAGATAAGACAGTAAGGACCCTGCATGTGAATGATATAAAATAAAATGTAAATATTCATGCCCTGGCCAGTGTGGCTCATGGATTGCACCTCATTCCATGCAACTAGAGGTCCCCCATTCAATTTCCAGTCAGGGCACAGGTCCAGGCTGCAGGCTTGGTCCCCAGTAGGGGTCATGCAGGATGCAGATGATCTCTGTTTCTCTCTCTAAAAAAAATCAATAAGAACATATTTAAAATATGTAAATATTCCTAAGTAGGAAAGAAGGGCATAAGTGTAAAACACCAGAATCTGTTTCTTGTTTCTTTGTCTGTCAGTGAGCCCTCTGTCTGTCTGTCCTCACCTCCCTGGTGAGAAAGACCTACCACACTAGGGACACTCCTGAAAAACCCACAACTCCAGGAGTGACTCCAAACTAATAGGATATGTGTCAGTAGATGTCTACACTGGGAAGGCTGAGGATGTTTCCTCTCCATTCCACCCTTATCCCCAGGTTCTCCTCAACAGAGTTCAGGAAATACACTTGTGTTGTGTGTGTGTGTGTGGGGGGGGGGTGTATGTGTGTGTGTGTGTATTTGCCTTAGCCACTGTTAGTATTAAATCTAAATGAGGCCTTGAGAAAAAGAGTCATATTGGATTGTTACTCGTAGTATGTGGTTAAACATGTTTTCATGCTGTCAAAGATTAAATAATTTGAAGAACATGGTCAAGATCAAAAGTTAGTCCCATGTTACAAGCAATTAGGAGGCCACTATAGCTGTGATAACCAGGGATCCTGCTGGTCCAATACCTGTTTCAGCCAGCCATGTGAGCTCAATATGGTATCTGGACTTAGGTCTTTCCATTGAAATCTCATTAAGATAGTTGCAACACAATAAATACAAAAATAACAGAGGTAAAGTAGATACAAAACTAAGGACAAAGTAAGAGACATATTAAGAAAAAGAGTCATTTGAAATGATTTATAAATTAGAAATCCTTTATTGCAGGAATATTCTAAATAGAAATGCTTACATTTGTTAATACAGATTTTAACCTAGGATAATAGTAACACCATTTTTTTTTCAATATATCTGTATATTCTCATTTAAAGAGAAAAACAACTGATGACTCAAATGGATATTCAAATAGACATGTAAATTATTATAGAATTATTAAGTAGATATTTTTTTAGTGATCCTGTCTGCTGTCTAATTCTGTAGATTGGAATATCAAAGAATGAACTAGACAATGTCACCTGAGAGTCTCCCTACTTCATACTATGGCAGTTAAATTAAGTGACATGAAAACAACACGAGTGAGTCTAATATTAAACTTGTAAAAATTAACTGATTCCCATATGGTTAAGTCAAGAAAAGCCAATCTGATTTCCTCTAGTAGAAGTATCCCTCCCTGGCCCCACCCAGCCACCAAATTACCCCTCCACAGTCCAACCTTGCCACCAAACTTTTCCAGTCTCCAAGTCTTCCAAATACTTCTTCTTTTCCAGGGTGCTGGCGGGGGGGGGGGGGGGGGGGGAGGGAAAGTCCTGGTGCTTCCAGCTGGAGGCTGGAGTCTAGTGTCCACTGAGAACAGAGCAGTGAGTAAAATCCTGAGAGGTCCACACACAGGCTGTTCTGGACCCAATTAGGCTCACAAAGTCATAACACTAAAAGACTATTTCACTGTTACTTCTCACCACAAATATTTCACTAAAAACAATGTCCAGCTCAAATGGTTAGCTCAAAACATTTCTGTATAAGAAAACTCCAATGCTCCAAGCCTGATTATGTTACAGAAACCACCAGTGTCACATCTAAAGACCCAATAGCCTTCTGCCCAATCTGAAGCCCTTATATCAATCCAGCACTTTACTGGAGGTCAAAGATACATCTCAACTGCTTCACACAGTGTGGGCTGTTACCTGCACCTCCAAAGCAGCTTTGTTCCAGGCACTGACTCTACTGCGTCTTTCATACCCTCATTCCCAAGACACAGTGACACCACCAAGGGTTTTCTTCTGCCCAAGGCCCCTGCACCCACCTGCACAAGTGCTTCTCATTGCCAGATCTCTCCTGGGTCCTGCCTCCATTCAGTACTACTCCAAACTTCTGCCCTGTCCTGGGGACAACTGCTTTCTCCAGAATTCTTTCCACATCTACTCTGTCCACTATTCAGCTGCAGTGTCCCTGCCATCAACCATACTTGCCTCTGCTCTCTCCCCCACTGCAGCCCTTGGCAAAGCACCCAGGCTGGCAGACTTACCTTGCCCATCACAACAAGCATTCTATCCACTGATTTTCTAGGTTCTCTGTGTTTGCATATTCTAGTGCAAGAGCAAGTTTTAACACAACTACCCCTCCCGGAGTGCCCAGAACCCAAAAGGGTCCTCTCTGAGAGGGGTTTCCTAACACTGCACCCCGTAGGCTCCACTGCTGAGAAGCCCCTCCTTGACACCAGTCCTGCCCAGGGCCCAGTCCTCCCATTAGCTGCCTTTATGTTACCTGACATGCCTGCATGTCTGAATCTCTAGCACAGACACAATGCAGGATTTCCCCAGTCCTGACTCCCTTACCCTGTGAGTTTAAAATATTCTAGCAGTATTTAAAATGACCACAACCATAATATAAGTGAGCAGTGCGATGTAACCATTAAAAATGCTAATGCCATCTCAGGCTGAAAAGTTACATGATGCTACATATATAGCATCCAGATGGAAAGAAGGACTAGCTCTGTCACATGTATGTCCCCTACACCCACTTCAGGGCGCCATGCTCAATTGAGGCAATTCTTTGTCTATTTCTTTCTAACAAGAGTTGCCCAACAGGGTTTCATGACCTGGCAATGTAGTGATCACCCTGTCGTTGGGAACACAGGTAGGGACTGAACCACACTTTACAAAGGCTCACAGGAAAGCATACTTGAAATCAGGTGGGATATTACACTATAAAATCTGTAACATTTCTTCAAAAGCCAAGTCCCTATCACCAGAGCTGTTTGAGCAGAGGATCCCCAGGCTACTAAGGGCCAGTATATTTTAATGTGCCTTCTTTATAAATGGCCCAAATATACATTCTCATAGAAAAATTAGAGAACCAAAAAAACAAAAAACAACAACAAATAACTAATTTATAAATTTCTAATAAATTTATTAGAAATAAACATTACTGGTGTCTTTCTTTAGTTTTTTGCTCACCATAAATTGTATTAATAGTGTTTTCTATGCCTCACAATGTTTTTTGTGTTTTTTTTTAACTTGAATGTGTTGAAATGTATTGAGTTGTTTTTGTCCTTGCAACTTTCAAAAGAGAGGCTGAGGATCTAGGGTAGAAAGGCAGCATAAGGAATTCTTCAAGGAAAATTAGATGGAGAGGCTTCTTTCAATGTGAGGTTCTGTGCAGTAAGACTGGTCAGTCCAGTTCAAAAGGGATCCACAAGATGCTGGTAAGCTGGCCCCACTGCATCCCCCTCCTAATAGTCTCAGCACATTGAACCAAATGGGAGAACTGTTTTTCCTAAAATCCAAAATCCTAAACTTAGGTTAGTGTTGGTAAAGAGGCATGTGGGGGAGTCTATACCAATGAGAGATAAAATCAAATTAACTCTAAAGAGGCTGTGCAGAGGGCACAGGAAAATCACCTTTGATAAGTTCTGCTGAGGGCAGGGCTTTGAAGTGTGTCTGCAGGTGTGTCAGGGAAGAGCCCTATAATGCTCTAAATGGGAAAGTCATTGTTGAAAGCCCTGACAATCTCTGTTCCCATCTCCTGGGCAGAGGAGTGTGACTTGGAGAGAAAGAAGTAAAGGAAGCTCAAACAGAGGGGACAGCAGCAAGGAAGACAGGGGGGCCATCCTGTTATTTTAATCTCTCCTTCCATCCTCTGCCCCTTGTCCCCTCAAGGCTATTATTATTATTATTATTATTATTATTGACAGGAACATAGACTGTCAGCAACCTAAGGCCACATTAAGGTACCAGGCCTCTTCAATCTCTAGCAATTTCCCTGAGGAAGAATGATGCCTATAAACTCAATCCAAGATCTTCCCTAAATTCTTAGACTCCATAGCTTCTTTGTAACACAAATAAAGTTAAATGAGATACAAGAGTTCAGTGGGAGAATCAGACACGTCCTATCCATACAGGGTTTCCTGTCTCAGGCAAGAGACAGCCTGCCTGCCCAGTGCCAGTGGAATGTTCTGGGATTGCTTACCGCCTGCTTTCAATTCAGCTTCTGAAATTAGTCTGACAATGGAGACAATTCCTTTACATGATTAAAATCTTCCACCCTCTAAAATTAGTCCCAGGAAATGAAACACCGGTAATTGTAGGAGGTCACATAATCCCCGCAATTTGAAGTAGAGTCATTTATAGAAATCACCAAGGCAAGTTTCTTGACAGGTATTTCCTCACTAGTCTTGTCCTATAACTTGAAGCATCAAAAGGTCATCGCATTTCAATGGCTCTCTGAGAGCAGTCTCCCAGTTATTAAATTCATCCCAGCTAAGGTAACCCAGAATTGTCAGGAAAGAGAAGTTGTGATATGCTGACCTTCACAGAAAGGGAGGAGGATTGGTGTGTGTATGTGTGTGTGTGTGTGTGTGTGTGTGTGTGTGTGTGTGTGTGTTTAATGAGGTAATTTGGGATTTAACAATTTGAGACTCTGTTCTTTAGATTATTTTGTCATTTTTTAAATCACAAAGAGAAAAATCAGAATCATATTTTGTCCTCCATAGCCTATGCTTTAAACCTAATAATGTAAGAGCTTTGTAAATCAACATAGGTGCATGTGCTGTGTTCCATTGAAAGAAACTGACAAAGTGGCCTTGCCAATGAGCCATTGGCTCACCAGCTCACTGAATAAGTATCTCTACATTTTGCTTGTATGTACTACACTTTGTTTTCTTGAATGTATTGCACTTTTCTTGGAAAGCAGTTTGTGGTTTTGGTGTGTGTGTGTGTGTGTGTGTGTGTGTGTGTGTGTGTGTGTGTTTTTTGTTTGTTTGTGTTTTTTTTTTGTGTGTGTGTGTGTGTGTGTGTGTGTATATATGTGCCTTTTCTGGCTAAAAGTATAAAAAATTAAAAAAGAGAGGGTTCATGAGAAGTGGCTTGTGAACAAAAAAGGAGCAAATGACTGAACTCTGAAGCTGGGTTGCCAGTCATGGACCCACAAAGCTGTGCACTTTTTGACTCTGTCATAGCCATGGAGGCCAGGCTGGAAAAGAGGAAACAGATAGCTGGGGTTCAACTTCAGCCTCCTTCCATTACTCTGAGTTTGTTGGCTCACATCCTGGACAAGTTCCCCAATTCCCCCCCCCCCCCCGCCACCTTACCCATTATTTCATTTTTACTCCACAGACTATCATATCTTCTCTCTGGTTTTAAAGCAGTGGACACAGGACTGGAAACCCTGAGCAGAATTACCCCCAGATCCAGGGTACCTCCTATCATGTCCACCTTGTACCGGATGTTTTGGGCATTCCAAAATACTCTCTTTTTCTTAAGGTCATTCATGCATTCTTCTCCCTGTCAAATATTTATGGAACCTTTACTAAAAGAAGCACGTTGCTAAGGATAGTGATACCACTGTGAACAAAGGTAGACAGAGTCCTTCTTCTCTTAGGGAGGATGGTCTATGAAAGGACACAGATAGTGTTCAAACTTCACTAGTAAATATAAAATCAGAAACTGTTCCTGGTACTAAGGTGAGGATTATGAGATGCCATGAAAATAAGTATAATCAGGCACTTCCCTGATTCCAGGGGCAGAGGAGCTACCTAGAAAGGTGAGTAGAAGCTAAGATGTCAATGACATGTGGTCATTTGTGAGAGGTGGGGAGAGCCGACCCTCTCAGTTCAAGGAGGCAGTTCTTGACCCCACAGAAATGTCCTGCCACTCACCTGCACCTGGTGAAATCTGCTCCTCCTCTAAGCAGCATTCAAATGATGCCCCTGAGGAATCCTTCCTGGGTTCTCCTAAACTGGATCAGCCACTCCCTCTTCCCTTTGTTCCATCCAATCCCTAAACAAACACATACTAAGCCATCCCATCTGTAATATTTTGTGATGGCAGCTCTAATAGACTGACACAGTGCCTTGTACCGTTTCACATCATAGTTATAGGTGCCAAGGAACACCTTCTAAATCAATGCAGACAATATTCTGAAGCACAAATTACAACAGCTAGCTGTCTTGAGCAAATTTTTTACTGTGGTGTTTGTCTAGTCAGTAGCCCAGTGTCCACTCTGCATAAGGGCCTTTTTGTCCATCCCTCTCCTCTGTCTCATCTATCTATGCTTATTAGCAACAGTCACCTGGGTCTTATTTTACAGAGACAACTTGGAGCCATCATATGGAAAATCCCTTTGTTTCAAATACTAATGGACAATTTTGTTGCCTTCTGCACACATTTGTTTCTTCCTGTCACTCAGGAAAACCACTTCTCATCCAGGCTCAGGTTACCATGTCCTTGTCTTGGCGTCTGTCCTCCTATGATCTTCTCCCTGTGTCTATGAGGATGAGCAGTGAGGATCCACAGACTGACTCTCTTCTGTCTGGTTCTCATCCTTCCTCTTACCGTGTCTCCCTCCACCTTCATAGCCAAGTTCTTCAAGATCCCTCTATATTTGTTGTCTTCACTTCCTAACTCCCTATAACTTCTCCACCTATTAGGTTTGGCCCCTACCCTCGTAGCTATGACAAAATGATTTTCATCAAAGCTACCAGTAAGCACCTTATTGCTGAACACAATGGCCCTGTCAGCATGTTTCACCGCATTCAATGCTCCTCCCTTTTTCAGTGACACAATGACTGGCTTTTCCCCTCTCTCTTTGACTAATTCTTTCACTGAGCTGTTTCCCAGTTTATAATCTTCCACCTGGATGTTTCATTCTGAAGTTCCTAAAACATGAACTCCTAGGCCCTCTCCACTTTTTTCTCTACCTATGCCCCAAACTCCACCTGCAGCTTAGCCCTCTCCTCTGTCAGATCACCAAGAGACTGCATTATAACTTCAAATCCAAAATGGACCACACTGAACTCCCACCCAGCACCAGCCCTGCTGCTCAGCAAGTATGAGTTATTGTCAGTGGTTCAACTTGTCGCAGTTCTCCAGGCAAAGACTAAGTAGTCAGTCTTGGCCCTTCCTTCTCCCTCATACTCATCCCCATATTCAAATCATCATCAGATCTGTCAATTTTTCATCCTAAAAATGTATTAATTCCATTAACTATCTTTGAGTGCCTTAACCTCCAGGCTTTTTCCAGCTACCATTGTCTTCGTCCTTGATTCTCCTAATGTCACCAATGTAAGCTATGATCCCAGCCTCTTCTGCCTGGTCTCCAGCCAGAAAGAGACTTTAGCAATGCAATTATAATCATGCCATGTTCTCCTATACCCACTCCCTGAGTCCCTCCAAGACATTCCACTGTTTACCCCCTTCACTTAGAATGAGGTGAGATCCCCTGAACACACCCCACAAGATGCTACACAAGCAAGCCCTAATCTGTTCTTCTCATTCCACTGGTCTTAGCAATTTGGGTCCAAGACACAGAACTTTATTTCACTCTCAGCTTTATTTATATCTTATTGATTTTAAGAGCTGTTTATGTAGTAACAGCATTAACTTGCTTTCATTATGTGGCAAATATTTCTTAGATTTTGGCTTTCTGGACTAAAATAGCCATGCTTGCTACACCCTTACAGGGAGACAATCACAAACAATGCCATGAGTTACTCCTGTGACATGGAAGCACATAGTCAGCTTTCAAGGGGGAGGGGAGAGGGAAGGACCAGGCCTGGGAGTAAAGGACCAATGTTGCAGAACTAATCTCAAAGCCAGCAACCTGCAAAACTATGTTTTGAAAATAACCACCTTTTAGAGACAGGGAATAGACAGACACCTTTCTGATGAAGGCACTGAAACTTCGGGAGGGTGGCAGAACAGGGTTTCTTTATGAACTTCTGTGAATTTTATTCAAAGCAGACATAGCAAAATACTTAGAATTGATTGCCTTCTATCCTATTTTTAGCTCAGATCATTCAATGCAGCTGAATAGGCACATTTCCCTTTCTCATGTTTCCCCCACAGCATTTTAGTTCATGCAGTGATTGCATGTCATTTTTCCCTTTCATACATAATGGGTACCTAGGAGAACTGGCCATTGTTCTGCTGTATCATGTAATCCCCCATTGTTTCCCTTTCTGTGTTCAGGATGAAATTTGGTTGCAGTGAGTGGGCAGGTAAAAGGAGAAGAAAATGTGTAAAGGAGAGAGAATGGATGGGCAAGCAGCTGCCCTTTTATCTGTGACAGTGGAACAGGCCAGGTATTGATGGGTAGGCTGGTAGGGGGTAAGTTTAAATACCTTATTATTTCCATCTATTCACTGAAGATGTTCAAAGGGCTTATACTAGCTTCTCTCATACCTTCTCCTGTTGAGCTTCTCCAGACTGACAGGCACTGCAGGCATCCCGGAACCTGGAACCAAAGTAGTGATTCTGAACATGCTGAAGTTTTTGTTCCAAGTGAGCATTGACATTTAAAGACAGCTATCTTCATGCTGGAGAGCAAACACTGTAGCTGTTTTACATCACTGTGTCTATTCTGCTCAGCCAACATACTTATCATCCATTGCTGAAGACATTCCCAGATGGAACCAGGTGGCTGAATTTTACTGCCCTGAGTCCGAACAGCATAAACTGCTACGTAGGTCCAGAAAAATGTTTGTGCTCTTATATCTCCCAGCAAGAAATAAAAAGAGACATGCAGAGCTGGAATGTCACTGGTTCTACTCTGTAAGCAGTGTCAGAACTGAAGGATAGCACTGGAGCTGTCAGTGCTTCTGAAATCAGAAGACTAACACATTTCTCCTTTCACTGTAGGACATGCGTCTCCTTCACATTAAGATGGGGTATTGGTGTCTCATGGCCAAGCAGCAGCTTTGACTTGCATTTTGTGTGAGTTCAGCCCCTGAATAGCACTGGAACCTTCACTTTGTTAGTCTAATCTTCATTTCTTCTACGTAAAATGAGAGAAATTACACTTTGCTTAAGACTGTATGAAAAGTCATATAAATACTTTCTACAAAACAATAAGTTAAGTCACTAATCATCTAAGAGATGCAAATCAAAATGACAATAAGGTACCACCTGACAGCTGTCAGAATGGCTATCATCAACAAATTGACAAATGACAAGTGCTGGCAAGGATGAGGAGAAAAAGGAACCCTTGTGCACTGCTGGTGGGAATGCAGACTGGTGCAGCTATTCTGAAAAACAGTATGGTGTTTCCTCAAAAAAATAAAAATGGAACTGCCATTTGACCCAGTAATCCCACTTCTAGGAATATATCCCAAGAAACCAGAAACACCAGTCAGAAAGGACATATGCACCTATGTTCAAAGCAGCACAATTTACAACAGCTAAGATTTGGAAACAGCCTAAGTGCCTATCAGCATGTGAGTGTATTAAAAAACTGTGGCACATCTGCACAATGGAATACTATGCTGCTATAAAAAAAGAATTCTTGCCATTCGCAACAGCATGGATGAACATGGAGAGCATTATGCTAAGCTAAATATGTCAGTCAGAGAAAGGTAAGTATCACATGCTCTCACTCATTTGTGGAATATAATGAACAACATAAACTGATGAACAAAAATAAATCCAGAGACAGAGAAGTATCGAACAGACTGTCAAACTTCAGTGGGAAGGCAGGGGACGTTGCGAGGGGGAAGGGAGGCTAAGAGATCAACTAAAGGACTTGTATGCATGGATATAAGCATAACGAATGGACACAATCACTAGGGGGGGTGAGAGCATGTGCTTCGGGGGTGGTCAGGGAGAGGTAAATGGGAGGAAAGGAGACATATGTAATACTTTAAACAGTAAAGAATTTTTTAAGTTAAATTATATTTTTTAAAATTTTCAGGATAAAATTCTAATATCAAATACCTTGAGGATGTAATTTATTTTACAAGAATGAAATTTTTTTCAAGGTTTCCATAAGTTGCAAACTGTATTCATTCACTCATTCATTCATTCATTCATTCATTTTCTCAACAAGTATTTATTGAGAACCAGCTATATTGAAAGCACTGCTCTGGGTACTTGGAGCATGCTCAATGGAGTGCTAGTAAGTTTAACAGCTGGGGTCCCACTGAAGTTTGACAGTCTGTTCGATACTTCTCTGTCTCTGGATTTATTTTTGTTCATCAGTTTATGTTGTTCATTATATTCTACAAATGAGTGAGACCATGTGATACTTATCTTTCTCCAACTGGCATATTTAGCTTAGCATAATGCTCTCCATGTCCATTCATGCTGTTGCGAATGGTAAGAATTCTTTTTTTATAGCAGCATAGTATTCCACTGTGCAGATGTACCACAGTTTTTTAATACACTCATATGCTGATGGGCACTTAGGCTGTTTCCAAATCTTAGGAAGAGACTGGGAGGAAGCCCTTATCTGTAGAGTTTGCCAGTTGCCATGATGTAAACACTTCCAGAATATACAATTGCAAACAGCCAACAACATGAACAGTTGGTAAGAGATACCCACAATCAGCTCTGGCTCCAGCACAGCACCAGGTATATTCATAAATAAACTATGGCACCCAGCCCTGACCTCCCGGAGCTTTCTTTCTGATTTCACCTTGCAGATAAAATGTGAGGTCGTACCCCTCCCTCACCAAACCTCTTCATAAGGAAGTTTTCAAGGACAATATAAAAAATGAAATTGACTTCAAACCATTTCTGTTATCATCAACACATTGCTTTGTCTCATTTTTCTTCATAAAAAATCAAATAAAACATCAGCTTCTGCCCAAACTTTACTTACACATGAAAGGATAAAGTTCAATTAAAAACAAAAAGAGAAATCCAAATTTGATAATGGGGGGATGAGGACACATATGTAATACCTTAATCAATAAAGAAATTATATCTGAAAAAAAATTGAAAACACACACACACACACAGTCCTCTAAAACTTCACATGATTCACTTAAGGGAACCCCCACTGTATAGAAAGAACCTGGCCTGATCTCTTTCTCTAGGAAACACCTGAACTGTGGGACAAGCTGCCTGGGCACATATATGGAAACTGGAAGAGAATGAAGGGAGAGTCACAGGCACTTCCTTTTCCTGGCATCTTTGCAGTTAATTTATAACAATATGACACAGGACAAAGGCATGACAATATGTAAATGCATGACACAAGGCAAATGCATGACACAGGGCAACTTCATGACACAGACAAATGCATGACAAAATGTGAATATATGACACAGGGCCAAGGCATGACACAAGGCAAATACAAGACATACAGCAAGTGCATGATACAGGGCAAATGATAGGACCGGGCAAATACTAGACACAGGGAAAATACATGATAAAAGGCACATGTGAACACAGAACTAATTCATGACACAAGGCAAATGCATGACATAATGCAAGTTCATGACACAGGGCAAATTCATGACACAAAGCAAGTATGTGACACCAAACAAATCAATTAAACAAGTAAAATGCATGGCACAGGTCAAGTACATAACACAAGGCAAATATATGACACAGGCCAATGCATAAAATAGGGTCAATGGATGACATAAGGTAAATGCATGGCACAAGACCAATGCATGACAAAAAGCAAGTGCATGACACAGAACAAGTACATGACCCAGAGTCAATGCATGTCACAAGGCAAATGTATGACAGAGAATAAGTACATGACACAGGGCATGACCAAGGGCCAATGGATGCCACAAGGCAAGTACACAATCCAGGACTGCTGGCTCCCAACTGCTCTCCTGCCTGCCTTCCTGATTGCCCCTAACTGCTTCTGCCTGCCAGCCTGATCACCCCTTAACCACTCCCCTGCCAGCCTGATTGATGCCTAACTGCTTCCCTGCCAGCCTGTTTGCCCCTAATTGCCCTCCCCTGCAAGCCCCGTCACCCCTAACTGCCCTCCCCTGCAGGCCTGGGTCTCCCCCCAACTGCCCTCCCCTGCAGGCCAACTTCCCTCTTCTGCCAGCTTGGTCACACCTAACTGCCCTCTCCTGCTGGCCTAATCACCCACAACTGCCCTCCCTTGGAGACCTGGTCCCTCCCAACTGCCCTCCCCTGCTGGCCATCTTGTGGTGGCCATCTTGTGTCCACATGGGGGCAGGATCTTTGACCACATGGGGGCAACCATCTTGTGTGTTGGAGTGATGGTCAATCTGCATATTACTCTTTTATTAGATAGGATAGAGGCCTGGTTCATGGGTGGGGGCCAGCTGGTTTGCCCTGAAGGGTGTCCCAGATCAGGGTGGGGGTTCCCTTGGGGTGTGGGGAACCTGGGCAAGGGGCCTGTGGTGGTTTGCAGGCTGGCTACGCCCCCTGGCAACCTAAGCAGAGGCCCTGGTATCTGGAGTTTATTTATCTTCTACAATTGAAACTTTGTAGCCTGGAGCGGAGCCAAGCCTTCTGCTTGCTCCTAGTCGGCCCCCATTTCTGTTGGAATTTATGTATCTTCTATAATTGAAACTTTGTAGCCTTAAGTGGAGGCCTGGGCCGGCCAGGGCTGCAGAAGCTTGGCTTCCTCCATCGCCGCGGGCAACCCTAGCCTCCTGCTCTTTCCAGCTCCATGGCTGCCGCCATTTCTGTTTGGGTTTATGTATCTTCTATCATTGAAACTTTGTAGCCTTGAGTGGAGGCCTAGGCCAGCAAGGGCAGGCGGAAAGCCTGGCTTCCTCCATTGCCGGGGAAACCCATGCCTCCCTCCTGCTCTCTGTGGCGGTAGCCATCTTGGTGGGGTTTATTTGCATATTTGCTCTTGATTGGCTGGTGGGCGTGGCTTGTGGTGTAGCAGAGTGATGGTTAATTTGCATATTACTCTTTTATTAGATAGGCTATGCCTTAGGATATGCATGCTATTTTACTTTGGCTAAGATATTGTATAACTCTGTATATGTATATATAAGTTTAATTATAGAAAGTGTTAGTTATATCTGGGAAACACAGAATACAACTGAGGATGGCCATATGTACATGACCTGGTTTTGTCAGTTTACATTAAGTTGTAAATTCATTTCAACATTTCTTATCTGCTGTAAATGTGTGGTTCTCTGAGCTCTATTTTAAACCTGTTTTAATAAAATCTTACTGTTTTCTTCATTAATTAAAATATTAAATAAAATTTTGACAAGTGTTGATTTTGTATTTGTATGAGAATCATGATCTTATTCTCCTTTAATGTTTACCCTTTAACACTGTCATAGTCATGGTCACTTTCCACTTAATCACTCATTCACTCAACAAATATTGTTGGGTGATCAGTGTACAGCAGACCTGTGGACTTCCCCAATTTCTACAATACTACAAATTCTGTACAAGTTGGGATTTGGTATTGGAAAGGCATTATTTATTCATGGCATTTTAGGTGCAATTGTTTTTCTAAAGACTTGATAGTGAGCATATGGTTCAGGTTCAGGAATGGTCTCTGGGCATTTGTCCTCATAGTTAGGAAGGGCTCTTCTCTTCATTTCCAAAAGGTACAAAGAGTTTAAAAATACACAGTATGTTGCATCATCATTTCATTTTCTTACCTTAGCCCATGTTTACAGCCTACACTGAAGATACCTCTTCACTATTAGGTCTTCTAGGTGCCTTAGGGACCATATTGAGTATAAATTGCTAGAGATAAAAGACTCACACTAAGGAGCCACTAGCCCATTGGATTACTTAAGATTTAAAGTATGTAAGTTGAAAGAACATACATCTACAAGAAACTCAGTGCCAGTGGACTCAGTTATAACTCATATTTCACAGGTGAGCTGAAATCAGTCCAAATGTGCTTTTGCCACTCAAGTTCATCAAAATGAGAAAACTAGGAGGGTTGGGGAGGGCACTTGCCTGAGGGTGAGTCTTTCTACACCTTACACTCCAGCCCTGCTATGAGAATGTCTTTGTGGTTTGCCATTATCTAGAAGGAATCAGCAGATCCCAGACTTGAAGACAAATGAATGTATGAGAGACCAGAGGTCCTAGATGCCAGCTCTGCAGCCTGAGAGCATTCAAGTGGACACAGCCTCAGACATCATTCTGAACACATCCTGACCATTGGGGACTGTAAAGGCTCGTCCTATTGGGGTCATTTGAAATCAAAGGTGGGCATGGCACAGCTACACAAGTAAGGCACACCTAAGAAAATAAATGCTAGTTAGAGGATGATTTACTAGTAATGCTGTTACTGCAGTGGGTAGGGTTCAAGCCCAGTAACTTTTACCAAGTTTTATTTGAAAGACTAACTTTGTGTGGTTGTCACACAGTTTGCTTGTGGCTGAGGCAGTACTGCTAATAGATTGTCACCTGGCAGCCTTCCTAATGCATGAAGAAACTCTACAGAAGTAGTGACCAGACTGAGTGATTCCAACCTCAGACTTACAAACCATTCTTCCCTGTGTTAATTAACAGAACACTTTAGAGCTGTTCTGATAAAAACACTAAGCAGAAATATTCAGCTATTCCTCCCTTCTCATTTTTGTTCACCCTAAGAGAATTCATCAAAAAAATGTCTGAAGAAAAAAAGAATAAAAATAAAATACCGTCTCTAATTATCAAGTCACCTACCATGTTAGGATCTCCATGACTAGAAAATAAGCCTATAAAATACCTATAGTAGGCAATTAGATATTTAGGAAGTCCAATGTGAGAGAGAACTTAGGGTCCCACCTTGGTTTCTGGAGACCAGTTTTGGAGAACTGCTCTGTACTTTTAAAACAAAGCAAAGCAAAAATCCTTATGGAAAGAAGCTCAGTATTTCACATGTAAGCACCAAATTTGATTGTAAGGAAGCAAAACTTCCTGACCTTTGCTGTATTTTAGATTATGACACATGGAGACATACAGCCAAGTGCAGTCAGCCACAGCCAGCAGTGGAAACAGGAGGGGAACACCCTGGGAACAAATTCTGGGAACTCCTGGTACATCCATGTGCAAATCATCTCCCAACAGTGCCGACTGAAATCCCAGAACAGAGAATGACTAAGGCCACTGACCACCTGCCTCTTTTCCTGGACCACTACCACCCCAGAGGAGAATTTCCCTAATCCTTCAGCATTACAAAACGAAACCATCCAGAACATTGGGTATTATGTTCTCAATGTGTCTGCATAGGGTAAGAATAAATGCTCTATTTTTTTCCACTTTTAAAGGGTTTTCTGTCATTTGTAAAATGACAATATTAACCTTTAGGCCAAGTTACTTTTCCAATAGTTCCCAATTATTCCACCTACATTTTCAAAGGCCAACAGCTGCTCCCAAAGAATCTGGTGAATATAGCCATTTCTCAAGCTGAAACGTTTGAAAGAGTTCCACTTCAGCAGAGACAGATGATGCCCTGGGCCAGAGAACCCATGAATAATGAGATTACCTGAGAACTCTATCAGTGTGTGTTGTTTTTAAAATCTATCACACAAAAAAATTTATTTTAACAAAAGAGAGGAAAGTCAATTATTCTAATTCCACATATGGTTTAAAGTAGTTTTAAATATTTGCTAATACAAATAAAGATTAAATTTGTAGTACATAAATATTTTGCCAATAGCATCTGTGTTTAGAAATTTACCTGTTTTTGTATGCCACCTTTTGATGATGCTCATGGTTAACAGGACACAAGATGCAGACAGGTGGGAGCTGAAGGGATCTCTGACTCTAAAACATGAGAATTGTCAAGACCTAAATTGATATATTTTTAAAATCAGCTTAATTTACAGCATCTGGGGAGCCCCAGCTGGAGACACAGAGAAAAAGGGTACCTGTGCTCCTTACCCCCTCCCAAAAAGGCCATTCCCAAGATATGTGCTATTCTCTAGGTTTGCTCACAACCTCTTCTCTCCATCTGATACCGAATTTTTGGACTGGAACCCGCATTCTTTGTCCTCCGGAATCGAAGAATGAATCCACAGACAGAAAGTGGTATAACAAAGATGGAGATTTATTGAAGAACAAGTACAGACTCCCATGTGGGGAGAGGGAAGAGTCCCACAGAATGGACTCCCAAGTAGGGAGGGGGAGAAGGGTCTCTGAACTGACTCCCACGTGGGGAGGGGGAAGAGTCCCATAGAATTCTTTTTCCCCATGACTTATAAAGGCTGCAGATCCTGGTGCCTTGATACCCCTCTGATTGGTCACTACTCCCTTAGACTGGTTACTGTAGTAACTCCTGGGCTCAAAGGTTGTTCCATGTAAGGTTCTCACCATCTCCTTCCTTATTGTTTTCCTATTCCCCTTGGGCCCTCTTCTCCTCCTTCTGAATGAAGGGCTTCCTTCTCTTTATTTTGTAAATATGACCTTTCTTGACTACTTCCAGTTCCCTTGTCTAATGTAAATATACTTGTTGCTGCCTCCTTGTCTTATGGAGATGTGACTGCACCTGACTTACTTGTGCTATGAAAATGTACCTTCTCCCAGTCTGCAGGCCCGCGCTTTTCCCATGGACCCCCAATTCTAAAAAATCCCTAAGCTTGCCTATGTCCCCCTAAAATTCCTGCTTCACATCTCTGCTATTCAATAGCTCAGCAGTTTCTGGAACCACATACTTCACAATTCTGCAGGGTTTACCTACTTTCTGCCCAAGCTTTGGAAATACAGTTTTATTAAGTAATCCTCAAATTAGCTGAACTCAGGTGGGCCACCAATTTCCTGCAGGGACCCTGACTTATGCAGCCTCATTTAACACTGATTGTTCACCTGAGCCCCAGGTACTCGCCCAAAGGATCCCCTGGTAGAAGTCTATTTCAATATAATTGGTTCTTTTGTAATCCTCTATATTCTATATATTTAGAAGCCCTGTTCTGTGGAAGGGTCCTCGGGCTCTTCAGGGTTGGTAAAGAAGTCCATGGCATAAAAACAAACAAAAAAAGAAGAGGGGAGCAGCAAAGTGAGCAGATAGCTATTCTGTTTTTTAAAACTGCTCTTTACTGAAAGTGGAATAGAACTCACTGCGTCTGTGAGGAGGAAACTGAAGACTCCTGTCCCTTTTATGTGCTCTTGTTCTCAATATACCTCTAGGTATAAGCCCCTCATTCTACCCCAAGATAAAATTTTCAAACTGATTGAAAGGAGAAAGACATGAGGGTTATTTTTCCAGGTATCAACAGAATTTAGTTCTACCTTTTACCTCCCTTGGTTGTAGTCTCAGTCATTCTCTCTCTTTCTCTCTCTCTCCCCTCTCCCATGTATATGTATATGTATACTTGTGTGCATATGTGTACGTGAGTGAGTGTGTGTGTGTGTGTGTGTGTGTGTGTGTGTGTGTGAAGTACAGTCTTTGGTTGAGCCATTGCCACAAGGAAGCCAGAAGCCTGGCCGGTCTCCATTCCACTCTTGAACTTGATTGTGTTCCTTCAAGAAACCAGGATCTCCTCCCTGGAGAGGTCTAGCCATCTTTCATAGGAAGCAATATCCTGGTCCCCAAATCCCTCTCCTATAAGGATCTTAACAAGACTTCTAAGCCAGCAATTTTCATCTGGTATGCCACAAGAATTTTTAAAACATGCAATACCTTTCCCTTAGAATATTAAATAAAAAAATGACAACAGCCAACACAACAATAGCCATCTAGTGTGAATGCCCTGTCTTGAACCATAAATATATTTTAGGTCATATAATAGAGTTGCATCTTATTGGTCATGTCACTTAAAAAGGTTGCATCTGGTTAATACTTGGTACCAGAAATCCTTATATACAAGTATAGATACCAGATATTTTTAAAAGTCACTTTGGAGCAAAAAGGAGAGGTGATTACTTTTTTGTTTGTTTGTTTGTTTTTGGTAAATCAACCAAAATTATGCCTACTTTTATCAGATTTGCAAAAATATATATTTTTGGCATGCTGCAGAATTTTAGTAATTAGTATATGTGTGTCATGAGATGAGAAAAGATAACAATTGTTATTCTAAGCCATTGCCATTTTCCCATTGGGCCAAGCTGTCTTGCTCACAGCCCCACCTGGCTCTTTTTCAGGCAGACCTACTCCAGTCTTTCCATGCATTGGACTGAAAAGTTGGAGACCAGGCTGCCCTGGGTGGCTGTGGGCAAATTAGTACTTGTGCACTCTTCCTGCTCATTTAGAATGACTTGAGATAGTTCCCTGTGGAACTTTCCAACACTGAGTGGCCAGATTATTATGCATTCAGAGATCATAATAATCTGGTCACTCAGTGTATAAAAGCCAAGCGACTGGAACAGCAGAACGACCAGAATAACTGGTCGCTATGATGCGCACTGCTTGGCCAGTTGACCCAATAGGGGCCCCGACCAGCCCCCACAAAACTCCCCCTGGCCAGCTCTGCCCCTGATTGGTCCCCCCCTCACCCTGATCAAGGGCAGGGCAGGCTGGCCAACCTCCTGTATCCCCTCCACGCTGCTGGCCCAGGCCTGATCGGCCCCCATTGGGACGGGCTGGCTGGACCTCACCCATGCACAAATTAATGCACCAAGCCTCTAAAATTGTTAACAATTGATCAATAAATGGTAAAGTAATTAATATCAAATAGGAAGATTAACTAAAAACTACAGCACGTAAGTATAATTGTAAATCAAAACAAGAGTTTTCACAGACAAGACAATGGTGATGTGGAAACAAAGAAGTAACACTTCAAGTGTCAAACAAGATTGTGCAGAGCTATGACTGAGCTCAGGAATAGTCTTTTAACTGAAAATCAGAACAGAGAAGATAATTTGTGATGAACTGTAAGTTATAAACCAGTCTATGATTGAAAAGTTAGTCTATGACTAGCATGGGTTTTAAAGGAAAATATATCCAGAAAGTGGGAAATACTCAGTTATATAAAACTTGCAACTATTCCAAAGACACTAGGAAGACTAAACATAAAATATAAAGGACAGAATAAGGTGAAGCATCCATCTTATATAAATACTGCTGTTTGAAATTTTAGCCCTGCTATTTGGCTTCTGTAAATTCTTGCTTGCTAAGACTACTCCCACTTCAGAGAGGCCATTAAACCTTCCCCAGACAAGGTTATCAGTGCTGGCGCCAGGCCAGGCCTTTGGTTGAGGTCTCAAGGCCCCAGCACATACGGGTTCTTTAAGAACTTGCAAAAGGGGCCAGAAACACCCCATATTTTGGAGACAAAGAAGGTAAAAACATATAAATAGGGAAAATTCCTGCATGTTGGGGCCCAGAATTTGAGAGACATTCTCCTCTGGACCGGCGCGTAATAAATGTAACTCCATCTTTCTAGGTATTGCTTTGTTCTTCTTCGGTTTTCTGTAACAAAGGAAAAATTTGACAGTTGAAAACTAACTAGAAGGAAGACTAGACAATCAACACTAACTAGAAGGAAGAATAGACCATCTCTAACTGTGTCATAATATGAAACATACTGAAGGGCACAGAATGAATCCCACAGCCTGTAATTTCAGGTTCTTTCTGCACAAAGTAAGCAAGTAAACTTACTTATAAGAAATTGTTCTTTCTCCTTATCTTTGTTTACATGGTACTAAGGTATTTGCTAAAGGTTGAGGACTTTCTAAAGATGAACCTACTGCAGGTTATAAGAACTTTTGTGTAAAATGGCCATAGATAGGGGAAAAACCATAACTGAGCCAATATTTTAATACAGTTTTTATTAAGAGAAATGGTTTGTAAGGTAATAAACTAGTGCTCACATCTTTGTCTCAGAGGATTCTTCTTGAAAATGTGAGTGTGAATAGAGAGGCAAGAGAGGGACCCTTCATGTTATAGGGAGACAATGTGGACCCACAGAGCAGTCATTTGTTTTGCATTTCCATCATTCATTAATCCTTCAAATGCCAGCTAGGCCACATCATAACCATTTAGCTTAGGTAAGTAATTTAACCTTTCTGGGCCTCAATAGAGCTCAAATCTATAAAAGCAAAACAAACAAAAAAACCTGCTTATTACAAAGTTTGTAATCCTAGATAAATCATTGTTAGCCTGGTTAAGTTGGTGGACACCTATGCTTGGGTAATGTTCTAATCTACATTTGTTTGGGTTAGAAACGAACAATAACAACAACAAAACAAACAATCAAACAAACAAAAAAAAGCAAAAACAAATCTTCAAGCTTCTTGCCTGAGGTATTCTTGGACATTCATTAGATATGTGAGAACCTCAGTTCCTTTAAGCCTAGATATGGGTCCTCAGGTCATCATTTCTTCTTCTGAGCTACACATGTGGATCCCTGGTCTTCTCTTACGTCCTCCCTGCTCCCTGGCTCAGGATGATGATGGACTTCCAGAACCTTTTGAACCTCACAAACTTGAGTGTTGAGTTTAGAGCCTCCTCCTTTACTTCCTACTGACTCCACAGGTTGGGACCTTTCACAAGTTTTCTCTAGTTTTCGTGTTTCGTTTTCTTGAGTTAAAGCTGTTTCTACTTTTCAATTCAGCTTAATTTCTGAGCTATTTTACTAGCAGTTGTATAGCAACTTAGAAGACTTAGCACATGAACTCATTCATCCAACACTTACTGACTGCTCATTATGACCAGGCTCTCTACTAGAGACATGGAACACAGTCCTGTCAATGCCCTTGTTCCTAAAAAGCTGACTGCTGAATTGTATAAAGAGATTTTTTTTTTAATCCAAGAAATGTGGAATCGTGGTTCTCAACCCATGTCTGCATATTCAATTCTCCTGGGGAGCTTTAAAGAAAATGCAGTGAGCAAGCCCAACCTTCAATCTCTAAAGTAAGAATCTCTAGATAAGAGAGTTCTCTCACATGGGAAGCACTTCAACAGCATGAATCAGTGCAAAAAAAAAAGGGGCAGTTATGTCAACAAAAGCAATTGAGTGCCTTCTGGATGCTGCTCAAAAAACAGTTAATTTGGGGGAAATGAATTATTCATTGAGCCCTTTGTAAATTCTATTATTTAAAAATTGAAGCATTTTTTGGTTTGTAATTACTTGAGAAATCATCATTGTGATCAATTCAGTTTAGTAGTTCAATATAAGTAGTTGACTTTGAACTATTTTTTAAAACTTTACCAAGTAACACAGATGAAGAACCTTATCAATCTAGCACTTACCTAAAATCTAATTCATTAGAAAACTTTCTATATAAAACCATAATTTAATACATACAATGCCATCTTCCAGTAAATTCAACATAATTTATTTTTTAAAAGCTATAACAAAATGTTATACAATTACATTTACAGATAATTCTTCATAGATCCAGTGCGGGTTGACATTTTAATGTTTTTCTCTATTTATGTGTATATCCACACAGAAGGGATAAAAAAAAAAAAAAACAAACAATAGAGTTTTGTTATCCTAGTAATAAAAGCCTGAACTTATATCTAAAATCAGTTTGAAATAAAAACTACTTTTATCCTGCATTTTAAAACCTGTTATAGTAGAAAAATATTTTCAAATCTAATTTAACACAGATGCACAAACACATTGTAAAATACTAGAAAAGGTGAGTATGACTACATTTGTGAACTTAAGAACTTTCACAGTAGAATTCATTTTCATGGAAGGTAGTCCTTTTTAAGCTACACTTAAAAACCTGTCTATAGATATCAAAGTGACCAGATAATACATGACCCACAAGGTGATCCTTATCTTGTGGTCTGGGTAAGAAATGGTTTTCCCTTTGCACCTTGGATTATAAGTCTCCATGAGACATAGCCCTGTTTATTTTATTTCCACCATGTTAAAAGCCAAAAACACTGAAGGCTTGAACACACAAAAACTTGACATCAGGGAAACGCAAAATACTTACATATTTGCACATTAGACCATTTTAGTTCTTTTGCTCCTTCTCCAGCTCTCTTCATGGGTTTCTTATTCTTTCTCTCTCTTTGTAGGCTGCCCTGAAGTTTGTTGGGTCTTCCACTATGACCAATCATGATATTTTTCTTAACAAAAGATCACCTTTTTCAGACTTATGCATACATATACATGCATATGAGTATATAAACACTTTTAGCATTGTACATGTAACTTAGTTCTCTATATATGAACTTTCTAGATGTATATGATTTTAAAATCTACACTAAAAAAAGAGAAACATGCAAATTGACCATCACTCTGCTATGTCCACCAGCCAATCAGAGAAAGTATACAAATTAACCCAACTAACATGGCGACCACCATGGAGCTGGAGCGAGCAGGAAGCTTGGGTTGCCCTGGCGATGGAGGAAAACAAGCTTCCTGACCAGCCCTGGCCTCTGCTCAAAGCTACAAAGTTTCAATTATAGAAGATAAATAAATCCCAACAAAGATGGCGGCAGACATGGAGCTGAAGCCAGCTGGAGGCTTGGGTTGCCCCCAGTGATGAAGGAAGCCAAGCTTCCCGCCTGCCCTGGCCTGCCCTGGCCTGCCCTGGCCTCCGCTCAAAGCTACAAAGTTTTAATTATAGATGATAAATAAATCCCAACAAAGATGGTGGCGGCCATGGAGCTGGAGTGAGCAGGAGGCTTGGGTTGCCTCCGGCAATGGAGGAAGCCAAGCTTCCCACCACCTGCCCTGGCCTGCACTCAAGGCTACAAAGTTTCAGTTATAGAAGATAAATAAATCCCAGATACCTGCTTCCAGACATCACTGGCCTATGCTTGAGTCACTGGGGGGCATGGCCGGCCTGCAAACCACCACAGGCCCCTCACCCGGGCTGGCCCACGCCCCAAGGGAACCCCCACCCTGATCCGGGACACCCTTCAGGGCAAACCAGCCAGCCCCCACCCGTGCACCAGGCCTCTATCCTATCTAATAAAAGAGTAATATGCAAATTGACTGTCACTCCAACACACAAAATGGCTGCCCCCATGTGGACACAAGATGGCTGCCACAAGATGGCCAGCAGGGGAGGGCAGTTGGGAGGGACCAGGCCTGCAGGGAAGGGCAGTTTGGGGGGACCCAGGCCTGCAGGGGAGGGCAGTTGTGGGGGAGGGGAACCATACCAGCAGGGGAGAGCAGTTAGGGGCAATGAGGCTGGCAGGGGAGGGCAGTTAGGGGCAATGAGGCTGGCAGGGGAGCAGTTAGGCATCAATCAGACTGGCAGAGGAGTGGTTAGGGGGTGATCAGGCTGGCAGGCAGAAGCAGTTAGGGGCAATCAGGAAGGCAGGCAGGAGAGCAGTTGGGAGCCAGCAGTCCTGGATTGTGAGGGGTCCCAGATTGGAGAGGTTGCAGGCTGCACTGAGGGACACACACCCCCATGCACAAATTTTGTGCACCGTGCCTCTAGATGTATATAATTTTAAAATATTTATATAACATAATATTTTGACAAAGCTCTTATCAGCTGAATTCTCCCAAGTATGGGCAGAGAAGTTCTTGTATTCTCAGGAACATATCAGAACATAATCCAGACCTGAAAATTATTGTTTTTTCCATCTTCAAAAATATAAATTTTTATGGGAGTTCTCAGCGAGGAATAATTAGAAATACAGACTCAGCCATTCCTCTTTGTGACTCCTAGAAAGTACAAAATCTAACTTAAACAGTGACTTTACTCTGAAAGTGGAAGTGCCCACAGGACCTTGCTTCATGGATTCATTAGTGATCTCTCATGGACATCAGCTTTGACTAGGAATGCAGCTGAAGTAGCTATAGAGAAATTCTACAGATATGGAAGGTTTTAGCAAGCCAGAAAAAAAGATTTAAAATTTACACTGAAGTACCTTTATGGAACTTCCTTTCAATCGCAAGAGATGGACAAAATATTTCTCTTTTATAAAAATGTGTGAACAGCCAACCAACTGGACAGAGAATAGGTGAGTTCCCAGTAAAATTATTGTTTTTGGTACCACTTACAAATCAAAGGTGATCCCAAATGTATTCTGCTTTATGTGTACTTTTATTTAAAGTAAGTGTTTAAGCTATATTAATCAAACTAACAGGTAATAACCCAATATTGACCACTCTTGGTAGAACAGAGATGCTTTGATGCTTACAGCAAGCAGCTCTCATCATTATTTAAAAGACTTCAGAGTGTCTAAAGCCGTGTGCTGTGTGTAATGTGTTCCTGACACACACTACATGTTATGAGGGTTAACAATGTCATCTGTCAAGCAACATAAAATAATTTCCCATGATTTTATCCATAGAGAAATACAAAGGTACCAAGTTACATTTTAGAATAAAATAAAATGTAATAAACATGACAATATGTTCTCAATATTCTCAAACGCCTCAAAAGAGCCTCAATGGAAAACAAATCTTGAGCTCCTAGCATCAGGACTGAGGAGTTTCTGGACCTTTCATGTCATTCAGTCAACTAACTAGTGTATTTGAAAGAACAAAACTGAATAAAGAGTGGTCCCTTCAGTGTGGATCTTGCTAGGGAGCTGCTAAAATTTCCCCATATCCACAGACATTTCTGTGAAGGTTGATGACCAGATTGCTGGCGGGAAATGCCAACTGAGGACGTGTTGAGCACCAAGAAATGAGCTGGAATTTCCAGATACATACTCACACCCAGATCTCTTACCAAACACATCTGACAAACATCTCAGCTCTGCTCCTGCTTTTAATACTCCTAGAACTTTTTTGACTTTTCAAAAACAAAAAAGCAAACAGCTATATTCTTGGATTTCCTGACACTCCTTTTTGACTAAATATCTATAAAGAAATGAGTAAGCATTTTACTTTTCTCTGAAAAAATTTTATTAGTCTCCCAACACATGCACATGTGGGATTTGTTTCTTTCTGCTCCCATAAAAGCAGCCATAATCAATGTGCAGCACCATTCCATCTCCTATTTGCCT
This sequence comes from Plecotus auritus, assembly GCF_963455305.1. Classification (NCBI taxonomy): domain Eukaryota; kingdom Metazoa; phylum Chordata; class Mammalia; order Chiroptera; family Vespertilionidae; genus Plecotus; species Plecotus auritus. The sequence continues at coordinate 116,538,855 of NC_137772.1, forward strand.
GTTCAGGCCCAGGGTTCATACCTGACACCATTCTTGGCTATTCTCCTACCTCTCCCATTCTCTCCAACAGCAGGGCAGATGTCCAAGATCTTTGCCATTTTATTGGCTCAAGAAGTCTACCAGATAACATTCAGACTAGTGGGATGACCTCACAAGGAATTTATTTTTCCTTTTGGTTCTAAATTTTGGGATTTGGACACAAGACTGATATATTTTCTAAGTGAAGCCAATGGAAATGGAGCAATTTAACTGAGTTGAAGTCTCTTACATTTTTCTGGAGTGCCAGAGAATTAGGAAAAAATATTTAAAGTTGAGTTGGTCTTCATCTAAAAGTGAGACATGCATTCTGCTCTGCATAGCTACAGGGAACATGCACAACACAAGTAAAGCCCTAAATGTACCCAAGTCAGTAAATTCAAAGTTATGGCTTTCACCACAATCATAACTTATGTGTGGGTAGCATTTTTCATTTCTGCCAGAGGTTTTAAATTGACCAGACTAATGTAAATGCACAGGGCAGCAATGTGGGCTACTGAGTTTCCTGACTTTTCTTATGCTGAACAGTCACACCTATCATTATACTCATCACCTAAAGATACTTATGTAGTTCTCTGTCCAAAGGAACTCCTCAGTATGTGTTACCTGGACCAAAAAGAAGTACAAGTTGATGAGGTCAACCCTTCCTGGGAAATCCAGAAACTCTAGGATCTTATATACCATTTGAAACTCAGAATTCTCCAACTCACATAATCACATGGCTCAAAACACCCGTGTGGGGTTGAGTTTTATTTCTCAGTAATTATATGCAAAAGCTGAAGTACAAGGGCATGTTGGGGTATTTGAAGTTGTGAAATTGACTTATTTATAGATATTAGAGGCTTTATGGACTTTCCAGGTGTCATCTCGGGCACTGATAGAGTTCCACCAGAAACAAATATCAGCATGAGAAAAGTTTCCAGTAACCTGATACTTTAACTGCTAAGTAAATGTTATAATAACTACTCTTTTTTTTTAATCATCAGTAAGTTGGTCACTGATAACATTTTTCATGAACTCTGAAGTTTCCTTATAAAGAAGTACATAATCTCAAACCTATATATTGAGATAACACTATTATCTAAAACTAGAGACCAAGTGCACGAATTCGTGCATGGGTGGGGTCCGGCTGGCCTGGCCCCAATCAGGGCAGATGGGGACTGGACCTGTCAGGAGGAGGAGATGGCAGGAAGTTGGCCAGCCTGTCAGGCCCCGATCCGGGCTGATCAGGGCCAGGCTCGTTGAGGGATGGGGTCATGGGTGATTGGCCAGTGGGCCCCACCCCTGATTGGAGTGGGGGGGTGGCTGATTGAGGGCAGGGCCAGCCATGGGGAGGGGTTGGGGTTGTGTGTAGTAGGCCAGCCAGCCCCACCCCCAAATGGGGTGGGTGGGCCGATTGGGAGTCAATGGCTGGGGGTAGGGCCATGGGTGGTTGACTTGCTAGCCCTGCCCCTGATTGGAGTGGGGGGGGTCAATTGAGGGTGGAGCTGACTGGTGGGAGGGGCTGTGGGCTGATTAGAGTGGTGGGGGCTCATCAGGGGCAGGACAAGCCAGGGCTAGGGGCCACAGGTGGTTGGCTGGCTGGCCCTGCCTCTGATCAGGGTGGGGAGGCTTGTTAGGGGGGGGCCGATCTTGGGTGGGGCCGGGCCAGGGGAGGGGCTGCAGGAGGTTGGCCGGCTGGCCCCACTCCCTATTGGGGTAGGGGGAGCAATCAGGGGAAGGGCTTGCCAGGGGGAGGGCCTGCAGGCTGACCAGGGTGGTGGGGGTCTATCGGGGGTGGGGCAAGCCAGGGGGAGGGGCTGCAGGAGGTTGGCCAGCTGGCCCCATCCCCAATCAGGACAGTTTTCTAACCACAGTGGGTGTCATAGCAACTGGTCCTTCTGGTCATTATGGCATTCCAGTTTCTGGCTTTATATATATATATAGACTACTGGCCCAGTGCATGAAATTTGTGCACATGGGGAGATTTCCCTAAGCCCAGCCTGCACCCTCTACATTTGGGGACCCCTTGGGGGGGTGTCCGAATGCCTAAACCAGCATTTGGACATCCCTCTTGCTATCTGGGACCGCTGGCTCCTAAACGCTCACCTTCCTGCCTGCCTGATTGCCCCTAACTGCCACTGCCTGCCTACCTGATCATCCCTAACTAACCTCCCCTGCCAGCCTGATATCACCCCCAACTGCCCTCCCCTTCAGGCCTAATCTCGCCCCCAACTGCCCACTCTGCCTCAGCCCCCACCACCATGGCTTTGTCAAGAAGGAAGCTGGACATCTGGAAGATGGCAGGTCGACCCAGTCTAATTAGCATATAACCCTTTTATTAGTATAGATAGATTATATAGGATTGGATTGCTTACATGGGGGCAAAAGCCTTTTTCATCAGGAGGAGATGCTCTTGGCAGACAAAAATACATAATCCTTATATCTGGACTGATAGGCAGCCATATGCACTATACTGCCAAACCAGTCATTAAAAAATTGAACCACTTTCTTACACCTTATACCAAACAGCTGTTGCCCTTAAAACCCCTCCTCATCCCCCACCTTGGTTTTGCCTTCACAGTTCACCCAGATTAGGATATTTATTTATTTATTTATTTATTTATTTATTTTTTACAGAGAGGAAGGGAGAGGGATAGCAAGTTAGAAACATCGATGAGAGAGAAACATCAACCAGCTGCCTCCTGCACACTTCATACTGGGGATGTGCCTGCAACCAAGGTACATGCCCTTGACTGGAATTGAACCTGGGACCCTTCAGTCTGCAGGCCGACGCTCTATCCCAGGGGTGGGCAAACTTTTTGACTCGAGGGCCACAATGGGTTCTTAAACTGGACCGGAGGGCCAGAACAAAAGCATGGATGGAGTGTTTGTGTGAACTAATATAAATTCAAAGTAAAGGAGCGGAGGGGAGAGCAAGAGAACTGGATAGAACAGCCGGATCCGGCCCACGGGCCGTAGTTTGCCCAAGGCTGCTCTATCCACTGATCCAAACCAGTTAGGGCCAGATTAGGTTCTGATTGGCTGGTTTCTATGCCAGTCAGCATCAAAAGCTCCACCTCCTAGACAGCCATTGGCTCCTTGCACTTCACCCAGATTTGGTTCTGATTGGTTGGTTTCTATCCCAGTTAGTGTCAAAAGCTATGCCTCCTAGGCAGCCATTGGCTGCTCACAGTTCACCCAGATTTGGTTCTGATGGGTCAGTTTCTATGCTAGTCAGTGTTTCCAGGCTTATCTCCAGGCCTGATCAGAGAGGCAGGGCTGATCAGCAGCCCCAGCAGCTGCTGGCAAGGCCTGGAGAGAAAGAGAGGTGTAGCTGCTGGCCAGGCCCAGAGAGAAAGATAGAGGCAAGGGCTGATCAACAGCTGCCACAGAGGCTACAGATCAGACCCTGCTTCTCTCTCCAGGCCTTTCTCTGGGCCACCGCACCTGCAGCAGCAGTCAGTGCTGGGTTGCCCTGGCAACAGGACTGCAGGACTGACTTCTGGTCAGTCTAGCCTTTGGTCATTATGGACCCTCTGTTTTTCTATATTAGGATAGCTTCTCCTCCCACCTCCACCCATGAAGTAGCTACAAAGTTATAAACTGACTTTGGGAGTTCCTCCTTCTTAGGCTCTGGCTGCATCCCAGGCCCACATTATAGGTGGATTGGCTAAGACAACAGAGTAATGATCCCAAACTACCAATGTACATGAGAAATCCCAGAGGCTCACTGCCAGCACATATGGCATCTCTGAATGCAACAGAAAAGGCATCCCTCCAACAAGCCAAGGTCTCCTGGTTGAATATTACAAGTCAAAATATCCCTCCCTGATGACACTATCTCATGTCACAGCCCAAGGCCAGGTGAGCACAGCCAGGAGACCTTGGGCTCAGCCCAAGAGCCAGGCACTGTTGCGCAGCCAAATGCCGTGAGCTTGGTCATAGAACAACAGTTCTAGCCAAGCTACAGAGGTGTTATAACATAGCTCAAAATCTGGAATCAATCATGTCTGGGTATAAATCAGCTCTACAACTTAGTATGGTATCACCTGGAGAACATTGCCTTGCCTCTCTAAGCCTCAATCCCCTGACATGTAGAATGGACCTAATGATAACACCTCACAATTGTGATTTAATATTTATAAAGTTCCAGCACAGTGACTGCCACACAGTGTGTTCAGTTCTTCTGGAGCAATTCTGGTTTAGGAGAACAGAAACTGAGGTTCTACCTTTAAGTATAACACTAACTACTGTGTGATGTAAAAAATCATATCATTAAACTTCAATTTCTTAACCTTTACCTAATGGAAATATTGAAGTAATCATAAATAAAAATACTCGCAAAACATTTTACATTATTTTTCTATCTTTTAAAGTAATTATGTATATCTAAAGTTTTAAAGTGAGAATACCAGCAAATAGGGTTAAATATTGAGTTTACTCAAAAAGGGCAAGAGAGAATCACAGTTAAAGATAATACTGATTTTGCCTTAGCTGGGTGTTGGTTGAACGTTGTCCTGTGCACCAAAAGGTGGAGGGTTTGATTCCTGATCAGGGCACATACCCAGGTTGCTGGTTCAATCCCCGGTTGGGGCACCTGTGGAAGGTAACCAATTGATGTTTTCTCTCTCTCTCTCTCTCTCTCTCTCTCTCTCTCTCTCTCTCTCTCTCTCTCTTCCCCCCCCCTCCCTTGCTTTCTAAAATAAATATTTGAAAAAAGATAATACTGATTTTTTTAGGAAGAGCCAGGCTCATTTAGGCAAGGATAGTAGTTTTTAAAGATAAAAATAGCCCTGCTCAGACAATTCACTGCAATTAGCAAACTGATGTTTATATCTGTTGCATGACACTGGAGAGAAGATTCTCACCAAAATAGCTGATAAATATTGACCATTGCCCAGAAGTATTTCATGCTTGACACTGTGAGGGTTTTTACAGAATTTACCCAGGGCTACTGTGAAGCACCCCCAGTGATGACAGCAAGATCTCAAGGTCACACACACAGTAACGAATGTTCTGGAATTGGGGTCATGATCCTTTGCTGAGATAAACACTTTACAACAGACATCTTCATTTGAGAGTCAGAATGGTCCGAGACCTCCAAAATTTGTGACTAACAATAGAGAAAAATGAAAGAGGCCTAAGTTGGACCTTCTTTCTTGTTATGATTTTATAGGAACTTTTTAAAAATATCCCTTTTGTCATGATTCATTCCACAGACGTGAGAGAGTGCTGCTTAAGTTTCTCCAATCCAATAACAATTCTACGAAATACCTTATCCTATGTTTCTCCTCCACCCCAAGATAGGAGAGGTTGGCCTCAGAGCTAAGACAAAGCCTTTGGAGCAACCAGACTCTTTGCACTTTGTCAGCAAGTTTATAAAGTAATAGATACATCTAGTCCATTACGCTGGAGACCCAGAGGAGTAATAAAGTCTCAATATTACTTTCCCTGCCCTTCCCAGTCCTGTAGGGTCCAAAGGTCAATGATCTGTAGCTGCTTCACTGATGAAGTCTGCTCACTTATCAATTTAAAATATCACTAATATGTCACCATCAGCACTGGGTTTTTATCTTTAAAAAATTTTGTCATTTTACTGGCTGGCTTGGGAATATGCTCTATGTTTGGAACTTAATGTTCTGTTTTCAACAATTTTTTATGAATACTTATATGTGTCAAGCAGAACACTGAGCATTAGAGTAGGAAACAAAAAAAGAGGACACATCCACGCACACACAACTCTAAAAATAAAAACTTTCTTCAAATTCAAATCCCTTTTTAAATTCCATTCTCTGTCTTCCCTTCCCATGATAAAGCTTCTCCAGGCAGTAGGAACATTGAAGACCTGCCCTTCCTCCTTCCCAAGCTCTTTCCAACTCACTATATTCTAGCATTGCTTACACAACTCCAGTAAAATTGCCCTGACCAAGGTCATAAATGGTCTCCATGTTGCCAGCCCAATGGTCAGTTTCCTCTTCTCTAAGTGGATATATTTGAGCCTATGATGATGAATCACTCCCATGATGTCAATATTTCCTATTCTCCTCTGCAATCCATGACTTGTTCATTAAAACACATCACGACCTGTATCTTCCTTCCTACATGTCCATTATTCACCAGGTTTGCTTTCAGCTATTCTCACCTGGCACCTGATTCTCCATCTGAACACATGAGGTTGCTTATCATCTCCCAGATCTGGTTTCTTATATCTGGAATAAAAGCCTGTCTGTCATTAGACACCAGTTCTTCAAGAAATCTTACAGAAAATAAATTCAGTCCCAAACTGGACCCATTATCAAACATTTTTCTCCTGCTCATTGGATGATGCTTCCATCAATCTACTTGCATACAGGGGAATTTTGGCAGAAATTCAGATTCTTTTTCTCATTTAGTCCTGGCATTGGGCTACCAATTTTTGCAGATTCCACCTCCTTCATCTCCATTCAGATCCCTACCATTCAATCAGTCTTTAAAGCCATTACCTTAACCAGGCCCTCATCACTCTGCCTGGATTGCTGCAATTTCCTCCTAACTGGTCTAGCTGCCTTGAGCTGGCATGACCCCAACCTACTGCACACAGTTATCAATGTGTTTTGTTTTTTTCTAAAATACAAATCTGATCATGCCATTTTCATGCTTTAATTCCTTCAATGGCTTTGATATCTCCAAAATAAAGAGGAAACTCTATAGCTTAATACACAAGATACTTCATGATTGGACACCTGCATCCACTTTGCCTCCATCTCTCCCCATTGATCGCCACAAACTTTTTGTTCTCAGAAGTACACTGCTCAGTGACCACTTCACTCCTCAAAACTTCATAAATGGGGATGGAACACCTGGCTGACTGCTTCTCATCTGAGTGATGATTGCAAAACCACTGTCATCATGAAGTTACCCCTGATCATTAAAGTAGAGGTAGGAATCACCATACTTATTTTACACATGTTTTAATAACCAATAACATTTATTTATCTCAACTATGTACCATGCATTGTTTATGTACCTTTCACACATTATCACATTGAATTCTTATACTAGCTTCAACACTTTAATTTTGTTATGCCCTTTTAATGGTGAACAGACTGAGGTTTTGAGAAGTTCTACTATTTATCTAAGTTTATACAGCTTACCAGGAAAAGTGACCAAACACAGCCTTTCCTTCTCCGAAGTTCATGATATTGAAGCTGCCATATCATTGAATATGTTAAAAGTTGGCTTGGTGTTTTACTTCTAGAATAGGATTTGGCACATGCAGGATATTGATAAACAAATTAATGAATACATTGGATTTTGAAAATATTGGCCTTGAGGCACCTAGAAGGCTTCCAGGTTAGCACACTGTAAGTGAGGTGTTGAAGCTGCAGTGGAAAATCTGAGCTTAAGGTGAAAAGCTGAGTCTTCAGTGGTAGGTCAGGTCACAGCAAGGAAGGTAACCACCACAGAGCACAGGAGTGAGGGAGACACAGCAAAGCCAAGGTTATGGCCTCACAGAAAAACAACATTAAGGGCATTCAGTGAGGTGGGAATCTGAAAGAGGCACAAATTATGGGACAGGATGAAAAGCTCCAAAGATGCACCCTACTAATGTATCTACTGTTAATAGTGTGAAACTACTCTAAGAATATAAAGAAGAAGCAGGCTTATTCCTGCTGTGCCATAGGCCCTTGGTCACCTCCCCAAGTCTGATGGCTTCAGACAGTTAACAGGAGAACCAGTCTTGCCTCCAAGGAGAACCTCCCTCATTCTCCCCTGTGAGAGGCTGCCTCAACATCTTCCATTGTAGGGGGAGAACAGAATTGTGATCTGAACTTCTTAACTGTCCCAAGCCCACTAGGGTAGATAGAGAATTCATAAAGTTACTTATATTTAAACATTGAGAAAATAAAATATACCAGATTTAGGGCATGTACTCAGGGTCATATGGAAGATGAGGGTTACAATTTCTTGCCTGTATTTTTTTCTAATCTCCTTTCTTGAAAGGTAAAGGGCACATTTATTTGTCTTAACGTTAACAAAGAGCTGCTTTAATATTTTGCTTCAGGCAGAATCACCACACAGAGCTTTTGCCACATTCTGAAAAATATATCAGCTTCTTCGGCCTTGGTCCCCAAGAGTTTTCTCTTCCTTGTTCTTGCTCTTTCAAACACAAGAGTTGTTTGTGCCAAAATGCTCAGGCCTAATATGTACTTTTGTGAAAAAGTCTACCCATTTTTGCATGTCCCCTCTTTTACATACAAATGTTACCCCTGGGGTATATGAAAGGGTAATCCTGGGTGTGAGTCACCCTCCATGGGAAACATCTGACAAGGTCTGGAAATCCAACTTGCCCAGAGGACAGCCTTTGTTATATGTTACAGTCACTTACACACTGTACTTATTTTAATTAGGTAATGGAAGGTCAATATCAAAGTAATCTTTACAGCATTTTAAAAAATGAAGAAGTGTATGAGCTTTAGAAAACAAGACTAACAGATGGACAGCCTTGTCCAATACCCTGTGGCTCTCTACATATACTCCTTCAGTTTTTCTTGAGGCCACATAAGAATCCTGGGGACAGATCCCCTACCCAGAAACTGCTAGGCAGCTGCAGGGCTGCAGGACTTCTGAAAAACTTAATGCCAGATGCCTCTGCACTACTTCAGGGTGACTTTGGTCACCTATCTCTGACTTTGCAGACTGAGTAATTCAGCAGAGACAGCAAGGCTTTCAATGGAGCAAGCATTGTGGAGGACACAGCCTTTTTACAAGTTTGAATTCATGTGACTTCTGCTTTTTTTTGCTGAGAGAGGAAGAGACAGATCCAGTCATGTGGCCTACTTTATTTCTCAGCTCTGGCTGTTGCATGTTGGTTTGATGTGGGTGTTTTGTTACTATTTTTTTTTTCCTATTCAAATCTAGAACTCATCAAATGTGACAACCTGACAATCCTGGAACTGAGGATCTGTATTCACCTGCAGCCCAGGAAAAGGGTCACTGCTGTCTTTTGCAAGGATGCCCTTAGGCACAGACAGCAAAAGTCACCCTAGGGAACAACATAGCCATGCACAACTGTTACCAGAGAACCCCCTCAGTCATGGCGGGGGCTGGGGAAGGGAAGCTCTCCCTCCTCAGCTCATGTCAGTCTCTCAAGAAGGAATTCAGGTGAATGACAGAAAGTAGCATTGAGGCAAAGCAAACAAATGTATTAAGGAAGCAAAACAAGCAAATTTATTAAGAATACTCTTGGCATAAAGCACAAGTGGGCGACTCAGCTAGATTGAACACCTCTCCCAGTGGGGGCTCAATGGGTTTGACACCCTTCCTTCTATAGGTTTCAAAGCTCCCATGCCAGATATCTTGGGTAGCAGACTAGGTTAGGTTTCAAAGTCCCCTTTTACTTTGTTGTGGTTTATCTTGGAATGTTTGTACCTACATCTGGTTATCTTGTTTGACAAGTCATAAGGCAGCTGACTTCTTCATGCCCCCTTTCCTCCTTTACGTCCCTAGCAGCTATCTATTCTACCTAACACAGTGGCCCAGCTAGCTGAGGTCACCCCAAGGAAGGACCCCAGCAAAGATACTGGTTCAACCCTGGTTGGAATTTCTCAGCAGTTAGAGCACTGGCCCACGCACCAAAGGGTCTCAGGTTCAATTCCCAGTCAAGAACATATACCTGGGTTGCAGGTTCAATCTGCAACCAGTTTGGGTGAGTGTGGGAGGCAACCAATCAATGTGTCTCTCTTACCTCTCTCTCTCTCTCTCTCTCTCTCTCTCTCTCTCTCTCTCTCTCTCTCTCCCCACCCTTCCATTCTCCATTCTCTCTAAAATTCAAAGCAAAAAAAATGTCCTTGGTTGAGGATTAACAAAACAAAACAAAAAAGATACTGGTTCACTGAGGAGAGCTGCCCCTTCAAAAGCCAGGTTGACTGCTGATCCTTTCAAGCATGATTATTTTAACAATGTCCTCCTTGATCTATTTAAGTTTATTCCTCTCATTGGACTTAATTGCCATGTTCCTCAAACTCTAGGATCCAAAAGCTTATTTATCAAAGTTCCTGAGGGGGCAACATGGTTTGAGCTGCTGTGACTACATGAGATCATTTCTCACAAATATCTCACCTTCTCAATCTATCACCAAATCCCAGCTGACCCTCTCCACTACAGCTTTATCTGGAAGCACCCCATTTGATGCCCCAGTTTCTTCTTTAAAATAAAATAAAAAAATAAGGGGGTCCAAGATGGTGGCTGATGGACAGCAGGCTGCAAGATAGTGTGTGAGTGAGAGAGTGAAAGGAGAGTGCATGGATGTGCGGGGAGTGTCTGTATTTGTGAGTGAGGGATAGCTATATTCCATAGGACTATTGGTGACTGGTGGACCAGGCTCCCCTGGCTGGGTAGCCTCTACTGCTGCTGAAATCTCTCCCAGAGCAGCCAGCTCTGCCACAGAGACTGCGCCATCTTGAAGGGGAGAGCAGCTGTGATCAGAAGCCAAGCCTTACCTTCAACTAGGGAGACCTTGGATAACTCCTGGAACCCTACAGCCACAATGCCCAGGGACCAGCTGCCTCAGCTGCAAACCCACAAACACCGAGACTCCAGCCTTCCCAGCCATGGGCGCCTAAAAAGTTTGTCCGGGAGAGACAAAGTGACGCCAAATACATGGACAGGTCCTGTGCCTTCTCACAGAGCAGACAGAAAGAACAGCTTAATCAGATAACATCCACCTGGAATTGGTGAATTAAACACAGCTGGTAAGGCAATACATGGATGGAAATGTAAGAGATCACCTAGAGAGAGCGCTGCCTCCTCAGATTCATCTGGGTGTTCATTGTTTGGATGTTCGTTGTTTGCATTTTTTAGATTAGTTGTTGTTTGTAGTTTGCATTCATCTCTGGATGTTTGTAGTTTGCATTTTGTGGATTAGTTGTGTTTTTTTTGTTTGTTTGTTTTTTGTTTTTGTTTTTTTAGTTTTTTCCCCATATACATATATTTTCCCCTTCTTTTTTCTTCACTTTCTTTTCTCTCACATTTTTTTCCTTTTCTCAAGATCATTTTTGCACTCTTTTCTCTCCCCTAATTCTCTTTTCTCTGGTGATAACCTTTATTTGAGGTTATTGGTATCATGAATACATTTGTGTTTGGTGCCATATGCATTGTGTCTTGATGTGTTGTATTTGTGCCTTTAAGTCAATGTAGGAGAGCGAGAGCTACATAAACAAAGGAGCAAACATGGGGAGACAAAGAAACAGCCCACATATGAAAGAAAAGGTGGAATCACTGGAAAAGGAAGTAAACAAAATGGAGACAAGCAATATGTCAGAGAAATAATTCAAAGCAATGATCATAAGGAGGCTGAAAATGATGGAAGACAAATTCAATAATATGTGTAAGAATGAAGAGGGAATGAAAAATGATATCGTTGCAATAAAGAACACAATAGAAAGCATCAACAGTAGACTAGAAGAAGCAGAGGACTGCATCAGTGAGCTAGAAGACAAGGTAGGAAAAGATACCCAAGCAGAGAAGCAACTAGAAAAAAATAACTTAAAAAAACAGGAGGAGAGTCTAAGGGAATTTTTGGACAACACTAAATGAAACAAAATCCACATAATAGGGGTGCAAAATGGAGAGAAAACTGAGCAAGGAATAGAAAACCTGTTTGAAGAAATAATGACAGAAAACTTCCCTGATATTGGGAAGAAGAAAAAACTCACACAAGTACAGGAAGCTCACAGAGTCTCAAACAAGATAAACCCAAAAAGACCAACACTAAGACACATTATAATTAAATTGGCAAAAAACAACGACAAGGTAAGAATCTTAAAGGCTGCCAGAGAGAGACACAAAGTTACCTACAAGGGATCTACCATCAGACTATCAACTGATTTCTCAACAGAAACACATCAGGCCAGGAGGAGAAACCAAGATGGCAGAATAGGTAAACACCTAAACTGCTGCCTCGCACAAGAATTTCAAAACTACAACTAAAGGACAAAACGGACATCATCCAGAACCACAGGAAGGCTGGCTGAAATTCTACAACTAGAAGGAAAGAGAAAAGCACACTGAGACTCAGAGGAACTGCAGAAGGCAGAGGTATCAAGGCTCGTACGTGGAGAGGGCGGGCAACTGGGTACGTGGCTGGCTTTCTCAAGTGAGAGGGAGACAAAAGCTCCCAACTGCACTGAACTCCAGTTCCAGGCGAGACTCTGGGGACCGAGACTCATTTGGAGAGAAAATGGACTGTCTGGCAGCAGGCGGAACTTGAGGGCGGCTTTCTGTCAGAGGTGCTTACAGCGATTACCATTACCAAGGGACACTGAGACACAGGGGCCTATTAGCGCAGGACTGACAGGAAACCAATGTTGTCTGCTCCACCCTCAGACTCCGCCCCATTCAAGCTGAGCACATAGGCTTTTGCAAGTCTTCTCTCATAAGGGTGCCTCCAGCACAGAAGTTCTCCCAGCATAGACACAGCTGATCCTCACAGCCAGTTGGCCTGGAGGTCAATTCCTCCCAGTGATAACAATAATAATCAAGGCTTAACTACAATAAGACTGTGCACACAGCCCAAAAAGGGGTGCACCAAGAGTGTTCACCTCAGGTAAATGGGGAGGCTGAGCCACTGGGCCCTATAGGACACCTAGCACACAAAGCCACTCTATCAACTCAGGGAAGCAGCCAAAATGTGGAGACAAAGAAACAGATCACAAATGAAAGAAATGGAGGAAAGCAAATGACTGGATATAGAGTTCAAAACCACAGTTATAACATTTTCAAGAATTTTCAAGAAAAGGACGATAAATTTAGTGAGACTCTCGAGGATATGAAAAAGGACCAACTAGAAATTAAGCATACACTGACTGAAATAAAAAATATTATACAGAGATCTAACAGCAGACTAGAGGATTGTAAAAATCAAGTCAAAGATTTGAAATACAAAGAAGCAAAAAACACTCAACCAGAAAAGCAAAAAGAATCCAAAAACTTGAAGATAGTGTAAGGAGCCTCTGGGACAACCTCAAGCGTACCAACATCAGAATTATGGGGGTGCCAGAAGAAGAGAGAGCAAGATACTGAAAACCTATTGGAAGAAATAATGACAGAAAACTTCCCCCACCTGGTGAAAGAAATAGACTTACAAGTCCAGGAAGCACAGAGAACCCCAAACAAAAGGAATCCAAAGAGGACCACACCAAGACACATCATAATTAAAATGCCAAGAGTAAAAGACAAAGAGAGAATATTAAAAGCAGCAAGAGAAAAACAGTTAGTTACCTACAAGGGAGCACCCACGACTGTCAGCTGATTTCTCAACAGAAACTATGCAGGCCAGACGGGAGTGGCAAGAAATATTTAAAGTGATGAATAGCAAGAACCTACAACCAAGATTACTCTACCCAGCAAAGCTATCATTCAGAATTGAAGGTCAGATAAAGAGCTTCACAGATAAGAAAAAGCTAAAGGAGTTCATCACCACCAAACCAGTATTTTATGAAATGCTGAAAGGTATTCTTTAAGAAGAGGAAGAAGAAAAATGTAAAGATAAAAATTATGAACAACAAATACATATCTATCAACAAGTGAATTTAAAAATCAAGTGAATAAATAAATCTGAGGAACAGAATAAACTGGTGAATATAATAGAACCAGGGGCATAGAAAGTGAGTGGACTGACAATTCTAGGGGGAAAAGGGGTGTGGGAGCTGTGGGAAGAGACTGGAGAAAAATCGTACACCTATGGATGAGGATGGGGGCAGGGGCGGGTAAGGGCAGAGAGGGGATGGAACCAGGTGGAGGGGAGCTATGGGGGACAAAAGAGTAACAATTGTAATAATCTGAACAATAAAGATGTATTAAATTAAAAAAAAAGAAACACATCAGGCCAGAAGAGAATTGAATAAAATATACAAAGTCATGCAAAGGAAGGGTCTGAATCCAAGAATACTATACCCAGCAAGGCTATCAATCAAAGTTGAGGGTGAAATCAAAAGCTTCACAGACAAAAAATGAGTAAGGGAGTTTATTACCACCAAAACAGCAATGCAAGAAATGCTAAAGGGTCTGCTATAAAAAAAAGAAATAGGAAAGTAAGAAGGAACACAGGCATAAAGAATACAAATGGTGACAAACAAGTACCTATCAATAATAACTTTAAATGTAAATGTATTAAATGTCCCAATAAAAAAACATAGGGTAGCTGAGTTAATAAGAAAACATGACCCATATATCTGCTGTCTACAGAAGACCGACTTCAGAACAAAATACTCACACAGACTAAGGGTGAAGGGATGGAAAAAGGTTTTTCTGGCAAATGGAAATGAAAAAAAAGCTAAGGTAGCAATAGTTTTATCTTACAAATTAGACCTCAAAGTAAAGGCCATAACAAGAGATAAGGAAGGAAATTTCATAGTACTTAAGGGAGCAATTCACTAAGAAAATATAACTCTGTTAAACATATATGCACCCAATACAGGAGCAGCCAAATACATTAAAAAAAAAAAAAAAAAAAAAAAAAACTACTGGAGGATATCAAGGGAAAGATTGACAGATATATAGTCATAGTAGGGACCTTAATACCCCACTAACACCACTGGGCAAATCCTCTAAACAAAAAAACAGCAAATAAATGTCAATTCTAAATGACTTACTAGATCAGATGAAATTAATTTACATCTTCAGAACATTTCACCCCAAAGCCACAGAATATACATTCTTCTCAAGTGCACACGGTTAATTTTCAAAGATAGACAACATATTGGGACACAGGCACAGTCTCCTCAAATTCAAGAAAATAGAAATCATATCAAGCATCTTCTCAGATCACAAAGACATAAAATTAAAAATCAAATACAATAAAATCAGCAGAAAAAAATCAAACACCTGGAAGCTAAATAGTATGCTATTAAACAATGATTATGTTACCAAAGAGATCAAAGGAAAAATAAAGAGCATCATGGCAAAAAATGACAATAAAAACACAACAATCCAAAATCTATGGTGTTGCAGAAGACCAGAGAAAAACCAAGCAACCCTTAGAGAAAGGGAAGTTACATTTTATTATAATTTTTGTAGGCCCAAAGAAAAATGTGTCTTTCAAATTCTGAGCCCCCCAACACGGAGGAAACTTTTTCTATTTATACTTTTTCTAGCTCTTTATCTCCCAAATTTGGAATGAGACTTCTGGGCCTTCTGAGAAATAAGGCCTATGTGCTGGAAAGGGGCCATGACACCATATCTCAAGGCCTGGACTGGTGCCAGCACTGACAACTCTTTCTGGGGCATAGTTTATGGCCTCTTTGGAATGGGAGTAGTCTTATTTTTCTTATTATTTAAGCAAGCAAGCATTTATAGAAGCCAAAATAGCAGGGTTAAAATTTCAAACAGCAGTTTTTACATAAGAAGGATGCTTCAATGGGACACAGTGAAAGCAGTCTTGAGAAGGAAGTTCATAGCTCTACAGGCCTACGTCAAAAAGCAAGAAAAATGATAATAAATTATCTAAGCCTACAACTCAAAGAGTTAGGAAGAGAGCAACAAGGAAAGCCCAGTGTAAACAGTAGGAAGGAAATAATAAATATCAGAGAGGAGATAAACAACATAGAGAACCAAAAACCAATATAAAAGATCAACAAAACCAAGAGCTGGTTCTTTAAAAGGATAAACAAGATTGATGAAATTCTAGCCAGGCTCACCAAAAGGCAAAGAGAGAGGACCCGAATAAACAAAATCAGAAATGAAAGCTCACCAAGAAGCAAAGAGAGAGGACCCAAATAAACAAAATGAGAAAAGAAAGAGGTGAAATAATAACCGACCCCAAAGAAATACAAATGATTTTGAAAAAATACTCTGAACAACTCTATTCCAACAAAATGGACAACCTAGACAAAATGGACATATTCTTAGAAAAATACAAGCTCACAAAAGTCAATCAGGAAGAATAAAAAAAAAAACTGAAGAGGCTGATAACTATGGAACAAATTGAAGCAGTGATCAAAAATCCTCCAGGAAACAAAAGCCCTTGTCTGGACGGCTTTACAAGAGAGATCTACTAAGAGTTCAAAGAACTAAAACATATCCTCTTCAGACTATTTCAAAAAATTCAAGAGGAAGACACACTTCAAAGCTCTTCATATGAAGCCAGCATTACTCTAATTGCAAAACCAAATTAAGACACCACAAAGAAGGAGAACTACAGGCCAATATCCTTTATGAACAAAGATGCTAAAATCCTCAACAAAATTATAGCAAATCAGATTCAGCATTACATTAGAAATATCATATACCATGACCAAGTTGGATTCATTCCAGAGATGAAAGGATGGTACAATATCCACAAATCAATAAATGTGATACATCACATAAACAAATTGAGAGACAAAAATCACATAATCATATCAATCGATGCAGAAAAAGCATTTGACAAAATCCAACACCCTTTCTTGATAAAAACTCTCAGCAAGGTGGGAATAGAGGGATCATACCTCAACATAATAAAAACCTTATATGACAAACCTATAGCCAACATCATACTCAATTCACAAAAACTAAAACCATTTCCCCTAAGAACAGGAACAAGACAGGGATGCCCACTTTCACCACTCCTGTTTAATATAGTACTGAAAATGCTAGCCTTAGTGATCAGACAAGAAGAAGAAATAAAAGGCATCCAAATTGGAAAAGAAGAAGTAAAACTGTCCTTATTCGCAGATGACATGATACTATACATAGAAAACCCCAAAGACCCCATCAAAAGACTACTAAACTTAATAAATGAATTCAGCAATGTAGCAGGATACAAAATTAACACCCAGAAATCTATGGCCTTTTTATACACCAACAATCACCTCACAGAAAGAGAAACAAATAAACAACAAACAAAAAACAGTACCACTTACCATTGCACCAAAAAAAATTAAGATATCTAGGAATAAACTTAACTAAGGAGGTAAAAGACCAGAAGGGAGGCAAAACTACAGGACATTGAAAAAAGAGATAGAAGACATAAGCAAATGGAAGAACTTACCATGTTCATGGATTGGTAGAATCAACATCATTAAAATGTCCATACCACCCCAAATAATCTACAGATTCAATGCACTCCCCATTAAAATACCAATGGATTATTTCAAAGATCTAGAACAAACTTTCCAAAAATTCATCTGGAATAAAAAAGACCCTGAATAGCCACACCAATCCTAATAAAGAAGAACAAAGTTGGAGGGATTACAATACCAGATTTCAAGCTGTATTACCAAGCTACGGTTCTCAAAATTGCCTCGTACTGGCACAAGAACAGACATAAAGACCAATGGAACCAAACAGAAAACCCAGAATTAGACACAAGCCATCATGCTTAATTAATATTTCAGAAGGGAGGCAAGAGCATACAATGGAGTCAAGACAGTATCTTCAATAAATGATGCTGGGGAATTTGGTCAGATACATACAAAAAAATGAAACTAGATCACCAACTTACACCATACACAAAAATAAACTCAAAATGGCTAAAGGACTTAAATGTAAGATGGGAAACCATAAAATCCTACAAGACTCCATCTGCAGCAAAATAGCAGACGTATGTCATATGAATATCTTTACGGACACAGCTCCTAGGGCAATGGAGACTAAGGAAAAAAGAAACAAATGGGACTACATTAAAATAAAAAGCTTATGCACAGCAAAAGAAACCATCAACAAAACAGTAAGAAAGCCCACTGCATGGGAGAACATATTTGCCAATGCTATTTCAGATAAGAGTTTAATCTCCAAAATTTTCAGAGAATTCATACAACTTAACAAAAGGAAGATAAACGACCCAATCAAAAAATGGGCAAAGGACCTAAATAGACACTTTTAGAAAGAGAACATACAGAAGGCCAAGAGACATATGAAGACATGCTCAAAGTCACTAATCATCTGAGAGATGCAAATCAAAACAACGAGATACCATCTCACAACTGTCAGAATGGCTATCAACAAATGACAAGTGCTGGCGAGGATGGTGAGAAAAAGGAACCCTTGTGCACTGCTGGTGGGAATGCAGACTGGTGCAGCCACTGTGGAAGACAGTGTGTTTTCTCAAAAAGTTAAAAATGGAACTCCTATTTGACCCAGTAATCCCACTTCTAGAACTATATCCCAAGAAACCAGAAACACCAATCAGAAAGGATATATGCACCCCTACATTCATAGCAGCACAATTTACAATAGCTAATATTTTGAAACAACCTAAGTGCCCATCAGCAGATGAGTGGATTAAAAAACTGTGGTACATCTACACAATGGAATACTTCGCAGCTATAAAAAAGAAGGAACTTTTACCATTTGCAACAGCATGGATAGATTTGGAGAGCATTATACTAAGCAAAATAAGCCAGTTGGAGAAAGATAAATATCACATGATCTCACTCAGATGTGGGATATAATGATCAACATAATTTGATGAACAAGAATATATCCAGAGACAATGGCAGGGGTGGGGGGGTTAGAGAGTAACAAAAGGACATGTATGCATGCATATTAGCATAACCAAAGGACACACATACTGGGGTGGTGGGGGCTTGCCTGGGGTAGGAATAGCTGGGGGAGGGGTCATTTGGGGCAAAAGGAGAATATATAAAACTTTAGACAATAAAAATAATTTTTTAAAATAAATTAAAATAAAAATATCCACCGAATTTATTTTTCTGTTATGTGACTTAGACACACATACCTGCTGGCTCTGTTGCCATGGGGATGTCACTAATGGGTCGAAGGTCAAAAATTTAATCCACATATCTTCACAAGCACAGTGAGGTACTGTTTGTACCTTTAATGCCAAAAAAAATCTTTGGTGTAAAGTCCTTACTCATCTCACTATCCTTCTAAATTTCTTAGGAGGTATTTGTTGACTTGAATATGACCAGCTGAGGGCAAGAATGACTTATCAGAGAAACATTCTCTATTCTGGAAAAAAACAACTAAAACCTTCTCCCTACTGAAAATGAATCCACATACACTCTAGGATCCCTGAACATGACATGGTGGCTCATACAGTTTTTTTTTTTTTTTTTCATTTTCATAATTAAATCAACAGTTTTAGGCTGATATTCCTAAGACAATGGCCTCTTATATAATAAAAGCCTAATTGCAAATTGTTCCCTTGACCAGTAGTTTGACCACTCGCTATGACATGCGCTGACCATCAGGGGGCAGCATGGAACATGGCGGGCATCAGCTACACGGCCCTAGCAGCAGGCGGCAGTGGAGGTGCTGCCAGCCCCAATGGGCCCAGATGAGAGCGGGACCATGGCGGGATGGTGGAGCAGATGAGCGGGTGGTGCCAGGCCAAGGTGGGTGTGAGCAGGGGCCCACTTGCCCCACCGATTGCCCCGCAGATGGTGACTAGCATTGGCAGCAGCGGTTGGGGCCACCACCTGGCTCCAAGGTGCTAAGGGAGCCGGGTGGGGGGCCTGGCCCCTATTGATCACCCCACAGATGGCAACCAGTGGCCGGCAGGCCCTGATCACCTGATCGGGGCCAGGCCCCACACTAGGACAGGGAACTGGGGCAACCAACCTCCTGCAGCACTTGGGCTGGGGGCTATGACCTCTCATAGGCTACCTGGGAGCGAGGGTGACTGGGATGATGGTGTGGTGAGAATGTGTGTTGTCGGCCAAGCTCGTTCTCACTCCCCCTACTACTCTCCCCTGGACACTAGGGCTCGTGCATCAGGGAAGCCCCTGCGTTCAGGTGTTGGGCACCCACCAGGAGCCCACCTCGCACCCGCACGGCCTCTTGTGGGTGAGCCAGGCTGCAGCCACCAGGACTGCAGAGCCCAGTGGGGCTCCCAGTGGGGGTCCCCATGGGTTCGCGCAGGAGCTGGTCTGCGAGGCCAGCCAGGAGAGAGTGCACTGCCCACAGGCTTCCATTTGGTGCCACTGGGCTTCCCAGAGGCCCATGCTACACTCCAGACCATGGTATTAGGCCGCACTCACTGCATCTCCTTGTGGGGACACGAGTGCTGTAACTCAGGCGGAAGGGGATACACAGGGGCCCAGGGGTCCAGATGCTGCCCAGGGCCCAGAGGTCAGCTGGGACCTGGCCCTCCATGCCAGATGCTTATGCTTAGATATCCAGCCAGGCCTAGGGACTTCACCTGTGCAAGAATTTCATGCAACGGGCCTCTAGTCTACTATAAAGGGGTCCATAACTATTCTACCATCTCTTCCCTCGATAAGATAACCTCTAAATGCTTCTGTAACTCCATGAATATTATACATGAATCCTGCTGTGTGAACCAACGGCCTACAGGTTCATCAGGATAATCAGTCGTGCAAGATTCAAGCTATTTTCTTGCAGCAAAAGTGAACAGGGATTAGACAGACAGGAGGAGAAATGGTTTCACATAGTGAGAAAGAAACAAATAGTTCACCTAAACCTGGTCTTAAAACTACCAAAGACAATTAAGAAAACTACTTCTAATGAACCATAGATGATAAACATGGATCCAGAGGCTCCACCAAGAAAATTGACCTGTGTTCTTTAATGCCAACTGGTATGAAATCCTGTTAACAACTGGAAAAAGTCTGTGAGACAGAAACTAACTTTTCTTAGGCAAAAGTAGCAGCAATAGTAAAGAACAGCCTTTCAAAAAACAAAATGGGTAAATACTGCTGGATTGAAATAAAGGATTTTAAATTTCTGTCCCATAGGTGCTAAGGGAGTTTATTACCACCAAGCGAGCAATGTAAGAAATGTTAAGACACTGCTATAAAAAAAAGAAATAGAAAGGGAAGAAGGAATACAGGTTAAAAGAATAAATATGGCAACAAACAAGTACCTACATATATATATATAAAAGGCTAATATGAAAAGTGTCCCGTTGGGAGTTTGACTGAGAGACCGGGAGTTTGATTGCTCACTATGACCTGTGCTGACCACCGGGCGCATCATGGAAGGAAGGAAGGCCTCGGAGAGGCAGCCAAACAGCCAGGGAAGGGAGGCCCTGGCCGGAAGCCAGCAGCTGGGAAAGTAAGGCCCTGGCCAACAGCTAGAAGGAAGGCTCTGGCCGGCAGTAGGAAAGCCCTGATCAGCCCTGATCACCGGACAGGCCTAGGGAACCTACCCATGTACCAATTTCTTGCACTGGTACTCTAGTCAATAATAACCTTAAACCTAAGTGGATTAAATGTTACAATCAAAAGACAACGGGTGGCTGAATGGATAAAAAAAAACCCAAAAACCATGACCCACAACCACTGAATTGCCAGTTTATTATGATCTCTGAATGCATAATAATCTGGCCACTGGGTGTATATCCTATATAATAAAAGGCTAATATGCAAATTGTACCCTCGACCAGGAGTTTGACCAGCAGGCAGGCCAGCCAACCGCCTATGTCCCCTCCCCCTGGCCATGCTGGCTGGAGCCCACCCATGCACAAATTCATGCACCGGGCCTCGACTCGAATACACACACACACACACACACACACACACACACTGAGTGGCCAGATTATTATGCGTTCAGAGATCATAATAATAATCTGGCCACTCAGTGTATATGCTGCCTAAAGGAGACCCACCAAAGAACACAGAACTCACACAAACTGAAAGTGAAGGGAGGGAAAGAAAGTTTCAGGCAAATGGAAATGAAAAAAAAAAAATGCTGGGGGAAGCAATACTTATATCTGACAAAAAGTCCTCAATGTGAAGGCCATAACAAGAGATAAAAAAGACCACTTCATAACAGTAAAGGAACCGATACAATAAGAGGATATAACTCTGGTAAGCATATATGCACCCAAAACATAACACCCAAATGTATAAAAAAACTTCTGGAAGATATCAAGGGAGAGATAGACAGCAATACAATCATAGTAAGGGACTTTAATACCCCACTGACATCACTGGATAAATTTTCTAGACAAAAAGTCAGCAAAGAAACAACAATCCTAAATGACTCACTAGATCAGATGGAACTAATTGATATCTTCAGAGCATTTCACCTGAAAGCAACAGAATATACATTCTTTTCAAGTACACATTGGATATATTTAAAGAAAGACCACATGTTAAGATATAGGCTAAATCTCTTCAAATTCAAGAAGATAGAAATCATACCAAGCATCTTCTCAGATCACAATGGCATAAAATTAGAAATCAGCTAAAGGAAAACAATTAAAAAATCAAACACATAGAGGCTAAATAGCATGCTATTGAACAATGATTGGATTAACAAAATAATCCAAGAAGCAATAAAATAAAATACTTCTGGGAAACAAAATGAAAATGAAAATAAAAATCTATGGGACACAGTGAAAGCAGTCCTGAGAGAGAAGTTCACAGCTCTGCAGGCCTACCTGAAAAAAACAAGAAAAACTGATAATATATTATCTAACCCAAGAACTTAAAGAATTAGAAAGAGAGCAACAAGAAAAGCCTGGAGTAAGCAGAAGGAAGGAAACAATAAAGATAAGAGTGCAAATAAATGGCATAGAGAAAAAAAAACATAACAATACAAAAGATCAATAAAACCAAGAGCTGGTTCTTTGAAAGGATAAAAAAGATTGGTGTACTGCTAGCCAGGCTCACCAAGAAGCAAAGAGAGAGGACCAAAATAAACAAAATCAGAAATGAAAGAGGTGAAATAACAGCTGGTCCCACAGAGATACAAAGGATTTAAAAAAATACTATGAACAACTCTACTCCAACAAACTGGACAACCCAGATGAAATGGACATATTCCTAGAAAAATACAATCTTCCAAAACTCAATCAAGAATAATAAAAAACTTAAAATTCCAGCAACAACTGATGAAATTGAAGCAGTAATCAAAAATCTTTCAGCAAATAGAAGCCCCAGTCTGGACAGCTTCACAGGGGAGTTGTACCAAACATTCAAAGAATTAAAACCTATCCTCCTCAGACTATTCCAAAAAATTCAAGAGGAAGGAACACTTCCAAGCTCTTTTTATGAAGCCAGCATTACCCTAATCCCAAAACCAGATAAAGACACTACAAAGAAAGAGAATTACAGGCCAATATCCCTGATGAACATAGATGCTAAAATCCTCGACAAATTTCTAGCAAATCGGATACAATATTACATTAGAAAGATTATAAGACATGACCAAGTGGGATCTATTCCAGTGATACAAGGCTGTTAAAATATCTGCAAATCAATAAACGTTATACCTCATATAAACAAATTGAGAGACAAAAATTACATAATAATATCAGTTGATGCACAAATAACATTTGATAAAATTGAACACTATTTATTGATAAAAACTCTCAGCAAAGTGGGAATAGAGGTATCATACTTCAACATAATAAAAGCTTTATATGACAAACCTACAGCCAACACCATACTCAATGGGAAAATATTAAAACCATTTTCCCTAAGAACAGGAACAAGACAGGGATGCCCATTTTCACCCTGTTTCACATTGTAGTGGAAGTGCTAGCAATAGTGACCAGACAAGAAGAAGAAATAAAAGGCATCCAGATTGGAAATGATGAAGTAAAATTGTCATTATACACAGATGACATGATATTGTACATAAAAAACCCTAAAGACTCCATCAAAAACTACTAGACTTAATAAATGAATTTGGCAATTTAGCAGGATAAAAAATTAACACCCAGAAAAATTATGGTTTTTTTATATACCAATAATGAACTCACAGAAAGAGAAACTAAAATAAAATCCCATTTATTTAAGAGGGAGGGCCCAGGTGACCAGCTGGACGTTGGTCAGGTGAGCCAGGGTCTGGGGCATACCCGGTAGAGGTTCGGTGGCCCAGGGCATTGGGGGAGGGGTCAGGTGGCCAGCTGGGCCTGGTTATGTCATCAGGGGGAGGGGTCAGGTGCCTGCTTGAAGTTGGTCATGTGAATCAGGGCCTCGTGAATAACCGGATGTGGTCATGTGAGCCAGGGGCTGTGGGTTCCAATGGCCAGCTGGACCTGGTTATGTTATCAGGGAGGGAAGCCAGGAGGACAGCTTGAAGCGGTGACGTGACCGCCGGGGTGGTCTCGTCCAGGTGAACACCCAGAAGTGGTCAGGTGAGCGAACACTTGGGCCCTGTCAACAGCTGACAGTGGTCTAGTGCAGTGGTCAGCAAACTGCGGCTTGTGAGCCACATGCGGCTCTTTGGCCCCTTGAGTTTTTAGCAAAGGCCAGCTTAGGAGTACTCTAATTAAGTTAATAACAATGTACCTACCTATATAGTTTAAGTTTAAAAAATTTGGCTCTCAAAAGAAATTTCAATCGTTTTACTGTTGATATTTGGCTTTGTTGACTAATGAGTTTGCCGACCCCTGGTCTAGTGGATAGGCTTGCGAGGCCAACTGAATGTGGAGGAGGGTCACAAAGGGACACAAAAGACCCACTTCCCTGTGGTCCGGACCATGGACGGCACCAGGAAGGTCACTATCCTAAAGGAAGTGCATTCCCAGAGAGTGAGGCTGAAAGCCAGACCTAAGGGCCTGCCACCCATAAGTGACAATGTGGGGCAAGGAGTTGGTTCCCTTAAGGGAAAGGTTTTGAAGGGGCTTAACAGAACTCTGGCCCGGATTTCAAAGCCCACAGGCAGGGCTGTCTGTCTTGAAGGTCACTCGAGGGTGAGATGCCCCCATGGTGGGGATGATGGGGAATCCCAAGGCAGATGGACCCCCATGGCTTTTTTGAAGGAAGGCTGGCAGCCTCTTGCTTGCCGCCCTCCCATGGGTTCAGAGGCAGGCTATGAGAAGAAGGTAATCTGGGGCTGTGGATTTTAGGCCTTTAACCCAGCCATGGGCAAACTATGGCCCGCGGGACGGATCCGTCCCATTCGGCTATTCTATCCGGCCCTCGGAGCCGAAAAGAGTGGAGGGTTCTCTTGCTCTCCCCTCCACTCCTTCACCAGCAGCAGTGTTAACACGGCCTCAGCTCCTTCTTCTGAGTGGGCAGATTTATATCCGCCCATTCAGTAGAAGGAACAACCTCTCAATCTTCCAGAGGCTCCTTGTAATGCCCACGGACGCGTCCCCCAACATCACCCTGGGAATGCGTAGACACGTTATCGTGGTGCTGTAGGGAGACACGCCCCTGGAGAGCACAGTATCAGAGCATTAGCTAAAAAGGAGACCAACAACACTGTTCCCACTGAAGTTGATGTTTTAAAGACCAAAAACCTTTCAACCCAGTCTACATTGCCATCTACATCTACGTCCCGGGCATAATTTGGAAGTTGCACTAAAGAAAATGTTTAATTTACTGTTTACACATTTTGTTCTTTTCTATTTGTTTTAGTTTTAAATTATTTTATTATATTTAATTTGAAAGGCTTTTGTACCTTTCCTTTGTTAGGCAATTTTATTTTGCCTTTGCCATCTTCAATATAAGGTATGTTATTGTGCTATGATTCCTCCATTTTTTGAAGTTTCAAATTATAATAATTAGTGTTTATATTCTTCTTGTTAAAATGTTTGAAATGAATAAAACTATTGAAATAAAAAAAAAGACCGTACCCTTTTATGTAATGATGTTTACTTTGAATTTATATTAGTTCACACAAACATTCCATCCATGCTTTTGTTCCGGCCCTCTGATCCAATTTAAGAACCCATTGTGGCCCTCGAGTCAAAAAGTTTGCCCACCCCTGCTTTAACCCAACTTCCAGCAATTTGGGAAGTCCACCCTCTGCCTGAGGAGACAAGAAGTCTGGCCAGTGTGGCTCAGTACTCAGGCGAACAAGGGGCAGTGTCTCAAAAACAAGGAGGAGAGCCCAGGTGGGCAGCTGGACGTTGGTCAGGTGAGCCACGGCCTGGGGCATACCCAGAAGTGGGCCAGTGGCCCAGGGTGGTGGGAGGGGTGTCAGGTGGCCAGCTGGACCTCGTTATGTAATCAGGAGGAGGAGCCAGGTGCCAGCTCACAAAGCCAGGGCCTCGTGGATACCTGGATGTGATCACGTGCGCCAGGGGCGGTGGGTTCCAGTGGCCAGCAGGACCTGGTTATGTCATCATGGGGAGGGGCCTGGTGCCAGCCAGAAGTTGGTTAGGTGAGTCAGGGCCTCAGGAATACCCAGATGTGGTCACGTGAGCCAGTGGTGGTGGGATCCGGTGGCCAGCGGGACCTGGTTACATCATTAGGGGGAGGGGCCAGGTGGACAGCCTGAAGCAGTGATGTGTGGCTCAGTGCTCAGGGGAACAGGGGGCCGTGTCTCAAAAACAAGACCCTTTAGCATTTCTTGCATTGCTGGTCTGGTGGTGATTAACTCCTTGTCCTTTTTTTTCTGTGAAGCTCCTGATTTCCCCCTCAATTTTGATTGATATCCTTGCTGGGTACAGTGTTCTTGGATTCAGACACTTCCTTTGCATGACTTTGTATATTTCATTCCATTCCTTTCTGGCCTGATGTGTTTCTGTTGAGAAATCAATTGCTAGTCTGATGGGGGATCCTTTGTAGGTAACTTTCTGTCTCTCTCTGGCCACTTTTAATATTCTTATTTTCTTATTGGTGTTTTCTAATCTATATAATGAAAGCCTAATATGCTAAGTGTTCGGTCGTTTAGTCGGCCATTCAACCAATTAAAGCGTAGTTTGCTAATGATATGCTAAGGCCACTCAACCTCTCATTATGACGTGCACTGACCACCAGGGGGCAGACAGTAGACAGTTGACCAGTCACTATGTCATGCACTGACCACCAGGGGGCAGATGCTCTGACCGGTAGGTTACCTTGCTGCTGGGGTCCGGCTTATCAGGACCAAGCAAGACAGGTCGGACATGCCCTGGAGCCCTCCCATAGTCTCTCTTCAGCTGGCCAACATCCCGTGTCTCTCCCTGGACCGATCGTGCACCAGTGGGGTCCCTTGGCCTGGCCTGTGCCCTCTTACTATCCAGGACCCCTTGGGGGATGTTGGAGAGCTGGATTCGTCCCAACAGCAGAGCAACAAGTTGCTATGAAACACAATGACCATGAGGGGACAGATTCTCAACGTGGAAGCTGCCCCCTGGTAATCAGTGCGCTCCCACAGGGGGAGCACCACTCAGCCAGAAGCCGGGCTCAAGGCTGGTGAACACAGCGGCTGTGGCAGGAGCCTCTCTCGCCTCCATGGCAGTGCTAAGAATGTCCAACTGCCATCAGTTGGACATTCCCCAAGAGCTCCAGGACTGCAAGAGGGCATAGGCTGGGCTGAGGGACTCCCCACACACACCCCCAGTGCACAAATTTCGTGCACCGGGCCTCTAGTTTAATTATAATGTGCCTTGGTATCAGTCTTTGGGGTTCATTTTGTTTAGGACTCTGTGAGCTTCTTGGATTTGTGTGAGTTTTTTCTTCCCTATATCAGGGAAGTTTTCTGTCATTATTTCTTCAAACAGGTTTTCTATTCCTTGCTCAGTTTCCTCTCCAACTTTCACCATACACAAAAATAAACTCAAAATGGATAAAGGACTTAAACATAAGACGGGAAACCATAAAAATACTAGAGGAATCCACAGGCAGAAAAATCTCAGACATATGCCGAAGGAACTTCTTCACTGATACTGCCCCTAGGGCAATGGAAACTAAAGAGAAAATAAACAAATGGGACTACATGAAAATAAAAAGCTTTTGCACAGCAAAGGAAACCATCAACAAAACAACAAGAAAGCCCACTGCATGGGAGAACATATTTGCCAATGATATCAACAATAAGGGTTTATTCTCCAACATTTACAGAGAACTCATACAACTTAAAAAAAGAAGATAAACAACCCAATAAAAAAATGGGCAACTGATCTAAATAGACACTTTTCGAAAGAAGACAGAAGGAAGGCCAAGAGACATATGAAAACATGCTCAAAGTCACTAATCATCAGAGAGATGCAAATCAAAACAACAATGCGGTACCATCTTACACCTGTCAGAATGGCTATCATCAACAAATCAACAAATGACAAGTGTTGGCGAGGATGCGGAGAAAAAGGAACTCTTTTGCACTGCTGGTGGGAATGCAGACTGGTGCAGCCACTGTGGAGAACAGTATGGAGTTTCCTCAAAAAACTAAAAATGGAACTCCCATTTGACCCAGTGATCCCACTTCTAGGAATATGTCCCAAGAAACTAGAAACACGGATCAGAAAGGATATATGCACCCCTATGTTCATAGTAGCACAATTCACCATAGCTAAGATTTGGAAACAGCCTAAATGCCCATCAGCTGATGAGTGGATTAAAAAACTGTGGTATATCTACACAATGGAATACTACAGTGCGGTAAAAAAGAAGGAGTTCCTACCATTTGCAACAACATGGATGGAGATGGAGAGTATTATATTAAGTGAAATAAGCCAGGTAGAGAAAGATAAATATCACATGATCTCACTCATTTGTGGAATATAATGAACAGCATAGACCAGCCGTGGGCAAACTACGGGCCCGCGGGCCGGATCCGTCTGTTCTATCTGGTTCTCTTGCTCTCCCCTCCGCTCCTTTACTTTGAATTTATATTAATTCACACAAACACTCCATCCATGCTTTTGTTCCGGCCCTCTGGTCCAGTTTAAGAACCCATTGTGGCCCTCGAGTCAAAAAGTTTGCCAACCCCTGGCATAGACTGATGAACAAGAACAAAACCAGAGACTGAGAAACGTCGATCAGAACCTCAAACCTCAGGGAAGGAAGGGGTCGGTGGGAGTAAGGGGGAGAGTTCAACCAAGGGACTTGTGTGCATGCATATGAGCCTAATCAATGGACACAGACAACAGGTGGGTGTGGCATGAGTGGGGGTGGGGGTTAATGGGGGAATAAGGACACATATGTATAAAAATAATAAAATAAAAAAATAATAAAAAATAGAAAAAAAAGAAATAAAAATAGGTACCAACTAACATGTTTATAGAACTTTATAGCTGTAGTGTTTGTCATAGTCCTAGTAATCTGCTAGGTATCATCAGCCCTGTTTTTCAAATGAGAAAAACTGGACCCAGGAAGATAGAATGACTCACTCAAGATCACATAATTAGAAAGTGTCAGAGCCAAGGGTGAAACCCAAGATAAATGATTCTTAATGCAAACCATGTTTGACTAAGGTAAGACATTAACCAGCTACCAGGCTTGAAATTAGATCACAGACATAAAGATTATTCAAAGAGAAATATATTGGATACTAGCTGTACCTGGCCACGCATTGCTGTGGCTCAGTCTGGTTAAATGGAAAAGAAAGAAAAGAGAAAGCACATGTTTCTAATATGTTTAATTTCACAATGCTTGTGGGTATACAATATTTTTTGTTGTTCCATTGTCTGTGCAGATATATTGTCTGGTTTGCTGACTCTAGAACACACAACATATAATTGTCCATGTGAGAAGCAATCCGTGTCTAGATCTAAACCACACAATTCTAAAGATTGGCCCTGAGCTTTGTTGATGGTGATTGCAAACGCCAATCGAATTGGAAATTGCAATCTCTTAAATTGAAATGGCATATCCGTTGGAATCATAGGAATGCGAGGAATGAGGACATCTTCACCTTTGAAAGGTCCTGTCAAGATTGTTGCTTCTACGATGTTGCTCATTAATTTTTTTACTGCAAGCCATGTGCTGTTGCAAAGCTTTGGCTGGTTGATATTTTGCAACACGATAATTGGCATGCCGATTTTCAATTGCAGTACATGCGGTGGCATCCCTGGCAGATCGAGTGAATTCAAAAATTCTGTTGGATAATTAACCGCTTCATCTGCTTCTACAACAGTGTCGACGGACTTGTATGTGACTGCCTCGCTTTGAATGTTAGACTGAATAATATTGTTAAGTTCGTAGACGTCTTTGTTCTTGGCCGCAAGAATAGCTCATTCACTCAGCCAATCGTGATTCTTATAATTGGTTTGAATATTGGGAAATACTTTTTCAACCAATTCTTTTGACATCACTAAATTGCAGAAGTTATGAGGCAATGAAATTCGTCCTGAGGTCAGATCAACCAGCACCTTTCCTTTCCCAATTTCCAGAAATTGATGTGTATTTCCTGATGTTAGATAGGAAATGCTTTGATTTGGCGGTATATCTGGCAAGCAAAGTTTTTAATGGCTCTGGCGGTTCTCCAAGTTGAGGCAGTTTAATTTTTCCGGCGGCGCAACACATTCCTTTCATTTCTCCATTAAATTTCAGAGCCTTGCAATAAGGACACACTTCAGTCATAGTGCCGATGAGAACATACTGGCTCAAACTATAAACATCAGCTGGGTTGTACCGGAATGCAAGGCGATTGTAATCGCGTGATTGCTGAGCACGGAGTCATGTTTGACGCTGATCTGCTGTTTCTCGTTGACGTCTTTCAGCCACCCTCAGCCTGTCGTGTTCGTTCTGTTCAGAACGAAGCAGATCTGAAGCTGCAGAACGCCATCGCCATGCTCGCAACAGTGCATCCACAAGTCTGGCTGCACGTCGTTCTGCTGCTTCCTCGGCACGTATTTGAGCCATTCTTTGTCTGTTTCGCTCGTTAGCTGATGCCGTTCTTCCTCAGTTTGATTTGCAATTACTCGTCACACTGCTTCCACTCGGCGAGTATGACGACCTAGGTTTGATCTTCTGCGAGGCATTATTTGGATGAACTAAAGCAGATCAAACTATACTCATGAAATGAACACTATGGTAAATGACACAGCTCAATTCCAACACAATGTCACATGAAATAATTAAATCTAAATGAAAATAAATTGAAATCTATGAAAATTCAATTTAACAATGCAATCAGAAACATTGAAATGGAATCGTAAAATATTTAGTATAGCTTGTGTTGCTTTTACATCCAACAGATGGTGCTGTTTTTTTAAAAAAAGCATGTTTTTACCTGTCACAGATGTGACATCTATATAATAGTAGATATAAGGTACATAAAAACACGCGCACATTCGAATGCAACGTTGTGTCAAAATTTCAAAGCAATTGGTGAAGAACTTTCGAAGAATTAAGATTTTTGAACAAACGAACATTTACATTTTTATTTATATAGATGAACTCACAGAAAGAGAAACTAAAATAAAATCCCACCCTAACTGGTTTGGCTCAGTGGATAGAGCATCGTCCTGCGGACTAAAGGGTCCCAGGTTCGATTCCGGTCAAGGGCATGTACCGTGGTTGTGGGCACATCCCTGGTGGGGGGTGTGCAGGAGGCAGCTGATCGATGTTTCTCTCTCATCGATGTTTCTGTCTCTCTGTCCCTCTCCCTTCCTTTCTGTAAAAAATCAATAAAATATATTTTAAAAAAATAAAATAAAATCCCATTTACCATTGCAAAAAAAACCTAGGAATAAACTTAAGATACCTAGGAATAAACTTAACTAAGGGGGTAAAAGACCTGTACTCAGAAAACTAAACATTAAAAAAAGACAAGGATGAAAACCTAGACAAATAGAAGAATATATTGTGTTTATGGATTGGTAGAATCAACATCATTACAATCTCCATACTACCCAAAGCAATTTATAGATTCAAGAAACCCCCATTAAAATGTCAAGGGCCTATTTTACAGACATAGAACAAACTCTTCAAAATATTCACATGGAATAAAACAAAAGACCCCAAATAGTTGCAGCAATCCTGAGAAAGAAGAACAAAGTTGGAGGGATCACAATCTACACTAAAAAAGAGAAACATGGAAATGAACCATCACTCTGCTATGCCCTCAAGCCATGCCCACCAGCCAATCAGGAGCGAGTATGCAAATTAACCCAACCAATATGGTGGCCAGCCACAGAGCTGGAGCAAGCAGGAGGCTTGGGTTGCCCCAGAGATGGAAAAAGCCAAGCTTCCCACCTGCCCTGGCCAGCCCTGGCCTCTGCTCAAGGCTACAAAGTTTCAATTATAGAAGATAAATAAATACTAGATACTTGCTTCCAGCCAGCCCTGGCCTCAGCTCAAGGAGGCACTGGAAAAAAAAAAAGAAAAAGAAAAAAAGGAGGGGCTGGCACCTTGGGTTGCTGGGGAGTGATCAGGCCAGGATGGGACAGCAGGGGCTGTTGGGGTTAAGCAGACCAGCAGGGGGACCAGTTAGGGGTGAGCAGGCCATCAGAGAGGGTCAGTTGGGGGTGATCAGGACAGTGGGGGGTGCAGTTTGGAGTGAGCAGGCCAGCAGGGGGGCAGTTGGGGGTGAGCAGGCTGGCAGGCAGAGTGGTTAGGGGCAATCAGGCAGGCAGGTGAGCAGCTGGAGCCAGCAGTCGCAGATTGTGAGAGGGATGTCTGACTGCTGGTTTAGGCCCGATCCCTGTAAACCGGCAGTAGGACATCCTTTGAGGAGTCTCAGATTGGATGCAGGCCAGGCTGAGGAACACCTCCCATCCTTGTGCATGAATTTAGTGCACTGGGCCACTAGTACCAGATATCAAGCTATATTACCAAGCCACTGTTCTCAAAATTTCCTGGTATTGGCACAAGAACAGACATATAGACCAATGGAATAGAACAGAGAAACTAGAAATCGACCCAAGCCATTATGTTCAGTTAATAGTTGACAAAAGAGGTAAGAGCATACAATGGAGTCAAGACAGTCTCTTCAATTAGTGGTGTTGGGAAAATTGGACAGATACATTAAAAAATGAAATTAGACCACCAACTTATACCATATACAAAAATAAACTCAAAATGAATAAAGGACTTAAATGTAAGACAGGAAACAAAGAAGCCATGGGCAGCAAAATAGTAGACATTTGTTGTAGCAATATCTTTACAGCTCCTAGAGCAATGGAAACTTAGGGAAAATAAACAAATGGGAGTATATCAAAATAAAAAGCTGCTGCACAGCAAAAGAAACCATCAACAAAACAACAAGAAAGTCCATTGTATGGGAGAATGTATTTGCCAATGTTATCTCTGATAAGGGTTTCATCTCCAAGTTTTATAGGGAACTAATCTTACCTAATAATGGACAAACATGTAAATTGACCGTATCTCCGCTACACCCACAGCCAATCAGAGTGAGTATGCAAATTAACCCAACAAAGATGGTGGTTAATTTGCATACATAGGTGCCAGCAGCCTAGGTCCTGGGAACATCCTAGGCATGCAGGTCTCTCCTAGGTAGGTCCCACGTGGGCCCTGAGTAGCCTGGGAAGGGCCTGAGCCAGGGGGCCCCTGGGCATTGCCAAGCCAGCGATCGGAGCTGAGGCGGGGGCCCTGCCCAGGCCCCAAGGCTTTAGGCCTGGGCAGGGGTGGAGCTGGCGATCGGATGGGGCAGGAGCCAAGCCAGTGATCAGAGGGAGCTGGGCAGGGGCTGAGCTGGCGATCGGTGTGAACTACAGAGGAAACACCTTTTCTGACAGCTCATTGGCTAAGCTCCCCATATGCCACTAGTAATATTCTTAGTAACTTGGGTAATAAGAATCCAAAAAGGTGATCTAGGGTTTTCCCACCACATTCCTGGAGAAAAAAGCAAAGGTCCGCTGGTGGAGGGCTAAGAAATGTCATATCCTGCCCTAGCCGGTTTGGCTCAGTTGATAATGCCTCGGCCTGCTGACTGCAGGGTCTGGGTTCGATTCTGATCAAGGGCATGTACCTTGGTTGCAGGCTCCTGCCTGGCTGGGAACCAGGTCAGGGCTCATGCAGGAGGCAACCAATCAAAGTGTTCCTCTCACTTTGATGTTTCTCTCTGTCTTTCCCTTTCTCTTCCACATTATCTAAAAATCAATGGAAACATATCCTAAGGTGAGGATAAAAAAAATAAAGAAATGTCATATCCTATGAAAGACATATCTTGAAAATGCCTAAAGAAAGTTGTAATTTTTTTAAGGTGAAGGGACTGGAGTCCGTGTTGATGAAAACACCTTGGTGGCTGGGGTGACTGGCAGTGGCTGCAGCAGTGGGGTGATGGGGCTGGTGCCTTCCCCTGATCAGTGTGGTTGCCTCCCGCAGAGGGAGGCCAGACTGAGGCTTAAGCCGTCAGTAGGACATCCCCTGAGGGCTCCGAGTATATGAGAGGGGGCAGGTTGGGCTGAGGGACCCCTCCCAGTGCAGGAATTTCATGCACCGGGCCCCTAGTACAATTTAATAAAAGGAATATAAACAATCCAATAAAAAAATGGGCAAAGGGCTTAAATAGACACTTTTCAAAACTGGACATACAGAAAGCCAAGAGACATGAAAACATGCTCTAGCTCACTAATTATCTGAAATATGCAAATTAAAATGAGAATGCAGTACCATCTCACACCTGTCAGAATGACTATCATCAATAAATCAACAAAGAACAAGTGCTAGAGAGGATGTGGAGAAAAAGGAACCCTCTTACACTGCTGGCGGGAATGCAGACTGGTGTAGCCACTGTGGAAGACAGTATGGAGTATCCTCAAGAAGTTAAAAATGGAACTCATATTTTACCCAGTGATCCCACTTCTAGGAATATATCCCAAGAAACTTGAAACACCAGTCAGAAAGGATATATGCACCCCTATGTTCATAGCAGCACAATTTACCATAGTTAAGATTTGGAGTCAGCTTAAGTGCCCATCAGCAGATGAGTGGATTAGAAAACTGTGGTACATGTATACAATGCAATACTATGCTGCTATAAAAAGGAAGGAACTCCTACCATTTGCAACAACATGGATGGAGCTGGAGAACATTATGCTAAGTGAAATAAGTCAGTCAGAGAAAGATAAATATCACATGATCTCATTCATTTGTGGATTATAATGAACAACATAAGCCGATGAACAAAAACAGATCCAGAGACAGAGAAGCATTGATCAGATGCTAAAATATTAGAGGGAAGGTAAGGGAGGGTGTTGGAAAGGGGGACAGATCAACCAAAGGACTTTTATGCATGCATATATGCCTAACAATGGGCACAGACAACAGGGGTGTGAGGGCATGAGTGTGGGGAAGCGGCAATGGGGCTATAAGGACACATATGTAATACCTTAATTAATAAAGAAAAAGATGGAAAAAAAAGAAAAGAAACAAAGAATGTCCAAACCAGTAAGAATTTTTATGAGTTTGAGGCAAACTGATGACAATTTCTGGAAAGCAAAATCTCAACGGATTGAGAAAATGCTCCAGAGAATGGTAGTTATGCACCTTATTTTATGCATTACAATCAAAGGAGGAGGCATAGGAGGTTACATGGAATTCATTAGTGATATATTCGGTGGCAGAAAGCAAAATGGGGACATCTCTGGGATTGGATAAAAAGTAGAACAAATTGACACATTCTTCTTTTACATTGGCAGGTATAGGATAGTTATTAGTTAATAATGAACAAGATAACAATAACAATGTGGGGCTCTGTGTTCTCCTGCTCCCGTGGGAGATTGTGCCCTGAAGGGTCTGGAAAAGGGGTATTACTCTGACATTCTAAAGGAATGCCATCATAGTTGTAAAAAGGCAATAGATTGTGTTAGTTAAGGTAAGGATCACCTTTGTCAAGAAAGATACTTGCTAAAACATGACTACCCACAATGAACTGTTTTTTTAAGAGAATATTTATTTATAAATCACAGTGGGGAAAAAGTAACTCCTAGAGGAAATGGGCTTAGGAAACAAGTTATAGAGGTAAAGGAAGGGGAGGGGTAGAGAAAGGAAAAGGTAAGGCTTGCCCTGTGAGAATAAAGAAGTCATCTTTTCTGTCAAAGAACAGTTTAGACAGCTGCCATTTGGGACTGCGTGACTTGGCAGCCACCATATTGGCTGCATGGCTTGCCATCTTGATACAACAAAGGCCACCCCCTCCCTTTGAATTAGCCACTTGTGAAAGACTGTGTGCCTGAGCTCCAATCAAGAGTGAGGGACAGGTCACATGCATCAGGATTATAATGCTGAGCAGACTGCCTGCTTGGTATGCGCGTGCTTCCAGACCATGTGTGTGCACCCTTCTAGGTAGAAGTAAAGATATTTGCCTTGCTGTCTGGCTCCCAAGTTATGTTTTGTGTTCTACAAGGACCGCTGAAATTGGGGCTCACCTTATTTCTTCCAATTTGGTGGCATGTCTGAGATGCCATTTGTCATCACAGTGGGAAATTGGACCCCTCTCCTGAGGAGGTGTGCCCTGCTGCCAAGTTGCAGTGGCCTCAGTGAGGAGGGACAGCCATTACTCCCTGGGCTGACTATGAGCTCAGGATCCAAAGTCAGCCAGCAATGCAGGAAGGGCCCAAGCAAAACCCGCGGCAATCAGGTAACCTCACGCATGAGACAAGGTGGGGAATTGAACTGAGTATTACTTTGGTGATTGGGTATCCTCAGAGGTTAGGCATATGTGACTGGAATGTGTCTCGGACATAAAGTGAGTGCAGAGTTCTGATCAGTGGTTCCATTCTCCTGCAAGGGAAGTGGCCAGAGAGAGACGAAGTAGATCTCAGGGAGTACAAGAAACCTCCAACAAGGGGCGTTGAGTACATAGTCACAAGAGACCTGCCAAGGATGGGAAACAGAAATTCTAGGCCTAGAGAATACATTCCCCTAAAATAGTCCATTGGGAGGATGATAAGATTCTGGGGATGGGCAGTCCCCCAATCAGGGATAGAAGACATTGCTTTAGCGGTTCTTAATGCAGGGGATTCTGTGATGCAAACTTTTAGTGTGTTGTGTGTGCCTGTATAAGAGTTTTTCTGTTGATGTTTTATGTCTCTGTTGTTTGTTGAATTTATTTAAAGATGGGACAAGTCCCGTTTGAGGAAGCCCAGTTATGTGTGGTGAGACATGACAGAGACTGCAGGAAAGTCCCAGCAGCTGCCAAGAATTTTTATTCTTGGGGACTCATCCTGCTCTCCCTCTCAGGACTTCAGCCGCCAGAAACTCTTAGCTAGTGAGATTTCTGTCTGTCTGTTTATAATTTAATGTTGGCTTTCTATCTCTTAGTGACTTTAGTTTGCTCTTCCCTGGTTTATGAATATGGGGAAGTAAGCTATACCAGCTAAGTTGAGCAACAAAGTTAATGCTTCCATGATAATGGGCAGTTCTTGAATGAGGATGGACCACATTCCAAGGGTGACTCACAGGTCCCGGGGGCATAAAGTCCCAGCCAGGTTGATATGTTCTTTCTTTGAACAGAAAGGGCAATCATGATTAACAGAATAATTAATATTTCCCATAACTATAACTAGTCCCCAATGTTCTGTTTTTCCCCATAACATTGGGAGGAACAAATATATAGAAGTACCCTCTAGCTGTGAAGCAGGGGCACTCCTGTTTTTATAAAGGAAAGTAAAATAAAATGGTACTTTCACATTGAGTTATCCCTGTTACAAAATTGGTCAAGAAAATGCTTTAGGGAATAAGAGAGTCAGTGGGATCACCAAAGATGGCAGCTGGCGGGACGTAGGTGAGGGAGAGGGTGTGAGTGAGTGAGGAGGTGAAAGGGGAGTGTGTGGACATGTGTGGTGTGTGTGTGAGTGAGGGAGGGATAGTTAAATCTGGCAGAAATATCAAAGGCTGGCAGACCAGGCTTTCCTGGACAGGGAGCCCCTACCACCACTGCAGGCACTCCCCAGGCTGAGGGACTTGGGCATGAAGCCCAAACCATCTTGAAGGGGAAAGTGGCCTCCTCTAGGAACTCATCAGCACCACCACCCAGACTGGCCTTGGACACTGACTGCGACCCAGCAGCCACTCCAGCCAAAATCCTGTTGCCCTGCCTGCAGACCTGCAGAAGCTAAGACATCCACCTCCAAGGATGCATGGCTCCTGCAGGAGAAAGTGCAACTTCCCCCTCCCTGGCTGCTGACCTATGGACATTGGACACTGCAGTCCTGCCTTTCCAGCATGCAGGCCTCCTGAGCCCACTGCCCCACAGTCAGCTCCTGGGTGCCTCTGTGAGCCCCCGCTGGGCACACTTGTATCCAAACAAGGGTGCACGGCCCCAACAACAGAAACTGGGTCTTTCCCCACCCCACCTGCCTGCACACAGACACTGTTGTGGGGCAGCTTCAACATGTGGGCCCCTCTGAGTGTGCCACCCTGGCAGACAGTTCCCGGGTGCCTCTGTGAGCTACTATTGAGCATGCATATCCAAACAAGGACACACAGCCCTGGCAGTAGAAACTCAGACTTCCCCATTCCAGCTGCTTGCCCACAGATACCATGGTTGCACAGCTTCAGCGTGTGGCCCCTCTGAGTCTGCCACCCTGGCAAATGGCTCCCAGGTGCCTCTGTGAGCTGCTGCTAGCCACGTGCAAATCCAAACAAGGTTGCAAGGCCCTGGCAGCAAAAAGTGGGTCTTCCCTCTCCCCAGCTGCTGACTGCTGGACACTGCATTCCTACCTTTCCAGCGCACAGGCCCCCTGAGCCCCGCCATCCCGACAGGTGGCTCCCAGGTGCCTCTGTGAGCTGCCGCTCGGTGCACATTAATCCAACCAAGGCCACAAGGCCCAGGCAGCAAAAATTGGAACTTCCCCCTCCCCAGATGCTGACCTCCGGACACCGCAGTAGCGCCTTTCCAGAGTGCAGGCCACCTGAGCCCGCTGTCCCCACAGGCGGCTCCCAGGTGCCTCTGTGAACTCCCACTGGGCTTGCTCCTATCCAAACGAGGGAGCACAGCCCCAGCAGTAGAAACTCAGACTTCCCCA
The DNA here is from genome assembly GCF_963455305.1 of Plecotus auritus. Classification (NCBI taxonomy): domain Eukaryota; kingdom Metazoa; phylum Chordata; class Mammalia; order Chiroptera; family Vespertilionidae; genus Plecotus; species Plecotus auritus. Next base: position 116,577,358 of record NC_137772.1, read on the forward strand.
TTCCTGGCTGCCTGCCCACAGACACCTCGTTCACATGGCTTCAGTGCATGGGCCCTGCTGAGTCTGCTGCCCTGGCAAATAGACCCTGGGTGCCTCTGTGAGCCACTGCTGGGAGCGAGTGAATCTAACCAAGGGTGCAAGGCCCTGGCAGCAAAAACTTGGACTTCCCAACCCCTGGCTACCAACTTCGGGGCACCACAGTCACACCTTTCCAACGTGCAGGCCTCCTGAGCCTGCTGCTCTGACAGGCAGCTCCTGGGTGCCTCTGTGAGCTCCAGCTGGGTGCACTCATATCCAAAGAAGGGTGCACAGCTCCTGAAGCATAAACTGGGACTTCCCCCTCCAAGGCTGCCAACCTCTGGGCACCGCAGTCACGCAGATCCAGCATGCAGCCCCACTGAGACTGCTGCCCTGGCAGGTGACTCCCAGGTGATTCTGTTAGCCCCCACTGGGCCTACTTGTAAACCAACCAAGAGTGCACAGCCTGGCAGTAGAAACAAGGACCTTTCCCTCCTTGGCTGCTGACCTCTAGTCACCACAGTTGAACTGATTCAGCATGCAAGCCCCCTGAGCCAGCTGCCCCAACAGATGGCCCCTGGGTGCCTCTCTGAGCCACTGCAAGGTACAACTCCAACTTTTAGCATCCAGTGCCTGCAGTAGTGCCATTCCAGCACACAGGTCCCCTGAGCCCACTGCCTCAGCAGACAGCTCTTGGGGGTCTCAGTAAGCAGCAGCTGGGAGTATGTATCCAACCAAGGGCACACATCTACCGAAGCAGAAACTGGGACTTCTCCCTTCACAGGGCCGGTGGCACACCAAGATCATGCCAATCCAATGTGTGGGCCTCACGAGCACAAAGCCCTGGAAGATGACTCCTGGGCCCTTCTGTGAGCTGCCACTGGGCATGTGCCTCTCCAACCAAGAGTGTATAGCTCCCTCAGAAGGATTTACAACATCCCCCTCCCAGCTGCCTACCTGTGGACACCTTGGTAAGTTACTGAGGATTCTCCTCCCTGGACAAGGTCGCATTGTTTCAGCCACAGACTTTCAGATTCCTAAGTCTCCAGCTGTTGGCTCTTGAACTCCCTTGTGATTCAGAAAGGGAAATCACTTCGGCCAGAGAACCACTGCCTCAACCACAGACTAAGAGACACTCGCCCCCAACTGTCACGGGCTCCAGGAACCTCATAGTGAGTTGCAGAGTGACGCTTTTCCAGTAAGAGTCACACAACACCAGCCAAAGTCACAGTACCTGAGCATCAGGGCCCGAGACTCCTTCCTTCCAGGACAAGGATTCTGGGAACCCACAGTGAGCACATACCAGTGAGACCTCAGGCCACCCTTTCCACAAGAGCCTGAACCATGATGAAGCCGATTGTGAATCACATTGCCAATCCATGACAAGACTTCTTCCATGAATTAGAAACTAACATTCAAGACCCAACTACATCAAGGAACCCAAAGAGCTCAAGTAGGGGGATCCACTAGATCAGCAAGCCCAGGACACCTGAGAGACCACACCACTGGGTCCCAAAAATCAACAACTACATAGCACCACCCCCAAAAGAACATGGGTAGCAAAGTATGTGGATCTAAGACATAGAAACAAAATGTTACAGCAAAAACATGGGGGGACAAAAAATCCCCAAAGGAAAGAATAAGTTAAATCACCAGAAAATGAATTAAATGAAACGGATGCAAGTAACATGTCATAGAAAGACTTCAGAGTAATGGTTATAAGGATGCTCAAACACGCCCTGACTGGTTTGGCTCAGTGGATAGAGCATTGGCCTGCGGACTGAAGGGTCCCGGGTTCGATTCCGGTTAAGGGCATGTACCTTGGTTGCAGGCACATCCCCAGGAGGGGGTGGGCAGGAGGCAGCTGATCAGTGTTTCTCTCTCATCGATGTTCCTAACTCTCTATCCCTCTCCCTTCCTCTCTGTAAAAAAATCAATAAAATATATTTTAAAAAAAAGGATGCTCAAACAGCTGGATAACAAATACAAACAACGCAATGAGAATTATAAGGAGCTGAATGAGAATGTCACCAACATGAAAAGGAACCAAGAGGAAATGAAGAATGACCTAGCTGCAATAAAGAATACAATGGAAGGTTTAAAAAGTAGACTAGAAAATGGCTGAGGACCACATCAGCAAATTAGAAGACAAGGTAGAAAAAATACAAAAACACAGCAACAACTGGAAATAAAACTTAAAAAGGAAGAGGAGAGCCTAAGGGAGTTTTGGGACAACACAAAATGAAACAACATCTGTACAATAGGGGTACCAGAGGAAGAGGAAGCAGAACAAAGAATAGAAAACCTGTTTGAAGAAATAATGACAGAAAACTTTCCGGATTCTGGGAAGAAAAAACTACACAAGTCCAAGAACCACATAGAGTCCCAAACAAGATGAACCGCAAAAGACCTACACCAAGACACATCATAATTAAATTGGCAAACATCAACGACAAAGAATCTTAAAGGCTGCCAGAAAGAGACAGAAAGATACCTACAAGAGATCTCCCGTTAGAATATCAACTGACTTCTCAACAGAAACATATCAGGCCAGAAGAGAGTGGAGTGAAATATACAAAATGATGCAAAGCAAGGGACTGAATCCAAGAATACTATAACCAGCAAGGCTGTCATTCAAAATTGAAGGTGGAATCAGGAGCTTCACAGACAAAAAAGGGCTAAGATAGCTTATTACCACCAAGCCAGCAATGCAAGAAATGCTAAAGGGACTGCTGTAAAAAGAGGAAATAGAAAGAGAAGAAGGGAAAAAAATGAAAACCAACAAGTACCTATCAATAATAACCTTAAAAGTAAATGGATTAAATGCTCCAATCAAAAGACATAGGGTAGCTGAATGGATAAGAAAACAAGACCCATATATTTGCTGTCAACAAGAGACCCACCTCAGAACAAAGGACTCACACAGACTGATAGTGAAGGTATGGAAAAAATTATTTTCAGGCAAATGGAATTGAGAAAAAAGCTGGGGTAGCAATACATATACCTGACAAAATAGACCTCAAAGTAAAGGCCATAACAAGAGATAAGGAGGGCCACATCATAATGCCAAAGGGAACAATTAAACAAGAGGATATAACTCTGGTAAACATATATGCACCCAATACAGGAACACCCAAATACATAAAAAAAATTTCTGGAGGATATCAAGGGAGAGACTGACAGCAATACAATCTTAGTAGAAGACTTTAATAGCCCACTAACAACACTGTATAAAACCTCTAAAAAATCAGCAAAGAAACAGCAATCATAAAAGAGTCACTAGATCAGCTGGAATTAATTGATATCTTAAGAACAATTCACCCCAAAGCTACAGAATATACATTCTTCTCAAAGGCAAAATGGACATTTCCAAAAATAGACAACATATTAGCATACAGCTAAAGTCTCTTCAAATTCAAGAAGATAGAAATCATACCAAGCATCTTCTCAGATCACAGTGGCATAAAATTAGAAATCAACTACAATAAAAACCATTAAAAAAATCAAACACTTGGAGGCTAAATAGAATTCTATTAAACAATAATGTGTTACCAAGGAGATCAAAGAAGCAATAAAAAGCATCCTGGAAACAAACAACAATGAAAACACAACAATCCAAAATCTATGGGACACAATGAAAGCAGTCCTGAGAGGGAAGTTCATAGGTCTACATGCCTATTTCAAAAAATAAGAAAAAATGGTAATAAATTACCTAACCTTCCAACTTAAAGAATTAGAAAGAGAGCAACAAGAAAAACCCAGAGTAACCAGGAGGAAGGAAATAATAAAGATTAGAGCAGAAATAAAAGACATAGAGACCAAAAAATAATACAAAAGATCAATGAAACCAAGAGCTGATTCTTTGAAAGGATAAACAAGATTGATGAAGCTCTACCCAGGCTCATCAAGAAACAAAGGGAGGACCTAAGGAAACAAAATCAGAAAGGAAAGAGGTGAAGTAACAACCAACTCCACACACATACAAAGGATTGTAAAAAAAAATACTATGAACAATTCTGCTCCAACAAACTGGACAACCTCGATAAAATTGACATATCCCTAGAAAAATACAAGCTTCCAAAAATCAGGAAGAATAAAAAAGCCTGAATAGGCCAATAACTACTGATGAAATTGAAGCAGTAATCAAAAAGCTTCCAATAAACAAAAGCCCTAGACAGGATGGCTTCACAGGGGAGTTTTACCAAACATTCAAAGAAGAACTAAAACCTATCCTTCTCACACTCTTCCAAAAAATTCAAGAGGAAGGCACACTTCCAAGGTCTTTCTAGGAAGCCAGCATCACCCTAATCCCAAAACCAGATAAAGACACCACAATGAAAGAGAATTATAGGCTAAATATCCCTGATGACCATAAATGCTAAAATCCTCAACAAATTTCTAGCAAACTGGATCCAACATTATATAGAAAGATCATACACCATGACCAAGTGGGATTTGATCCAGGGATGCAAGGCTGGTACAATATCCACAAATCAATACACGTGATCTATCGCATAAACAAATTTAAAGACAAGAATCACGTAATCATATTAATCATTGCAGAAAAAGCATTTGACAAAATCCAACATCCTTTTCTGATAAAAACTATCAGCAAAGCGGGAATAGAGGTATCATATCTCACCATAATAAAAGCCTTATATGACAAACCTACAGCTAACATCATACTCAGTGGGGAAAAACTAAAACCATTTCCCCTAAGAACATGAACAAAACAGAGATGCCTCTGTCACCACTCCTGTTCAACATAGTACTGGAAGTGCTAGCTAAAGCGATCAGACAAGAAGAAGAAATAAAAGGCATCCAAATTGGAAAAGAAGTAGTAAAATTGTCCTTACTCACAGATGACATGATATTGTACACAGAAAGCCCTAAAGACTCCATCAAAAAACTACTAGGCTGAATAAATGAATTTGCCATGTAGCAGGATACAAAATTAACATCCAGAAATTTATGGCTTTTTTTATATACCAATAATGAACTCACAGAAAAAGAAACTAAAAAAAATCCCATTTACCATTGCAACGAAAAAGTTAAGATACCTAGGAATAAATTTAACCAAGGAGGTAAAGGACCTGTACTCAGAAAATTACATGATGCTGAAAAAAGAGATAGAGGAAGACATAAACAAATGGAAGAATATATGGTGTTCATGGATTGGTGGACTCAACATCATTAAAATGTCCATACTACCCAAAGCAATCTATAGATTCAATGCAATCCCCATTAAAATACCAATGACATATTTCAAAGACCTAGAACAAACTCTCCAAAAATTCATCTGGAGTAAAAAAAGACCCCGAATTGCTACAGCAATATTTATAAAGAAGAACAATGTTGGAGGGATCACAATACCAGATATCAAGCTATAATAAAAGCCACTGTTCTCAAAATTGTCTAGTACTGGCACAAGAACAGTAATATAGACCCATGGAACAAACCTGAGAATGCAGAGATTGACTGAAGCAATTATGCTCAATTAAAATTTGACAAAGGAGGCAAGAGCATTCAATGTAGCCACTTCAATAAATGGTATTGGGAATATTGGACAGATATTTACGAAAAAATGAAACTAGACCCCCAACTTACATCATACACAAAAATAAACTCAAAATGGTAAAGGACTTAAATGTAAGATGAGATACCATAAGAATCTTAGATGACTCCATAGACACCAAAATAGCAGACATTTTTCATAGCAATATCTTTACTGATACAGCTCCTAGGGCAATGGAAACTAAGGAGAAAATAAACAAATGGGACTACATCAAAATAAAAAGTTTCTTCACAGCAAAAGAAACCACCAACAAAACAACAAGAAAGCCTATTGTACGGGAGAATGTATTTGCCAATGTTATCTCTGATAAGGGTTTCATCTCTAAGATTTATAAGGAACTCATACAACTTAACAAAAGGAAGATAAACAATCCACTCAAAAAAAAGGGCAAATGACCTAAATAGACACTTTTAGAAAGAGAACATACAGAAGGCCAAGAGACATATGAAAACATGCTCAAAGTCACTAATCATCCGAGAGATTCAAATCAAAATGACAATGAGTTACCATCTTACACCTGTCAGAATGGCTATCATCAAATCACAAACGACAAGTGCTGGAGTGGATGTCGAGAAAAAGGAATCCTCTTGCACTGCTGTTGGTAATGCTGACTGGTGTAGTCATTGTGGAGAACAGCATGGAGTTTCCTCAAAAAATTAAAAATGGAACTTACATTTGACTTAGTAATACCATTTCTAGGTATGTATCCCAAGAAAACATACACATCATTCAGAAAGGACATATGCACCCTTATGTTCATAGCAGCACAATTTACAATAGCTAAGATTTGGAAACAACCTAAGTGCCCATCAGCAGATAAGTGGATTAGAAAACTGTGGTACATCTACACAATGGAATTCCATGCTGTTGTAAAAAAGAAAGAATTCTTACCATTTGAAACAGCATGGATGGAACTAGAGAGCATTATGCTAAGCAAAATAAGCCAATCAGAGAAAGATAAATATCATACTATCTCACTCATTTGTGGGATATACTGAACAACATAAACTGATGAACAAAAATAGAACCATAGGAATAGAAGCATTGAAAAGATTGTCCAACCTATATGGGAAGGCGGGTGGTTAGGGGGTAAGAGATCAACCAAAGGACTTGTATGCATGCATATGAGCAATACTAATGAACACAGACAGTAGTAGGGTGAGGGCTTGTGCTTGGGGCAGAGGGTGGCAGTGTAGAGGTCAATGGGAGAAAAAAGGAGACACATGTAATACTTTAAACAATAAACCATTTAAATTTAAAAAAAGAAAATACTTTAGGTAATAATTGGCTTTAAAAATCTCAAAGTTAAGATATAATAAATATATGTAACTAAAATGAAGGATTTATGATAAAGGTTTTCAGTAATAATTATAAATATCTATAATAATAAAAGCCTAAGCAACCATCACAACTGAACGGATGACCGAAAGGCTGCATTGGGTGACTAGGCCGGCAGGGGGGTTAGTGAGGGACAACCAAATGACTAAGCAGAGGCTGTGTGGGGCAACCAGGCCCGTGGTGGTGGTGGTGGGGGGGGGGCATTTGGGGATGACCAGGTGACAGAGGGGGCAGTGAGGGGTGACCAGGCTGGAAGGGGGGGCAGTTGAGGGTGACCAGGCCAGCAGGGGGGGGACAGTTGGGGTGATCAGGCAGACAGGCAGGTGAGCAGTTAGGCACCAGTGGTCCTGGATTTTGAGAGGGATGTCTGACTGCCAGTTTAGGCCCTGTGGGATCGAGCCTAAACTGGCAGTCAGACATCCCCCAAGGGGTCCTGGATTGAAGAGGGTGCAGGCTGGACTGAGGGGACCCCCCCCCCCATGCACAAATTTTGTGCACCAGTCCTCTAGTGTTAATAATAAAAGTCCAGTCACTCAACAGAAGATTAACTATGCTCTCTGTTGGAGAAAGGGGCCAGTCATCCTTCTTCCTGTAAAAGTAGAGAAGCCTAAAAGAGAACAATGGCAGACAGAGAAGTGGGATTCCTTGTCCTGCCTTCCCTCCCTATGTGACCTGAGGACAATCTGAGGGAACTGCTAAGATGGCAATTTGTAATTCCAGCCTCTCCCTTGGGAGGAGAGCTCTCCTGATAAGGCTCCATCTGGCCCTGAGGCCCCTTCACCACCAGGAAACAGTTTTTCTAAGTTGTGAAAGAGTTGGAACAGTAAAAACAAAACAACAACAACAACAACAACAAAAACAACACTAGAGTTAAAACCTCTGCTGGAAGACCCATGTGGCTTAGCTGACCAGCTAGACTCATTTTGGGGCCCACAATTGTATACATGGACCAAGTTAACATCTATTTGGGGAATACTATTCTCAGGAAAAGAAGGGGGAATGATTTGAAGGTTGGCTATGGCTATCTGGGGAAGGGAGCACCTGGCTGGCCCTGGAGTACTTCCAGCTGATGAAACCCGGGAGCCCCAGTGGGACCTTAACAACAAGTCCCATAGGGGATACATGAGAGATCTCTCAAGGAAGTAATTATTAAAGGGAATAGGGAAGCAGTTCTCTGGTCTCAGAACCTAATTTAAGGCAAAGAAGAAGGGCCTTACAAATTTTACTGAAGACTAAAAGATCAAATGAGAAAGCACTCTGGGCCAGACCCCAAGGACCTGTTGGGACAAGAAATATTAAGAATTACATTTTGTCACCAATAATTGACCTGACATCTCAAGAAAACGGCAAAGTTAGAGAACTGGAAGGATAGAAGTGCAGAAGAGCTGTTAAAAGAGGCTCAGAAGGTCTATGTACATAAAGATAAGAAAGGCAGAAACAGAAAGCTAACATAATGTTCACAATTGTGGAACATGTGGCCCTGGGAAGGGCTGGGCCAGAGGGCCAGGCATAGAAGCCACAACAGTATCACCCAAACCTTAGCATGTTATCTTTAAGGAGAAATGTGGCAGTTTTGAATCCAAGCAGCTAGAGGTCGGGAACAGGCTGCAGGGTCGGCTCCCTTCTCCCCCAGCCCTTTTCTCCAGCCTCATGGGCCTACACATAATTTTCCAAAGTCTTTGATAACTTAAAGGCTTTGGAGCATTGCTGGGTTAAATGATAAACATCTAAATATTTTGAAATAACAGGATACTGAAACATTAATTAATTTGAGTTTGTCTCTTAGGTAAAATATAGAGGATGGATTTGAATCTATTAATGAATAAATCTTATATTTTACTAGAGGCCTGGTGCATGAAATCCGTGCATTGAGGAGGGTTCCCTCAGCCAAGCCTACACCCACTCCAATTGGGGACCCCTCAGCGGTCGGACACCCCTCTCACAATCTGGGACCGCTGGCTCCTAACCACTCTCCTGCCTGCCTGCCTGATTGTCCCTAACCCCTCTGTCTGCCTCCTTGATCACCCCTAACTGCCTAATCTTGCCTCCAACTGCCCTCAACTGCTGGCCAATTTAGTTCTGATTGGTCAGTTTCTATGCCAGTCAGCGTCAAAAGCTCCACCTCCTAGGCAGCCATTGGTTCCTCACATTTCACACAGATTTGGTTCTGATTGGTTGGTTTCTATGCCAGTCAGCATCTCTGGGCCTATCAACGGGGCCTGATCAGAAAGGCAGGGCTGATCAGCAGCCCTGGTGGAGGCCTGGAGAGAAATGGAGGCATGGCTTCTGGCCAGACTGGGAGAGAAAGAGAGAGGCAAGTGCTGATCAAAAGCTGCCACAGAGGCAACGGATCAGTCCCTGCTTCTCTCTTCAGGCCTCTCTCTGGCCCTGATTTGCAGCCACCTCAGCAGTCAGTGCTGTGGCACCATGCCTACAGCAGAAGCAGTCAGCCCTGGGTTGCCACGGCAACTCAGCGCTGGCTGCAGGACTGACTTCCAGTTGGTTGAGCCTTGGTTGTTACTGGTCCTTACTACCTAGGGTTTTTATATGTTAGGATTTGAAATACCTTTTAAAATGTGAATTTATTTCTAATATGAGGAATATTAATTACTTACATGCCACCTAAAAATTAGGATTTTTAAGGGTTAAGAATTCTAAAATTATGAAAAGAAATTATGGTTTTGGTATAAGAGAAAGCATGAGGCATGAAAATGCATTTTGAAGAAGAAAGAAAGTGGTTTCTAAAGCTGGTTATTTCTGAAAGTTATAAGGTTTCCAAAGAAAAATTTTTGAAATTTATAGAATGTTTGTAAAGAAAAATGTTGAAAAAAAATTGAATAAATGAAACAGGCCAGTAAACCAGGATTAGTAGAATAGGATAATTAAAATAGTTAAACAGCAATTTGGAGCCATCTAGTAAATCCTATCTTCCCTAAACCAAGGACACTTAAGAGTAAATGATTGGCATTTTGCCTCCCTAAACAGAGAGTAGCTTATGTCAATGTACTTAGGGAGATTGATAGAAGAAATCCAATTCGTGTCATTTGCTGACCACAGGCAAGGACAAATGAAGTTAGAAAATAAACCTTATTTTGGTTAGTCCTTTTCTGAAGCAAAAGTTCTATAAATTATTATATGTTAGTTATGGGAACTGAAGTTTTACTAGCTTATGATTGTGTTTAATACCCTCTTGTCACTTTGAATGCTATATAATCTTTTGGTAGGATAGGTTTGACAGCTTTCCTAGTGTTTAAGTTTTAAGGTTTTTATTATTTGTTTGTTTGTTTGTTTATTTGTTTTACCTAGATTTGGCTGTAGGTGATTCCAATAGGCCCTGGAATGCCTCAAGACTGTCCTACAATAGAAACTAGGACCAAATTTCTTAAGAACTATGTACTGGGTATCTCATCTACTTTAATCTCTCTCAGGTTAGAAGGCCTCCTGACCCAAGGCCCTCTTAAGTTTCTGGTTCATCGCCATGGACTGGAAGACTACGCTTGTTCTAATCCAGATTTGGAAGGGAAGCAAGTTGGAACTCTCCTGGGAAGGACCCCACCTGTCTTGCTTACCACGGAGACTGCTGCTCGGACTGCAGAGCCAGGTTGGATCCATCACACATGGGTTAATGGTGGACACACCTCAACTTGAACAGCCATACCAGGATATAGCCCTTTGAAACTGACGCCAAAAACTGTGAGCTGTCTTAACAGCCATCATGTACTGGGCTCTATTTGCTTTAGGGAACTGGCAAATTGCAGGGGCTTACAATGTGGGCTGGAGAAATGTGTATAATCCAGATCATGCTTACCCAGTTATTTCTTACAGATAACTTGAATGATTTGGATATTTCAGCCTTTAGGTCAAAAGATTGGCTAGGACTAGATTTAGGAGTAGATGTCACAGGACAAGATCCCCTAGACCACTGCCACCACCAAGCAAATAGAAGTAGGATATAAGGGAACACATGCCTGGGTGGAATGGATTAAATATTCTGTACGCACCCTAAATAAAAGCGATTGTTAACGGTTGCGCGGTAGAAAGGCTAGAGGCCCAAGTGGTCCCATTTCCACTCAGATGGACCTCAGACAGTAACGAGATGGAATATGTGCTTGCCTTGTACCAGGAGGAAACCTCCTGGGCAAACACTTCCTGTAAAACTCTCTCCCTGTTCCCATACAACAGAGGTAAAGAGCAAGGACCCCTGAAAATGAGCTGGCCCCGTCCTCCGATGTAAACTTTACCTCTTGCCTCTCAAGGGGGAGAACAGTACTTGTAATTTATGAGAAATGTATCCAGATGCATAAATGGCTGATTATCCTCAGAAGCCCATCATGCTGCACTGTTGATACCCCGTGCTGATGTCTGGTGGTGTCATGTGGGACCCTGATTGTGACCTTGCCCAGCAGTTGGAGTAGAACTTGCGCCCTGAGACAATTGGCTATCCCTTTCACTTTGGCATATCATAAACATTTTTCAAAGGAACAGACAGACTAGGAAGAGAAGAAAGAGTCCAGGGGGCTTCTTTGATCCCCATATTTATACATAGATGCCATTGGGGTTCCAGGAGGGGTGCCAAAGGAGTTTAAGGCTAGATGTCAGATTGCTGCTGGGTTTGAGTCTGTCCTGTGCTGGTGGCCCACTGTAAACAAAAATGTGGTTGGATTAATTACTAGTATATTTACTTTAACCAGCAAAGGCTTGTTAACTACACTCGAGATGCATTTAAAGGGATAGCTGAACATCTAGATGCCAGCAGCAGGATGACCTGGGAGAACAGTTTGGCCTTGGATATGATTCTGGCAGAAAAAGGAGGAATATGTGTAATGTTGGGGGTCAGTGCTGCACATTCATCCCTGACAACACAGCCAGATGAACCATCACGGAGGCCCTAAGGCAATGGCAGCTTTAGCTAATGTGTTAGCTAGAATTAAGGATCCTTTCTCTGATTCACAAGAGCAATGGTTTGGAAAGTGGAGGGAATGATGGTGTCCATATTCACCCCTTTGATTAGAAGTTACAATGATGAGGTGTTACATCATCCCATGTATGGTGGGGGTGGGAGGGCTTATCCAAGGGTTAATTGAAACTGCATTGACTAAGCAGCAAAATAGTCTCCTCCTAGACACTGCAGAGCAGGAAAGTCAATGAACATTAGTCAAGTTTGAAGAAAAGAGTTTAAATAAAGAAAAGGGGGGAATTGTGAGAATAAGTAAGTCATCTTTTCTGTCAAAGAACAGTTTAGATAGCTGCCATCTTGTATTGCGTGACTTGGCAGCCACCATGTTGGCCACATGGCTTGCAGCTTCCCTGGGGGCCGCCATCTTGAAATGGCAAAGGCCAACCCCTTCCTTTGAATTAGCCAATTGCGAAAGACTGTGCCTGAGCTCCAATCAAGAGTGAGGGACAGGTCATGTGTGTCAGGATTATAAAGCAGAGCAGACCGCCTGCTCAGTGTGTGCTTCCAGACCATGTGTGTGCACCCTTCTATGTATAAGTAAAGATATTTGCCTTGCTGCCTGGCTCCCGAGTATGTTTTGTGTTCTACCAGGACCCCAAAATTTGGGGGTTTGCCTTATTTCTTACAGCCCCCTTGAGGGAGAGCGCCATCATAACTTGCTTTTAATTAAAAGTTTTAACCATCTTATGTGGTTACTTTAGGTCTCTGAATTTGTAAGGCCACCATGCAGGCCTCCCCTGAGCTTGTCAGGTTTAGTACATTCACTGTGACATTATTTATAACTAGAGGCCTGGTACAGGACATTCATACATGGGTAATGTCCCTAGGCCTGGCCGGCAAACAGGGCCAATCAGGGCCAGCTGGGGCTTTCCTTACCTGGATGCTGGCCAGGACCTCCCTTCATTCCGCACAGCCCCCTGGTAGTCAGTACACATCACAGTGAGTGATCGAACTCCCAGTCTCCCGGTCGAACTCCTGAGGGGACACTTTGCATATTAGCCTTTTATATATATACTAGAGGCTTGGTGCAGAAAATTGGTGCATGGGTGGGGTCCCTAGGCTTGGCAGGCAATCAGAGATAATTAGGGCCAGGCTGATTGGGGCCTGAAGGCCCTGGAAGTGTTGGGAGAGGAGGTGATGGGTGCCAGGCCAGGTGCAGAAGGAACAGATTCCAGACACTGATGCTGTCCTCGGTGTCCCACCACCCCACAATTCCCTGCCTCCCTCACTTCTCCTTCCCTCTGTGCCACACTGCCATCAGGGGCCTGCTGGTCAGGAGAGAGATGTGGGAGGGGCCAGGGGAGGTTTTAATCCAAGTTTGGAATGTGCAGGAGGCATCCAATCAATGATTCCCTATCATCATTGATGATTCTATCTCTATTTCCCTCTTTGAAATTAATCAAATATATATTTTTAAAATGCAAGGTTTTTAGAGAAAGAAAGGTAGGGCAAGGGAGCTATTGACATTTGAGATCTTGCTCATATTTCAGATAGGATAACATACGGTGGTCCTCAGGGGGTGACAGGTGAGGAGTGGCAGTGGGTGGAGCAGGGCACTGTGGGCTGAGGAATGGGCTGTAATGACTGGGAATGTGTGTGACAGTGACACCAAGCATGTGTTGGGGCCATCGTTGGGATCATTCATCCTCAAGAGTTTTTGATTCATGATGGGAGGAGAAACATAGAGATCAGTGGGCCTGTCTTATTCCTAGAAGGTGAGGCGGCAGCAGGAGCGGGCTGCCCTGCTTCCCTACAAATGTAAACACACAGTGTAACTGCACATGGACATCAGTCAGTGGCCAAATCAATGCCCAACCAGCTCTGGTGGCTGTGTCCTGCCACTCTCTGGCTGTGCTGCGGTGCTATTGACCAGGTGCATGTAGTATATGAAGGGGTGGGCAGGAAGCCAGAAGCTGGAAGTCAGACCTGAGGTGGAACAGCAGCAATGTGTCTGCCATGGAGATGGCTGGGGAGAGGCTATCAATGTGACTGGCTTTGGAGTTGGAGTGTCTGTTTTTCCTGCATGTCACTGGTGAGTTCCCATGACCCTGCAGTGTGCCAGCCAGGTTGGGCAGGGCCTGGAAAGGCCTTTCCCTCCTGGAGCCGTTCTTCCCAGGGTGGCAACGTTGGCTGCTTTTTTTTCACTTCTTGGGATCTCTGAGCCATAGTGTGTGCCTCCAGGCCTCACCGTGCCCCCTACCCCCTCCTCCTGTATTGAGTGTCTGGTCCCTGGTGGTCAGTGTGCATCATAGTGACTGGTCAACTGTTTGTTCTGGTTGTTCCATTGTAATGGTCGCTGGGCTTTTATTATATAGGATATAGATATCCAAAATATGGAAGCAATCTGAGTATTGCTCAATGGGTTAATTTTCAGATTCTCTGATGAAGTAGAAATTATTTCTTCTTTTTAAGTATGATTTCAGCATCTTCCTTTCAGTCACATTTAACAAATTATATTAGAACTTTTATTGATTTTTAAAAGTAATAAATACATGAATGCAACACAAAGGCTTTGGGAAAGGATTCAGGAGAAACAGACTGTGTTCTAACTGTGAAAGGAGAAAAAGGAGCCAAAGGGAGAAAGAGTAACAAAGAGTAAAAGAGAGAAACAAAGAAGAGATAGGACCAAGACACAGGGAAAAGAGGAACAGTGAGACAAGCAGTTTTTACTCTGGCTCATCATTCTACAACTTTCCTGAGTTGCCTTTGCAGTTGTACTCTGTACTGCAACCCACTGGTCACTTAAAAGTTCAGAGAAAAGACCTCCAGAGCTCATTTAGGTTCTCCAGTTTTCTGCACACAAAACTTCTCCATATTGATCCCAGAAAACTGAAGAAAATATATTCCACGAGCACCCTCAGTGACCTTTTGGCACTTCATAGTGCATTCAAATTGAAAACACATTATTGTGTCACCTTTGATCACACCATCATATGTTTAGAAGTAAACTATCCTATCTAATAAAGAGGGAATATGCTAATTGACCATCACTCCATCACAAAGATGGCTGCACCCACAGCTGAGGCCAAGTTCTCTTAAGGAGCCTTAACAAGCAATCAGCCGGGACCAGAGGCTATGCCCTCCCCAGCCCCCATGGGGCTTGACAGGGAACCTCAGGCCATGCCCCCCACCGGGCAGGGCTTGACAGGGGACCTCAGGCCATGCCCCTTGCCCTGGCATAAGGCTGGGGGACCTCAGGCCCCACCTCCTGCCTTGGCACCAGGCCAGGGGACCTGAGGCCACGCCCCCCACCAGGTGGGGGCTTGACAGGGGACTTCAGGCTGCACCCCCCACCCAGCAGGGCTTGACGGGGAACCTCAAGGTGCACAACCAGTGCTGGGTCTGGGGAACTCAGGACGTGCACCAACCCAGCGGGGCTTGATGGGGAACCTGAACCTGCGCCTTCCCTCCCAGTGCTGGGCCGAGGAACCTGAGGCTGCACCCCCTGCCTGGTGGGGTTTGACGGGGGACCTCATGCCATGCCCTTCACCCAGTGGGGCTTGACAGGGGATATCAGGCCATGTCCCACACCTGGCGGGGCTTGATGGAGGACCTCAAGGCACACCCCCTGCCCCGGTCTGGGCTGGGGGACCTCAGGCCATTCCCACTGTCCTGGCGCTGGGCCAGGGGACCTGAGGCTATGCCCCCTGCCTGGCAGGGCTTGACAAGGGTGGGACTGGCCAGGTCTGGGTATAGCCCAATTGGGGGGGGGCAGCTGGTCTGGGTCTCACACGATTTTGAGGTGCATGTGAGTGGGCGGGGACTTGACTCTGGGTCCCGTGGTGTGCCCCAGACTCTGACAGGAGGAAGGTTTTCATATACATTTGACTAATTTTCTTTCATCTCTGACACTTCTATTATAGAGAAAGGGCAAATAGCAATATTAAATTATTTCCTCTAATTAATCCCCTTTTAATGTGCATGGATTTCGTGCACTGGGCTTCTAGTATGAAGATAAGGAAGAAACTTCCCCTGGTTCTAATTGGGTTAGATAATCCAGTCTAACCTGTTTTCCTCCCCTCTACAAATTTTCTTGAAAGCAGTATTAGTTTCTGAGTAATATTTTGTATGTCCATTGGATTGCAAAGATGAACAACTGAAAAATCTTGTCCAAGTGGCCATCAGATTCTACAGCTGTGCACATCCCTTGGAAGAGTTTCCCATGAAGTTACTGTGTACAGACACCAGATGCCACCTTGAATACCAACATGCAAAGAAGAGAAAATTCTTAGAGACTCTTTAAGAAATTATGAATCAAAAAGAGAAAAAGTCTTCAAAAAGTGTGCAAACCCAATCAAAAAGTTGACAGCTCCTAGAACAGATCCAGGAATCAGTGTCTCTCAAAAGAAAAAGCAATTTTTGAGTTTATTTGAGCCAAACTGACAATTGCCAGGAAGCAAAATCTCAAGGTATTGAAAAATGCTCCAGAGAGTAGCAGTTTTGAACTAAACAAACTCCTAGTCTCCCAGTTTAATTATTCCTACCTCTTAGTTAACACTATCAGAAGCAATTTGTCATGTAGCAGGTACTCATTTCACATTGTGGTTTAACGGGCTCAGCCCCACTGCCCAACAAGATCTTTGAAGAACTACAATAATTATTATTTTGTTTAAATAAATTTTCTATGCAAAGAAAACTGACAATATGCACATATGTTTTTATGTGTGTATATAGGCATAGGGTGGGGCAAAAATAAGTGTACAGCTGTATAGAAAATAATACAATCCTATCTAATAAAAGAGTAATATGCAAATTGACCATACCTCCGCTACACCCACAAGCCACACCCACCAGCCAATCAGGAGTGAGTATGCTAATTAACCCAACCAAGATGGCTGCAGCCACGGGGCAAGCAGGAGGCTTGGGTTTCCCCAGAAATGGAGGAAGCCAAGCTTCCCCGCACACCTTGGCCAGCCGTGGACTCCACTCAAGGCTACAAAGTTTCAATTATAGAAGATACATAAATCCCAACAAAAATGGAAGCAGCCATGGAGCTGGAGAGAGCAGGAGGCTTGAGTTGCCCCTGGTAATGGAGGAAGCCAAGCTTCTGCAGCACTGGCCCGCCTTGGCCTCTGCTCAAGGCAACAAAGTTTCAATTATAAAAGATAAATGAATCCCAACAAAAATGGCTGTGGCCACGGAGCAAGCAGGAGGCTTGGGTTTCCCCAGCGATGGAGGAAGCCAAGCTTTCCGCCCACTCTGGCCAGCCCTGGGCTCCACTCAAAGCTACAAAGTTTCAATTATAAAAGATAAATAAATCCCAACAAAAATGGCTGCAGCCACGGAGTGAGTAGTAGGCTTGTCTCCGCTCTAGGCTACAAAGTTTCAATTGTAGAAGATAAATAAATCCCAGATACCAGGGCCTCCGCTTGGGTCACTGGGGGGCGTGGCCAGCCTGCAAACCACCACAGGCCCCTGGCCCAGGCTGCCCCATGCCCCAAGGGAACCCCCACCCTGATCCGAGACACCCTTCAAGGCAAACCAACTGGCCCCCACCCGTGCACCAGGCCTCTATCCTATCTAATAAAAGAGTTATATGCAAATTGACCATCACTGCAACACACAAGATGGCTGCCCTCATGTGGTCAAAGATGGCTGCACCCATGTGGACACAAGATGGCTGCCACAAGATGTCCTGCAGGGGAGTGCAGTTGGGAGGGACCAGGCCTGCAAGGGAGGGCAGTTGGGGGTGATCAAGCCTGCAGGGAAGGGCAGTTTGGGGTGACCGGGCCGGCAGAGGAGGGAAGTTGGGGGTGACTGGGCCTGCAGGGGAGGGCAGTTAGGGGCAAATAGGCTGACAGTGGAGCAGTTAGGCATCAATCAGGCTGGCAGGGAAGTGGTTAGTGGGTGATCAGGCCAGCAGGCAGAAGCAGTTAGGGGCAATCAGGAAGGCAGGCAGGCGAGCAGTTGGGAGCCAGCCGTCCTGGATTGTGAGAGGGATGTCCCAGATTGGAGAGGGTGCAGGCTGGGCTCATGGACAACCCCCACCCCCATGCATGAATTTCATGCACCGGGCCTCTATTCTATATGTATAAAAGCCTAAGTGATTTTTATGACTTGACGACTGGCCTGTAGCTATGATGCGCACTGACCACCAGAGGACAAATGCTCAAAGCAGGAGCTGCCCCTTGGTAGTCAGTGAGCTCCCACAGCCAACCTCCTGCGGTCCCTACCCCGGCTGGCTGGCCCAATTGGCTCCAATCGCCGGCCAGGCTGAGGGACCCCATCTGTGAATGAATTCGTGCACTGGGCCTCTAGTAATTAATAAATAATAATACAAGAATAAGGTTTGTGTTTCTTGTACTCACAACTGTAAGCCTACTTTTGCCATAACCAGTGTACACAAATACATTTATACAAATATGTAATAATTTATATAATTTATCTATTCATAAAATTTTGCAAACATTTCAAATGGCACAGACTTAGGAGAAAACTATTTTAAAATAACTGAAATAAAAAATTGTTTATTTTTTTTCTTTTACATCACCATTTATCCCCACTATACCCTTTTCCACACAACACTGTGGTCCCTGTCCATGAGTGTTTTCTCTTTTTTTAATTTGTTGATCAATCCCTCTCAACACCCTCTCCAACAGAGCTATCTGCCTGCTCTCAGTCTATGAGTTTGTCTTTATTTTGCTTGAAAGTTCAGTTTATTCAATAAATTCCACATATTAGTGAGATCATATGGTATTTGTCTTTTTCTGACTGGCTGACTTCACTTAGCATAATGTTCTCTAGGTCTACCCATGCTGTTGCAAAGGGTAATATTTTTCCTTTTGAAGAGCCAGTAGTATTCCATATTGTAATGTACCATAGCTGTTTCATCCATTCATTTACTGATGGACACTTGCGCTGCTTCCAAGTGTTGGCTATTATAAATAACTAGAGGCTCAGTGCATGGATTTGTGCATCAGTGGGGTCCCTTGGCCTAGTCTGCGGGAATCAGGCTGCAACTGGCTCTCCGAAATCCCCTGAAGGTCCCAGATTGTGAGAGGGCAGTTTTCGGGTGATACAACCTGGAATCGGGCTCCCTCCTCTCTGGTTCCAGGTGTGTCATCTGAGAACAGCAGCTATCAAGTCACCATGTGGTCACTGTACGTCATAGCTACCAGTTGGAGCATCTGCCCCCTGGTGGTCATTGCACATCATAGCTACCAGTTGGACAGTCGAATGGTCAGACAGCCACTTAGGCTTTTATATATAGAGATACTGAAATAAACATAGGGGTGAATATATTCTTTTGAATTAGTGTTTTGAGTTTCTTTGGATAAATTCCCAGAACTGGAATTACTAGATCATAAGGCAGTCCTATTTTTAATTTTCTTGAGGTAACCCCATAATAATTTCCACAGTGGCTGCATCAATCTGCATTCCCAAAAACAGTGCACAAGGATTTCCTTTACTTCCACATGCTCATCAACATTTGTTGTTTGTTGATATCTTGATGATAGCTATTATGACAGAATTGAGGTGATATCTCCTTGTGGTTTTAATTTACATTTCTCTGATGACTAGTGACATTAAGAATCTTTTCTATTGGCCATCTGTATGTCCTCTTTGGAGAAGTGTCTATTCAGGACACATTTTTAATTGGATTATTTATTTATTTGGTGTTGAGTTTTATAAGTTCTTTATGAATTTTGGATTTTAACCTTTTAACAGGTATATCATTGGTGAATATGTTTTCCCATTCAATGTGTTGTTGTTTTTCATTTTGTTGGTGGTTTCCTTTGCTGAGCAAAACTTTCTAGTTTGATGTAGTCTCATTTGTTTATTTTTGTTAGTTTGTTTCCCTTTCCCAAGGAGATATATCAGAAAAAAATATTGTTATGAAAAATGTCTGAGATTTTACTGCCTATCTTTCCTTCCACGATTTTTAAAGCTTTGACTGTTAACATTTAAGTCTTTAATCCACTTTGAGTTTATTTTCCTGTGCAGTGTAAGACGGTGGTCTAGTTTCATATTTTGCACATATTGTCCAATTTTCCCAACACCATTTGTTGAATAAACTATCTTTAGTCAATTGTATGTTTTTGCCACCTTAGTCAAATATTAATTGACTATAAAGGTTTGTGTTTATTTCTGGGCTCTCTATTCTGTTCCATTTATCTATATGTCTATTTTTATTCCAGTACTATGCTTTTGAATTACTATTGCCTTGTAGTATAGTTTGATATCAGGGAGAGTGATTTCTCTAAGTTTATTCTTCTTTATCAAGATTGCTGTTGCTATTCAGGTTCTTTGTGGACCCATATTATTTTTGGAATATTTGTTCAAGTTCTGTGAAATACATCATTGGTATCTTGATAGGAATTACATTAAATCTGTAGATTACTTTTGATAGTATAGACATTTTAATGATGTTATTTTTTCCTATCCACGAACACAGTATATTCTTCCACTTATTTATATCTTCTTCAATTTCTTTCTTCAGTGTCTTATAATTTTCCAAGTACATATCTTTTACATCCTTGGTTAAATTTATACTTAGGTATTTTATTCATTTTGAAGCAATTAAGAATGGAATTTTTTTGTTTCCCTTTCTGATTCTTCATTATTGGTATATAAAACTACAACTGATTTCTAGATATTTATTTTGTACTAGAGGCATGCTGCATAAAATTGGTGCATGGGGTGGGGGTCAGCCCAACCTCCACCCTCTCTAATCTGGCACCCCTTGGGGGATGTCTGACTGCTGGTTTAGGACTGCCCCCCCTGCCAGCCTGGTCTCCCCATGCAGCCTGCTGTTCAGTCGTTTGGTCATCCCTCACTAACCCCCCTGCTAGCCTTGTTTTATTGTTTTTATTATTTTATTTTATTTTATTGTTTAAAGTATTACAAATAGTAGTACATATGTCTCCTTTTTTTCCCTTGTGACCTTTCCCTGGTCTCCCCTACCCCGTGGCACATGTACTCACCCCACACCCCAGTGTCTTGCATCATTGGTTATACTTATATGCATGCATACAAGTCCTATGGTTGATCTCCTACCTCCCCTCCCAACCCTCCCTAGCCTTCCTGCTGTAATTTGACAGTCTGTTTGATGCTTCTCTGCCTCTGTATCTATCTTTTTGTTCATCAGGTTATAATGTTCTTTATTATCCATAATGAGTGAGATCATGTGGTATTTTTATTTCACTTAGCATAATGCTCTCCAGTTCCATCTATGCTGCTGCAAATGGTAAGAATTTCTTCTTTTTTATAGCAGCGTAGTATTCCATTGTATAGATGTAACATAGTTTTCTAATACACTCATCTGCTGATGGGCATATAGGCTGTTTCCAAATCTTAGCTATTGTAAATTGTGCTGCTATGAACATAGGGGTGCATATATCCTTTCTGATTGGTGTTTCTATTTTCTTGTGATGTATTTCTAGAAGTGGTATTACTGGGTCAAATGGCCCAGTTCCATTTTTAAATTTTTGAGGAAATGCCATACTGTTTTCCACCCTGGCTTCACCAGTCTGAATTTCCACCAGCAGTGAAGAAGGGTTCCTTTTTCTCCGCATCCTTTCCAGCACTTTGCATTTGTTGATTTGTTGATGATAGCCATTCTGACAGGTGTGAGGTGGTACCTCATTATTGTTTTGATTTGCATCTCTCAGATGATTAGTGACTTTGAGCATGTTTTCATATGTCTCTCGGCTTTCTGAATGTCCTCTTTCAAAAAGTGTCTATTTAAGTCCTTTGCCCATTTTTTTATTGGGTTGTTTATCTTCCCTTTGTTAAGTTGTATGAGTTCCCTGTAAATATTGGAGATTAAACCCTTATCGAAGATAACATTGGCAAATATGTTCTCCCATGCAGTGGGATTTCTTGTTGTTTTGTTGGTGGTTTCTTTTGCTGTGCAGAAGCTTTTTATTTTGATGTAGTCCCATTTGTTTACTTTCTCTTTAGTCTCTCTTGCCCTAGGATCTGTGTCTGTAAAGATATTGCTAAGACATATGTCTGCAATTTTGCTGCCTATGGAGTCTTGTAGGATTTTTATGATTTCCCGTCTTATATTCAAGTACTTTAGCCATTTTGAGTTTGTTTTTGTATATGGTGTAAGTTGGTGATCTAGTTTCATTTTTTTGCATGTATCTAACCAAATTTCCCAGCACCATTTATTAAAGAGGATTATTTTGACTTCGTTGTATGCTCTTGCCTCCTTTGTCAAATATTAATTGAGCATAATGGCTTGGGTCGATTTCTGGGTTCTCTATTTTGTTCCATTGGTCTATGTCAGTGGTCGGCAAACTGCCGCTCGCGAGCGACATGCGGCTCTTTGGCCCGTTGAGTGTGGCTCTTTCACAAAATACCACGTGCGGGTGTGCACGTACGGTGCAATTGAAACTTCGTGGCCCATGCACAGAAGTCAGTTTTTGGCTCTCAAAATAAATTTCAATCGTTGTACTGTTGATATTTGGCTCTGTTGACTAATGAGTTTGCTGACCACTGGTCTATGTATCTGTTCTTCTGCAAGTACCAGGCAGTTTTGAGAACCGTGGCTTGGTAATATAGCTTGATATCTGGTATTGTGATCCCTCCAACTTTTTTCTCCTTTCTCAGGATAGCTGTGGCTATTCGGAGTCTTTTTTTATTCCAGATGAATTTTTGGAGAGTTTGTTCTAGATCTTTGAAATATACCATTGGTATTTTAATAGATATTGCATTGAATCTGTAGATTGCTTTAGGTAGTATGAACATTTTAATGAAGTTGATTCTACCAATCCATGAACATGGTATGTTCTTCCATTTGTTTATGTCTTCCTCTATCTCTTTTTTCAATGTCCTGTAGTTTTCCTAGTACAGGTCTTTTATGTCCTTAGTTAAGTTTATTCCTAGGTATCTTAATTTTTTGGTGCAATGGTAAATGGGATTGTTTTTTTTTCATTTCTCTTTCTGTGAGTTCATTGTCGTCGTATATAAAGGCCATAGATTTCTGGGTTTTAATTTTATATCGGCTACATTGCCAAATTCATTTATTAAGTCTGACATTTTTTCAATGGAGTCTTTGGGGTTTTCTATGTATAGTATCATGTCATCTGTGAGTTGCCTCTACCTCCCTTTGTCTGGGGGAATCTTCATAGGACATGTACTGTGGGCCACATGTCTCCCCACCCCCACATTCTGTCTGCTCTGGGGAAATTCAGTAATGGCCTAGCCACCTACTATTTCTTTTCTATGGAGATAAATAAGAGGCATGTTTCCTACAGGGAGGAAAATGGGGTGCAGGTATTTGTTAACTTACTTCTTCCTTTCTAATTTGGATGCTGTGGCTAGGACTTCCAGTACTATGTTGAGTAAGGGTGGTAAAAGTGGACATTCCTGTCTTGTTCCTAATCTTCAGGGGGATGCTTGTAGTTTTTTGCCCATTGAATATGATTTTAGCTTTGGGCTTTTAATATATGGCCTTCATTATATTGAGTATGTTCCCTCTATTCGCACTTTGCTGAGAGTTTTTATCATAAATAGGTGCTGAATTTTGTCAAATACTTTTTCTGCATCTATTGATATAATCATGTGATTTTTATCATTCATTTTGTTTATATGGTGTATCACTTTTATTATTTTGTGGCTATTGTATCAAGCTTGCATCTCTGGAATTAACTGATCAAGTACCATAACACATTTCAAACCATAGAATTAATAAAGACATATGTGTTAGATACAAAACTGCCTCAGAAATATTCCTCCTTAAGTGAAACATTCGCTATCAAAACAGCTCATGAATACAGGAGCTAAATTTTATGAACAGGGTTTTTATCAAAACTTCTCCACTATAAAATGCTGACTAGGTTACAAAAGTTAACAAAATTGTTGGGTTGTTTGTACACAGTTAGGCTCTATGTTATTGTAAATATCTCAAAAACTGACCTCTCATTTGCCAACAAAACCTAAATCTGCCATTATTATTTTGCCTTCTTTTATGCTTATTACTGTTATTTCTTTCTAATTATAATCAACTGCATATACTGTGAATGTGCCAAAGGAGTTTGTAACATCTAAGCATATGCACATTCATTGGGAAGAAATAACTAAATTTAGGAGTGATTTTAGATTTATAAGAATTTTATACAAAACATTTATGATTTTAGTATGTTTAAATGTACAATAAACTTTATAATTAAAACCAGAATCACCTAAAGAAGCAAGTTGTCCTTAACTAATAAAACATAAAGTTGGATTCTTGTTTAATTGGCATTTTTATATCTCATTATAAAATGAGAGTGCTTAATTAAATTACCTCTAAATTTTCCCTTTTTATGAAACTTTTAAAATTCATATTCTATTAGAGCCAGTTCAGGAAATGACCTCTCCAAGCTCCATTAATAACCAGAAAATAAAAATAAAAATAGTTTAACTTATGGAGAGTCAAAGGAAACACATAATAAAAATATATATTATTAATATTTCTTTTACAAAAAACTTAGAAAAATTGGTAAATATCACAAATGAACTCATTTTTGTAGTTATTTTTAGAGAGTGGAACTTCCAAGAAGTGAATGTGCTTTACTAGAGACAATCAGTAATTTCATTTGTGTGCTAATGCCTCCTTCTCACAAGAAGCTTAAGATTTGGACATGTGCTCAGGAGAGAATAGCATTTCTATGGAATAGAAAAGCCTCATGCTAAGTAATCAGGTATAATTTTCAGAGCTTCCAAGGTACCTTGTTTGGGCTGTTCTAAGAGATGTTTCATGATGGCATATTGCTCATATGGTAAATTTATTGCAAGTCTCTTGCTTAAAGATATAAGATTGTTTATATATATATATATATATATATATATATATATATATATATATATATATATATTTCTTTGTTTACACATGACATAATGTTATTAATTAATGGTGTTTTTCTCTGAAATTTAATATAACTACACATATTTTCACAATAGACTTCAAAATCACCATATTTCTCCACTGTCCTCAGGAAGTTCTAGAAAAGAGTAGTATATCCATGTTGGCTGTTTTAAAATCCTGATATATTTTCCAAATTTCCACTTGTTACTCTATGGTCCATAGCAACAAAGTAGGAAAATTAGTGGGTGAGTCATTTCTACCAAACCTTTACACAGTGATTATAGCTAAGTTGCCTACACGTTGCTTTGGATTCTTTTTTATTTTTATTTTATTTTATTTTATTTTATTTTTGGCGCAAGGAGTCAATATTTTATCCATTTACTTTTTTAGAGAGTGGAAGGGAGTGGGAGAGGGAAAGAAAGAGAGAGGAAAGAGAGAAATATCAATGTGATAGAGACACAGCAATTGATTGCCTCCCACATTTACCCCTACCAGGGTGGGGATTGGACCTGCAACCCAGGTACATGCCCTAGACCAGGAATTGAACCCATGACTTTCTGATGTCCAGGCTAATGCTCAAACCACTGAGCCACTCAGGCCAGAGATGGAGTCTTCTTTATCAAGACTAGAACAAAATTAATAGCAAAGTTACATCACAAAAGATTGTTGAGTAGGAAGTTCTAGGAATTATTGCTTCCACAAAAAGAAACTACAAAGATAGGAAAAACTGTCTGAAGCAACTATTGTGGCACTCTAAAGTCTAAATAAAGCTTTATAATATCCAGGGGAGTGCTTGATGAAGAAAGAGACTGATAAATTTCATTGAAATTTTGTGTTTCACTTAGTGACTGCCATACCCCGTTCCCAGTCCATGTGGCAGGCAGCCATGAGGAGGGCACCCACAATCCTGGTGTGGCTAGTTGGTGCCAATTAGAGCTATTGGGATGTTGTCTTCCAAAAGTAGAAACTGTCCATTTTAATAATTTATTTTGATAGCTGAGGGACCAGCACAGAGGCTGACCATTATATCAACCCCCACTGATTGGAGAGGTTTTTCAACCACATTGATCAGAGAAAATTTAAACACTTATATACAGATTTTTCTTTTTTCTTATTGGACCCAGGAATTCAAGGAAATCTCTGTGAGGTCATTGGCTGACTGCAGAAACAACACTCCAGTAACCACATATAACAAGTCTTTGCAAAAATAGTTTGGAAAAGTCATAAACAAAGGAACAGCTGCAGCTTTCATCAAGTAACAACGGCAACCCTGAGAGGGAGTAGAATCTTATTTCTAGAGTCATCACATTACAAAATTCAAAACATCTAGTTCTGAACAAAAATTTGCAAAGCATACAAAGAAGCAAGAAACTATGGCCCATTCACAGGAACAAGAGAAATTAGTAAAACCTATCCCAAACATCAGACTTATGAGACAAAGACATTAAATGAAGTGAATTAAATGTATTCAAAGAATTGAAAGAAATCATAGACAAAGAACTACAGTAAATCAGGAGAACAAGAATGAATAAGTTGGTAATATTAATAAAAAGGTATAAATTATAAAAGAGAATGAAATAAAAATTCTGGAACTAAAATAAAAATTATTAGAGATATTTAACAGCAGATTCAAACATACATAAGAAAAAAAAATCCGTGAGTGTATAGATAATTCAATTGAAATTATCCAGTCTAAGGAAAAAAAAGAAAAAAAATGAACAAAGCCTTAGGATCCTATGGTGGCATGCTATTAAGTATACCAACATATGCATAATGGGGCTCACTGAAGGAGAAGAGAGACCTTCTGTGAAAAAAAAAATTGAAAAATAGTAGCCCAAAACCTCCCAAATTTATCTGAGGAATGCAAGGGTGGTTCAACATGAGAAAATCCACGTAATATACCTCACTAATAGATACAGAAAAAGCACTTAACAATATTCAACAACCTTTCATGACAAAAACACTCAACAAAGCAGGAATAGAAAAAATTCATCAACATGATAAAGGCCATTTAGGAAAAAGCATCAGCTAACATCATACTCAATAGCAAGAGACTGAAAATATCCTTCCTAAATTAGGAACAAGACTTGGATGCCTGATTTCACTATTGTATGTATGACTGCCCTGGAAGGAAGTCTTAGCTAGAGAAATTAGGCAAGGAAAAAACCCACATCCAAATTGAAAAGAATGAGGTAAAGCTATTCACAGATAACCAGTACTATATAAACTTTTTAAAAAATCCGCACACAAAAAAAATCACTAAATGTAATAAATAAATTCAGCAAAGTTGCAGGTTATAAGATAAACACACACAAATTATGTTTCCATATACTAAGAATAAACAATTAAAAAGAAAATTAATAAAACAATTCCATTTTACTAAGATATAAAGAGTAAAATACCGGGAATAAATTTAACCAAAGAGATGAAAGACTTGTTCACCAAAAACTACAACAGATTGATGAAAGAAATTAAAGAATACTTAAGCAAATGGAGAGACTCCCCATGTTCGTGGACTGAAAGACTTAATATTGCTAATATGGCAATAGTTATTGCTAAAATGATGATACTCTTCAAAATAACCTACAGATTTAATGCTCTCTCTACCAAAGTCCTGATGGTTTTCTTTGTAGACATGGAAAACCTGATTCTCAACCTCATGTAGAATTACAAAAGTCCCCAAGTAGCCAACACAGTATGTTAAAGTAAAATAAATTAGGATAAGTCATACTTCCCAATTTCAAAACTTATTATAAAGCTACAGTGGTCAGGACAGTGTGGTACTGGCATAAGGATAGACACAAAAATGACTAGATCTAAGAGTACAGAAATAAACTCAAACACCTATGGCCAACTGATTTTCAATAATAGTACCTAGACCATTTAATGGGTAAAGAACCGTCCCTTCAATAAATGGTGCTGGAACAGTTGAATGATCACATGCAAAAGGATGAAGTTAGACCTCCATATACACAAAAGAGTTGTAAAGATGTGGAAAAGAATCAAATCAAGACTTTTCAGCTCTTTTACTAAATTCTATTTTCCAATTATATAGTCATCCTTTTCTTTCATACCAATATCTTCAAAGGTTAAGTTTCACTTTAGTAAATAAGCATCATACATATTAATAGCAACCATTGCTGCTTTGCTCTGACATATGCACATGATTTAGTTCCAAGTTATGTTGTTATTATGTAGTATTGTTTAAAATCAGAGTAAACCCATGTATTTAATCCCTTACAATGTTCCTAAATATTTTACGGCTTTCTGTTCTGTATATCTATCTTGACTAATATTAGTCTTCTCTACCAATGTAGCAATATTTTCTAATGTAAATACACACTAAAAGAAAATTATTAATATGTGGGTTGTAGGTGACATTAATAACTTTGCATTACAGATTGCCCCAGCTATATCCAAGCACCTTGGATATGAAGCACACCAATAACATCTTATACTGAATGTCAGCAGTATAAATAAATAGACTCCTTCATTTTTTAAGTTTAAAGATACTTTTAAAAATATGTTTTGCCTGATTTTTTTAATAAGACTGCCCTCAGGAAAGAAAATTTAACCTGAGTAGTCATTTATTTTTTAAAATATATTTTTATTGATTTCAGAGAGAAAGGGAGAGAGATAGAAATACCAATGATAAGAGAGAATCATTGATCGGTCTTACATGGATCAAGTCCACAACTTGAGCATGTGCCCCAACCAGAATTGAATCATGACCTCATGGTTCATAGGTCGATGCTCAACCACTGAGCCACACCGCCTGGGCTGTTTTAATTGATTTTTAAAGAGAGAGGAAGGGAGAGGGATAAAGATATAGAAACATCTATGAGAGAGGAACATCATCAGTTGGCTGTCTCCTGCACCCCTTCCGCCCTACTGGAGATTTAGCCTGCAACCTGGGCAAGTACCCTGACCAGGAATCGAGCCAGTGACTTCTTGGTTCCTGGGTCAATGCTCAACTGCTAAGCCACACCAGCCAGGCTAAAGATACTTTAAAGTTGAGCATTAGTCAATGAATCACCAAATTGTAAACTGAGAAAATTCTTTGAGAGATATACTCATCAGTAGCAAAATTTCTCTCTCCTATTTTAATCTCCCTTAGTCAGTGTATATGACTATTAGGCCAGAAAGTATACTCCATTTTGGATTCCTCTTTATAACTTACTAGAGGCCTGATGCACAAAATTTGTGCAAGAGTAGGCCTTCCTTCCTTCCAGCCACCAGCAAGCACCTGGGACCCGAGCTTCCCTCACAGCCCCAGCTTCATCCAGAAGATCGTCTGGTCTAAGTAGCATATTACACTTTTATTATAGACTAGAGGTCCGGTGCATGAAATCTGTGTACTGGGAGGGGTCCCTCAGCCCAGCCTGCACCCTCTCGCAGTCCAGGATCCCTTGGGGGATGTCTGCCTGCCAGCTTAGACCCACTCCCCGCTGCTGGCAGTTGGACATCCCTCTCACAGTCCGGGATCCCTCTTGCAGTCTAAGACCCCTCACTTCTTACTGCCCACCTGCTCGCTGCTCCTTACAGCTTGGCTTGCTGCTCCTTAGCACTGCTGTGGAGGCAGGAGAGGCTCACGCCACCACCACTGTGCTCGCCAGCCCTGAGCCTGGCTTCTGGCTGAGCGGTGCTCCCTGTCCCCCGGTGGGAGTGCATTTTTTTTCCTGTGGGCGTGCATTGACCATCAGGGGGCAGTTCCTGCATTGAGTATCTGCGCCCTTGTGGTCAGCGTGCATCATAGTGACCAGTCGTTCCACTGGTCATTCCACCATTTGGTTGATTTGCATATTAGGGTTTTATTATATAGGATTTTTCAAAGTAAGTACATATAATGCCTGGTTTGTCAAAATATGTCCTTTTTTTGTTTTTTATTTTTCCTTTTTCATAAATCAGGACCCTTGCAAACTTCTATTTCACTGGTCTTTAAAAACAAACAGACTTTGGATTAAGTTATTTTTCTGAAATTTTTTGTTGTACATTTTTCATTTCATGAAATTCAACTTTGATCATTATTCCTTCTCTCCCCCTAGTTTCTGCAGTTTGCTTCCCCCCCTTTTTTTTTACTTCCTTATGGTGACTTCCTACTTTTATTTTTCCTGAATAACAAACTAATTTAAGCTATAAGATGTCCCTCTGAGGTCAGCTGTGTCTCTCATATTTGTTATAAAGTTTTCTCCTCACTGCTTCTTAGGTAACCTATGATTTCTCTTTTTATTTTGTTTTTGTCCAAAAAAATTTATGGGAGTGTGTTTCTTTGTTCTTAAGTAGTAAGAGGTTTATAGTGGTCTCTTAACAGACTCTGTGGTCTTAGAATCTCATTTATTAGGTTTTTCTTCATAGCTAAATAATGAACACTATTTTGTGAAAGTCTTACCAAAACCATATAGCTTCTATTTGAGAGTTATTAGCTGAGGTTCACCGCAATTATTTTGTTTGTGTATTGTGTTAGACAATTTCTTCAAGCGTTACTTAAGCTTTGTCTACTATATCTGTCCATTTTTGAAGAAGGTATATTAGATTTTGTTACAAATATGCTTTTATCACAATTTTGTCTTGCATATTTAGCTGCTATATTTTTGCTGCATAGAGGTACAAGACTTATTAAGTTTCTTTTTATGATTATTCAATGTCCTTTGTTTTTACTAGTGCTTAACCTTAAATCCAAAATTATTATTTTAATATACTATGACATTAATTATATATTAATTATACTATATATTAATATATTGCCTTTTCTATTTTCTGCTTTTATAGGGTTTTTGGTAGGTGTTTTATTAGTTTTATTTTAATATTGCTTTTAATATTTGCTTTTCACCCTTATTTTTACATTCTCTATATTGATTCATTTTAAGGTGATTAATGTAAATAGTGTATAACTGGGTTTTGTATCACAATACAACATAGCAGTCACTTCTAATAATAGCATTTGGTCCATTTGAATCCACCATAAAGGCTAATACACTTGGTTATATATCTTCTATCTTACTTTATGATTAGTAAATATTTCAAATTGTTAGTTCTTCTTTTAAAAAAATTTCCCTGGTTCTGTTAGTTTGTTCCTAATTATTGTTTTTAAATTTTGTAAATTATACCACACTTTTTCTATTAATATTATATTTTATAATTTTCTATAATTTTTTAAAGCAAAGTTACCAAATATTTCCACCACCAGAATGTAACATTTCACTCTTAAAGGTAAATTGCTTTCCCCACCAAAAAAATGCTTTTTCCCTTATTATTTCCATGTATATAATCATGTTTTCTTTTGAGATAGTCTGTCTACTTGACCTTCTAATTCTTAAAGTTGATTCTCAACTGGGACCATCTCATCTTTAATCCATTAATTGTTTAGTTATGAAATCATGCTTTTAGGTCAAGACAGTTACGTACTCTTTTTCATTTACTATTTCAACATAAACATCTCTTCCACCAGGGTTTTCCCTTCCTCTAGGCTGTTTTGTGTCACTTCTGACCACTCTTCTTCTCTTTGACTATCTGAATAGACTTCTGTTTGGATGGAAATAAGCAGAGGCAGTAATTAAATGTCCTTACAGGTTGTGAAAGGTAGAATGGTTGCTCAACCTTTAAATCAGAAAACCTGCTGGTCTTTGCTGGGGTCCTCAGTCTGCCTCTGGAGTGAGGAACCAACCCACCTGTTCTGCTCTTTCTTGACCTCATAGAGTCCAATGGGACCCTGCACCATCTCATGGAATTAAGGCTTACATCAAGGTCCTCATATTTTTCTGAGCCAAGCTCTTTTCAGGCAAGGTCTTCTGCTTTTTGTCCTCACCCCAAGCTGCTTGACAGTTTCCTAAACACACTCCCAGACCAGGGGAAAGACCTACAGTCTTTCCTTCTAACAAGAGTCCTAGAAACCAAGCCTCAACTGCATCATGGCACTCATAGGTCCCAGTAGCCATCAGGAGAGGCACTAAATTAGGACTGTGAGTAAAGGGGAGTATCTTCACTCAAATAGACTGTCATTGTCTTGTTTTACTCGTTCCCTATACACTAAACAATCTTTTGAGTATCCATTTTAAAAGTCTAGTACCTTTAAACTAAAGTCCTGATTCTACTCTCCTTCTGATCCACCAGCCACCAAGCCTAGCTTCACAGGGATCCTCTGCAGGTTTCTTAAACCTACTGATTTCTGAGACCCACCCTGAGCTCATCCATCAGAGCCTCCAAGAGATACATAATTATAATTGTCACTTCCCACTGGGTAGTTTCATCTCCCAGATTAAAATAAAGCTCTTTGGGTAAAGAACAGTGTTATATAACACTTTAGATAGTCTATGTAACATCTCAGAGGGCCCAGGACAATGACAAGTACAAAACATGAACTCACTGGTAAAACAGATAGAAACTTGAATAAATTCCTGGGTAAAATGAGTGATAGATATAGAAATAAAAAATTGTAACATAGAACAGTCAGTAACTCAGCAGAGGCAGGCTGAAGGTGGTGTGGTAACCTGAAAGAGAAGTGGCTCCACCTGGTGAAGTTGCATTACAGAAGGGTCTCAGAGGAGGTGACCAGATAGGGCGAGGGGAAGGAAGGCAGCATTATCTAGATGGATGGGGCTCATTTCTGCATCAATAAAAGGTGCCACTACAAGTGTTTTCCTGTGAAGGGGGTGCTTTTTGTGCACAGTGACCATTATTTCTAGTTACCAGATTTTTTAAGTTAATACTCATAAAATTAGTATTACAAATGCAAAAAAACAATTTTCTATAAGCTTTAAGTTCAACTTAAAAATTTGAAGCTACTTACAACTTAGAACTGTGAATGTTAATAGTTAAGTAAGATTTCTAAGGAAAGCAATTGATTTTAGACTTGAGATATTGAAATGTGTAAGAGAAATTAACTAAGTTCTAAGTTGTAAGTAACTTAAGAATTTTAAGGTAAATATGAATTTTGGGTGGTGGGGAGACAATTCAACCCACAATTATGGAAAGCCTGGTGACTATCTGGTCATCCCTGATTAACAGATGAGTCAACAGACACTTAAGTTGGCTTGCTCTCCATTGCATTGGAATCAGCATAGCCTTGAAAATTTGTGGCCTCGAGTTCTGGATTGGGAGTGACCATTGGCAGTGAAACCTCGAGGAACAAAAACCATGGTCTTATTGTTTCTAGAAGCCTGGCAATGTCAGCCAGGCTCAATCTCAAGAAAGTACAGGGCCTTTCAAAGCCACCAGGTAGGCATTTTGTGTTACATGTATGTCATGTCCATCAGCAGGCAGCCAGGTTCCTTATCATTTATGTCATTGTCACATTGAGATGCCACTGTCACAGACCCAATGGAAGAGCCAAGGTTTTATAATTCTGATTACTGAGCCTGTGTAGACACACCTAAACACTGAGGAGCACTAAATGCAATAAAACCATTAGGTCATACCTTGAACAAAAAATAAAATTGGGACTCTTCATTCCTAAAAACATAATAAAAATAAATAAAATATATTGCTTAATTTCAACATAAAATTCATACATCAAATTTTCTTACTTCCAAATTATCTTAAGTACTGCATATACTTTGAATACCAAAATCATGTAGATTATCCCAATGATAACAGATCCCTTATGCTCAAAGTAAATATGTTTCCAGACATTGATTTACTTGTTTGTTTAAATTAAAATATTCCAAGAATCAGAAATCTATTCACCTATAAAGCAGTTTGCTATTCTAGTGAACATGGTAGTCCTCTACTGGTGAGTTCTAAAACACAAATTAAAATATAAATTAAGTTCTAAAACATATGCACACTCAGTAATTTTACTAGGACCATGGACCCACTTGCTGAGCCCTCTTTATAATGAAAACAGTTGATTATTTCTAAAACTTAAAACAAATCCTCTTATTTCAGTCTCCAGCCCCCTTTTAGTCACATCTAACTTCATTCAATAAATCTTTCTTCTAGCCTGAAGGAAGTTGTATTTTTTTTTTATATGTTTACTGTCTGGTAGGCGACCCATACCTTGACTGAAGTGGCAATGCTATCATGCTAATGACAAAAATGACAAGCATGGTTTAAGTTTCAGCAAGCATAGCCTGAACTCTAAACCCTTGCCTCCCTGGGAGGGAGTATACTTAAAAGCAAGTGACTTAGAATGACAAGTCATATGACAAGGTAACCAATCTCATTCTTCCATTAAAATCAACCAAATTACATGAGAAATTATATCATCATAATAAAGAAAATATTTTGAATGATACTGGATGTTGAGCTTGCATAAGAGAATGTTTAGTTCCATGTGATATCTGAGAAAGAAAAGTTGAAAAAAATCCTTTATCACTTGCTTATGATATCAAGGGAATATACTACCTTCCTGGAAATAATTTGAACTTTATCGGTTTTTCCGCCATCCATGAGATTTTGCTTTACCCACCACACATCTATTTTTCCAGGAGATCTAAATGAATTCATCATTGACATCTAAGAGAGCATTTGTAAATTTTACTTTTCAAAGGTTTCATGGAATATACTAGTTAGAACTGTTTTCAGGTTCTGGATTAATTATTAAGTAACTAGAGGCCTGATGCATGAAATTCATGCATGGGTAGGGTCCCTAGGCGTGGCTGGCAATCAGGGCTGATCTGTGGGGCAACTGGCAGGGCAATCGGGGGGCCACCCCGCTAGCACCCACTTTGGATGGCCTGGGACCTGCAGGCTGGGGCAGCTCTTGCATTTAGCATCTGCCCCCTGGTGGTGAGTGCACATCATAGCTACCAGTCATTCTGCCGTTTGGTTGATTTGCATATTGGGCTTTTATTATATAGGACTAGAGGCCCGGTGCATGAAATTTGTGCATGGGGGTGTTGTCCCTCAGCCCAGCCTGCACCCTCTCTCAATCCAGGACTGCTGGCTCCTAACTACTTGCCTGCCTGCCTGCCTGATCACTCCTAACCACTCTGCCTGCCTACCTGATCACCCCAACTGCCTCTGCCTCAGCCCCCACCACCGTGGCTTCATCTGGAAGGACGTCTGGAATGACGTCCAGAAGGTCGTGCGGCTGTCCAGTCTAATTAGCATATTACGCTTTTATTATTATAGGTACTATGCAAAATTTTGAGTTATTCTTCTCATGCCACAAATAAACAAGAAATACTGGAGAAACCACAATGGTGTGTGTGTTTAAACAATAATTACTCAAGGATTAGAGTTTCTAAATCCCACTATCACCTTCCAGCTGTCACCCTCCTCCACCAGCCTCATAGACCAGTAGGGTGCTAAGCAGTCCTGGACAGAAAATTGGATTTAAGCAACAATGGACTTATTTTCCACTGCACTGAAATACCAACCCACGACACTGGTGTCTTCTATGGTTATGGTTTATTGAGATTATTTTTCTGTTTTTATTTCCCTGATAATCACTAAAGGCTCTAGTTAGACTTCTTCTTTGAGTCATAGGTATAATATTGCATTAGTGTTAGGGACCCAAAGTCACAAGATTAAGAATTATGAGGGCCCCTGTTGTAATAGTCACAGTATCTGAACTGGAATACATTTAAATTGCTAATAATTATTATGATAATTAGAATTTGGAAAATAGTTTTAGTTGTGAGACTTAGGGAATTATTTGCATACTGACTACTATCTTGTGGGGAGAAGGAATCTTTTAGAAACTAGAAATCAGTATCAAGTGGAAAGAGACAGAAAATAAGCAGAACATCCAATAATATGAGGTCACTGATGAGAATGTACATGTTTAATCCTCCAACAAAGCAATTTCTGATATCATACATTGGATAAAAGTGATACCAACAATACCTGGGCTCCCTAGCTGTTTTCGCTGTACATATTCTTATTCTTTTATTTTTTTAAATTATTTTTTAATATATATTTTTATTGATTTTTTTACAGAGAGGAAGAGAGAGGGATAGAGAGTTAGAAACATCGATGAGAGAGAAACATCGATCAGCTGCCTCCCGCACACCTCCTATTAGGGATGTGCCCACAACCAAGGTACATACCCTCGACCAGAATCAAACCTGGGACCCTTCAGTCCGCAGGCCGATGCTCTATCCACTGAGCCAAACTGGCTAGGGCCTTATTCTTTTAAATGGAATAGCCTCTTGACCCCTCAAATACCCTGAAGCCAATTAATTTCCTTACCTATTGGGAAAAAAACCACACCATTTTTATTTAAAAAGAAAGAGGAGATCTGTGAGTAAGTGAAGTTACTCCTTTGGGCCATTTTACACTTGAAAAGGTAGAGGTCAGCATCTATGTTGTTGCATGAAATCCTATATAATAAAGAAGTAATATGAAAATTGACCCTCATACCCTACAAGATGGCTGCCTATGACCAGGCCGGCAGGGGGGTTAGTGAGGGATGACCAAATGACTGAACAAGCAGGCTGTGTGGGGTGACCAGGCTGGCAGGGGGGGCAGTTGGGAGTGACTAGGTTGGCAGGGTGGGGCAGTTAGGGGCAACCAGGCCAGCAGCGGGGGGCAGTTAGGGGAAACCAGGCTGGCAGGGGGGGAAGTTAGGGGTGATCAGACTGGTACGCAGAGGCAGTAAGGGGCAATCAGTCAGGCAGGCAGGTGAGTGATTAGGATCCAGTGGTCCAGGATAGTGAGAGGGATGTCTGACTGCCAGTTTAGGCCTGATCTAGTTGATATAATATTACATTAGGGTTAGGGACCCAAAGTCACAAGATTATGAATTTTCACTGTACATATTCTTATCCGGGATCAGGCCTAAACCGGCAGCAAGACATCCCCCAAGGGGTCCCAGATTGGAGAGGGTGTAGGCTGGGCTGAGGGGACCCGCCCACTGTGCATGAATTTTGTGCACCAGGCCTCTAGTTATATCATAAAATACATATTGTAATTCCTTCTTTTCCCAAGTTATAATCCAGGTGATTCTAGGTTCATAGACACAAAACAGAGATTGGAAAGTCAATCTTCCAAGAGCACTTACTGAGATACTATTGGCTCCATCACATCATAATAAGTGCTACAATGTTGGTTATAATTTGAGATAAGGATTGTCTCTACGTTTAGAGTCCCCAAGATCCAGAATGAGACAAGACAGATAAGTAAAATATTATCACTCACAAAGGCAGCCTATCCATACAAGTCCATATCGAATTCTTGCCAGCTTCTCATTTTTATACATATATACACACTAGAGGCCTGGTGTACAAAATTCGTGCACGGGGGGGAGGTGTCCCTCAGCCCAGCCTGCACCCTCTCCAATCTGGGATCCCTCAAGGGATGTCCGAATGCCCTTAAACGGGCAGTCGGACATCCCTCTCACAATCCAGGACTGCTGGCTCCCAACTACTCGCCTGCCTGCCTTCCTGATTGCCCCTAACCGCTTCTGCCTGCCAGCCTGATCACTCCCTAACTGCTACCCTGCCAGCCTGTTTGCTCCCAACTTCCCTCCTCTGCTGGCTTGGTCACCCCTAACTGCCCTCCCCTGCAGGCCTGGTCCCCCCCCCAACTGCTCTCCTCTGCAGGCCTGGTCCCCCTGCAACTGCTCTCCCCTGCAGGCCTGGGTCCCTCCCAACTGCCTTTCCCTGCAGGCCTGGTTGCCCCCAACTTCCCTCCTCTGCCGGCTTGGTCACACCCCTAACTGCCCTCCCCTGCAGGCCTGGTCACCCCTAAATGCCCTCCCCTGCAGGCCTGGTCACCCCTAACTGCCCTCCCTTACTGGCCTGATCGCCCACAACTGCCCTCCCTTGCAGGCCTGGTCCCTCCCAACTGCCTTCCCCTGCTGGCCATCTTGTGGTGGCCATCTTGTGTCCACATGGGGGCAGGATCTTTGACCACATAGGGGCAGCTATCTTGTGTTTTGGTGTGATGGTCAATCTGCATATTACTCTTTTATTAGATAGGATAGAGGCCTGATGCATGGGTGGGGGCCAGCTGGTTTGCCCTGAAGGGTGTCCCGGATCAGGGTGGGGGTTCCCTTGGGGCATGGGGCTGCCTGGGCGAGGGTCCTGTGGTGGTTTGCAGGCGGCCACGCCCCCTGGTGACCCAACCAGAGGCCCTGGTATCTGGGGTTTATTTATCTTCTACAATTGAAACTTTGTAGCCTGGAGTGGAGCCAAGCCTTCTGCTTGCTCCAGGGCGGCAGCCATTTATTTTGGGATTTATGTATCTTCTATAATTGAAACTTTGTAGCCTTAAGCAGAGGCCTGGGCAGGCCAGGGTGTGTGGAAATCTTTGCTTCCTCCATCGCCGGGGGCAACCCTAGCCTCCTGCTCTTTCTAGCTCCGTGGCTGCTGCCATTTCTGTTTGGGTTTATGTATCTTCTATCATTGAAACTCTGTAGCCTTGAGTGGAGGCCTAGGATGGCAAGGGCAGGCGGAAAGCTTGGCTTCCTCCATCGCCAGGGAAACCCAAGCCTCCCTCCTGCTCTCTGTGGCCGTAGCCATCTTGGTTAGGTTTATTTGCATATTCGCTCCTGATTGGCTGGTGGGCGTGGTTTGTGGGCGTGGTTTGTAGGTGTAGCGGAGTGATGGTTAATTTGCATATTACTCTTTTATTAGATAGGATAAACACACATTGGTAGGAAAAACACATTTGTCCCATGAGAGATAAGAACATTGAGATCAAATCTGCTGAGTCAGTAACATTCCCAGGACATAAAGCAGGTCTGAATAGTGCTCCACAGGACAAAAATGTTTGGCAGGAGGGAGGATGTTTGTGGCACCAGAGATGGTTTCCATCCATTTAGCTGCTGTTATCTAGTACATATTTATTGTTAAAAGTTCAAATTCTTTTTACATCATTAGCCCGAAAAAAAGTCACAGTGCATAGCAAGTGTCCTGGACAAATGATGTGAGAGTTGACAGGTGGAAAATTGGAAACTCATGTAATGAAATGATTTCAATCCCTTGAGTCTGTCAACATGGTTTAGAAACCAGTTACTTGTAAAATCCATACAAACATCAAAAATTCAGGTCAGGCCCTGACCAGGTAGCTCAGGTGGTTAGAGCATTGTCCCAATGCTCCATGGTTGTGGGTTCTAGCCCTGGTTAGGGCACATACAAGAATCAACTAATGGATGCATTGGTGGGTGGAAGGACAGGTCAATGTTTCTCTCTCTCTCTCTCTTCTCTCTCAAATCAATAATTAAATTAAAAAAAATGTTCAGGACTGATGGCCTGTGGGCTAGCTATTTGAGAAGGTATCGTGGCTATTCATGACATGGGCACTCAGACATTGGCTAGTCTCTGTCAATGTCCCTGACCTCTGAGGTCTTGCACTGATCCAGCCTTCATAATGGGCTTATTCAAATTTTCATCCTATATCACTTCTCCCTCATGATGCCTTTTGAAGCTGACTAGCCATTCTGTAAAATAACAGTTTCTCTCACTGCCCAGAAACTTCCTCTTTCAGATTTCCACAGAGTCCCCAGTTCTGGAACCTGAGAGTCTGGGACACTTGCCTATAGCCATTATGGCACGGCACACTGGTAAAGAGTACTGCTTTGGACCTTAATTTTTATATCTTTCCTAAAGTAGGTAACATAAGAGTAGCCACTTAAATATTTGTTGAATGATATACTAGTAGGTAGAAATAGCAAAATACTTGCTTTTAATATATATTTAAGTACATATTTAAAAGAACCAAAATCAAAGCCTTAGTAAATGTTGATTTGTTAGACATTTTAGAAAATTAATAAAATTCTTAATATTTTTTAAAATTTTGACTAATGAATTATTTTATTTTCAGATATATATGCATGCAGTTTCATTTTATTATAACTTAAGCCTTGTCTGTATACAGTAATCAAATAAACTCTTTCACTGTAAAAAAACAAAAACAAAACAAAAAAAGAAGTACTGCTTTGCATTTCAATGGGTTTGAAGCTCAGGCTTCCACTGGCAGCTGTGGAAGCCTCTGAGAGCCTCAGTGTCCCATCTTACTGGCTGCTCTTTGGGTGTAAGAGTGATGACATATATAGTGTTTGTCACTGTGCTTAGTGTGTAGAAATTTCTAAAAATGGCAGCATCTGTGTTGCTGTTTTGCTACAAACCAACCTATCATATCCTCTCTGAGTAGGGAGACCACACATCCAGATTTTTCCTCAGCAGTCCTACTGTTTCAACGTAATTATTAACAGTATTCCTTTTGCTCTTAAAATATCCAAATTTGAAGGATCTATTGCCTCTGTAACTGAACTTTCTAAGCTGAGGAGACTTTTTCCCATCATGTTGTACCAGTGTAGAAGGTATGATTACATTTCTATGTGGAATCTAAAAAAACAAAACAAAGAAAACAAAAAACAACTCAGAGACCTAGAGACAAGCAGATGGCTTCCAGAAGGAAGGAGGTCATGGGATGTGTGAAAAAAGTGAAAAGAATAAGGGGCACGTACTTCCAGTTATAAAATAAATAAGCTATGGAGATATAAAGTACAGCACAGGAAATGTAGTCAATAATAGCTATGAATGGTGACAGATGGTTACTAGACTTATTATGGTGGTCACATTGTAAGGTATATAAATGTATAATCACTATTTTTTACACCAAAAACTAATATAATATTGCATGTCAACTGTAGTTTAATTTAAATAAAAGAAAGAAGACAACCAATGGTGTTTTTAAAGGAGAAAAAAAAAAACAAGTATAAAGAGTAATACACACAAAGTCTAAAATGCCAACTCAAATTATAAACTAGGTATTCCCAAGATGAACTTTGAAAGCAAAGAGAATTAGTGTACCTAATTGATTTAAGCTTTCAGGAAACCTTTGATAATCTTCTCATCAAGAAGTGTTGGGTTGTGTGTGTGTGTGTGTGTGTGTGTGTGTGTGTGTGTGTGTGTATCATTATATACTAGTGGCCCGGTGCACAGATTCATGCACATTGAAAGTAAATTAATTAGAAGATTCATGTGGTTATTCCGTTACTGCAAAAAATTACATATCAAAATAGTATCTATAACGATAAAAGTATAATGTGCTAATTAGACCAGATGGCTGAACAGTGGAATGGCCATACGAATGACCTTCCTGATGAAGCTGGGGCTGTGAGGGCTGAGGCAGCTATCATGGCTGCGAGGGCCAAGCCCCTTGCACAAATTTTGTGTATTGGGCCTCTAGTATATAATATCTATACTAATAAAAGGATAATATGCTAATTAGACTGGGTCGACCAGACATCTTCCAGATGTCTGACTTCCTTCTGGACAGTTAGGGGGCATCCAGACCAGCAGGAGGAGCAGTAAAGGGGTGACCAGGCCAGAAGGGGGCAATTAGGGGGTGACCAGGCTGGCAGGAGAGCAGTTAGGGGGCATCCAGGCTGGCAGGGGGGCAGTTAGGAGGTGTCCAGGCTGGCAGGGGGGCAGTTAGGGAGAGACTAGGCCAGCAGGGGACCAGTTAGGGGGTAATCAGGCCAGCAAGCAGAGACAGTTAGGGGTGATCAGGAAGGCAGGCACAGTGGTTAGGGGCAATCAAGCAAGCAGGCAGATGAGTGGTTAGGAGCCAGAGGTTCCAGATTGCAAGAGAGATGTCTGACTGCTAGTTTAGGCCAGATCCTTCAGGGATTTGTACATCCCCTGAGGGGTCCCGGATAGGAGAGGGTGCAGGCCAGGCTGAGGTACCCCCCCATGCACAAATTTCATGCACCAGGCCTCTAGTCCTATCTAATAAAAGAGTAATATGCAAATTGACCATCACTCCAACACACAAGATGGCTGCCCCCAGGTGGTCAAAGATGACTGCCCCCATGTGGACACAAGATGGCTGCCACAAGATGGCCAGCAGGGGAGGGCAGTTGGGAGGGACCAGGCTTGCAAGGGAGGGCAGTTGGGGGCAATCAAACATGCAGGGGAGGGCAGTTAGGAGTGACCAGGCCTGCAAGGGAGGGCAGTTGGGGGCGACTGGGCCTGCAGGGAAGGGCAGTTTGGGGGGGGGGGACCCAGGCCTGCAGGGGAGAGCAGTCAGGGGGGACCAGGCCTGCAGGGGAGGGCAGTTAGGGGCAAACAGGCTGGAAGGGAAGCAGTTAGGCATCAATCAGGCTGGCAGGGGAGTGGTTAGGGGGTGATCAGGCTGGCAGGCAGAAGAAGTTAGGGGCAATCAGGAAGGCAGGCAGGCAAGCAGTTGGGAGCCAGTAGTTCTGGATTGTGAGAGGGATGTCCGACTGCCCGTTTAGGCCTGATCCTACCGGGGGCGGGGAAGGTCCCAGATTGGAGAGGGTGCAGGCTGGGCTGAGGGACACCCCCCGGGCACAAATTTCGTGCACCGGGCCTTTAATTTTATTATTATAAAATTAAAACACGCATGCTATTGGTGCCAGCAAGAGCTTTATATGTATCGCACATGCACGAGTCAACATTTATTTCTAAATTGCCAGTGCACATAATATGTACCAGGCAGTTGGTTGGTCAGACAGACGTATGGTCAGTCACTTAGCCTTTAATATATATAGATAGGTGTAGCTTACATGGTAAGTTGATCCGATGGATTAATTATTTATTGCTTTGTGCCACATTAGTCCAAAACACAGTAGCTTAAAACTATAGTTATTAGCTCACAGTTTCTGTGCCTCCCGAGTAGATGTGGCTTACATGGGTGTGTCTAGCTCAAGTGATTTAATAAGGCTGCAGTCAAGCTGTTGGCCAGGGCTAGTCACCTAGAGGCTCAAATGGGCAGAAGGGCCCTCTTCCAAGCCACTCACGTGGCTGTTGACAGACCTCAGAAGATACATTTCCAAGCTCACGTACATGGATTTCCTCACAATGCGGCAACTAGTCACCCATGTCCAGCAATTCCCAAGGACAGCAAGAGAGAATACACCCAAGAAAGAAGTCACAATCACTTTGAAATCTAATCTCAGAAGTGACATGTCAATAATTTTCCCATTGTTTCTCCATTAGAAGTGATTCACAAGGTCCACACA
This sequence comes from Plecotus auritus, assembly GCF_963455305.1. Classification (NCBI taxonomy): domain Eukaryota; kingdom Metazoa; phylum Chordata; class Mammalia; order Chiroptera; family Vespertilionidae; genus Plecotus; species Plecotus auritus. The sequence continues at coordinate 116,619,920 of NC_137772.1, forward strand.
TACTAAAAAGAAAAAGATTGCAGAGACATAAATATTTGGCAGTGGGAATATGGGGCCATGTGAGGGAGTTTACCTGTTACCACCCAATTCCCAAACCCCTTTCTCTGAAGCCTTATTTCAGCTGGGAGGAACCGTGTTGGAGTTCTGACTGAGGAGCCACAAGCCTAGTCTCCCCTGTCTCCCTGGGGACTTGGTAGTCTTGCTGATGCAGTCCATGTTTCTTCCTTACTGACTCCACTGTCATGTGGACTTGACAGCTGAAAATGTAGCATCCATGTGGCAACCAGAAGGAAAAGGAGAGAAAAATTAAATCACCAGTGGCCCTCATGTCACTGAGGTGCTGAACAAACACCAGCCAACACTTACCTCTGGACTGCTTGCTTTGTGAGAAAAGCCTCTATTTATTTAAGTCACTGCATTTACGTTTTCTGATACTTGAAGTATAAAAGTATCCCTGTAGCATGAAACAAACCATAGGCATAAATGTGACTTTGGAGAGAAATGAAGAACCTGGGATGTGACTTACATATAGCAGAAATTTTACTAATTTTAATAGGCATTCTGATTACTAATTGTAATGGGCATTCTCATAAAAGACAGTTTTTTGTCTTTTTCTTTTCTTTCTTGGTAGGCTTATAAAATTAAAAAACTTCTTTCACTTCTCTTCATCCCTCTGTCTGACAAATGGATTCCACCAAACCTCCATATATTAATGAACAGAAAAGAAATGAACAAAAACACTGACCTGGTTGCTGTGACAGGCTAAAGATAGTTCCAGTTCTCTGCTGCCTCCTATCATGAAGTAGAATCCATGTTGGATCTTGGCTGGCCTGTGACTTCCAATGACCAAGTGATGAGAAGAAGTAATGTTTTTGCAATTTTGCCATAGTTTTCAGAAGATATGGCAGCTTCTGTTTCTATTCTCCTAGGATTTAGCCACCAGGAAAGGCTGTGGAAGCCTAGGTGAGGGGCTCTTGGAAAGCTTTGGGAACAAGAGGTCAGCTGTGTGCTCACAGAATGCCAGGCCAGACCATGGCTAAACTACTGGGAACCACATAATCATGGGAAACAGTGAAACATTGTTTAAGTTATTAGGTTTTGGGAGGGAGGAGTTGTTTTGTTTTATTTTTCGCTTAGCAATAGACAACTGTGACTGCTAATGAGTGGGGCCATGGCATGCAGAGACTGGGTAGACAAGATCAAAAGAACAACAAAAAAAGAAGCAAACTACGTACAAATTGAAATATAATATTGAAGAGTTACAGATCCCAACAAAGAAGAACATTTTAAAGTGGCAAATTCCAATATAATTCAAGTATAAGATAAAACAAAAATTAAGAATTAAAAATGTTAGTGTTAACTTTCCTAAATAAAAGCTAGTGTGGACATCCACATTCTAGGGTAAATTTTTCAAATTTAAACCCAGTTTATGGAAACAGCCAAAAAGCGGCAGAAAATGGGCTCTCCTGTGTGTATATGGGACAGACATCTCTGGTTATACTTTCCTAAATTTTACAAGAGTTAAAATCATTGACTTTCTCAAAGGTTCTCAGTGAGCTCAACTCAACTTTCACTCATGCACTGTGAATACACATAATAAATGCAGCCTTGGTTCATTCTGTTTTAGCTTCATGATTTTAATATAAATAAAATATCTTATGGTAGAAAGTGTTTTGCCTTAATTTATATCACACCAAGAAACTACTTCAAGCCTGAAAAAGTTTTACTGCCCTGTCCAATATCTCAGTCACTAGTTGTGTGTGGTTATTTAAATTCACATTAATTAAAATTCAATGAAATTAAAAATTGAGTTCTTCATTCACAATAGCCACATTTCAAATGCCCTATTTGAGACAAGTGGCTACAGTGTTGGGCGGCACAGATAGAGGACATATCCATCCTCACCGAAGTTTTACTGTGCAGCTCTGGTAGAAAAATGCTGTCCTCCAAAAATATCCTGTTGATTTTATTATTGGTTCAGAAGCCATGTTGAATTCTACATTTAAAAACAGTTCATATAAGTCAACAATCTCTAGAGGATTTTAAAGCATCCTGAATTTCACAGGGCCAGTACACAACCCAAAATTACTTGACATCCGAAAACCTGACAATTTTCTAGGGATAAGACAATCAACAGATGCCCAGACTTGGAATTACAAAAGATGTTAAAGCAGCTGTTATAATCATCTTTATGAGGGAAAAATTAACAATCTTGAAGTGATTTATAAAAATAAACAACCTTAACAATAAAAAAGTAAAAAATAAATATATAAACAACCTCAGAGGGAAATAGAAATTGTGTTAAAATGGAAAATTCTAAATGAAAAAATAAAATGAAAAAACTCACTGGATGAGTTCAATAGTAGAACAGAAATGACACAAAATTAGTAAACTTAAAATAGATTAATAGAAGTAAAACATATGGGGGAAAGCTAGGAAAAAATAACAGAGTGGGAGACTCGGGAAAATTCCATGAATGTACTGCCTTCATGTCCATGAACATTCACACAGAAACCTGTATGCAAATGTGTGAAGCGGCTACGTTCATAACCACCCAAAATCAGAAATGACACACATGTGCCTCAGCTAGGATTGGAAACAAACTGGTTTATTCATACATTGGGATCCTCAGTGATGAGAAGGAACTCACCATGTACTGATACATATCTGATGGGCTTCACTAATCCATCCAGTGTGGGTGAAAGAAGGGGCTCAAATGCTATGTCCTGTGTGATTCCATTTACATGACATTCTGGAAAACACAAAATTGTGGAAATGAAGAATAGATCAGTGGTGCCAGAGAATTGGGATGCAAGGAGTGGTTTTCTGAAAGGGGTACAAGGGAATTGGGGGAAGGGAATCATTCTGTATGTTGACACAGCTGTGCATTTGTCAAAACTAACTTTAATGTGTGATGTGTTCTGTTGGGCATGTTGGGCAGTGTTGAGCTTGACTGCATTTGAACTGAGAATGAAGCCAGCACTTGTGATTCAGAGTTCAGGGGATACAGTCAAGGGACAACAAGCTTATCATGAGACATGGGGTAAGCAGTGCCACTTTCACCCAACAGGGACTAGAGATCTTCTGAGGATGAAAGAGAAGTAGAGGAGCTTTTACACAGAAGGAGAGGAATTAGTAACCCCACATGTGGTCTGATGCTTCTTAGGACATTATCCACTGAGCAGTGCCCAGGCACTTGCTCATCTCCCAGGGTAACTTCCAGCTTCCACCCAATGTCATCAAGAAGTTATATGCTTCTCTCATTTTTTTCATTCACAAATTTCACAGTAATGTGTTGAAAATGAATTCCTTTTCTCTAAAAAAAGTGATGTACTTTTCACAGCTTTCACATTATGGATCCAGTGTTGGAGAAGCCATAGAGGAGGCCATCAGGATTGTGGCCTCAGGAGCTATACTGCAGCCTTGGGCAGAATGACAGAGGACACAATTATGGAGTTCAACAAATCTACAGGCAGTGGTGTTTTCATTGTACATGGAATAAAGTGGCTCATGTGTAGATCTATGAGTAAATGAAACATTTCTACTATTTTAAGCCACTTTGTTTTGCAATAATTTCTGATACAGATGCAGTCAATGGAACCAGCTTCTTGGGTCCTCTCTACTAATTTCCAGGTACCTAGTGACCTCACGTTCTTCAGATATCTTCCAAATGACTTTCACACCATGTATGCTTTCCCCACAAGCTCCATGGAAACACTATCCCTGCACGTTCCTAAAAGCTTTGGTAGCATGTAAGAAGAAGAGAGGTCTTGTCACCTCCAAGTCACCATCTTCCCACCTCCCATTCTACTCATCTTATCCACAAACTAGGAAGCAGTGGCCAAGCGCGGCACCCTCAGCCTCAGCAAAGTTGGTGAATCTTTATCTCAGCCACCCAGAGCCACCAACAAGCCACAGCTGGGAAACCCCCAAGAGCCTGGCTAAGGTACCACTCTTTCTCCTTACATTGTAAAGTAAACTGTTTAGGATACTTAATGAAATACCCTTTCAAGTGTTAAAGAAACAGAAAGGGTTTTTTTTTTTTTTTTTTTTGAGAGAATGAAAATGTTTAATTCAGAGGTTTAGCAATCATGCTAAAAATTAAATTCCCTTTCATGACAAACAGATTTTGTGGGGAAAGGAGATGGGGACACAGAGTCACTTTATAAGTAAATTATTGGTCTTTATGATATTGAGATGACTGTCTGATAGATGGACACAACCAAGCTAGTGATCTGTGAGCCAGTAACTAAAAATAAGTATTTGACAGAATTCCACTACCCTGCTTGTTCTTTGGGTTTTAATTTCCTTTATTTTTACTGAATTCAGTCAAATGGGTTTGAATATGTCAACACGATTTGAGAATATATCTTCACAAGACCAAAATTAATCACGAATCACTAATTCAGAGGGGGAAAAAATAGAAAACCAGATGTTCCTGAGCATGGCATCATAGTTTCACTGGGTCACTTGTAGGTTGAGGCAGAACCTCATGGGGCAGCAAAGACAAAAATGTCCCATTATAGAAATCCACAAACCACCTCTAAGTCCCCTTTCAAATATTTTCTAGCATAATTTTCAGAAGATCTTGATAAGACTGAAAAATTCTAGTATTTTAAAACTTAAATTGAACATGCTCCAACTTTGAAACAAAATTTGTGACAGAATCAAAAAAGCAAGAAGATTGATATTAAACAGATTATTGTCATTTTATAACTTTTCATGACAGTAAATGGCCTGGTAAGCTATGATTTCTACAGTTATGTGGGATGAGGGCACTTGAAAGTCTTCCCAAATAAAGTATAACTTGCCTCTAAGGGAAGCAGCAAATTCTCCTGGAAGTCATCACAGGATTAAAATGGAGATCCTGACACCATGGGATAAGGGAAAGCCACCATCTCCTGGACCAGTTTCCCCAATTGATAAGTAAAAATAATATTTGCTGTGCTGATTTTACAGTGATACAAGAAAAGAAATCACTGTTAGTTTATTGGAAGAAAGACATTTTAAGATTTAAAAATAAAAACTTTTATTCACAGTATAAAATATACTACACATTATAGTTGTTCCTGTTTTAAAAGAAGCCCATGACAAAAACCTTTGGATTTTCAGTTTATCAGGTTATCTGGATGTCTGCATATGTGTGTATATGTGGTGCTTGTAAGAGTTTTGGTTTTCTTGACTTGCAGAAGCAGCACCAGCTGATGTCAAAATCTGTCAAAATTGTTTAGGTATGTGAACCATCACCATAATTCAAATAAAACAGTGTGTTATAATGAGAAGAGGTAACAAGAGCCTGAGAAATGGGAAGCGTTCTTTGATTTGGCCTATAGAAGAAAAATAAAAATTTAATGCCGCCATGTACTGTAGAAACCATTGTGCACAATGCAGTGCTCATCTCAAGAGTCAAGGGAACTTGTCACTTCTCAGAAGTTTCCTCAAGGGCTTTCAAGAGTTTAGAATGAAAAACACCACCTTTTACTAAGAACCAGCTTTAGCTGTCAGCTAAGGAGCTATTGAAAAATGAAGGTTTACCATGTCATTCATCTGGGAAGACCCAGAGTTTTTCAGCAATTGAGCAGATTTGTTTCTACAATGCATGGTGGCATTAAAATTTTCTTCTTCCTCTATAGGCCAAATCAAAGAATGCTTCCCATTTCTCAGGCTCTTGTTATCTCTTCTCATTAGAAAATGCTGTTTTCTTTTAATTCTGGTGATGGTTCACATACCTAAACAATTTTGACAATTTTTGACAGCAACTGGTGCCGCTTCTGCAAATCAAGAAAACTTTCAGGTTCTGGAGCTGGAGCAATTATGATCATTAAAAGTACTGAAAAATTCTTTACAAAAATAAAGGTAGTGCAGCTGAGGCAGTACTTATGAGAATTAGAGACAAATGGGGCAGGAAAAGAGAGAGAAGAGGAGAGGAAGGGGAAAAGAAAAAGGGAAAGGGAGGATGGGCTCTATACCATAAAAGTGCTATTAACTTAGAATGTTTCTGACTTAAAATTCCGCCTCTCCTTCCTATTAGTTAAAGAGAGGTTCCCAGACCTCAGTGGGATGCTAAAAATGCACTGAAGAGCACTTTGTGAGATGTTAGTGATAGCATCTACCACCACCACCAACTTATCTGAGTGGAGGAGTGGTTAGTGGTATACTTGAAATCCACAGTTTCCATGTAGGTGAAGTTTCAACCTCAAAATATCCAAATTGTACAGCAGGTACTCCAATAACGTTGTTTAGTTCAACCTCATTTTATTATAACATTAACTAGAGGTCCGTGCATAAAATTTGGCCTGCACCCTTTCCAATCTGGGATCCCAATCGGGCCTAAACCAGCAGTCAGACATTCCTCTCACAATCCAGGACCTCTGGCTCCTAACCACTCGCCTGCCTGCCTGCCTGCCTGCCTGATTGCCCCTAACTGCATCTGCCAGCCAGCCTGATTGCCCCTTAACTGCTCCCCTGCTGGCCTGATTGCCCCCAACTGCCCTCTTCTGTTGGCCTGATCGCCCACAACTGCCCTCCCCTACCAGCCTGATCACCCCCAACTGCCCTCCTCTGCAGGCCTGGTCACCCCCAACTACCCTCCCCTGCCGGCCTGATCTCTCACAACTGCCCTCCCCTGCTGTGACCTGCCTCCTCCACCAGGCCCTGCCTCCACTGTGTGTGTGGCCATCTTGTGATGGCCATCTTGTGACTATGTTAGGGCATAATGCATGAGGGCGTGATGACCACCTAGGCTATTATTAGTATAGATGATGAAAAAGGAAAATTCATTCCCTGCTGGGGGCACAGTGTATATGTGGAGTTGGCACATTTCCCCATGTCCACGTGAATTTTCTACTAGGACTCAAGTTCCCTACCATGTCCCAAAGTTAAGCATGTGAAGTGAATGGCATGACTACACTGTTCCATCTGAGTAAGAGTAGGCATGTGTGAGTGGACCTGGACATTTTCGATACTGCAACAAGTACTGTGTTCCCCGAAAATAAGACATCCTCCGAAAATAAGACCTACTCACAGGTTTCCTTCTGAGTGAAATATAAGGTATCCCCCGAAAATAAGGCCCCAGGCTCTGTCTCAGAATGAAAATTAATTTACCGTAAACTGGTCGCTAGGGCCGCCCCGACTGGCGTCTAGCAACCAGTGACGTTACGCGGAGTCCTGATGTCACTGCTGTGTGGAGGCGGAGCGGAGGTTGGAGTGAGCAGTGAGCGCGGGGCGGGAGAGAGGAGGAGACTTTTGCAGATGCGTGTAGAAGAACAGGAGGATTAGAGCGGACGGGACGCGGCGAAGGTGGTGAGTGCTGGTCTGTCTCTGGTGATACTACCTGATGCTCGCGGCCACCTTCATGATGACTGAAGGTTCTCAGTCAGTGGCAGACCCTGCTCCAGCCCAGATCCAGGCCCCAGCAAGCCCAGTGACAGTCCCCAGGCAGGCCCCAGGGGGTAAATGTCTGATAAAGGGGTAGGGGGGATGTCTGGTGAAGGTGTTCAGTGGCACAGGGATGGGGGGAGGGAGGTCACTTAAAATGACACAAGAGGATCAGAGGGGGCAATCAAAATGACACAGGAGGATCAAAAGGGGTTACTAAAATGGTAATCCCCCCTCTGATTCTCCTGTGCCATTTTGATTCCCCCTTCTGATCCCCCCTGTGTCATTTTGAGTGATCCCCCTCCCCCACCTTGATACCCCAATTCCTTTTTTTTTTACCCCTATGGTAGAAATGAGTGCAAAAAGAAAAGCTATTCTGTGGAGTACAAGAAAGGAATCGTGGAAGACTCTTTGAGCCAAAATCTTACTGCTTTCTGCAAAGAGAAGATGTTGAGTATCCGATTGGTCTGAAAATGGCGAGCAGAGTATGGTAACCTCATTGAACAAGTGGACAAGGGAAATGCTAAAAAGCGGAAGTGGATCAGGTCGGCAACCATTATTTTCCGAGCTGGAAGACCTGATCTGTGAATGGGTTGTTGACAGGAGAGCAAAGGCTTTGGTTGTGAATAGGGCTCAGATTCAAGAATTTGCCCTTGCAATGGCACCACAGTTTGGCATAGCTCCCAAAGACTTCAAAGCATCACAACACTGGCTGGATAATTTCCTTCAGCAAAGTGAACTGTCTTTAAGAAGATCTACAACATTGTTTAGGTTGGAAGATACTCAAGTTATTAAGCGAGCACTTGCATTCAAGTCCTTTATTGATGATGCTGAATTCTCTAAATACAATCTTTCCAACATGATTGCTATGGATGAAACTGCAGTGTTTATGGGCCAATCATCTCAAACAACAATTGAACAGCGGGGTGCCTCTTTAGCGTACATTCCCTCCACTGCTTACAAAAGTGCACGTGTTTCCTGTATTTTGGCAATTCATCTGGATGGCACTAAAATCCCACCTTTAGTCATTTCTAAGTGCAAGAAGGAAAAGATTGAACGTGTTTTGGGCGTTTTTATTCTTGAAACTGAAAAAGCCTGAGCCACACAAGCAGTTATAAGGAAGTGGGTCGATTTAATGCTGCCACTTGTTATGCGAGGGAGCCAAAGAGGTCTGCTAGTCTGGGATGCAGCCAGCACTCACCGCGCTAAAGACATGAAAACATTTCTTCACGAAAGAAAAATAGATCAGATAATGATTCCCTCAGGAATGACGGCCTATCTCCAGACTCTTGATATTGCAATAAACAAGACATTCAAAGACAATTTGCGCATAGAAATTAATGACTACATTGAAAATAGAATGCAGAGAAATCAGCGTGGAAACTTTGTGAAACCTAAACTGCAAGAAGTTGTGACTTGGGTGAAGAATTCATGGGAGAAAATCACTGACAGTTGCATTGCAAATGCACTGCGAGCAGGCTACCTTGACAAGAAGTACTCATTTAAAGACAGTGCTATTGCTATACATGAGAGATTTGGTCCACTGATTCTGAAAGAAATGGAGTCACAAGAAATTCACCAGGAAATTCAGGAATTGTATTGTTATGATGATGTTCCAGAAGACGATGACATGATTGTCATTGAATAAATGAGTAAATTCTTAATACTGTAGGATTCACAGTTTGTCTGGTTTGTGTTGACAACTACGGTACTACTATACCGTATACAGGTAATAAATTTCCTTTATTTTCATTTAACAATAAATGTGTACCGTATTCTTCTTCATGGAAAAAATAAGACATCCCCTGAAAATAAGACCTAGCGTGTCTTTGGGGGCAAAAATTAATATAAGACACTGTCTTATTTTCGGGAAAACACGGTAGTTCCTCAGCCACAAGCTAGGGATAGAATTAATATAATTCTAGTGTTACCTAGTATTATAAAAGAGATATGAGAAGTCACCAACAATAATCACACAGCCAGGTAATCATATCCATCAATAAATTTACAAGTCCTCCATTTTTCAAAGAGCATTGCATAAGCTCATTTTCTATGTCTCATGTGGTCAATTAATCTCAGATTACTGCAGCAAGGATTTTGGCATTATAATAGTCTAAATATTAACCACAACTCTGTCATTTGAACTACTTTCACCCATGAGCTTGCACAGTTTGGATATTTCATTCAAACTTCACAGAAGGCAGTCATCTATGGCCTCCCCAACTTCACCATGGTTGTGGACTGTTTAGTTACAAATAAAAATAGAATTACTTAGCCCTGCTGGTTTGGCTCAGTAGATGGAGCATCAGCCTGCATGTCAAAGTGTCCAGGGTTTGATTCCAGTCAAAAGCAGGCACAGACCTTGGTTGCAGACTCCTCCCTGACCCAGGCCGTGGTCAGGGCTCGTGCAGGAGGCAACCAATCAATGTTTTTCTCTCACATTGATATTTCTCTCTGTCTTTTCCCTCTCTCTTCCACTCTCTCTATCTAAAAATCAATAGGAAAATATCCTAGGGTGATGATTAAAAAAAAAATTACTTAATGATAATCAGCACAGAGAGTCCCTGGAGCTTAGTGGAATATAAAACACCCTGGTTCAGCTTACAGGCAGAATTTATACCTGTAATACCTTCCCCAAGCTCTCCAAGCTGCAAAGTTCTACATGTGAAGTGGCATGCATTCCTAAGACATCAATTACTCCAGAACTAACCATGGGTGGAGATGCCATAGTTAACAAATAAAAATCTAGTTGAATTTGAATTTCAGATAAACAATGAATACTTTTTTAGTATAAGTGTATCCTATGCAAATAATCTTCTGGGTTTTGTTGTTGTTTTTTAAATTCTTTATTGTTGAAAGTATTACATAGGTCTCTTTCCCCCCCCACCTTGACCTCTCCCCACCCACTTCCTCCCAGCATAGTCCCTCATCCCACTACTGTCTGTGTCCAATGGTTAGATTTATATGCATGCATACAAGTTCTTTGATTGATCTCTTACTCCCGCTCCCATCTTTCTCTGCCATCCCTCAGAAGTTTGATGGTCTGAGACATAGAAACATCAAACAAACCATCAAATTTTTTATTGTTTATCCAAAAATAAAATTTAACTGGGTATCCTGGGTTTTATTTCTCAGCCCTTATTCTAACATTTAAAATAGTTTCTTATATATTCAGTGCTCATAACAAACTAGGTATATCTCAAACACTGAGGTCTTGGCATTATTAGAAATATAAAGATTAATTGATAAATGAAAAATTGAGTTACTTTATGCTAGTCTGAAGAATGATGGCTAATAACAGTAACAGCTGCTATTGATTGAGCACTTAGTTTCAGGCATTATTTTTACAATAAGGCAAATATTTTACCCCTATTTTATTGATAGCCCTCCATGGTCAATTTTGGCTCTCCAGGCACCACCTAAAACACTGAACTTTTAATCCAGTACTTAGGCAGCTACAGCCTTCTGTGCATGTTTGGAAGCAAGGCTAATGTTCCATCCAGTGTCACCATCCTAGCTGTGCCGAGCCAGCATCATTTTTCATGGAAACAGACTCTATACCAGTTGGTTATGCCATCATGATAGCTAAATATGTTGTGTCACCCCTTTGGAAGTATCTATACATGTGACATTCCACATATTTAAAATCTCAGGCAACCACATGAATTTTTACTTTTTTTTAACCTGATTCCTGGAGGCCCTACACTCCAGCTCCAATGAATTAAGCAGACTACATTCACAATTCAAGCTCCTTTGGGATGTATGTGCTGTTTTGTTTTGAGAAGGATAATTTGGACTTCTGGGGAAATAAGAAAGAGAACTCTCTCCCCAGACCTCCCTACCCCTAACCACTAAACAAAGACATTGCTATACCCATAGCCATTCCATCCTTAACCACAGAAAGGTCAACCCAGCAAGAAAAGGTGAAATAAATAAGTGTCCTCTTTACCCCAGGAGAAAAATTCTGGTGTTAGATTCCACACAGCTAGTGCTGAGATGAGGAAAAGAGTAGACAACACAATAACTGCATCTATTACATGCCACAACCCCAACTCTCCACTGGTTCTACCTTCACTCTAACATATAAAGGCAAATCACAAGGGAAGGAGCTACCTTCTCCACCATAGAAAATCTTCCCTTTAGGTTGCTCAGGCCACTCACACAGACTTGGATAAATTTAGAACCTAGTTGTCTGCTACAACTTGTGGAGTTCTGTACCATTTAAGAACTAGCAGGTGGTGGAGCCACTCACTCACCAGCGGTTAACAGCATATTCTATTCTAGTCTTGTCTTACCCTGACTGTAATGGTGTCAGAGAGCTTGACCTCTTGCACAGAAAGTGACATGTGTGGGATGAGGTCACATCTTTTCAAAACACCAGAAGGCTTCTGAATGGCCAGCATACAGTTCAGTTTGCCTGGCCGGCATGGTTTTCTGTGGGTGCACAACTCTCTAAATTGAGAAGGGGAAAATTATAGAGGAGAGGAGAGACAAGCAACTGGCTAAAAAAGAAAAAGGAAGAGGCCAAATCTTTTCTCTCTTTTCATAGCATTGCCACCTTCCTATAGTCCCAGGTAAGAGAAAACACAGCTTAAAAATTTTGCCATTTGTAAATGAGCAGAGAGTGTCCAATGAAGTGCTTTCTTAACTTCTGTCACAGAAATTATTGACAACTAAATGCCTTGGAAATTCATAACGGGGACATTACCATGCAACCTGTCTGCTTAGTCTTTATTGGAAGGTGCTTAATAGGATTTCGTGTTCAGCATTGTGAACTTTGAAATACTCAAGTTCAATTTCACCTGCAGAGCCCCATCTGTTCTTACTTCATACTCAGAATTTCCATCTGTTCTCCTTTAGGCCTGTCTAATGGGATGCCCAGTCCACCTTATGACTTTCCCAGATGCCGAATTCATGGAATTTTTATGACATTAAAAAATAATAAAAAAGTTGGTCTTATAAGTTACTTGTGTAAATTAATTCCATTGTACAATAGAGTTTCTTGAACAGTATTTTCCAGAATGTCTGTTAAGAGCGACTACAGGCATGCATGGAGACAGTTTACTGCTCATCTACAAGTTGATTTCAGGGACTATAATTAACAGAATGAGGTAAGACAGAGATCCATGCCCCAGGCCCTTCTTCCTAGTTGGCCAGCTCAGTTCTTTTTTAATTCCAAGCCCAAACCATAGAGCTTCTCTTGACTCTAGGCCAGCCGTGGGCAAACTACGGCCCACGGGCCAGATCCGGCCCATTCGGCTGTTCTATCCGGCCCGTGGAGCCGAAAGAGCGGAGGGTTCTCTTGCTCTCCCCTCCGCTCCTTTACTTTGAATTTATATTAGTTCACACAAACACTCCATCCATGCTTTTGTTCCGGCCCTCCAGTCCAGTTTAAAAACCCATTGTGGCCCTCGAGTCAAAAAGTTTGCCCACCCCTGCTCTAGGCTGAATGAGAGCAAGATGAATTTCACTATCATTTTGGTTGTCCAGCTTGCCCTGACCTAGCTTTCAGAGGAGCTAAACTTTGTGTGAGGGTCAGTGAGGGACAGCCCAGCCCTGTGAAGGCATGGGACCAGGAGCTCATCGGAAGGTTGGCTGGACCATAATACTAGCGTTTGAGATGTCCTCATGTTGGTGAGTCATTCTGCTCATTTCAAAGCCTCCAAAAAGAATTCCACACTGGAAAAGCAAGGGCATTCCATATAAAGTCTGGGATGATTACTAGTGGGACCAAGTGAGAGAGAAACAAAGGAAGAAGCTAAATAAGGCCATCATTAAGGACTGGAAGATTTGCAGAAAAACATTTTGTGTAACCTAAGGGACTTACCAACTGTTCAAAAAGCTCTCAGAATTAGAACTCTGGTTTACCCAACATTTATTTGAGATGAAGATTTATTTAGCGTACCGTGTTTTAATGTCAATAGCAGCTTTAAATAGACCACAAGGTCATAGACCACTTAGTCACAGGCAGAAAAGAGCTGAGATTTGGACAGACTTGAAACATCCTCAGATAGTCTCCTCTCTGCTGATATGCCAACTGGAGACTCACAATTTGGGGTTAACAGATGTGATGAAATTGCCATATTTTACTCACTGTGCATTTAAATTAAAATGCTCAGAAAAATGTAATGCCTGGCCTTTGAATCAGATCATTGGAACATTCTTTCTGAAGCAACAGCCAGCTTTTCACAGATTAGAATAAACCTGTCTCCATCAGAGCTCCTTCCTGCTCATTTCCCTAGTGTGAGGGTTAGGGTGTCTAGCATATCTTCATGTTGGGAGGTGGAGTCCCCTCTGACCTTGTGTTGGTCCTCAGGGCCATGTTGGTGACATCATTGGTCTTTAAAGTACTGTCCCTCATTCCAGTTGGACTTTAAATTTCTGGTGAACTCATAGCAAGTCATGGGTTCCAGTCCTGCTCTTAGGTCCTGAGGCCCCTGTTCTCCTTGATAACTGGCCTACTTCAGCCATCAGTCCTGGAAAGCCCTGGCCTCACCTCATCAGGACCCAGAGCTGGCCCAAGTCACTTTGCCCTCAAGCACATGAGAGGACGTGCTCTCCTCTGCCTCCTCTCATTGCACTTTTTTGTTTTTGTTTTTGTTTTTTCACTATGGAAGGTCCTGCCTCCTGGTCTCTCCTCTGCCAGCTTCAAGGACACCTTTTCTTCATGGGAAACAGATTTCTGAGAGGAAAAGTTCAAGCTGGCCCTCAATATGCTGTAGGAAGGGAGAAAAAAATTTAGGTAATTCTTTCTCAGGTCACAACTAGATTTGGAGTTTGGGGAACTACTGAAGCAGTCAGTGTAAGTAACCAAAGAAAAACCAATTTTTGCAACTAAGAGTATAAAGTGCATCACTTTGGTGCCTTAGCCACTTACCAGAAAGATAATTTTCTCCTACATTATTGTCTGCTTAAAACCTTAGCCATGTCAGATTGTGTCTTTTTTCCTTTTGTCTAACAATAGATATGCTAGAGAACATGTTCTTTCTGTGGAACAAGAGATTAGATGAGATCATGGTGAAGACATGCACTGTATCAGGAGATCCACATTAATATCTGGCTAGACTTGTGGGTTCTTTTCTGCCACAGCAGTTCAAATGCTTTAATGAGACACACTCTTGAAAATTTATCTCTCTTAACCTCAGTGTTTGGATGGAAAATAACAGTAGTGGCAACAACAGCAAGAAAATCAAAACAGAACTTTGATGGGATTGCAGCTATCTGACCAAGTTTTTCCAACATTTGAAATGTCCCTCACTTAGGAGAGGACAACACAGCAGTGCCTATACACATGAATTATGGAGTCTCTGTCATTTTGATGGTTGGGATAAAGTAAAGAGAAAATTCAAATTGTGGAGCCTATCTTCAAAAACCCACAGGGCTTTAGTGGAATGGGATTGGAAGTAAACAAGAAAGAATGTGAAGAAGTAAGGTGTGACCTCCTGAAAGTAACATGCAAATGCTGTCCCCAGTTCTTCTAACTTCTCTGGTCCACATACAGACAAAATCTTGAAGTATTTGTCAAAATATTAAACCTAATAAAGGAATAATGTCTTCATTACTCACTACTTATTACTTCTTTACTTGGGGAAAACAGCTGTACTGCAGCTCTAGATTTAGAATCAGATAACTTTTTATTTAGAATTTTACTATTACCGCCACTACCATCACATACTCACCTTGTGACCTGAAGATTATCAGCCTCAGTCAGTACCTGCCTCATGGTGTTATTGTGAGAGTTAAATGAGATGGCAGTTGTGAAGTGCTTAACATATGTCATATATGTCAGTGCCTGGCATTAGAGAGTGCTCAAAAAGACCATCTATTATTTTATTTTATTTTTAAAAATTTACCTATTATGTAAATCTATATTTTGTATCTTAATATGGTTTGTCTTCATCTGTCCAATTTATGCACTAAATAGAACACTAAATGAGATAATGTTTGTGAAAGAGCTGGCATGGCACCAGGTGCCACCCAGAGTCTAGCATGGTTAAGTAATCCCAGAGGTACTTCATTAAGTGCCTTAGGAAACTGAGGCCAAGACTCAAACCTATTCTGATCACAAACCCAGGACTCTTTCCAATTCACTATTTTGATATTTGGAGGTAGTGATCAAAGAATTAAACCTTTTTTTCCTTGTTCCTTTACAGGGAAAATGAATTCTTTAAGAAGGTTCTAGTGACATATCATTAGGCATCTGTTCATGATGAGTCAGGCACAGAAGGGTCTCCTGATATCAGTTAACACTCTTAGGTGAGACTGAGCAATAGGACCCATTTGGAAGGCTGGGATGGGGAGAGTCAATTCAATTACTTTGTACACATGGTCTTGCTTTTGATGCTGTCATTTAGTATGGAATCAAGCCACCAATTACTTCTAAATACAGGAGAAATTTGGGTGATATGTTCATCTGTCCATTAAGAACTCAACTCACTAGCTATGTCTTCAAACACATTTCAATTCTGCCAGAAAAGCCACCTGAGCTAACATTGAGGTCCCACAGTCCAGGAGGGATGAACCTTTCAAAATGGCATCCAAAGCTTTATCCCCAACACCTCACAGGCTGCAGATATGGGACTGTGAGCCTTTGAGAAGCTATTGATAGAAAAGCCAGTTTGTTTGACTCTCTGTTCTTAAATCAAGTACTTCTTGAAGCTCTGTCCAACCCAAATGACCCTTCTAAATACTTCTGTGTGGCTTCTTCTGCACAGAAAAGGGACATATCAACTCCCATGGTGATAGCAAAATCAGTCAATTAATCAATCCTTCAACCTTTTTAAAAATATAAATTTATTAAATATTTGAAGACAATTTATTGACATTAGATAATGAATTCTTTATATATTAACTCTAGAAACTTAGAAGTCCCAGAAGTTTCAGAGGATTTAAAGAGAATTCCTTATCAAATGTTTTAACATTGCAATTTTTTTAAAATGGGGACTTGAACCCCTTCTGAGATCATTTTGCCCCTGGGTCATTGTCATGATGAATGTTGCTTTAAAATGGTTTCATCTCATCCACCAGAAGGAGCCATGTGGGTAACAGTGAGGGAGAGGGTTGGTCTCTGCACCACTACAGTAACCTCCCACTTTTCTGCAACCAAATTGCCTGTGTTCAGTTTCTAAAAATAAGTGTGCATCTTACATTCAGATGGCAATTCTTTCTATGGCACATGGGAGTCTTTCAGAAACTTCCTGTGCCTTTCAGAGGTAGCTCATCTATGGTCCTCTTTCCACCCTTACCCCTCAACTCCCCCTCCCCTAAGGTGACATTCCACTCAAATCCTCATCTATTTCCCAGAATTAGATAGAACTCAAATGTCTCCTCTGTAAACCTATGCCACCAGCCCCCACCCCCTTCTGAGAAGATCCTCAAAGAGAAGACCCAATCCCCACAGTGCCTTACTGTAATTTCTCAGGCCCAACCTATATCCACTGATCTAAGCCATGTGTACTATTATATCATCAAAATGAGAAGAAGGGATCTGATTTTCTGAAATTTTAAATATGATCATCTGGACTGAGTTTGATATTAGGACCTGGTATGGAGAGCTTCCTCCATGAAGCACAGAAATTAAATGCCCACTAATACAAAGATCGCAGTAAGGCCATCACCAAGAAAATATCAAACAAAAATATCAAACATAAAAGTGACGAGGGTGTTGAAAGGTTATAATTGTTAACATTTTGTGGTGACCTTCACTTTTACCAACACATGGATAGATGCTGCCTGGTTATTTGCAGAAACAATACAGAAATTCCTTTGGAAACAGTAATAATTGCAGTTCTAAATGAGTCACCTTTGACCACAGGGAATGGCTTTCGAATTCGTTTGAACAATGACATTACAGCACACTGCCTTGAAGTCAACAACAGATCACTGAATTTCCATGATTCTAATCATAAGGAATCATTATTTTAATATTCCATTTACAAGACATCTCGACTATGTTAAAATCATAGGGCTGAGCTTATGCTTCAAAATAGGGAGTGTCTCCCTTTTGTTTCCAGATAAAAATAGCTCAATGAGTTATGGTGTAGGACAAAGAAAAATGTATTTGTACCACCAGCAGCATTATTGCTGTGTGTATTATCACCACTGTGAACTTTGGAGTGTTAATATACTCAAGCCACTCATTGAACATCCATGTACATCAGGTTCTGCCCTGGATCTTAGTATGCACTGTGTTTAAGCCCATCAGGATCCTGCACAGTAAAAAGTATTCTTCCCACATCGTAGATGAAGGAAACTAGGCATCAGCAAAGCCAAACTGCCCAGTTAATACTGAGAGGAACAGACCTGATTCCAAAGTCCTTGAATTTCATACTAACATTTTCCAAATGAATAAATGGCTGAGTATAAAACCTCAGGGAAAATGTTTCACATCAACTCAAACATCAGACCTCTCCACAGTGTAGAACCAGGAAGAGTAGAAAATTAGTCATACCAACACTTTCTCATACATTTCTCAAATAAAACATTTTTCACTGACTGATGGATTTCTTGAAATAGGGAGGAAATATCACAAATAATGATGTAAGTGAAAATAGGTATTTTTCTTCATATGGTTAGGTGATAACTCATCTTACATAAAGACAATCACCAGTAATTATATTCAAATAGAGGAGGCAGTTTTAAGTTATCTCCATAACCCAAAAAGAATTAGCCAAAAATATCAATTCATTCACTTGAGGAAAAGAAAAGATTTTCAAATATATTAAAAATAACCTTAAAAACACAGCCCCCATCATCAAACTAAATCTTTCACTTTCACATTCACTGAGTTACCATCTCGCAAAAATCAGATGCTTCTGATTTGCTTACAAAAACAAACCAACAAAAATAAAGCACAAGCAAATCAAAGTCTGCATCGTCCTAAAGCCATGGTAGTTCCTGAGCTGTGATGCAGTGGTGATTTGGATTATTAAACTGGAGAAGTCAACACTCACCTGCCAAGAATATTGACAGCAATAACAGCAAGTGAAAACAAAGGCAAGGCTTTAGTGGATAGGGCACAGGAGTAAATGAATATTTGGGCCTAGTGACCCCACAGGTTAGGCTCAGATTTTCTGGTCACCCTACTGTGACTATGATTTAGTCTTCTGACCCTCCTGGCTGCTTCTGAGTGATTGTCAATGATGAGAAAACTCACACCCAATTCCAGTGCCTAAGAACACCCAGTGTTCTGATCTATGGGGCTGTTGTTAGAAAGACAAGCAAGTATTTGAAAATCGCCAGGGACCTAGTGATTTGCACAATAGTTCTTGGTGACCTCAGAACGTAGAAAAGGTTTTCTGTTCTTACATTCAAGGTTGAATTACCACCAGGAATATAGCCAGGGTGATTTTCTTCCATGATGTCAGGCCTGTGAGCAGTGTTTTTAAAGGAAGCAAGACACTTTGGACTTCACTTAACCAAGAAAAGAAAAACAGAAAGGCAGAAAGTAGTACCAGGGGCATTTTCCTTAATTTTTCTAGAACTTAGTTCCTCGTTTCTCTGCCATGTCCTAGACTTTTTGTTTCTTTTTGTAGAAGAAGTCTGTCTTCATTAAACCTGTTCCACTCAGTCTTTCTCAAACTTAAGAAAAAGTGTCCTCACCTAAAACTTCTACCCTTGAATTCACCCTGTTGAAAATATCCTGCCCCCAGCACAACTACATAATGAAGAAAACCAACAGCAGCAACCTCAGCAAAATACTTGTTAACATTCAGGTTCATGTCCTAAATATTAAGAATATTAACAATAACCTATCAAAATAAATTTATGTAAGGGATCTAAACCTATGAAAATGCATTGAGGGAGAATGTTTGATATTATGTTTTCTTTCATTTGAGGTGTTCGGGGTTAAGCTCCAAAGAGACAGAGCTCTAAAAACCCACACTATAGTCTTGTGGAGTCCTCATTGGGACCTGAAAGAATCACGGAAAGCCTGAGTGAGTGAAGATAGATATGCACCCATCCAATCACAGCAGAAACACACAGGAGAAAAGTATTTGTAAAGCCCAGAACATTTCAAAAAATAACTCAAAAGGAGAGATAAAGCAAATGAATCCACAAAATACATTCTATCTACCTAATGAATGATTTTAGTTTTGCCAGTATTCTCTAGCCATAATCAATTCAGAACCACAGAAATGATTCTGAGTAAATAGAAATAATGATGTTTTTATTTAACAATTCATTATTCTGTGTGAATTCCTGTTAACTGAACTATTTCACTGACCACAGTCACTGCTAAGTCTAGTGAGAGGAAATTCTTATAGGAGACTTACTATGGGCCAAGTTCTTGCTAAATACTTGGTGTGAATGCACCCTGATTGTTTTTTGGCCGATGAGGTAGCAGAATGATTCCAAAACATGAGGAGGACAGGAAATGAGTACCGCAAGTCTGGGAAATAGAGGTTGGAGGCATGGAGGGCAGAGGGTTCTTATTGAAGTTCATGGAAGCTGAGTTTGCACATGTGCTTTGAGGTTAGATTCCTGGGCTCTTTAATGCTTATGCAGGAGTGGTTATGCCCAATGTGGAAAGGAACAAAAGATCAAGGGTTTGATATAATCCAAAATCGTATAAATAAATCTGGGCATTGAGTTCTCTTTGATTCTTCACTATCAGTACTGAAAAAGTTATTGTTTTAATCATGGTAATGATGACATTATAAAAACAAAAAAAAAATTATTATACCTCTTCTGTGAAAGAGAAAACTTTTCACTTTAAAATTATTTTTAATTTTTAAATTACATTTAACTTACAATACTATATTAGTTTCAGGTGTACAATATAGTGATTAGATATTTATATAACTTGTGAAGTGATTCCCCCATAAGTCTAACACCATACATAATTATTATAATACTATTGGCCCAGTGCACGAAATTTGTGCACAGGGAGGTGTGTCCCTCAGCCCAGCCTGCACCCTCTCCAATCTGGAACCTCTCGAGGGATGTCTGACTGCCCCTTTAGGCCTGATCCCAGTAGGCCTAAATGGGCAGTCGGACATCCCTCTCACAATCCAGAACTGCTAGCACCCAACTGCTCACCTGCCTGCTTTCCTGATTGGCCCTAACCGCTTCTGCCTGCCAGCCTGATCACCCCCTAACCACTCCCCTGCCAGCCTGATTGATGCCTAACTGCTCCCCTGACAGCCTGTTTGCCCCTAACTACCCTCCCCTGCAGGCCTGGTCACCCCCAACTGCTCTCCCCTGCAGGCCTGGATCCCCCCCAACTGCCCTTCCCTGCAGGCCCGGTCGCCCCCAACTTCCCTCCTCTGCTGGCCTGGTCACCCCTAACTGCCTTCCCTTGCAGGCCTGGTCCCTCCCAACTGCCCTCCCCTTTTGGCCATCTTGTGGCGGCCATCTTTGACCACATGGGGGCAGCCATCTTGTGTGTTGGAGTGATGGTCAATTCGCATATTACTCTTTTATTAGATAGGATAGAGGCCTGGTGCAAGGGTGGGGGCCAGCTGGTTTGCCCTGAAGGGTGTCCTGGCTCAGGGTGGGGGTTCCCTTGGGGCGTGGGGTGGCCTGGGCACGGGGCCTGTGGTGGTTTGCAGACTGGCCACGCCCCCCCCCCGTGACCCAAGCGGAGGCCCTGGTATCTGGGATTTATTTATCTTCTATAATTGAAACTTTGTAGCCCTGAGCGGAGCCAAGCCTCCTCCTTGCTCTGTGGCCGCAGCCATTTTTGTTGGGATTTATTTATCTTCTATAATTGAAACTTTGTAGCCTTGAGTGGAGGCCTGGGCCTTCCAGAGTGTGTGGAAATCTTGGCTTCCTCCATTGCCAGGGAAACCCAAGCCTCTTGCTCTCTCTGTGGCTGCAGCCATCTTGGTTGGGTTAATTTGCATACTTGCTCCTGATTGGCTGGTGGGCGTGGTTTGTGGGTGTCATGGAGTGATGGTCAATTTGCATATTGCTCTTTTATTAGATAGGATTACTAGAGGCCTGGTGCATGAAATTCATTCACAAGTGGGGTTCCTAGGCCTGGCAGGTGATCAGGGCTGATCAGGGCCAGGCCAATTGGGGCCCAAAGGCCTGGCAGGGTTAAGAGGAGGTGACTGTCGCTGGCTGGGTGCAGAAGGATCAGACACCAGACACCGACACTGCCCTTGGTGCCCCCCACCCCGCAGTTCTCTGCCTCCCCCTCTCCTCCTTCCCTCAGTGCCATGCCGCCACCCGGGGGCCTGCTGGCTGGGGGGAGTGATGGGGGAAGGGCCAGGGGAAGCTTTGATCCCCAGTTTGGAACATACAGGAGGCAGCCAATCAATGATTCTCTATCATTATTGATGTTTCTAACTCTATTTCCCTCTCCAAAATCAATCAAATATATATTTTTAAAATGCAAGGTTTTTAGAGGAAGAAAGGTAGGGCAAGGGAGCTATTGACAAGGGGATATTTGAGATCTTGCTCACATTTCAGATAGGATAACATAAGGTGGGCTTCAGGGGGTGACAGGTGAGGAGTGGCAGTAGGTGGAGCAGGGTACTGCAGGCTGAGGAACAGGCTGTAATGATTGGGAATGTCTGTGATAGTGACACTGAGCATGTGTTTGGACCATTGTTGGGATCATTCATCCCCAAGAGGTTTTGATTCTGGATGGGAGGAGAAACATAGAGATCAGCAGGCCTTTCTTAGCCTAGCTGCACATGGTCCTCAGTCAGTGGCCAAATCAATGCCCAGCCAGCCCTGGTGGCTGTGTCCTGCCATTCTCTGGCTATGCTGTGGCACTATTGGCCCGCAAGGCCCAAGCCACTCCCCCAAGCACACGTAGTATACCAAGGGGTGGGCAGGAAGCCACAAGCTGGAAGTAGGGAGCTGAGGTGGCTGTAGCACTGCGTCCGCCATGGAGCTGGACAGGGAGCAGCTGTCAGGCGACAGTCTTTGGAGTTGGAGGGGCTGTGCTTCCTTCATGTCATCAGTGAGTCCCCATGAGCCCACGGGGTGCCAGCCAGGCCAGGTGGGGCCTAGGGAGGCCTTTCCCTCCTGGAGCTGTTCTTCCCAGGGTGGCGGCCTCGGGCCACTTTTTTTTTCAGTTTATTTTTTTATTGGAAAGCAAGCTTTGGGCTTGCAGTTCCTGGGATTCCTGGGACATAGCGTGTGCCTCCAGGCCTCGCTGCGCCGCCCCCCCCCCCCCCCCCGCCGCTTCCTGTAGGGAGTGGCTATAGGGTTAAGCCTCGGACTGCTGAGTTGGCAAAGCTACAAACAAGTCCCAGCTTAGAGGGCACAGCCCTCTTAGCATAATTAAGCTTGACCTATGACACTCCCTAGATCCCTCCTGGGTAGCTAATGGGCTGTGGGAGGTGCAGCAAGTGCTGCCAAAACAAGTGAAACTCATAAGAACATTGTAACTATGGTGACTACTACCTTGTTTACCTCTGGCTATAAAATAAAGCATCAGCTTGCCATCTGGATCTTTCTCTGTGGCCTCAGCCAGGCACAGGAGATCCACCTAGACCAGGGGTGGGCAAACTTTTTGACTTGAGGGCCACAATGGGTTCTTAAACTGGACCGGAGGGCCGGAACAAAAGCATGGATGGAGTGTTTGTGTGAACTAATATAAATTCAAAGTAAAGGAGCAGAGGGGAGAGCAAGAGAACCCTCTGCTCTTTCGGCTCCGCGAGCCGGATAGAACAGCCGAACGGGCCGGATCCGGCCCGTGGGCCGTAGTTTGCCCACGGCTGACCTAGACCCAGCTTATTCTCTTTTTCTTTTCTTCAATCCTTCACCGCCCTCACCCAGGCTCGCCAAACCCTTGGCTGTGCTGGCATGGCACACCTTCCCCTCCTTCTGCATTGAGCGTCTGGCCCCTGGTGGTCAGTGTGAGTGTGCATCATAGCAACTGGTGGACCAGTTGTTCTGGCTGTTCCGCTGTAATGTTGACTGGGCTTTTATTATATAGATTGACTCTATTCTGTATGCTGTACTTTATATCTTCATGACTGTTTCTTTACATGGCAATTCGTACTTCTTAATACTTTTCACTTTTTGAGACAAGTCAGTCAACACATTCTCAAGCATCCTCCATGTTGCCCTGAGCCTGCTGAGGAGCAGCTAACTCCCCAGTTCTGCCATCAGGACTCCAGCTCATGGGGAGACAGTCAAGCCAGCAGTGCTGGGCAGGAGTGCTCAGGAGACTTACATTGTCAATGTTAATGGCAGAACAAAAGAAGAAAAAACCTACCAAACTCATGCAAAAAGAGACAAAGTGTTCTTGTCAAGAAACAAAGCAAAGCAAAAAAAAAAAAATTTTTTTTTTTTTTGTAAAGTGAATGATTCCTGGAGAATATAATATCTAATATTTTGCTGGGTTTTGTTTTGTGTTTCATTTGTTTATTTGTTTTACTGATTGGTAAGTATAAAGTATTCTGAAGATTAAAAATACTAAATAGTGCTTATTGTTCTTACATTGAGTATGGAAATGGTATTTTCTAGAAGAAACAATTAAGGTGGGTTGTTTGAACAGAAGGTAGTACTTTGTAACTGTTTTCCTCTAGACTAAGTTTAGTATATTATAAATTACTCAAAGAAAGAAGGTTTTAACTTGACACCTTATTTCATGTGCTCGTCTGGGTCACTAAATGTTAATATCTACAGGTTATAAAAAAAGTGTTCTTCCTCAATTTTAAGTAATTATTCTGCTTTGACCTCATGTGTCTGCTATCTTATTAAGCCTGCGTGATATGTATAATTATGGTGCAAATGAGATTGATCTGCCAGTCTTGGCAAGACCATCTCATAAGACCATGGGCTCCTCATGGGCAGAACTCAGTCCACTCCTTTTTCCCATCCCAGGCCTAGTGTAGCACCTACAATGGGGCAAGAAGTCCACACATGGTCACTGAATCAGTCACAGAGGAACATCCTAATCATGTCAACCTCATATTGGGAGGGAGAAGCAGGCAGTTTCCAGGTACCATTTCTTCTAGCCAAGGCTTTAGATTAGACCCCAACATCTCTCCTTAGGATTTCCTTATTACACTCCTGGACTGACCCCCCAAGTTCCAGCTTTATCCCCCTCTGAATCCCAACTCACTAAGAGACCAGAGCAATATTTTTGTGTGCCACCTCTTGAGGTCTTCCCATTGTCTTCAGACCACTGTAGAGTCTTTTCCTTCCACAGTTAGAGGACAGGTTTACAATAATTATGTCCCAGCTGAGATAGCATATCAAGTAAGGTATCAGGAAGGCATGTGAAATGTTCTCCTGCACATAGGTATTCATAGCAAAAGGAAGTTGTCAACACCAAGAACATACTGAGCAGAGACCCAGTAATTGTCAGAGTGAACAACTTGTGTTGTTGCAACAGGAGAAAGAGAGCAGAGAAAGAGGAGAGGGAGGCAATGTATCTCAGTCACATTTCAGCACCAGGCTATAGGCTTGAAGGTCACACACAAGAAGCTGTGTGCCATCAGACTTTGCTTTCTCCTTACCTTATTCCTTCTAGAGGGATTTCAAGGACAGCCATACTAATGTGGAGCAACTCCTAGGGGATGGGGCCTAAAATCTGAGCTATTGCTCCTATAGGACTATACAGTACCCTGACCACTTGATCTACAGCTACCACACAAACCCCACAAACACAAACACAAACACTGTCCAATATTTGTGGAGACTTTCAAAATATTCAGTCTACTCTCTGCTCTGCTGTCCTTCTTGATGGAGAGAAGGGAAAATCCAGCTGAGACCCTGCCAATGGATTTCCTTCAATTACCAACTGGTGAGCAGGTCCTCTTCCCTTCTCTTCTTTCTCCACCTTGTGCTCACAAGTTGTTTGCCCTATCTCTTTTCATTTTCATGCTGTTTGTTCCTGAATTTGATGAGAACACAGTACCTCTGAATATCCACTTGCTTGAACACACATAGAAAACACCATCTTTTAGACATTGGTTTGAACAGTGCTGTTGCCAGCTGACTGAATCAAGTGTGCTATCATGGTGGCCATGTCCATAGTTCTGCCCACTCTGAGCAACATGGCAGCAGTGCTGTGTCCTCCTAATGTATAAGAATACCAGGCCAGGATGGAGGTTCAGTGTTTGGTAAAAAAATCTTCCCAGAATGTAGCAGCGTGACACAACAGACATGCTTCTATCACAGTGCTATGGGTCAGCAATCCAGGAGCAACTCAGCTGGGTGGACCTGGTTCAAGGTCCCTCATGAAGTTGTAATCAGATTGTGGTCACGTGAAGGCCAGGGGTCTAGAAGGAGTTCTGGTGGCTTCAGCATATTCTGTTAGAGAGCAGGTTGAGGTTAAGGGGCATGGGTTTAGAAAGGTCCTCCCTAGATTACATTGCTTCTCTGGTGTCCACTCTGTGGGCAGTGGGGGCCCTTCTGGGAGTGGAAATCACCATGGTGCATCTAAAGAAATAAGTTGCTGGCTCTGTGGAAATTGGATGAGGAGTTTATCAAATAAGAAGGGAACCAGGTCTCTAATGATGGCCCATGGAGAATGGAAGACAATACAAAGCATTAAGACTCCATGATTAGATATTACAGGTGAGGAAAAGAGGATAATCTCGACAAAACATACACAATTTGACACATCCACAGAAGCCCAGCATTTCTTAAGTGTCTGGTAAAAGATGATGTTTCTGGGGCTAGGCCTTTGATTACTACCTAGGCACATGTCACCTGGTCATGTCCCTGAAACCTCATGGGGTAGAAGTAACATCTTAGTGGTTGCTTATACATTTCTTACAAGTGTCCTAATAAAACCACATTTGTCTATGCAATCAGTAAAGTAAATATTTAATTTGGAGCTAATTGGGAAAGTGGAATTTTCTGTGGAGAATCAGAGCTATCACCAGGACATGGCAACTTGGGACAATACTACTGCATTTGGAGAATATGGAACTGCTGGGCTCAGAGAGTGATTCAGAATGGTAAAACTGACAGATTCACCAGCAAAGGCTGTGCAACAAGACCCTGGTTAGCCAATCTTTCTATCCCACCACTGCTGGTACCACCTGACTTTACTGACCCTAACTCAGCCCTCCATTCTTGTAGCCCAGACCCAGCTTGCTCTTTTCCACATAAGATTGCCTTTGATGCTGGTGATTCTTTTTTGTTTGTTTATTTATAGAAAAATAACTGGGGTATGGAAAGCATGCTATTTTATTTGACATGTACACACAGCCTCCCAGGAATGACCTTGGAGCATCCACTACCCTATCAACTAAGACAGTTTCTGGTGAATAAAGACACTAGCCTGACACCACTGAACACCTATAATGAAACAATAAGTCTCTGCTGCCAATCCTTACCCTATTTTTTATAGAGTAAGGCTTAGTATTTTTATATAATAATTTGTAATGTTGACTACATAGTAAAATGGCAATTTTTTAATATATTGGGTTAAATAAAATATAAAGTTAATTTCACCTCTTTTTTCACTTTGTTTAATGTGAATACTAGAAAAAATTTTATTGAGAGATAATTGACATACTAGTTTCAGGTGTATAACATAACAATTCAATACATGTAAGTATTGTGAAAATAGAAGCCCAATGTATGAAATTCGTACAAGGGGCTGGGCCCACACCACCATGGTGGCTGCCTTGGCCCCTGCCACAGCGGCATTGTCCTGAAGGTCATCCAGAAGGATGTCCAGTCTAATTAGCATATTATGCTTTTATTATTATAGATAATTATCACAGAAAGTCTAGTTAATCTCCATCACTTCGCATAGTTACAAATTTGTATGTGCATGATGATTCCCCCTTTTAGTCAGTCTAGCTAAGATCTGTGACTTTGTTGATCTCCCCCCAAAAACAACTTTTGGTTTCCATTGATTTTGTCTATTCTTTTTTATTTATCTCTGCTTTCATCTTGTTTTTTCCTTCTGCTATCTTAGGTTTAACTTAATTTTTTTCTAGTTCCTTAAGGTGTACAGTTAAGGTTATTAATTTGAGGTATTTCTTCTTTTTCTAATGCATGCATTTTCAGTTATAATTTTCTGTGAGTACTGCTGTCACTGCCTCCTCTGAGTCCTGGTATTTTGTGTTATTTCCCCTCTTTTAACCATGAAAATAATCCCATGGCACTGGGAAAACAGAAGGATGAGGCAAACACGTGTTTATCAGGTTTGCTTTTCCCTAAATTAAAACTGACCCAGAAAAGATGTATCTCCTGTGTAAATTTAGTTCTTCTTTCACCTAAAGCAGAAGCTGTCTTTGCTAATGAAATTGTGGTTCAAGAAAAGACACTTTTCTGCAGTGTTGTTTTCTCCAAGATACTGTGGTACCTATGAGTAAATATGTGAAGTACAGTATAGACTTGAAGCTGATGAATTTGTGTTAAGTGTCTATGAAGTCAGAGAACATAGTTTACCAGTGACCAGGAAAAATTAAGACAGTCTTCTATCACCATGGGCCATTCCCAGTTCCTATGATTGTTGCAGGGGTCAGATCACCATGGTTCTTATCCAAGGCCTCCTCGCCTTGCTGCCTCACTCCTCCATTAGGCCACACTTCAGAGACACTGCCATGAGCTTATGGTCTGGGATCTAATGATTTAGCAAGTGACCATGAGCCAGCACTAAACAGAATGGGACTGGCTTTCCTAGGGAGACATAAATGTCCTAACTAACCCATACTCACAGAGAGCATGACTCAGCCAAGAACTCTGAGGTATATTAGGTGATCTCAGTTGGATGAAGCTTGCCCCTCATGTCCAGGCCTTGACTGTGTGGAATGTTCTATGCATTGTTGAATAGCTGTCATATTTGTGCAAAGAGTGGCCCAATTCCAGAAGTGGGTAAAGTAATTCCTGTTTATATGTGCAGTTGCAAAGAGTTTTGGGACACGCTGTCATAAAAAGCACATTATAATAAATCATTATTGTCTCAACAATAGTCAGAGGCATGTGAGAGTTTAACCACATACACAGACTTTGGAAACAACTCTGATAGGTTCTCCACTTTTTCCCCCTTGATTAGAGCACAGCAGAGAATGTCATTTCGATGGTGAAACAAATCTTAAGGTAATTTCTTGAAATGTGTATTGATGTGACAAGCCAAAATAAATATATAAAAATGAAGCTGAACAGTCATCTACATGTGTAGTTGACTAGTGGAGTTGGAGGCAGCAAACTAAATAAAAGTGGTGTTTGCTGCTATTGTGGTCATCATAGGTTGATAAGCCCAAGTGATAGTGAAAAGAAAATGATTTTTTTCAGAAAGCTGGCCCCCCAAAATATATATGGTAAACTGGGAACATTAGTACAAATCTAAAGCAATGTATTACCGAATTATATATTATATTTTGATAGTTCATTTCTTCCAAGGAGAAAAATATTATTTCACAGGCAGCAGTCCCAGGTATTATTAAAACTGTTTTTACAAATTGGAAAATAAAGCAAAGAGAAATTGAGTCATTTACTCAGGATCTTGGCTGAATCACAGCAAACCTAAGAAAAGAAGCCCATTCTACTCACTCTCTATTTCTTTGTCCCTTTACATTTCCAGGCAAAATTTTCCCTCAGGCCATTTTTTAATAAATTCTCAGGTTTAGATCAATTCAATATTACATTATGAAGTAAAAAGGGGGTGCAAAGAAACAAAAAATAAGCAAATTGAGCCTATTTGATAAGCTGCAACTCAAGTTATCTCCCAGACATAAACAAAAAACAGCATTACAAAAAGAAATGTTTCCTTCCATGTTAGAGCAAGTCACCCTCCCAATGGGTCATAACCTCTGATTTCCATGAAATCTGTAATTCTGCACTCATTTTCTTCAAAGCATAAATGTGCAAAGTCTGCCTTTAGTAAAGTTAAGAAGCATACTTGTGATAAAGTCCTTCAAACCTATTTTTAAAGACTGTCATATGGAAAATCAAAGACTTTAGTGTTTTCTTTAGTTGTACATGCTTTCTATGTAAGCCTAGATGCAACTCAGAAAAATAACAGCCATATCAGTTCATGCCACTGGGGAGGAAACCTAAAAACTAATCTCAGAGTCAGAATTGGCTTAACATACCTCCAAGCAGTGTTCTGCATTTAGCAAACTTAGGCATGAAAAATGTCCTTTCCCAGAAATAAAGCAGTGATTGCAATGGGCTTGATCCAGGCCTGTCCATGAAGTCAGTAAGCATGAGGATGGTTGTACCAGGTGCTCAAATATGTCCATGCTGGTTAGCAACTAGCCACCAACCCTAGACCACAGAGTGTTCCCTGGTCACTTGTGTCTCAGGGTCCCTCCTCTCAGGAATCCAAGTGTCCAGCTGGGGCCCCCAGAGACTTGGCTGGCACATTGACCTGCATACCTACCAATTAGTTGGAGATTGGTGCCACACAGACTGATAAATATTTTGTCTTTTACGACTGAACTAGCCTTGAGTTACTGTCTTCACATTCAACATGGTTCCACATATGTAGGCAGCACGAGCAGTTATACCACTGGGCAAAAGTGATGTCAAGGTAAAGTTTTCTAGAAAAAAAGTCCCTAAGGGTGTATAAACCTAAGGAAATAGGGCTCATGGCACCACTGACTGTAAAAGGGTCCTAATAAACTACAAAGTATATATCAGGGAAAGACAATGCCACAGGTTTGACATAAAACCAACATGTAAGGTATTAAAAATCAAACAAGTAGTAAAAAAACAATTTTGCTTGGTTTTTAGCATTCATAAAATAAATTTTAAAAACTAATTATAAGTTGGGTGGCTTGAAAACTTAAAAATGAATCAATATAAGCTTGTGAGTTTTATTTATTGAAAAACTTATTGGCAACAATTAGAGGCATTCAAAATCATTTATGTCATCTTATATTGGGCCAAATTTCTGTAATGGAGAGATGATCAATGTAAATTATTGAAGATGATAATGACAGTGATGATGGTGATGATAATGGTCTTTGTTCTAATTAAGTATAAAAGTTAATCTAACATTTCCCCCTTTATTATTTAATTACCTCCTAATTATTATCAAAGCTATACATAATCTTATGTACAATTGTACAGAACAATCGAAAACTGATTTCTGAGAACAAGGATGTTGCTTGGACTTTGTTGATAGCTATCAGACACCTCATGCTTCAATAGAAATAGTCAAATATCCTTGGTTATTAGAAAGTTCTTTTTTAGTGGAGCTATACAACAGCTCTTACAGAATCCTCAGGTAGGCCTACAATAGCATTATTGTTTGCATCTGTGTATCTCCTCAGCTGAAATTACAGGACAAATGTGTACGAACTGAGCAAGTTCCCCACATTGGTGGCAATGTCACTGCTCCTCCTTTGGAAGCTATAAGCATAGATGACCATTCATGTTTCCATAGTCTCAAGAGCTAATTGGTTCAACCAAGAGTTTAAACCCAAACTGTTAATTAACAGTATAAAGTCAGAGAAATAACAGCTTCTGTGGGGTCCAAATTATGTACTGTGCCTGTTAGTGAGCTATGAAACCAAGTTAGTGCCTCACAGACAATGGCTTTTCAGTGTATGAGAGTAGAATAAAATAAAACTAGTAGCCAAAACCATTTTTGCTAAATTTTTAAATAAATTGGAAAAATGTAATTATTTCTTGCATATAAATGTACCCAGTAGCTAAATTCAGGTTGCTCTCTTCCTAGTTTCTGGAAGTCATCTCTAAGCTATCCTGAGCAGCAGTTAACATTAATTTTGAGCATAAAGGACCATAGGAGGGTCTGAATTTAGAGGCAACAATTTAGATCAAGATCCAGCCTCAAAGATGTACTCGGATGGGGAAGAGAATGAGGACTGAGCAGGAAGCCATCAGGAGAGTAGGTTGATGTGGCTGCTTCTCTTGTCTCCTTTGTACACTTTTCCCACAAAGTTCCTGTGGGGTCTGTGTGCTCCAGTGGTGTCCAAGTGCTCTTGGTCTATGGCTAGTGTTGCCCCATACTTGGATGTGGGAGAAGCCTTGAGAAACCAAAACTAAGAATTTGATGTCAGGAGCTGTTTATGAATGTCTGGAGTTTCTAACACAAAGAGGAAGGAATCACACTACAATTACTCCATTTCCTGGAAGTGGGGCAAGGCAGACACATTGAATTGACTAATGGA
The DNA here is from genome assembly GCF_963455305.1 of Plecotus auritus. Classification (NCBI taxonomy): domain Eukaryota; kingdom Metazoa; phylum Chordata; class Mammalia; order Chiroptera; family Vespertilionidae; genus Plecotus; species Plecotus auritus. Next base: position 116,651,314 of record NC_137772.1, read on the forward strand.
GAAAATGGATCCATGAATCCGAATTTAGGGATGGAGCTCAGATTACCTGTGTTGTCATTTTAACACCTTCTGTTGGTGTGTGAAATGGGCCACTGCAGAGACAGAGACCACCACACACACCTTAGGGCTACTGACAGCAAACTCAAGTAGGTGTTGCCTGAAAACTGAGCTAGAGGCTCATGTACCTCCCTCCAGGAGTTGAAAAGGAGAAACTAACATCTGTAATTTGTATTCATTTAAAATTGTGTTCATTGCAAGTTAGACTGTAATTTATATAATACAGGTCATTAGAACTGATCATGGGTTTGTTCCCCATTAAAACATGAGAATAGAGTGTAATTTAACATAAAATCTAAAATAGTCCACAATTTCAGTTTAGAAACCAAAAAGATGCTGGGCACTATAATGTATAGCAAACAGTTTTATAGAATTACTAGGTCCAGTGCACAAATCTGTGCACCTTGGAAGGAACTGTGGGCCGCAAGGCTGTGGTGGGCACAGGGGTGGGTCTCGGCCCATCCTCTGTCTGCTGGCAGACCCACTCCTGCCGCCACTGCTCCCATGCACTGATGGCGCCATCCCCACTCCCATGTGCTGATGGTGCTGACTCCGCTCACACCTGCTGATGGTGCAGAGCGATTGGGGCCAGCGCCAGCAGCAGGTGAGAGTGGAGCCGGTGCCATCAGTGGGTGCAAGCAGCAGCTGCTGCCCCCATCACCCCTCAGGAGCAGGGAGAGGTGGATAAGCCCTGAGGGGTGATCAGGGCCAGCGCCAGGCACAGGCAGCGGATGCAATCAGTGGCTCCAGTGCCAGCAGCAGGTGCGAGTGGGGCTGGCACTGGCAGCAGGTGCAAGCGCCGGGCGAGACCACAGCATGCAGGAGCAAAGAACTTTCAGTAACCACCAGAGGCTCACCCCAATGACAGCAACTGGTGCCCCGCCTTGGTCTGGCACCCATGCTCACCTGGTCCACCATCCTGCTGCAACTGATGCCTGCCATGTTCCATGCTCTGCCGCCAATGCCCGACATGTTCCATGCATGCCCCCTGATGGTCAGCACACATCATAGCAACCAGTTGTTTGGTTGTTTGGTTGTTCCACTGTTCGGTCTATTTGCATATTAGAGTTATATATATATATAAAATAAAATAATAAAGATTGTGGGTACTTTACAGCCCGGGACTCTACAACCACAACACCCAGGAACACCAGATCTCAAGCAGCGTGAATATGCGGACTTGGATGAGCTCTGCACTTTCTCATGAAAAGGTCAGATTTCACCTAGGAAAAGGTGAGGTCTGTGATCCAGGCTGGAGAGAGAAATGTGCACAATGGGATCTAGAGGTTGGGGTAAGACTGTTTTCCACAAAATCCGTGGCCGTTGGGGCTAGCGTGATCCATGAATGTGGAAGGGAATCCACAGGGCTGCTAGCAGAAGGAAATTCTAAAAATCAACCCATAGCTGGACTGAGCTCAAAAAGGCAGCCTGAAATTTTACCAGTATGCTGGCTGCTTAGTGCCAGGGGAAAAAAGACGTGCACAGAGACGTTCACAGAGTTGCGTGCATTGCCAGAGGGTAAAAGTCACAAGTTTGCTCACTTATTCTGCCTCTTTTTTTCTCTTTAAGTCCTTACTTTTGATTACTAAGCCCAGTACATAGGATCAGCCAATTGGGGACACCCTCAGAGACTGCAGGGGAAAGTTGTTTTTGTGGAACCTGGAGATCAGAGCAGGGAGTAACAATCAGAGAACCAGCTCTGGGGCAGTCCATTCTCCCAAACCAGTATTAAGTGCAACAGGGAAAACAAAATCCAAATACTGGATAAAGAGGACTTATAGCCCTAGAGGTCAATCCAGAAACACTGCCATCTACGGGTTGAAGCAGAAATTGACTCTTGTGTAAACACAAATAAAGGAGTCTAAGAAACAAAGAAATACTGCCTGCTTGAAAATCATGACTGTGGCTTACAACACAGAGGAGCAGTACAATGCAAGGAACTTCAATACTGTCCTGATTACCGAACAGGAAACAGGTGGGCCAAACATAATAGTAGAAGAAGTGAATGACCTTCACTACTGCACATTTTTATTTTTTCATCTTTTACTTAATAAACTATTTTTTTTCTTTTTTCCTCACTTGATTTTACCTTTATAATTATTATATTTTCATTTTTAATCAGTATTATTACTACTACTATTTTACCTTTTTTTAAAAAAAGTGTCATTTTATTTTATTTTCAGATTAGTGTTCTACAGTCTATTTTCATTTTTTCCTTTAGCATCATTTTACTCTATCTCAACTTTACCTTTATGCCAACACTCTCTTCCTCACTTTTCCCCTTTTGTTGCCCTGTTTCTCTTACCCTATTCCTGCTTTAGATTTTCCCTATTCCTTCTTTTTACCCCCTGTTAAAAATTCACCCTACTTATATATCTAATTTCTGATCCACTGCTCTAAGTCCATACACACCTCTCTCTTCTCTTTCTTCACTATCCAAATATTTTTTTCTGTGCCCTTTTTTTGTTTGTTTATTGTTGTTAATGTTTTTTGTTTTGTTTTGTTTTTATTTTAGGTTTTTTTTGTTTTGTTTGCAATGCTTTCTCTCTGTCCTATTGTTGTTGTTTGCTTGATTGTTGATTAGATTCGGGGTTTTTTGTGCTTCTTTGTAAGATTAGTTCTCTTTTTTGTTGTTTTTTGTTTGTTTGTTTGTTTTTTGCTTCTGTTTTTCCTCTCCTCACTTCTTATTAGTTGTTTTTTGTAGTTATCATTTATCTCTGGGTGTTGGTTGTTTGCATTTTTTGGGATTAGTGGTTGTTCTATTGGAATTTTCTCCCCATATAAATAGTTTCCCCCCCCCTTCTTTTTTATTCTCTTTCTTCTATCTCTTACTTTTTTTTCTTTTCTCAATATTATTTTCGCACTCCTTTATTTTCTTATCTCATAAATCTCTTTTCTATGGTGGCCACCTTTATTTGGGATTATTAGTATCGTGAATACATTTGTATTCAGTGCCTTGTGCATTGTGCTTAGTTGTGTTGTATTTTGTGTCTTTAAATCAACACAGGAGAGAGAGAACTACATAAACAAATACCCGGAGATGAGAGATCATGGGGAGACAAAGAAAGAGCCCACATATGAAAGAAAAGGAAGTAAATGAAATGGAGGCAAGCAATATGTCAGAGAAAGTATTCAGAGAAATGGTCATAAGGTTGCTGAAAAGAATAGAAGACAAATTCAACAATATGTGTAAGAACCAAGAGGAAATGAAGAAGAACCAAGAAGAAATGAAAAATGACATCACTGCTATAAAGAACTCAATAGAAAGAATCAACAGTAGACTAGAAGAAGCAGAGGCAGCATAAGTGAGCTAGAAGACAAGGTAGAAAAAAAAAACCCAAGCAGAGCAGCATTTAGAAAAAAAATTAAAAAAATAGGAGGAGAGCCTAAGGGAATTTTGGGACAACAGGAAAGAAACAGCATCCACATAATAAGGGAACCAGAAGGAGAGGAAACTGAGCAAGGAATTGAACCCTGTTTGAAGAAATAATGACAGAAAATTTCCCTGATATAGGGAAGAAAAAAACTCACACAAATCCAAGAAGCTCAGAGTCCCAAACAAAATGAACCCCAAAAGACCAATGCCAAAGCACATTATAATTAACTTGGCACACACAAACAACAAAGTAAGAATCTTAAAAGCAGCCAGAGAGAGACAGAAAGTTACCTACAAAGGATCCCCCATGAGACTAGCGACTGATTTCTCAACAGAAACACATCAGGCCAGAAGGAAATGGAATGAAATATACAAAGTGATGCAAAGGAAGGGTCTGAATCCAAGAATACTGTACCCAGTAAGACTATCAATCAAAATGGAGGGTAAAATCAGGAGCTTCACAGACAAAAAAGGACTAAGGGAGTTTATTACCACCAAACCAGCAATGCAAGAAATGCAAAAGGATCTGCTGTATAAAGAAGAAATAGGAAGCGAAGAAGAAACACAGGTGTAAAGAATAAAAATGGTGACAAACAAGTATCTATCAATAATAACTTTAAATGTAAATGGATTAAATGCCCCATTAAAAAGACATAGGGTAGCTGAGTGGATAAGAAAACATGACCCATATATCTGCTGTCTACAGGAAACCCACCTCAGAAAAAAGGACTCACACAGACTGATGGTGAGGGATGGAAAAAGGTTTTTTAGGCGAATGGAATTGAAAAAAAAAAAAAAAAAAGCCGGGGTAGCAATACTTATATCTAACAAATTAGAACTAACAGTGAAGAAAATAACAAGGGATAAGGAAGGCCACTTCCTAATACTAAAGGGAGCAATCCAACAAGAAGAAATAACTCTGGTAAACATATATGGACCCAATACAGGAGCAGCCAAATACATAAAAATACTTCGGGAAGTTAGCAACAGAGAGATTGACAGCAATACAGTCATAGTAGGGGACTTAAATACCCCACTATCACCATTGGACAAATCATCTAAACAAAAAATCAGCAAAGAAATGTCAATTTTAAATGACTCACCAGATCAGATGGAATTAATTGACATCTTCAGAACATTTCACCCCAAAGCCACAGAATATACATTCTTCACAAGTGCACATGGGTCATTTTCAAAGATAGACTGCATATTGGGTCACAGGTAAAGTCTCTTCAAATTCAAGAAGATAGAAATCATATCAATCATCTTCTCAGATCAAAAAGGCAAAAAACACTAGGAATCAACTATAATAAAAACATTCCAAAAAAACCAAACACCTGGAGGCTAAATATCATGCCATTAAACAATGATTGGGTTACTAGAGAGATCAAAGAAGAAATAAAAAGCATCATGGAAAAAAAAGACAATGAAAACACAATAATCCAAAATCTATGGGACACAGTGAAAGCAATCTTGAGAGGGAAGTTCATAGTTCTACAGCCCTACCGCAAAAAAATAAGAAACAATGGTAATTAATTACCTAACCCTACAACTCAGAGTTAGAAAGAGAGCAACAAGAAAAGCCCAGCATAAGCAGAAGGAAGGAAATAATAAAGATCATAGTGAAGATAAATGAAATAGAGACCAAAAAAAAAAAAATACAAAATATCAATAAAACCAAGAGCTGGTTCTTTGAAAGGATAAACTAGATTGATGAACCTCTAGCCAGGCTCACAACGAAGCAAAGAGAGAGGACCCAAATAATCAAAATTAGAAATGAAAGAGGTGAAATAACAACTGATCCCACAGAAATACAAACGATTATGAAAAAATACTATGAACAACTCTATTTCAATAAAATGGACAACCTAGATCTGTGGTCAGCAAACTGCGGCTCACGAGCCACATGAGGCTCTTTGGCCCCTTGAGTGTGGCTCTTCCACAAAATGCCACGGCCTGGCGAGTCTATTTTGAAGAAGTGGCATTAGAAGAAGTTTAAGTTTAAAAAATTTGGCTCTCAAAATAAATTTCAATCGTTGTACTGTTGAAATTTGGCTCTGTTGACTAATGAGTTTGCTGACCACTGACCTAGATGAAATGGACATATTCCTAGAAAAATACAAGCTCCCAAAATCAACCAAGAAGAATAAAAAACCTGAATAGGCCGATAACTATTAAAGAAATTGAAACAATGATCAAAAAGCAAACAAAAGCCCTGGTACGGATGGCTTTACAAAGGAGTTCTACCAAGCATTGAAAGAAGAACTAAAACCTATCCCCTCAGACTATTCCAAAAAATTCAAGAGGAAGGCACACTTCCAAACTCTTTCTATAAAGCCAGCATTACCCAAATCCCAAAACCAGATAAGGACACCACACAAAAAAAAGAGAACTACAGGCCAATAACCTTGATGAATATAGATGCTAAAATCTTCAACAAATTTCTAGCAAATCGGATTCAGGATTTCATTAGAAAGATCATACACCATGACCCAGTGGAATTTATTCCAGGGATACAAGGATAGTACAATATCCACAAATCAATAAATTTGATACATTACATAAACAAACTGAGAGATAAAAATTACATAATCATATCAATTGATGCAGAAAAAGCATTTGACAAAATCCAAACCCCTTTCTTGATAAAAACTCTCAGCAAAGTGGCAATAGTGGGATCATACCTCAAGATAATAAAAGCCCTATATGACAAACCTACAGCCAACATGATACTCAATGTGCAAAAACTAAACACATTTCCCCTAAGAACCGGAACAAGACAAGGATGTCCACTTTCACCACTCCTGTTCGACATTGTACCAGAAATACTAGCCATAGCGATTAGACAAGAAGAAGAAATAAAAGGCATCCAAATTAGAAAAGAAGTAAAACTGTCCTTATTTGCAGATGACATGATACTATACATAGAAAACTTCAAAGACTCCATCAAAAAACTACTAGACCTAATAAGTGAATTTGGTAATGTAGCAGGATACAAAATTAACACCCATAAATCTATGGCCTTTTTATACACCAATAATGAACTTACAGAAAAAGAAATGAAAAAAAAAATCCCATTTACCATTGCACCAAAAAAAATTAAGATACCTAGGAATAAACTTAACCTAGGACGTAAAAGACCTGTACTCAGAAAACTAGAGTATATTGAAAAAACAGATAGAGGAAGACATAAAGAAATGGAAGAACATACCATGTTCATGGATTGGTAGAATCAACATCATTAAAATGTCCATACTACCAAGAGCAATCTATATATTCAATGCAATACCTATTAAAATACCAATGGCATATTTCAAAGATCTAGAACAAACTCTATAAAAATTCATCTGGAATAAAAATAAAAAGACTCAGAATAGCCACAGCTGTCCTGAGAAAGAAGAAAAATGTTGGAGGGATCACAATACCAGACATCAAACTATATGACCAAGCCACGGTTCTCAAAACTGCCTGGTACCAGCACAAGAAAAGACATATAGACCAATGTAACAGAATAAAGGACCCCAAAATTGACCCAAGCCATTATATTCAATTAAGATTTGAAAGGATGCAAGATCGTACAATGGAGTTAAAACAGCCTCTTTAATAAATGGTGCTGGGAAATTTGGTTAGATAAATGCAAAAAAAAATGAAACTAGATCACCAACTTACACCATACACAAAAACAAACTCAAAATGGCCAAAGGACTTGAATATAAGATGGGAAAACATAAAAATCCTACAAGACTCCATAGGCAGTAAAATTGCAGACATATGTCGTAGCAATATCTTTACAGACACAGATCCTAGGGCAGGAGAGACTAAAGATAAAATAAACAAAAGGAACTACATCAAAATAAAAAGCTTCTGCACAGCAAAAGAATCCAGCAACAAAACAACAAGAAAGCCCACTGCATAGGAGAACATATTTGCTAATGTTATCTCTGATAAGGGTTTAATCTCCAACTTTACAGGGAACTCATACAACTTAACAAAAGGAAGATAAACAATCCAATCAAAAAATGGGCAAAGGACCTAAATACACACTTTTTGAGAGAGGACATTTTGAAAGCCATAAGACACATTAAAACATGCTCAAAGTCACTAATCATCTGAGAGATACAAATCTAAAAAACAATGAGGTACTACCTCACACCTGTCAGAATGGCTATCATCAACAAACCAACAAACAACAAGTACTGGAGAGGATGCGGAGAAAAAGGAACCCTTCTTCACTGCTGGTGTGAATGCAGACTGGTGCAGCCGTTGTGAAAAACAGTATGGCATTTCCTCAAAAATTTAAAAATGGAACTGCCATTTGACCCAGTAATACCACTTCTAGGAATATATCACAAGAAAATAGAAACACCAATCAGAAAGGATATATGCACCCTTATGTTCATAGAAGCACAATCCTATATAATAGAGAGGTAATATGCAAATTTACCATCACTCCAACACACAAGATGGCCACCTCCATGTGGTCAAAGATGTCCACTCCCATGTGGACACAACATGGCCACCACAAGATGGCCAGCAGGGGTGTGCAGTTGTGGGCGATCAGGCCTGCAGGGGAGGGCAGTTGGGGGGGCCCAGGCAGCAGGGGAGGGCAGTTAGGGGCAACCAGGCCACCAGGGGAGGGCAGTTAGGGGCAACCAGTCCTGCAGGGAAGGGTAGTTAGGGGCAACCAGGCCGCCAGTGGAGGGCAGTTAGGGGCCATTGGGCCATTAGGGGAGCAGTTAGGTGTCGATCAGCCTAGCAGGGGAGTGGTTAGGAGGTGATCAGGCTGTCAGGCAGAAGCTGTTAGGGGCAATCAGGCAGGCAGGCAGGTGAGTGTTTGGGAGCCAGCAGTCCTGGATCGTGAGAGTGATGTCTGACTGCCCAGGATTGGGCCTAAATGGGCAGTCGGACATCCGTTGAAAGGTCCCAGATCGGAGAGGGTGCAGGCTGGTCTGAGGGACACCCCCTCCCCCATGCATGAATTTTGTGCACTGGGCCTCTAGTTTACAATAGCTAAAATTTGAATATAGCCTAAATGCCCATCAGCTGGTGAGTGTATTACAAAACTATGGTACATCTACACAATGGAATACTACATTGCTATAAAAAGAAGGAGTTCTTACAATTTGCAGCAGCATGGATGGAACTGGAGAGAATTATGCTAAGTGAAATAAGCCAGGCACTGAAATAAAAATAGCACATGATCTCATTCATTTATGGATAATAAAGTATATTATAATCTGATGAACAAAAATATAGATACAGAGGCAGAGAAACATCAAAAAGACTGTCAAATTATAGCGGGAAGCCTGGGGAGTAGTGGGGGAAGGGTAAGAAATCAACTGAAGGACTTGTATGCATGCATATAAGCATAACCAATGGACATAAGACACTGGGGGGTTGGGGTGAGGTCATGTGCCAGAGGGTAGTGGAGGCCAGGGGAAGGTCAATGGGGAAAAAATGGAGACATATGTAGTACTATTTGTAATACTTTAAACATTTAAATAAAATGAAGTAAAAAGATTGTGGCTAAAACTGTCCATCCTGGCTAGGGAGACTAACACTAAAAATTGCCAAAAAGAATAAAACTTTTAATTGTGAGCAGTACGGTGGTAGGTGCTCTATAGACAGGAGACACAGAATTGGAGGATGCATTAATTTGGCTGAAAAATCTAATATGCTGCATCCAAATTACTACATCCTGTGTAAGGGTTTGTATCAGTAGCTCTTTCTCCATCCCACAACCACATTAAAATTTTGCTCATGAAAGAAGCCAGAGAACTATATAGGTCAGCACCTAATCATATGCAAAGTAAGGAATTAACTGTTCAGTGAATTTCAGGAAACAAATTGGAGGGGTCAGAAATATGCATTACACCACCCCTACTCTGCTTCAAATCATTTGCACCATCCTAATGTAATGGTCAAAGATACAGTTTTAGATCTTTTTATCTATTAACTGAATGTTCTTTATGTTTTTAAGCAAATAGTTTGAGCAACCTGTAACTTCAAAAGTGCCGGTTTGTGGAGGATTAACTAAAGCCTCCTGGTGGTGCTTTAGAGCCTGCCCACCCTCCATGTGTCGGAGGGTGTATTAATTTCCCTTAGCTCTCAATAAAATCTCGCCCTCACATTTAAACTTCTCAAAAAAACAGACAAAAGTACATGATAGCCATTTTTCTGAAAGCAAATAATGATGAGAGAAGAACAGACACAGTTTGGTGTCAGGCACTTCCAGGTGGCAAATGAATCACCAGAGAAAAGTATGTGGTCTGTGCTTTAGGATTTTTCATAAATTGGATCCTAATCTCTGATATAATTGTTGGGAAGCATGTCCACTGACCAAAACCTGTTCACACTAGGAAAACTGCATATTCAGTGACCATCTGAAGCCTCAGGCTCTGTGCTCACTGTGCTGACAACTGTCACTGATGCTGCGCTATCACAGTTTCCTCATCAGCAGTGTCCCTCTTGCTAGGGTTGTGTGTGTGACTCTGTGGCATCACTAATGTGGTCATCAGAACCCTGTAGTATTGGTGGAGGTTCAGTGATGCCAAAAGCGTGAAATAGTAAAGAGGGTTATTTAAAGAAACTGGGGAACCTTGGCCGGTGTGGCTCAGTTGGTTGGAGCACAACCATATATTGAAAGGTTGTGGGTTTGATCCCCAGTGGGTCATGTAAGAAAGGTGACCAGTTGATGTTCTCTCTCACATTAATGTTTCTTTCTCCTCCTCCTCCTCCTCCTCCTCCTCCTCCTCCTCCTCCTCCTCCTCCTCCTCCTCCTCCTCTTCCTCCTCTTCTTCCTCCACCTCTTCCTTCTCTCTCTGTCTCTCCCTTCTCCTCTTTCTAAAATCAATAAGCATATATTCGGTGAGGCTTACAAAATAATAAAGATTAAAAATCTGGGGATTAAAGAAAAGGAGTTCTGATGTGCCCCTGTATAGCAATGAACCCATAGACAAGCCTTCTCATCATGGCAGGCAAAATGTATGCCACTCTTATGCCAAACATGCACTTTTAGCTTTTCTTATTATCCTTCAACTTCTAAATTTTTATTTTCAATGCATTTTTTTTTTATTTGATGAAATATTGCGGAAAAGCAAAATGGTGTGATTTACCCCAGTCCTTTAATCCCAATGTCTGGCTGAGATCCTGAATGCCCAGGACTGGCGAGAGCTCAACCCAGCCAGCATTTCTGGGTCACTTCTTACAAGGGCGGTGCTGAGCAACTACAGATTTAAAGGAGGATCCTGACACAGTAGAATATGTCTGTTACTATAAGACTTGTTGCAGTAAGGTAGTTACAGCAAGAAAAATTCAATATTTCAAAGACCAAAAAATGTCCTACAGTTGCTGGGATCAAGATGACTTTTGCTGAGGACAAGGTCTATAAACACTCTAATTGAAAACAGAGTATTTGGTAAATGAAAAGAATCATTCCCAAAGACAGTATGTCTATCCTCCAGGCTTTGTGATGTATGGTACCATCCTACCCTAGTGCATGTCAAATGAGGCCACAGCCTACCTGCTCACCTACTGCACTCTCTCCACCAGAGAGTCAGATCTCATTCCCTCGTTCACCATTCCAAGTAAGGGAGGAAAGTAAAAAATCTACTATTTTTTCACAGCCTAAGTCTCAGGTTAATATTCCTGCCACAATCTTTTCTTCTGAAATACCTCCACAGCCTAGGACCTTGCATCCATTCAAACACATAGCTCTGTAACAGCAGAATCACCTCCAAAAAGTTCTATCCTGTTAAGGACATACTGACTATTTTAAGAAACAACAAAACAGCAGTCATGTAGCAGAAGTATGCACATAGAAGAGAACTTTGACCTGCAGCTGTACCTGGAATCAAAGTCCCACCAACTCTGCCCTTCCCAAGGAACCAAAGGACCATGATTTGATCAAAACTTGAATGCCAGAAGCCTTTCAGAAATCAAGGGTTTCTTGCCCAGAAGGATCCAGTGTTAATGCCCCTTTACTATAACTGGCCAAACTCCAAGGTCTTCCAATTAAAATTTGCCTGCCAGCACTTCCACATACATGTTTCCCCTAATCCTTATAAATACTTGTCTTGGTCCAGAGAGCAAGATGGATTTGAGGCACCATTAGGTCTCCCATCTTCTTGGTTGGCACCTTCTTGACTATAAACCTTTCCCTACTTCAAACTCTGACATTTTGAGTGTTGGCTTTTCGAAGCATCAGGCACCCAGACTTGGATTTCTGTAACAGTTCTAAACTGCCTTGGGTAGCACCTAAAAGATCTCTTATGAGGACTGACCTATGAATTAGCAGCATTGTCCTTGCCTAAACAAGCTATGTGAATGTTATTTTCTTCATTAGATCCTGATTACCACACTTTCTTCTTGTTCATCAAAACAAGAAAAGTCAAAATCTGGACATGTGAGTCCTAGAAAGGCTAAGGCGCAAATGGTGCTTTTGCTGCACAATTTCTAGGGCTACTGAAGAATTTGCCTAAATTATCAAACCATGAAGGTGCAAAAAATGAGAACTTCAGGTAACAGGCACCAAAAAGTAAACACTTAAGCAAAATTCATTTTCAGGAACTATTTCCACCCTGAGGAATCTTAGGAGAACTGGGATTGAAAGCTCAATTTTGGAAGTCTTCTACTTTTAGACACCAAAGGAATAAATAGTTGTGAATTCTACAACAGAAAAAGGCCTTGTCTGTGATGAGGCTAAACAGACTGAGCCAGGGAGTGCCAACAATGCAAGGACGTGGGGCACAGACACAGATAGGCTTGATCGACATACATATTGTTCAGCTCCTGCAGGCACACAAGGAGGGTACAAGACATGTTAGTTCACCATGGAAATGCCCAAAAGTGGTCAAAATACATCTCCTCAAATACCACAACTGTCTAGAACACCTTGTGCATAACTCTACTTAATTTTTGCCTTCCTGTGGTAACATAAGGATCTAACATCTGCCCATTATTGACTGTGAGCTGTCAAGGAGCTGGATAGCCTGCTATACTTTTGCATGCCAAGGCTCATCACTATGTTCAAAAAGGAACTCTGAATTGACCCAATAGATATGTCTCTTATCAAAACAGGCATTAGTCCTGCACATTGCACATTGTCTGCTACATTTTCACTCCCTGTTACAAAGGAAGGAACTGAAGCACAGGAAGAGCCTAAGATCATGCACATTCCTGAGGGACAGAACTCAGTGAAGACTCCAGTTCCATGCCAGGCTGATATGACATGATAAAAATCAATCCTGAGAAAATTTTTTAATTTTTTAAATTGATTTCAGAGAGGAAGGGAGAGGGAGAGAGAGATAGAAACATCAATGATGAGAGGAAATCATTAATCAGCTGCCTCCTGCACACCCCCTACTGGGGATTGAGCCCACAACCCAGGCATGTGCCCTTGACCGGAATCAAACCCTGACCTCTTGGTAAAATGGAACTCTCATTTGACTCAGTGATTCCACTTCTAGGAATATATCCCAAGAAACTAGAAATGCCAATCAGAAAGGATATATGCACCCCTATGTTCATAGCAGCACAATTTACAATAGCTAAGATTTGGAATCAGCCTAAGTGCTCATAAGCAGATGAGTGGATTAAAAAATTGTGGTACGAGGGGGATCTAAGATGGCAGCTGGCAGGACAGCAGGCTGCAAGATAGTGTGTGAGTGAGAGCGTGAAAGGAGAGTGCATGGACATGTGGGAAGTGTCTGTATTTGTGAGTGAGGGATAGCTATATTCCACAAGACTGTTAGGGACTGGCAGACCAGGCTCCCTTGGGCAGGTAGCCTCTACTACTACTGAAATCTCTCCCAGAGCAGCCGGCTCTGCCACAGATACTGCACCATTTGGAAGGGGAGAGAAGCTGTGATCTGAAGCCTTACCTTAAACCGGGGAAAAAAAAACACACAAAAAAAGCTTATAAAACAGGAGGAGAGCCTAAGGGAACTTTGGGACAACACTAAACAAAACAACATCTGCATAAAAGGGGTGCCAGAAGGAGAGGAAACTGAGCAAGGAATAGAAAACCTGTTTGAATAAATAATGACAGAAAACTTCCCTGATATAGGGAAGAAAAAACCCACACAAATCCAAGAAGCTCACAGAGTCCCAAACAAGATGAACCCAAAAAGACTGACACCAAGACACATTATAATTAAATTGGCAAACACCAATGACAAAGTCAAAATTTTAAAGGCTGCCACAGAGAGACACAAAGTTATCTACAAGGGATCTCCCATCAGACTATTGACTGATTTCTCAACAGAAACACATCAGGCCAGAAGGGAATGGAATGAAATATACAAAGTCATGCAAAGCAAAGGTCTGAATCCTGTATACTATACCCAGCAAGGCTATCAATCAAAATTGAGGGTGAAATCAGGAGCTTCACAGACAAAAAAAGACTAAGGGATTTTATTACCACCAAACCAGCAATGCAAGAAATGCTACAGGGTTTTCTGTAAAAAGAAGAAATAAGAAAGAAAGGAGCATAGTCACAAATGGCGACAAACAAGTATCTACCAATAACGATTTTATTTTTTTAATATAATTTTATTCATTTTAGAAAGGAAGGGAGATGTAGAGATAGAAACATCAATGAGAGAGAACCATTGATTGGAAGCTTCCTGCACACCCCCCACTGGGGATCAAGCCTGCAACCTGACATGTGCCCTTAACCAGAATTGAACTGAGGACCCTTCAGTCCATAGGCTGACACTCTATCCACTGAGCCAAATCAGCTAGGGCAAATTGATACACTTTAAAGAGTCTATGGAAGCACAGCAAAAGTAGTAGAATGTACTAGGCCCAACCAAGGTAATGACACAGGTGTACAGAGACCAGGACAAACAGCTTTATTTGGACTGAGAGTTGGAAAATACGGGAGGACCTGAAATAGCATACTGAACTAAAGAATAGAGATTAGATTCCAAAATGGCAGTCAGAACTCATCAACAAATGGACTCCACTTCCCAGCAGCCTTGCATTTAGTGCAGTCCATTAAAGGTCTGCAGGGAAATGTATTTGCCATTAAATTGGCCAAGCATGCCACAATTAAAAAAAAATAAAAAATGGTAGTTTGTTTTTGTCCCACAATTAACTTTCCACAACACCTCCCCAACTATAAATATTACAAAAGAAAGTTAAAAATCACATTTTCTAGATCAGTGGTCGGCAAGCTGCGGCTCGTGAGCCGCGGTTTGCCGCTCTGTTGACTAATGAGTTTGCAGACCACTGACCTTAAAGTGAAGGCCATAACAAGAGATAAGGAAGGTCACTTCATAATACTAATGGGAGTAATCCAACAAGAAGAAATAACTCTGGTAAACATATATGCACCCAATACAGGAGCACCCAAATACATAAAAAAAAACTTCTGGAGGATATCAAGGGAGATATTGACAGTAATACAGTCATAGTAGGAGACTTTAATACCCCATTAACACCACTGGATAAATCCTCAAGCGAAATAAGCCAGTCGGACTATATCTTATTATTATTCAGAGAAAGATAAATATCACATGATCACACTCATATGTGGGATATAATGATCAACATAATTTGATGAACAAAAATAGATCCAGAGACAAAAGACAGGGGAGGGGGCTGTTAGAGAGCAACCAAAGGACTTGTATGCATGTATATTAGCATAACCAATGGACACAGACACTGGGGCGATGGGGGCTTGCCCAGGGTGGGAATGGCTTGGCGGGGGGGGTCAATTGGGGAAAAAGGAGACATATGTAAAACTTTATAGACAATAAATTAAAAAAAAATAAAACACTGTGGTACATCTACACAATGGAATACTACGCTGATGTAAAAAGGAGGAACTATCATTTGCAAAAGTATGGATTACCTGGAAAGCATTATGCTAAGCGAAATAAGTCAGTCAGAGAAAGATAAATATCACACGATCTCACTCATTTGTGGAATATAATGAACAACATAAACTGATGAACAAAAACAGATCCAGAGACAAAGAAGCATAGAACAGACCATCAAACCTCAGAGGAAAGGCAGGGGAGGGTTGGGGAAAAGGGGAGAGATCTACCAAAAGACTTATATGCATGCATATATGCATAACCAATGGACATAGACACTAGGGGAGTGAGGGCACAAGCAGGTGGGGAGGGGAAATGGGGGAATAAGGACACATAATCAATTAATCAATAAAGAAAAAACAACAAAATAAATACTTGTCTGAACCTGCCCCCACAAAAAACTATTTTGGCCCTGGCCTAATGGCTCAAATGACTTTAGAGTGTCATCCCCTACACCAAAAGATTGTGGGTTTGATTCCTGGTCAGGGCACGTATACATGTTGTGGGTTAGATCCAAGTTTGGGGTATGTGCAGGAAGAAACTGATCCATGTTTCTTTCTCTCTCTCTCTTTCTTCCTCTCTCTTTAATCAATCAATGGAAACATCCTGAAATGAAGTTTAAAAAATAAAAAAAAAACTTTTGGAACAATAGATTGTCTATTGAAAGATATCTGTTACAGTGAGCCTAATAAATTAAACAACAATACTTATTATTATTACTATTATCATTATTATTGTAAAACACAGGGGTAGTCCATATGGCTCATTCGTCAAAGACATAGGCTTGTGAACACACTTTGGGAAATCAGAAGCACATTTCCCTAAATAAAAATCCAGTATTTTCTTCTAACCATGCTCTTACTAATTCTACATGGTTCCTTAGATAATGGCTCTGCCCCGAGGACATCTCTAGGGGTGTGACTTTCCAATGTCTTTATTGCAAACATCACCTGGAAGAAGTGATTACCTATCAATTTGCCATAAGGGAGGACTGCAGAACCTTTGGCACTTTTGAATTGCAACTGTGTTCTGTCATCATAAAGAAAAACTTAATGATTTTTTTCCAGCAAGCCACCTTCTCTCTCTCCTGCACAGAATATTATGAAATTGCCAAAGACCACACACTTTGCTTTCTCTGTTTTCATAGTTTTTAAAGCCATCATCAAAAGGCAAAAAGAGCGAGAGACAACGGTTTCTTTCCAACACATCATCTGAAGTGTAATTCCATTGATAAAATGTTATTCTTTTCTGGCAACTTACCATTGGTTCTATGTTCTTACTAAGTGTTTATCATCTTGCTTAAATAAAAGGGATATACACACACACAAAATCTCAAACTTTGTCCAACTGGGAAAGTGCCATGCAGCCCTTAAAATCATGCTATCACATATTCTAGAAATGAATTTTAAAAACAAAAACTTAGTTCATAATATAAAAGTGCAACTTATGATAACATTTATCTCTACGTTAATAAGGAATTTGCAAACAAAGATGATAATCCAGGTCTTTGAAGATGTATACCATGAATCAATCCAGCTACATATTAGTGATACAAGTCAGTTGGTTTAAACAGAGTTGGTCCAATGTGAGATGTTTTTTATTTTTTTATGTGAAGTTATGTTGAAGGAATTTTGAAATGCACACCATCTGAGTCATAGGCACTGGCTCAGAAGCAGGAATCTCGAACAAACATTTTTGAGAGGCAGATAAATGATGTAAAGTTTGTTTTCAAAGGAGAATAAAATTAACATTTTAATTCCAAAACCAACCCAGGGAGAGGCAAAGAACATGTCATTGGGCCCAAAGTTTAGGAAAGTTATTGCTGGTCATCAATTCATCATGAGATGCCTCCTGGACCATGTCCACCATGTTCCATGCTCCATTCTCCACCTTCCCATCTCCCCTGCAACATGGATTACAGCAGCTGACACCCATTCCTCTGGGTCTTAAAGTGTGACTCAGCCCTTCTTGACACCCTTTAGCAACACTTCCCACCACCTCATTGGCCTAACTTTGTGCTGGCCTCCTCTCTGATAGCATCCAATTGGGCCACCCTTACATACACAATTTTAGATTGATACACACGAGAAAGTCTTAGCGTTTCTGTTTAATCCCAGTTTATATTTTTAATGGCTCATGAAATTAGTGCCTGTTACAAATAGGAACATCTTAACCCCTCAAAGTGCTTTATGACAGTAGGTACTTTTGCTTCTCCTACTCCCAGCACCTGGATTTTCTATTGTACCTCTGACTTTACAGGTCTAATACATTCTTCCAGACTTACTTTAAGCATCATCTTTACTATGAAATTTTCTGTGCCTCTCTTTTTGCCTGTAATTTTTCATTTCTCACTATTCCTAGTCCACCTGATATCTGTTACTATAACTGAGGATGTATTATCTACTCACTTTTTATTACTCTTGAATTGTTTAACACATGTAACTTGGTCTCCCTCTCAGATCTATCTCAGGCAGTCTGAAAATAGGATTATTCTTGCATGATATTCTCTATAAGGCCTGGTCACATCCTATCTACCTGAGGCTGCGCCCTCCTGCCTGGTGGGGCTTGACAGGGGACCTCAGGCTGTGCTCCCCACCCAGCGGGGCTTGACGGGGGACCTCAAGGTGCACCCCCTGCCGGTGGGGCTTGACAGGGGATCTGAGGCTGTGTCCCCCTTCTGGTGCCAGGCCGGGGGATCTGAGGCAGTGCTGGGTCGGGGGAACTCAGGCTGCACCCCCCCGCCCAGCGAGGCTTGACAGGGGACCTGAGGCTGAACCCCCCTGCCGGTGGGGCTTGACAGAGGATCTGAGGCTGTGTCCCCTTCCTGGTGCTGGGCCGGGGTATCTGAGGCTGTGCACCCCCGCCTGGTGGGGCTTGATGAGGGACCTCAGGCCATGGCCCCCACCCAGCGGGGCTTGACAGGGGATCTCAGGCCATATCCCCCACCTGGCAGGGCTTGACGGGAGACCTTAAGGCATGCCCCCCACCCTGGTCTGGGGGACCTCAGGCCACGCCCCCCATCCTGGCGCCGGGCCAGGGAACCTGAGGCTACATCCCCTGCCCAGTGGGGCTTGACAAGGGTGGGAATGGCCAGGTTGGATCTAGCCCAATGGGGGGGTGGGCGGCCAGGTCTGGATCTCATGCAATTTTGAGGCACAAGTGGGTGGGTGGAGACTTGACTCTGGGTCCTGTGGTGTGCCCCAGACTCTGACAGGAGGAAGGTTTTTATATACATTTTACTAATTTTCTTTCATCTCTGACACTTCTATTATAGAGAAAGGGCAAATAGCAATATTAAATTATTTCCTCTAATTAATCCCCTTTTAATGTGCACGAATTTTGTGCACCAGGCCACTAGTCACTCAATAAGTAGTAATGGAAGCAATAATGGAAGACACCCTTTAAACTTTGGTGGAGATTGTAGCTAAAGTGCAATATATTTGTATAGCTAATCTCCAAAGCATTGCCTCAACAACTATTTAGTTTTATTTTATTTTGAGACTTATTTCTCTTGTTTTGAAACATTCATTTTGTATGGGGGTAGAGGATAAGTGGTCAAAGGGACTGAAAAAGAGTCTGAGACCAATATGCCCTGTATGGCATAAAAACAGTGGCACCAAATATTACTGTGTGTTGAAATCACCTGAGTAGTTTATTAAAAATAAAATTTAAAGCCTTAAGACTCACCCAAAATTACTTAAAGGATACCTCCCAAACAGGATCAGGGACTTACCCCTACTTTAGCAAGCTCCCTAAAGGTTCTGGACAGCAAGATTGGTGCAGGTCACTGGGTTGTCATTTGGAAATCCCTCATACAAACAATAGTTTCAAATCTTCATTCTGAAACTAAAAAGCCATGTGATTTAGGAGAACTTGTTTAAACCCTCTGACTCTCATTCACTCATCTGTGAAATTGGAAAAAATTAAATCCTATTGCAGTGAGGAGATGATCCTGTTCTGTCCCTGGTTTGGCTGAGGAATATAGAGTTATAACTCCATTACAGTGAGTGTCTGTAATCTCAGTGCCAATACTCTTGGATAGATGTAGAGAGCACCTGGGAAGTCACATGGGCATTTCTTTAAATTGTCAGCTGAACCCAAGGTGACAGGCAAAACCACGCCCTGGGAACACGCTTTGCCAAAAAGGCAAGGGTAGTGGGTTTTGATATCTAAATCCATCTTAGCACCAGGAATGCTCAGGGCCTCCTCAAGAATGCAAATAATCTCCTTTGTCTTGACCTTTTGGTGAAACTTCCTGGTATTTGGGGGTATAAAATAAACACACTGTATCGACTCTGGGTCACTGTCTCTCCATCAGAAGAGGACAGTGGCCTACCCAGTCCCAGATTTTCTTCCTATCTCTGTGTCTTGTCTCTTTCTTTTATTTCTCAATCCCCAGCCACCTCTACTCAGGAATTGGACCTGCTCTCTAGCCACGCTGGACGCAGAAAAGAGAGAAAATAGTTACATCTGGCACCCATGTGGTCTGGCTAAGTACAGAGGCAAGAGGTGAAGGGGTCATTCCAAGAAGTGTGCGCACCACAGAATAAGGTAAGGAGCGGATTGTTGCAAGTTGTATTAGTTGGGTGTAAAACATGGGTAATTCTCAAATGTTTAAAACTATGCTCAAAGCTCAAGGATGCTCTGTTAAGCGTAGTCATATTCTTAATTTCTTAAGTTTTGTTGATGAAACGTGGGAAAAGGTCAGAAAGCAGTTGCGTGACCGATACACAGAAGAAGGTCCAGAGAAGATTCTTATTCCTACTTTAATTCATGATGGCCTTGATCCAGCACAGGAGAGTTTAAGAATGTCTAAGCGGGATGTGGCCACGGCCTTACAGCCTACAGTGGAGGGTGTGAATCTCTAAGAATACCACCTCCCCCCTCTGCGCCCCCTCTGCCTCCACATGTTGCTCCTGCGACTGCAGTCAAAAGCCCACCTGATAAAGATTTACCTCATAATTATGAGCAGGAGCTAGAGTTTGAGGCAGAGCGGGACAAGCATCACTGTGAGCGGGATAAGAAAGGTTTTGCTTGCAACTTCCCAGCCTTTATGGCTGGATTCAGGCGCTTGGCTGAAAGCAACTTCATATTTCATTTTGTTGGAGGCTCAAACTACTTGTATTAGACTGAACCAAGTAGAAAGGATTAAAGGAATTTCTCAGCAACTGCCAATGATTCTTTATCTTAAAAAATCTTTTTCTTTCCTGAAAAAATAAAAATAAAAAATAAATAAAAAAAGTAGATGCCAGACCATTACTGAATTTTCCCCCAAAAGCAAGAAGGAGGTGGGGGAAGGGAGACACGTGGAGATCCAATATGGATGCCCACTCCCCAAGAAGGCCATTTTAAAAGGTCTCATCTTCGCCATGCTTATAGATGGCGGATTTGACCTGGGAAAAAATTAAAGTCAAGCTTCTGAGCCAGGCCTGTCGGCTGGAAACTTAAAAACTTTGAAGTTTACTAAATCAAATGATAAAAACTTATATCTAAATATATTGAAACTAGAGGCCCCATGCACAAAATTCGTGCATGGTGTGGGGGGAGGGGTGTCCCTCAGCCCAGCCTGCACCCTTTCCAATCTGGGACCCCTCGAGGGATGTCCTACTTTAGGCCCAATCTCGGTAGGATTGGGCCTAAATGGGCAGTCAAACATCCCTCTCACAATCCAGGACTGCTGGCTCCCAACTGCTCGCCTGCCTGCCTTCCTGATTGCCCCTAACTGCTTCTGCCTGCCAGCCTGATCACCCCCTAACCACTCCCCTGCCAGCCTGATTGATGCCTAACTGCTCCCCTGCCAGCCTGTTTGCCCCTAACTGCCCTCCCTGCAGGCCTGGTCCCCCCCAACTGCTCTCCCCTGCAGGCCTGGGTGCCCCCCAACTGCCCTTCCCTGCAGGTTTGATCGCCCCCAACTGCCCTCCCTTGCAGGCCTGGTCCCTCCCAACTGTCCTCCCCTGCTGGCCTGATCACCCACAACTGCCCTCCCTTGCAGGCCTGGTCCCTCCCAACTGCCCTCCCCTGCTGGCCATCTTGTGGCAGCCATCTCGTGTCCACATGGGGGCAGCCATCTTTGACTACATGCGGGCAGCCATCTTGTGTGTTGGAGTGATGGTCAATCTGCATATTACTCTTTTATTAGATGGGATGATATAATACTGAAATGTTGATCTGAGTATGCCTCTTATGAAGTCTAAAGGATAGAATTTAATCTATTAATTGAATATACCTTGTATTTTATTTGAAATGTATTCTTAAAAATGTAAAAGTGTTGTTGATTTGAGAAGTACTAGGTATTTGACTTGCTACCTAAAATTTGAAGCTCTGAAGGTTTGAGGTTCAAATTGAATTGGGAGAAATTACGTGGTTGTGGTAAATGGATGCCTAAAGTATGGAAATTTATTCTTGAGAAAATGATTTTTGCGTTTTCTCTGAAATAATTGGGAATTCAAAATGTTGCTTATTGGTCTAATTAAAAAAGGGAGGATTAATTCTGTGATCCCAACTGAATTCCTTAATACAAAAACCAGTTTTGCTCTGGGCTGAAAACATTTCACAGCTCCTCTGTTGCCTGGGGGCAGGATACAGAGGGAGAGGGCGTAGGTTGCCGAACAATGAGTCAGTTGGAGTTTGAAGGGAGGCAGTGGTTCATGCTCCAGCCAAGCGTGCCCAGGTGTTGCACCTGTGCCCTGAGTTTCTTGGAAACAGCTGAAATGGCTTTTGTAACCTTTGGGTTGTCATTGTAACTATCCTAACTCCCTCTTGTGGTTCACGAGTATAAATTTGCTGTAACAACTGTGGACTGCACTGCAGTTCGGCCTTTACCGCGGTGAAGTGCTGCAACTGTAGTCGCTGGCCAGCTTAATAAAGGCTCATAAATTTTGATCTCTGTCTCTGGTGGTCGTCTCTTGCAGGTTGCTCCATAACATTTGGAGGCCCCAGCGAGTACACTCTGGCCACGTTGCCAGTGGACGCCCCAGGTGAGGACACTCCAGTCTTCATCCCGGGTTCCAGGGAGGCGGAGTGTCTCCTCCAAAATTTGCAATCCGAAAGTGAGAGCCACCTGGACCTCCAGTGGGGAGGTAAGCACCTGGTTTCTGTTTGTGGAACGTTCCCCTGGTGGACTACAGGAGGGCTGGATGCAGCGGAGCCTCCAAGTCCGGACACCCGGGCGCGACGGCATCTGGGGTCCCTGTTACGTGTGACCTTAGGGTGCACGTGTCTGGTTTGTCTTGTCTTTGTTGTCCTTGTCTTTGTTAAAATGGGTCAGGGTCAGTCGTCTACGTCTACCCCCTTACAATGTTTTCTTAAGAATTTTCAGGACTTCAAACGGCATGGAGAGGACTACGGGACGTCGGTTAATGGTTTTGATTTGCAGAAATTGTGTGAATTAGAATGGCCCACATTTGGGGTTGGGTGGCCATCCGCCGGGACCTGTGACTTAGGAACGGCTTATAAGGTTCATCATATTGTTTATGGTCATTCAGGTCACCCTGACCAAATCCCTTATATTCAAATTTGGATTGACATTCTCACTGAAAAACCTTGGTGGTTGAAAAATTGCCAGGGCCAAGAAGGGAAATTGGGACAGAGACAGACCGTTTTATTGGCTCGTCCCCCAAAAGGAGACAAGAAGGTAGACCCTAAGGTCCTACCAAATGATCTGGAGGACAGGGTCCTCGACCGCCGGCCTCCCTCTTATGTTCCCCCTCCGGAGCCCCACCCGGAGGTGGGCCCCTCGGCCTTGCGAGAAGCCCCAATACCCTCACAAATGCCTCCTATACAGACAGAAGGAGCCCCTGGGAACCCGTCCCTGGCGGCACCCCTCTACCCTGCGCTCCCACAGGCGCCTCCACCCGGAGTGAGAGAAAATCCGGACCCAAGTCCATGGCCCCTGGGGGGCCCGGACAATTGGCCTCCCACTCAGACTCTTTCCGCAAACAACCCTTTCAGTCCACCCCACACCCAGACCGGGACCCCTTATGGCCCACCGGATCTGACCAGCAGAGGAGAGAGAGAGACGGGTCTCAGTGGCCCTGCTCCTATGTTCCCTCTATGCCAGGCAAGTCCTCCTGATTTAGGACCTGATGGTCAGCCTTTTATGGTCTATGTCCCATTTTCAACCAGTGACCCATACAACTGGAAGAACCAAAACCCATCGTTCTCCCAGAATCCCCAAGGTTTGATTTCGCTCCTAGAGTCGGTCTTTTTCACCCACCAGCCGACCTGGGACGACTGCCAGCAGCTACTTCAGACCCTTTTCACCTCAGAAGAGAGAGAGAGAGTGAAAGGGGAAGGGAGGAAGTTAGTCCTTGAGCCAGATGGCCAACCCACCACAGACCCAGGGAGGATCGAGGCTGTTTTTCCATCCGGAAGGTCACAATGGGATCACAACACTGATCGGGAAGGGAGGCTCTCGACAGGTAACACCAGACTCTCCTGAGAGGCATCCGAGCGGCAGCTCGGAAGCCCACCAACCTTTCCAAGGTAACAGAAACAGTCCAGGGACCAAACGAGAGCCCCACCGCCTTCCTTGAGAGGCTTTGTTAGGCATATCGGGTGTACACCCCAATAGACCCTGATGCCCCAGAGAACCGGCAGGCTATCAATGTAGCGTTTGTGTCCCAGTCGGCCCCAGATATTAGAAAAAAATTACAGAAGTTAGAAGGCTTTGAGGGGAAGTCATTTTCAGAACTGGTCGAGGTTGCCCAGAAGGTCTTTAACAACCGAGAAGATCAGACTGCTAACCTAAACGCCAGAACGGCAAAGGTTCTTCTAGCCATGAATGAAGTGAAGGGACAGCAAAGAGGAACGGGAAGAAAAGAATGGGAGAAGAGAGGACAGAACCAAAAGACCTGGCTGGGGAAAAACCAGTGTGCCTACTGTAAGAAAGAAGGACACTGGAAACGGGAGTGTCCTGAGCAGCCAGGGTATAAGGCAGTCCCGGTGTTAGTGGAAGAAGTGGACTGAAGGTGTCAGGGCTCTGTGGGCCCCCAGGAGCCCCGGGTAACACTAAATGTAGGGGGGCAAGCCAGTAAATTTTCTCATAGACACCGGAGCCACCTTCTCTGTACTGCAACACCCGGCCGGGCCAGTTTCTAAGGACAGAACTCCCATCCAGGGGGCCACAGGACGAGTAAAGTCTTACCCCTGGACACAAGCCCGGATTGCTAACCTTGGGAAAAAGACTGTTACCCATTCCTTCCTCATTATGTCTAAATGTCCCTATCCCCTCTTAAGGAGGGATCTGCTCAGCAAACTCCAGGCCACAATTTCCTTTGAAGGAGGGGAGCCTCAGGTGCTTCTTTGGGCACCCGCAGACCAGGAAAAAATGACTCTCCTCCTCACTTGTCCCCTAGAAGAGGAATACAGGCTGCATGAAGGACCTTCAGAGGCCCCTCCGCAGGATCCTTATCTCAGGAGGCTCCAAGAGGAAATACCGGGGGTCTGGGCAGAAGGGAACCCAAGTGGATTAGCAGCTCACAGACCCCCAATAGTGATCCAACTAACCAGTACGGCCACCCCAGTTAGAGTGCGGCAGTACCCTATGAGCCAGAAGGCGAAAATAGGGATAGCAAAGCACATCCTGAGATTAAGGGAGGCCGGGATCCTGCTTCCCTGCCAGTTGGCATGGAACACCCGTTTACTCCCCGTCCAGAAGCCTGGGACAGAGGACTTTAGGCCAGTCCAGGACTTACGAGAAGTTAATAAAAGAGTAGAGACTATCCACCCAACGGTGCCCAACCCGTACACCCTCCTGAGCCTGCTCCGTCCTGAGCACCGATATTATACTGTCTTAGACTTAAAGGATGCCTTTTTCTCCCTCCCATTGGTGTCGCAGAGCCAGCCAATTCTTTGCTTTTGAATGGACAGATCCAGAAGAGGGGGAATCAGGACAGTTAACCTGGACAAGCCTTCCCCAGGGATTCAAGAACTCCGCTACCTTGTTTGATGAGGCTCTGAACCAGGACTTAAAGGAGTACCATCATAGTCACCCGGGCATCACCCTACTCCAGTATGTTGATGACCTCCTACTTGCTACTGGGGACCGGGAGAAATGTCAACAGGCAACACGGGACCTGCTGGTGACGCTGGATCAACTTGGGTACTGTGTATCTGCCGAGAAGGCCCAGCTCTGCTCAACGAAGGTAACGTACCTAGGATACAACATCGAAGAAGGTAAGCGGACCCTCTCAAATAGTAGAGTTCAGGCCATCCTCTCAATACCCACCCCAAAGACAAAGCGGCAGGTATGGGAATTCCTGGGAGCCATAGGGTACTGCAGATTTTGGATCCTGGGTTTTGCTGAAATAGCCAAGCCCCTATATTCAGCTACAGGGGGTAAAAACCCAAGCCTCTCCTGGATGGATGTAGAGGAAAAGGCGTTCCAAAAGTTAAAGCAGGCCCTCGCAAGTGCTCCAGCCCTGGCACTGCCTGACCTCACCAAGCCCTTCCAGCTTTATGTGGCAGAATCTCAGGGGGTTGCCAAAGGGGTACTAACACAAACTCTGGGGCCCTGGAAGAGGCCAGTTGCCTACTTGTCTAGGGGGCTGGACCCAGTGGCCGCAGGATGGCCGGGCTGTCTGAAGGCTATAGCAGCCATGGCCATACTGGTTAAAGAAGCCTCTAAACTGACTTTTGGCCAAGACTTACAAGTGGTTACGCCCCACGCAGTAGAAACCCTAATGCACAGCCCACCTGAGCGCTGGTTATCAAATGCTCGTATTACCCAGTACCAGGTGCTCCTGCTTGACCCCCCGAGGGTAAGCTTCTTGAAGACTACAGCCCTAAACCCAGCCACTCTCCTCCCCAATGAGGGAGCTGAAACTCCCCTCCACGACTGTGAAGAGACCCTGACTACCCTAACCTCCTTGAGGGCCGACCTGACAGACCAGCCCATCTCCAACCCTGAGGAGACCCTGTTCACTGATGGGAGCAGCTTTGTGGAGGACGGTATCAGGTATGCTGGGACAGCTGTAGTTACACAAGAAAGAGTCATATGGGCACAATCCCTAGGACATGGGACTTCAGCACAGAAGGCAGAACTCATAGCCCTCACCCAGGCCTCACGGTGGGGAAAGGACAAGAGAATCAATATCTACACGGACAGTAGATATGCCTTTGCCACAGTGCATGTACATGGAGCCTTATATCAGGAGAGGGGCCTCCTTGCCTCAGGGGGGAAGGATATTAAAAATGCTCCAGAGATACTAAACCTTCTTTCAGCCATTTGGAGCCCTAAAGAAGTTGCAGTCATCCACTGCAAAGGGCATCAAAAGGACAATTCCCCTGTGACGAAGGGGAACCAATTTGTTAACAAAACGGCTAAAGAAACTGCAAAAAGACCAGTAGGGCCCCTAGAAGTACTGGCAGCCATACCTACTCAGAATCTGGAGCCCAACCCCAGGTACACCCCTCAGGAAAAGGATAGAGCCAGGAGGTTTCAGGCGAAGGAAGCCACCAATGGGTGGCTACAGTTACCAGATGGGAGACCATTAGTCCCAGAAGCCCTTGGACGGACTATCGCCTCCCAAACGCACAGGAGCACACATCTGGGAGGAACTAAGTTAGCTGAGCTTTTAGAAAGAGAATACTATATCCCTGGGTTGCATAAAATGTCCCGGGATATAGCCAGGAGATGCCAGATCTGCACACAAGTGAACCCAGGACCTCCAATAACCGCTCTGCCAGGAATCCGGTTTCGAGGTTCAAGCCCTGGTGAACACTGGGAAGTCGACTTTACTGAATTGCCCAGTGGATTGGGAGAATACTGATATCTCCTAGTATTTGTGGACACTTTCTCCGGTTGGCCAGAGGCATACCCGACCAGGGCTGAAACAGCACAGGTAGTAGTTAAGAAACTCCTCTCTGAAATTCTCCCCCGGTTTGGCCTACCTTTATTCATGGGGTCTGACAATGGCCCAGCGTTCATCGCTAAGGTAACCCAATCTTTAGTTAAGGCCTTTAAGGTCACATAGAAATTACATTGTGTTTATAGACCTCAGAGTTCTAGACAGATAGAGAGAATAAATCGGACACTTAAGGAAACCCTAACTAAACTAAAATTAGAGACTGGCGAGAACTGGGTAAATCTCCTCCCATTTGCCCTACTCAGGGCTTGCTGCACCCCATATGTAAAAGGGCTGACTCCTTTTGAAATCATGTTTGGCCGTCCGCCACCTCTTCTCCAGTGGCAAAGGGAGGAAGAGCTAGCTGTATTACCTAATAGAAATCTCAAGTCTTTGCAGGCACTCCAGAGCAGTACAGCGGCTGCAAGGCCAATCGTCAGGGCAGCACACCAGGAAGTCCACCCACCGGACCCGGATAGCCCACCTGTGTGTGCTCCTGGCGACCTAGTCCTGGGTGAAGAGGCACGACCCAGGTACTCTTGAGCCACGGTGGGAAAGGCCATTCCAGGTCACCATGAGCACCCCAACTACCGTTAAGGTTGGGGGAAAGAAGCATTGGATCCATCGGACTCAGGTCAAGAAAGCTGACGAGACTGTTGAAAGATGGACAGCAAGGCGCACTGAGAACCCCCTCAAGGTCAGACTAACGTGGGATCCCACATAAGTACCCTTCTTTTATGCCTCCTTGCCTGTGCAGGGAATCTACAAAAACCTATGGGTGCGGGACGCTAGACCTTGAGAGGGGACTTTGGAGAACCCAACATTATATATGTCCTCGAGAAGGACCCCCCCACCGGGTGTGGAAGTGAAGAGGACTATTTTTGTGCCTCGTGGGGATGTGAGACATTAGCCCTATGGAAGACAGTTGACCCGATACTCCGGCTCACCAGGGTAGTAAGGCCAGGGGCCCCCACCACTAATTGCACTATCGGGAACTGTAACCCAATTATAATCCAACCCTTAAACTGGAGGGCAGACTATTGGGAGGGAGGTAAGACCTGGGGTATCTGGCTATATGTCTCTGGCCGAGACCCTGGAGCACTTTTTTCCGTCCAGAGACGGACCCTACCCCGGACCCGAAACCCTGTAGGTCCCTTACGTCCCATTCTCCAACCCAAACCTCCAAGACCCCCTAAGGTGACACCGAACCATGTGGTGACGAGAATCCCCAGATAGAATGACAAGGAGACGCCAAAACCAGCTCTAGGACCAACTGAGGCACCAGGAGAACTTAGGCTCGTACCAGAGACGTCCCATCGAGGCCTGTTAAGAACACTGGAAGCCATGTTCCGCTTCCTCAATAAGACCTCCCCCAACATAACCAAAGACTGCTGGCTGTGCCTAAGTCCCGAACCCCCGTATTATGTGGATATTGGGGCAAATATTTCCTTTGGGCAGAATGCATCTGAGATTTGTAATTATTCTGTCCAAAGTCTGCTGGAAGGCCTCTGTGTATGGGGACATCAATCCCGCCTTACTCTGGAGGACCTACAGGGGGCTGGAACATGCATAGCCCCAGTGAACTATCCCTTAGGGTCCTCCCCATATTCTTCCTCATGCACTCAGGTAACAGAACTGCCTCAAGAGTATGATGAGTCCTTAAATAAGGTATTTTGTAGCACCAGAGGGAACTTGGTGGGCATGCAGCAATAGGATAGTACCTTGTGCCTTCCCCGCTTCTTTGCTTTCACCAACAGATCCTAGCATATGTATCCTTACTCATATCCTACCACAAGTATACTATTACTCTGGGCAAGGAGGCAGGGAACACTTAAGATTAGAACCTAGAAGGTATAAGAGGACACCTGTCCTGGTCCCCCTCCTAGTGGGGCTAGGCCTGGCTGGATCTACCGCCTTTGGAACTGCCGCTCTAATAACAGGACATCAGAACTACGAAGAGCTAGGACAACAGGTCGATCAGGACCTTAGCACCCTTGAAATATTGGTAGGACATCTAGAAGACTCCTTAAGGTCCCTAGCTGAGGTAGTCCTGAAGAACCGGAGGGGATTAGATTTATTGTTCCTAAAACAAGGAGGCTTATGCTTAGCACTAGGAGAGACCTGTTGTTTTTACACAAACCACTTTTGCGTCATCATGGAGAGTCTAAGCCAGCTTAGGAAATGCCTCTTAGATCGGGAAGAAAGGAGAAGGGTCGAAGGAAATTGGTATGAAAACCTGTTCACTTGGTCACCATGGCTAACTACCCTCTTGTCAGCCATAGCCAGACCTCTGGTCCTCCTGCTCCTCATTTTACTGTTTGGCCCATGCTTTGCCAAATGCTTACTAAACTTCATCCAAAGTAGAATACAGGCTGTAAAGCTCATGGTCCTCCACACCCATTACCAGCAAATCCCCGGGGAAGGAGGGGAGGAATATGAATCAACGATTTGATTCACCGTAAAGACCAGTAGGGAATGTTCTGGGCTGCAAACATTGCACAGCTCCTCCGTTGCCTGGGGGCAGGATACAGAGGGAGAGGGAATAGGTCGCCGAACAATGGGTCAGTTGGAGTTTGAAGGGAGGCAGTGGTTCATGCTCCAGCCAAGCGTGCCCAAGCATTGCACCTGTGCCCTGAGTTTCTTGGAAACAGCTGAAATGGCTTTTGTAACCTTTGGGTTGTCATTGTAACTATCCTAACTGTTACATGAGAAGCCAATGTTTTTATAAGTAATTGAATCCAAGTAAAATCTAAGAACAGATTAGAAGCCACCATGAAGACTGCCTGGCTTGGCAGCCACCATGTTAGCCTCATGGCTTGCTGCTGCCAGGGGGGCCACCATCTTGAAACAGCAAAGGCCAACCCCCTTCCTTTGAATAAGCCAATGTCTTTGTATGCAATTTGATTAAGTCTTCTAAGAAAGTTACT
Source organism: Plecotus auritus (assembly GCF_963455305.1). Taxonomy (NCBI): domain Eukaryota; kingdom Metazoa; phylum Chordata; class Mammalia; order Chiroptera; family Vespertilionidae; genus Plecotus; species Plecotus auritus. Next base: position 116,681,342 of record NC_137772.1, read on the forward strand.
GAGACCTCCCATAATCCCTCTGTATATGCAAATAAGCCAAAGGGGATACTCTTTAAAAATAAAATTCTAGCTTAATAAAAAGGAGAAATTTAAAAATTTTGAAATCTCTTTCACTGATATTTACAGTGTAAACTGATATTGTTGTTAAAGTATTAAATCTGACAGTAAATTAGTAGTCAACTTTAACATAAAAGTGCTTGTGATATGGCTACTTGGACGTATGACCCAGTACTTATTATTGGTGTAAAGAAAGACAAAGATTCTTAAGTGAAACTCTCCATAGCCTGAAAATTATTATGGAAGGAAATAAAGAGGTTTCCTTCAAATGTCATAAGGATTGTAATTGACAGTCAATATATTTGGCCTCATATACTGAAGTAAATAAACTGTGTTTTTGCCTCCCTGAAAAAGCTTATGTTAAAGTTATTTAAAGACAAATTGTAGAAATTTACAAGTGAAGTTAAAAAATAAACCTTATTTCAAATTATTTAAAATTGGCTACTTGAAATAAGTGAATATTCAAGAAATTTTAATTGTACTGGACAAAAAACCTGTTTCTGAAGTATTAACTAAAAATTTTTATTGATAGTTCATCTCATAGCAAAGCAGTCATATTTCTGTGCAAAAATTAAAATTACCTCAGGTATTAAGCATTTTTACAGATGGATCCAGTTCTGGAAAGGCTGGATCTACTGCATCAGGGGAGCAAAGGTTCTTCAAACCCCTTATATTTCAGTAGAAATACAAGCTCTTATTTATGCCTTAACAGATTTTGCTATGGAGTCCATCAACCTATAGTGATAGTGCTTATGTGGTAATTATGGCCAAAATTATTGAAACAACTACTATAGGGCACACTAATTTGGAGGAACTTTTCATTTATTTTTCAGCCTTCAAAATGTTATTTGAGAACGACAATTTCCATGTTTTATTAGAAGCAATGTCCTCAGTGTGTTATCCACCTCCCTGTGCCAACTTTAGGGGTAAATCCCCGAGGACTTAAACCTAATCAAATCTGGCAAAATGGATGTCACTCAATTGTGGAAAGAGCCAATCATACTCTTAAAATGCAGCTACTAAAACAAAAAGGGGGAGAAGGATGTTATGTGTCACCTCAAAACAAACTCAGTCATGCTCTGAGTTTTAAAATTTTTGAATTGTGATGCAAAGGATCGTACAGCAGCCGAAAGGCATCAGGCCTCCTGTACAATAGTCTCCACTGAGTTAGCTAGGTGGAAGGAAGCATAAACCAGACAAGAGTTTTAACAGATTAATAATGTGGGGAAGAGGTTGTATTTTGTATCTTTCCAGAAGGAGCAGTGCAGCCAATTCGGGTGCCAGAGCGTTACATCCGTCATCAAGATGGACCTAGAGAAGCTCCTTGTCCGTTCACTCAAAAGGACTGAGTGTTGCCCCAATGAGAGCAAAGTGGAAGAAGAAAACTGAAAGCTATGCAAGGGACTGAGGTGCCAACATGGGGTCAGCTGAAGAAGTTAACAACTGAAGCGCAGCAGATTGTGGAAAAGCAAGAAGTGGAAGCTACTTCTTCAACCATGTCTCTGCCTATGTAGCATCTGTTAGCTGCCAATCTTCTGTAAAGTCTTGCGCAGTCAAGTCCGAAGACTCTGAGTAAATACACACCAGCAGCAAAAGAAACTTTCTTTCATTTATTAGCTAAAAATGTTAACATGTCTGTAGTTTTGATTTCTCTCTTTTTGCTGTGTTTTCATTGGCATTGTTTTGTTATTATTTTAATAGCCAGAGTTTTGCTTTTGATGTTCAAGTTTTAAAATGATAACATTTATGTAGTTTGGTTTTTGCATTGGCATTGTTTGCAATTGTTTTAATATTAGAGCTTTGTTCTTGATGTTTAAATTTTACTTTTATTATAGTAGCTTAAAAACTAAAAAAAGGTGAGATGTAGAGAGCGCCTGGGAAGGCACATGGACATTTCTTTAAATTGTCAGCTGAACCCAAGGTGACAGGCAAAGCCAAGTCCTGGGAACACACTTTGCCAAAAAGGCAAGGGTGTTATCAGCTTCATTTCAGCCCAGGTGTCAGGTAGTGGGTTTTGATATGTAAATCCAGTCAAGCACCAGGAATGCTCAGGGCCTCCTCAAGAATGCAAACAATCTCCTTTGTCTTGACTTTTGGTGAATCTTCCTGGTATTTGGGGGCATAAAATAAACACGCTGTATCAGCTCTGGGTCACTGTCTTTCCAGCAGAAGCAGGTAGCAGTCCCACCCGGTTCCCAGCTTTTTCCTTCCACTTGTGTCTTGTCTCTTTCTTTCTTTTATTTCTCAATCCCCAGCTCCTCTACTCAGGAACTGGACCTGCTCTCTAGCCACGCTGGATGCAGAGAAAAGAGAAAAGTATTTTTATATCAGATAGAGAAGATACTGAGACCAGAAGTGGAATCTTCAAGAGTACCTTTAGTCTGGAAGACAATCTCAAACACTCTATTGAGCCCCACAGTATGAATATGGCCTGACATGATCCTAGGTGGAGGATGGAAGTGGTGCATTGACCTCTCCACAGGAGGTAGGCTTGGCGCTCCACCATGACATTTCTTTCAGGGGACCCTATGAGATGGGTTGATGCCTGAGAGTTGGAGAAAAAAAAACACATTTAGTAACAAGTGGTACATTAAGGGAAAAAAAATATATATACATATATATATATATACATATATATATATATGTGTATATATATATATATGTATATATATATATATATATATATATATAGAGAGAGAGAGAGAGAGAGAGAGAGAGACTAAAATGATAAGGAAGAGACCAGAATAATGTTATCAACCTCCTGGAGGGAAGGTTAAAAAAAAAAAAGGTTGAAATTATGACTATATAAGAGCTTTTTTCCTTATACCACTAAAATAATTTGGAAAATTTTTATACAGCAACATATATTTGTTGAAAATGTCTAGTGATTAGGCTTAATAATATATGAGCTTACTGGTATCAGTTAGGAACCTGCTAGGCTGCTGTAACAAAGACACCTAAAATAGATGGCTTAAACAAGATGTTAAAACTCACAAGTTAGAAGTCCATAGATGACATCACCAAAGCTATCAGTAAAAATAAAAACAAAAAGGTAAGTAATCTAGGTCTTTACCATCATCACTTTTACCTTAGTTCAAGTCTTCATCTGCCATCTCTTCATTGAATCATTATAGTAGGTAATATAGGAACCCAGATTGTTTCTATCTCATTACTCTGAATATTTTCAACATGCAGGCTTCTTTAATCTGGTCAGAGATGTTTGCTCCACTTCCCACCATCCAAGCCAATGGAAAGAGAGAAATAAAAAAGAGGAGCTGTGCCCTTTTGTTTGGAAGCTGCCCACATCACTTCTGCTTACATCATATTGGCAAGGTTCTAGAACCAGTGGCCAGATCAAGATGTAAGACAGACAAGGAATTGTCATTTTTAGCTGGGAAGTCATGTGTCTAGCTAGAATTTCTAATACAATAGTCACAGACGAGGTTATATATTGGGCACCAAGAGCCATTTTTGCCATACCACCTCAAGGAAGTTGATTAGTAAAATCTCCTACACTGTTCTCTAATGAGCCTCTGTGATCCACTGTGGAGTGGTACATGGAAGGAAGTTAAATACACAGGAACTGAGTTCCTAGTGAGTTAAAACATAAGACCTAGAGGTTCTGCCTAAATCAATGATAGTTTCCCCAAATGTATGTACCTTGATCAACTAAAGACATGCTTACTTTCCAACATTTATGTGTTTCTCAGTAAAAATAACTACAAAGAAGATATCAGACCTATTACAAAACAGATGAAAATGTTTATTCACTCACCTTGAGGAGTTTGGTTTAGTAAAAGGGACAGTCATCGGAAAAAGACAGTAAGTAAGAGCTAAATCAAAGCATGACTAATACAATGGAACAATACAGTGGTAGAAATGACTAACCTGCAGTGAGGTGAGAGAGAAGTAAAAGAAGTCCTCACAAAGAGTAGAGACTGCTTTCCTATTAAGAAGTTTCAAGGGCAGGGCAAATTCAGGAAGGCAAGGATGAAGACAGTGACATTCAGTGTATCTGAGGTAAAGGTTTGTGAGGGAGCGACAAGTGAGCATTGTGAGGTACTCAAGAAGTAAGCGTGGCCCAGTCAGGAGCTGAACTGTTTTCTTTTGGGCAATAGATAGTTGGTTTGGAGTACCAGCAAAGCCTGTTGTGTTTCAGAAGGATCACGACAATGACCATGTGAAATTGGTGAAATTATAGAGACACCATGGTGAGGAGATAAGTGTGGAGGCTCTTGCAGCTGTTGCAATAATCCACTTAGAGATAACAGACAAAGGCTTGAGGCTAGATGGATTTGATGAAGGAATCCTCCCTTCTTCCCTTCCTCCCTCCTTCTTTTACCCATAAGTTTTCCTGAGCATTTATGATGTGTTAACCCCATGCTCAGCACTGAGAATAGATATAAGAAAAGATTCTCTGGGTCCTCAAAGAGGTTACAGTCTAATAGTGAGCTCAAGATGATAAAAAAAATGTATTATTAGCTATATATGACTTTGAAAAAAAAATAGAAAACTAAGAAAGTAAGTTAGTTATTACCTGACACTTTTAATTCAGGAAGCAAAAATCTTTATAATCTGAAATCAATTGGGCAAAAACTAATTAAAGTTTATTTTATTGGTAAAATGTTGGAAATTAGTGTGATTCTTAGGAAATTAAATACATACATAGGCATTAAATATCCATTCAGCAATTATTTATATAAAGTTTTATACAGTCCACTTAAGATCATGGCAAAGGTAAATGTAGTACTCACTACCTCCCACAATCACATCAAAATTACAACAAAATATAGAACAACCATCATTAGAACCACCTAAAATCTACCTGAATAGAAGTTCTACAACTAGGGAATTAAAGAAGAAGCACATTGAGATTGGTAGGAGGGGCAGAGACATGGAGTAGAATTGCGGAACCAGTTGGTCCCACACCCACATGTGGCAGTTTAAAATTGGGAGGGATATCTTGGCTATGGAGGTTTCCCTGAGGAGTAAGGCATCCCAGCCTTATACCAGGCCTCCCAGCCCAGGGTTCCAGTACCAGTAAGAGAAGTCCCCAGAACTTCTGTCTGTAAAAACCAGTGGGGATTGTGGCTGAGTGACATGGAGGCTGCAGGAGTCTCAGAAAGTTCCTCTTAAAGGGGCTGTGCATGGACTTACTCAGAATTTCTCACTCTGCGCTCAAGTGCTAGGGCAATAGCTTGAAAGAGACATTCAGGAAGGAACTAACTTGCCTGAAATCAGGGTGAGAGCTGGATAGGCAGCTTTCTCCCAGACAGAAGTGCTGGTAGAGGCATTGTTCATTTGCTGAGCCTTCCCCACCACAGAGCTAGCAGACAGGGCATCATATCTGAATCTCCATCCACCTGGCTCACACTTTTTGCTCAGTCCTGGTGATTCACTGAGACTCTACCCCTTCCTACTTGCAGACTCATCCAAGCCATTTCCAGTGGCTTTTCCATATAATTGTCCACTCTTGTCTCATACTTTGGACTTTCCTAAAACCTCTCAAACAAGCAACAGCTGGCCTCAGCATGTCCTGTACCTTTCAATAAGTGGCCCCAGGCCCGGCAGTAGTGGCAGCCCACTTTGGTTCATAGCTTGGCCTCTCCTGCGCACCTCCAAGCCCAATACAAGTAGAAGCCATCTGTTGATTGCTTTATAGGTCATGGTGGGTGGCCCTGTGCATGGCACAGGCAGTGGTTGACTTTGCACCTCCCAGAAGGCTCCAGAGCCAGTGCATCTGATGGTCAGCTTGACCATGTCGGATTACAACCCTATCACCTCAATGAGTGACACACTGAAGGGGTGGGCTCAGTGAGCACCAAAGCTCCTGCTCTATAGGATTGGCTCCTTCACTTCAGTTCTTTCACCGTAGTCACAGCCAATCCTTGAAACTGATTGGCCTGGGGGAGGGGAGGGTCAATCACTCCCAGTGATTCCAACAACAATCAAGGCTCAAATACAATAGGACATTCCACACAGCTCACACAGTGGTGCACCTGGAGTGCCCAGCCCAGGTGACTGTGAAGGCTGAGCCACTGGGCCCTACAGCACGCCTACTACACAAGGTCACTCTACCAAGTCTGGGAGACATAGCATATCTACCAAATACACAGAAACAAACACAGGGGAACAGCCAAAATGCAGAGATAAAGAACAGGAAAAATCTCCAGAAAAAGAATTAAATGAAATGGAAACAAGAAAATAGCAGATACAGAATTTAAAACAATGGTTAGAATGATGTTCAAGGAACTTACTGAGAACTTCAAAGAACTTAGTGACAACATTAACAACATAAAAAAGGACCAGTCAGAAATGAAGGATACACTAACTGAAATAAAGAATAATTAACAGAAAATGAACAATAGAATAGAGAACATCAAGAATCAAGAAACAAAAAACACCCAATCTGAACAGAAAAAAAAGAATCCATAATTATGAAGATAGTGCAGGAAGCCTCAAAGACAACTTCAAGTGTACCAACATTCACATTATGGTGGTGCCAGAAGAAGAGAAGGAGCAAGAAATTGAAAACCTATTAGAAAAAAAAAATGACAGAAAACTTCCCTTACCTTTTGAAAGAAATAAACATGCAAGTCCAGGAAGCACAGAGAGTTCCAATCAAGAGGAACCCAAGATACATAATAAGTAAAATGCCAAAAGTTAAAGACAAATAAAGAATCTTAAAAGCAGCAAGAGAAAAGGAGTTAGTTACCTAGAAGGGAACACCCAAATGGCTGTTAGCTGATTTCTCAACATAAACTTTGCAGGCCAGAAGGGAGTGACAAAGAATATTCAAAATGATGAAAAGCAAAGACCTATAATCAAGATTACTTTACCCAGCAAAGCTATCATTTAGAATTGAAGGTCATATAAAGAGCTTCACAGACAAGAAAAAAACTAAAGGAGTTCATCACTACCAAATCAGTATTACCTGAAGGGTCTTGTTTAAAAAAAAAAAAAAAAAGGAACAATAAAATGGCAATAAATACATATCTATCAACAACTGAAACTAAAAATCAAAATAAATGAACAAGCAGAATAGAGAACATTTTGATGGTTTCCAAATGGGAGGGAGTGAGGGGGGATGGGTGAAAAAGGTGAAGGGATTTAGAAGTACAGATTAGTCATAGCCCCTAGACACAGACAATAGACAGGTGAAGGCCTATGATGAAGTAGGATACGGGTGGAGTGGGGCCAAAGGAGGAGAGGGGAAAAATGGAGGATATCAGTAATACTCTGAACAATAAGATTAATTTAAAAAAATAGAGTTTTAGCCCTAGCCAGTTTGGCTCAGAGGATAGAGTGTCAGCCTGTGGACCAAAGGGTCCCAGGTTCGATTCTGGTCAAGGGCGTGTACCTTAGTTGCAGGCTCCTCCCTGAAACAGGCCCTGGTTGGGGTGAATGCAGGAGGCAACCAATCAATGTGTTTCTCTCACATTGATGTTTCACTCTGTCTTTCCCTTTCTCTTCCACTCTCCCTAAAAATCAATGAAAAAATATCCTTGAGTGAAGATTAACAAAAATAAATAAATGATAATAAAGTTTTATACAAATCACTTCCTATTCTATTAATAATAAAACTAGGATTCAAGTTATTTGTAATGTTAAAATATGTGTGCATTTTTAAAAATAGGATATATGAGTGAGATAAATAATAAAATATGTCCTTAAACATTTAAAATAATAAGAAATATTTATTAATAGTTTTCAGTGAACATCCAAAATTGATTCTCCATAATCTTCAGTATAACCTATCTTTCCAAGAGAGATTATGTGAAATCTGTCTGACCAGCCAGAGAGAAGACTTCAGGGAGGTCCCTCAGAACCTCTCCACTTCTCATTCAGAAGCAGGACTCAAGTCAGATCCTCTCACTGGGTTTCCTCTGTGGAGTGAGCTCACCCAGAAACAAACCATCCAAACAAATCACAGGAAGAAAATGAACACCTGCTTTTGGTTATATTTCATGTCTCTAGGTCTAGACTCAAGATGGATTCATGACAGAGTCCATGTGCTTTTAAATTATCTTCATCTAATTTACAAAAGAAGATGGTACATCTCTGTAACAAGCAGACCACTTAGTGAAACCATGTGGGACAGAAAGTGAATAGAACATCCTGTTTGACCAAAACTGCAGGAGTAATTTAAGGAGTCAGAAAGTCATTACTGTATTTGGATTCTGACCAGGAATCCAGGATTAACACCCAGAAGCCTATAGGTAAAGAGCCAAGAGCTCTCTAATGACCTAACTGGTTAGGGAGCTGATTACTAGAGGAGGCTTAGCAACACTAGAACAGCCTTTTGGGGAAATGGTCCATGTAAATTACTGGCACTTGTGAATAATGTTGATACTTAATTCCTTAACTGTTTGTATGGAGTCCACTTTGAGGATAAATGAACATTTTATTATCACGTACTTAATAAAGAAGTAAAATTTAACTTGAGAGAAAAACACCTATATGTAGGATAAAACATTTATTTCCTTCAGTACAACTTAGCTCTTAGTTGAACTCCAACTCAGAGTTGAAAAAAAAATGACAAATGAAACCCTAGAAAATATTGATTAGCACTCCATGTGCAGACTAGAAATAGTTATGAATAAACATCCAAGAACTTTAACAGGCTGTTTGCACTTGACCCTAAAGCTGGATGTCTACAAAATTAAGACACTACATGAGAACTGACATGCAGTGACAGATTGTATTATTATTCCCACTATAAGATGACACATCTCCTGTCTGTTCTTCTGTGGCCTCCCTATAGGAAGAATTCAACTCCCCAGGCTACTGTGTGGCTTTATTGGATTAATAAAGTGCAAGCAGATGAGATTGTATGCAGAAGTACTGCAGGTTCCTCCAGCTTTCTTGCATCTTTCTTCTTCTAGGAGGATGGCTTGTCGAAAATTAACATTGTTCCTTCAGCCTAGGCCCAAGAATGAGAAGATTCTTCATGTATACCAAGGAGAGCTGTGGCAGCCACTGCCAACCATAGTCACCAACATATAATGTCAAGAAGAAAGAAACACTATTGGAAATCATGAGGACTTGGAGACCATTTATTACCATAGCAAAGGTGCCTAATATAAACTCTTCCCTGATGTGAGGTCAATGTAAATAGTTTCACAGAAAATAATTGTTCCAGTAAAACTTGACTCTAAAGACCTGATGAGAATATATGTCTTGTTCTCTGTATAACAGGTAACAAACTGCAGCTGAGTCAGAGAGACCCAGAACATCCAAAAGAAGGCCCAAGGCCCCACAGCAGCTTGCATTGCTTCACAGCTTGCATTGCTTCACAGCTAGGCCTCATCTGGGCACCTCCAAAACCAAAACAAATAAGAGGAATCTGCAGATCTCTCTGTAGCTCTTGCTGGGTGGCCTCAGGCAGAGGCTAAATTTGCACCTCCTTGGAGATCCAAGAGCCAGTGTACCCAGGGGTCAGAGTAGGACCATCCAGATTACAACTCCTCAGATCCATAAGGGACACACTCAGGGGGCAGACTCAGTGAGCACCAAAGCCCCACTGAAGCAAGTCTTGCCTCATAAGGGTGTCTCCAGAACAGAAGTTCTCCCATCATAGACACAGCTGATCCTCACAGCCAATTGGCCTGGAGGTCAATTCCTCCCAGTGATACCAACAACAATCAAGGCTTAACTACAATAAGACTGTGCATACAGCCCACAAAGGGGTGCACCAAGAGTGTCCAACTCAGGGAACTGGGGAGGCTAGGCCACTGGGCCCTGTAGGACAGCTAGCACACAAAACCACTCTATCAACTCAGAGAAGCAGCCAAATGCAGAGACAAAGACACAGGTCACAAATGAAAGAAATGGAGGAAAGCAAATGGATATAGAGTTCAAAACCATGGTTATAAGGTTTATCAAGAATTTTCTAGAAAAGGCCGATAAATTTAGTGACACCCTCAAGGACACAAAATTAAGAAATACAACTAGAAATTAAGCATATACTGACTGAAGTAAAAAATAATATACAGAGATCCAAAAGTGGACCAGAGGATCCCAAGAATCAAGTCAAAGATTTGAAATACAAAGAAGCAAAAAACACCCAATTGAATAAGCAAAAAGAAAAAGAATCCAAAAATATGAAGATAGTGTAAGGAGCCTCTGGGACAACTTCAAGTGTACCAACATCCGAATTATGGGGGTGACAGAAGAAGAGAGAGAGCAAGATACTGAAAACCTATTTGAAGAAATAATGACAGAAAACTTCTCCCACCTGGTGAAAGAAATAGACTTACAAGTCCAGGAAGCACAGAGAACCCCAAACAAAAGGAATCCAAAGAGGACCACACCAAGACACATCATAATTAATATGCCAAGAGTAAAAGACAAAGAGAGAATATTAAAAGCAGCAAGAGAAAAACAGTTAGTTACCTACAAGGGAGCACCCATACGACTGTCAGCTGATTTCTCAACAGAAACTATGCAGGCCAGACGGGAGTGGCAAGAAATATTCAAAGTGATGAATAGCAAGAACCTACAACCAAGATTACTCTACCCAGCAAAGCTATCATTCAGAATTGAAGGTCAGATAAAGAACTTCACAGATAAGAAAAAGCTAAAGGAGTTCATCACTGCCAAACCAATATTAAATGAAATGCTGAAGGGTATTCTTTAAGAAGAGGAAGAAGAAGAAAAAGGTAAAGATAAAAATTATGAACAACAAATACATATCTATCAACAAGTGAATCTAAAAATCAAGTGAATAAAAAATCTGATGAACAGAATGAACTGGTGAATATAATAGAATCAGGGGCATAGAAAGGTAGTGGACTGACAATTCTCGGGGGGAAAGGGGAGTGGGGAGTGCGGGAAGAGCCTGGACACCTATGGATGAGGTCAGTGTGGGGGGATAAGGGCAGAGGTTAGGGTGGGAACTGGGTGGAGGGGAGCTATGGGGGGAAAAAGAGGAACAATTGTAATAATCTGAACAATAAAGATTTATTTTAAAAAAACATACACTTCTCACTTAGCAGTGGAAGAAATCTCTACTTGCATATCTATATGATTTATCCAGAACTATAAACAATTTCCCCAGTAGCTGTGGTCATAGAACACAAGACAGTGACATAAATCAGATTTCTCTTTGGTGATTCTTTATTTCTACTATAGCTGTTTTCAAATCTCCTTCTTGTACAATCTTCTCCCAAAAAAATTCAGGATATTCTAATTGTTCCCATTACAAAATTTTATAGACTCCAAAACAACACTCTCACTTTCTTTGTCTTACATCCTTAAGACTCATGTGACAATACATAGGAAACTTCAGGGTTCTAAGAGTGTCCCTATTGAACCATGGAACTACTAGAAAATTAAGACAGCATTAGAGGGAGTTTTAAAGACCTCTCCTACAATCATACCCAAACTACAGAGATGTTTGGTGACCCATTTTAAACATAAAATAAAGCCTGTCTATAAAATTCAAAATGCTAGGGCAATGGCATAGACAATAAGAGAACCATAGAATGAACCCAAAGTCAGAGAAACCCAATAACCAGGTGGAAAGCTTTCCAATTCTTTGAAGAATTTGGTAGGAGAAGAAAGAAGATGAAGACATTCGTCCCTTCCTCTATTTGTATAAACACTTGCAGTAGTTTTCTGAATAAAGAGAAGCATCTGCTTCCCAGCCAGTGGATCAAAGTGAGAGCAGGTGGCAACTGCTTTCCAAGAGAAGCCAGTCAGGCACCAAAGTGCACAATTGGCCATTAGAATGCCTGGGTGAGTAGGTGTTGAAACAGGCACACAGTATTTCCAAAAGTTCAGAGGAGATATTGCAGGTTACATCCTGGAACATGTCTTAATTGGGACAGTTTTCATTTTTGCCTGAATTGGTTCTCCAACTTTAAATTTATACCTTTATAACTGTGACTTTTTTATAAAACAGAAGATCTTATTGATCCTCCTTTCTTTTGTAACTTCTTATTTAATTCACATAAACTGGAGTCCTTTAATATTTCTTTGGTTTCAGCACAAAACTCTGTAGCATCTTCTTGATTGACAGCCAACTGTTTATAAGCCTTCATTTCCAGGTACTTTTTATTTGAAATGCCATTGATAGATTTAATTACATTTATCTTTCTTTAAAAAAAATCTCACTGGCACAGTAAAATATATTAAGTTTAATGTGTTTGGCTGCAAAAACTTTTATTTGGCCAAGGCTACAAAGTATAAAGTTTCCCAGTGTAGATTATAATGTTATTTGAGATGAAGTAAAGAGTCATCTGTGGCCCTAACCAGTTTGGCTCAGTGGATAGAGCGTCAACCTGCGGACTGAAATGTCCCAGGTTCAATTCCGGTCAAGGGCATCCACCTTGGTTGCAGGCACATCCCCAGTAGGAGGTGTGCAGGAGGCCCTGATGGATGTTTCTCTCTCATCGATGTTTCTAACTCTCTATTGCTCTCCCTTCCTCTGTAAAAAATCAATAAAATATATATATTTTAAAAAGAGTCATTTGTGGTACTCAGGATGACACATGATGTAATACCTATCTGCAGGTGTGATATTTGATTCTGCTGGTACAGGTACCCGGTATCAGTTTCAACATGGCTGGGATGATAAAATAAAGTAAAATAAAAATAAAATAAAATAAAATAAAATAAAATAAAATAAAATAAAATAAAATAAAATAAAATAATAAAATAAAATAAAATAAAATAAAATAAAATAAAATAAAATAAAATGAAAAATAGCTACAGCAGGGTTTGTTTTCTTTCTTTTAAGAAGAGGAGTGATGAGCAGCAATTACAATGAGCAAACTGGTGTCTGACTACTCTCTTTCCCTGAACAGCAGAAAATTTTTGCTTTTTGCAGTAAAACTATCAGTGTATAAGATAGAAATCAAACCATGTTCCGTGAATAATAAATATAATAATAATATGTGGGTTTTTACATATGAAAATGATACAGATATTGACAACCTATTTTTCAAATAATCCTTAGATATAATACTTTCTCTTTATAACATTCATCACACTACTATTTACTTGAGGGCTATCTGGCTCTACCTCTAGTCTCTAAGCCAAAGGAGGAAAGGAAGCCAAAGTACAAGGTACATGACTGTACTCGATGCATATCTGCTAAAGGCATGACTCAACCCACACGTCCCTCTTCCTCATGAGCTGACCTTTGCAGAGTCATTCATTTACAAACAAGACAGTTCCCTGGTGATGGTGGAAAAGATAAACTATCATATGTGAAAACTGAAGCTATGGTCTTGATCTCATTGAGAGGTCTACCCTGATGGGTAAGCACCCTCAAAGTGCATTGTGATGACCAGATGTATCAGCAGATGGAAGGTGATCATTTGAGTATTTGGAGGGAAAGAGGAGAATACAACTTGCCAAAGTGATTTCTAATTACATAACAACTTTGAAATGTTTAGGTATTAAGAACATTTATAAAATTGATTCTTTTAAAGTTAATGGATATTCAAATTATAGTTTGATTGACATGAATCCAGGCTTGATTGCATGACCAATTGGATGAACATTTATCTAATAGATCAATGAAGTGTGAGACTTGATAGAAGGAGGAGGTGGAATCTCAATCCCATATTTTTTAACAATTCTAGGAAAATAAAAACCATTTATTTATTTATTTATTTATTCCATAAAAGAGAAAAATATAGACTAGAAAACAATCTCAACCTGGGAGGTGCAGTTGAGCTGGACTCTGTGTCCTGTGTTCCTCTGCCCATATCAGGTTGTCTCAATTTGCCACTTAGTCATAATTGATCAGTGTGCATACCTTTTAAAAGTGAAATGATTTAAAATTTGATGTGTTGTATCCCTTCATGCTGCCCTTCTTTCTTCCCTCACCACACTGTATGTTAGATGCTTCAATCCTTTGAAACATCTGAACTCAAAGTAAGTTACTTTTATCCATAAACTCCACACTTTTGAAGATCAAAGCTGACATTTTACCCACTCTAATTTGTGTGCCAGTGGCAAACAAAAGAACTTTCTCTTCCCTATGAACAGAATGTTTTGGCACACAGGAGCTTCCTCATGGCAGAGCTCAGTTGACTGCCCAACAGTGAGAATGCTCTAAAGTCACTGCATCTAATCAGGCTTCCTCAGTGAGATTTTCCTGGAGTACTGGTAAGGGTCATATAACATCTCAAAGCATTTTTCTTTAAATCAGGGAATTGTTATTCCTGCTATGTTTGAATTCATACCCTGCTGCTTAGTAAATCCAACTCTTGGAAATTTTTCAACAACTTTTGAAAAAATAATCTTTAAATCATTTTACACATTTTTATTGAGGGTGGGTTTTTTTTTTTTTTTCTTTTTCTTGTAATTTTCCTAGGGGAATAAAAATGATAAAAATCATTCACAAAACAAATTTCATTTATTCATTTACCAGTCAAATATTTGTAAGGTCATATAATAAAAACAATTATAGAAAGTCAAAAGAAAGACAGACAGGAAGGGAGAGAGAGAGGAATTTGCATTTCTCTCTACCAAGGTCCTTAACAAAAGAAGGCCAAAAGGAATACCTGCTTTGGGTTTCATGTTGGCCATGAGGGTAAACAAGGTCTGATATATTTAAAACAATCAAAAGAGAAGTTGAGAAAAAAAGGACATGTGAAGAAATACTTTGAGGCCACTGAACAGGTTTAGTCAACTCTCCAGACTAAGTGAGCCATTTCCCAAAAGATTAAGAGATGTGACTGAAGTATGAGACAGATGAGAATCACAAATGGACACAAAAAGATTTCAGAGAACTCATGATTATCCACATTTTTAAAAAAGAGAATAAAGTATGTTATAAATCCTTTTGATCATTGCAAAGATATTAAGGACTTGATGAGTTAACATTTAATTGATGAAAACTTAGAAAAACAAGGGTTTAATAGGAGGATATAATAGTTGACCAAGGAAAAGTTATTATAAATGGTATCTAGATTTGTGAATATTCATCTTAGATTAAGGGAATATTGTTAACATATTTATCTAAGTTTGAAAAACACCTCTGACAAGTTTCCATGTTATATACCTGTATATGAGAGGAATAAAAATTTGTTGGTGACATTATTCAGTGTATTCTATGTGCTATATCAAACAGCCCTCAAATTACAGTATCTAGGTATACTAGAGGTTTATTTCTCCCTCATACCACAGTCCAGTGTGAAGGCATTTTGTTCAATACTCAAGGCTTCATCCATCTTGTGGCTGTGCCTCCTCTAGGTCTCCAGGTACTTTTCATTGAAGCCAGGGGATAAGAAGAGAGAGAGGATTGAGCAGGAGAGGCTTGTTGGCACCTGCCTGGAAATGACTCCATCACTGCTGTTTTCATTCCATAGGCCAAAACCTAGTCTCAGGACCACATCCAATTGAAAAGGACGCTGGGAAATGAGGTCTACCAATAGGCAAAAGAAGTCAAGGAAACTATGGATAACATGAATAATAGTGAATACTAGCAGTCTTTGTCACAATGGAAGTACAATGATGGTTATATCTACAATGCATCTTATGTTGGATATTGTTTGGCTCTGCTACACCTAATAATTTTATAAACAACAAAATCAGAAGCCTGTAAGTGTTCTTTTAATTTTCAGATGACACACAATTGGAGAAAAGGGCTAATAAGCTAGGTCAGTGTCTATAAAACTTGTTATGTAAGAGTAAATATTTTAAGCTTTGGGGGCCACAAGGTCTCTGTCCTGAATACTCAGCTCTGCCATTGTATAACAAAAGCACATTCAACAATGCATAAACTAATGTGTGTGGCTCTATTTAAAAAAAAAAAGTATCTACAAAAAATTAAAGCTGACCAGATTTACTCCACAGGTTACAGTTTGTCAATCTCTGGGCTAAGTGACAGAATCAGAATTCAAATAAATTGTGTAATGGGTGCAAAAGAAATAAGATCGTGATTAGTCCAGTTACATTTACAATTCTTTATATAGACTGAAAAGAAAAGCACTCCATGTACAAGGTAATAATGTAGTCCTTCTGTAAAATACCTTTACATAAACAGTGTTTTACAAAAAAATCAAAAGGAATTAACAGTGTATTGTGACTGCCTAAAGGTTGTAAGTGGAGTAACATGGCTTGTAGTTGTGCCCCCCTAGGGTACACCAGCCAATTCCCAAGAGTTGGTGAGTTTGTCAAGGTCCCATGTTGGATCCTTGGCCCACAAACCTGATTTATCCCTCAGAAGTAGGACATATCCTGTAGTTTCTTCCACTCAATACATTGAAGAATTTTAAGAAAGTTAGAGTTGTACAAAAACATCAGGGCTAGTCTTGCTAAGTAAAGACCAGAATTTCCTGACCTTTTCACAGTGGTGTTAGAAGATTATACAATTGGATGAAAGGTTAAATTTGATGACTTTTGTGGAACTTACAAAATCTACAGAATGTGTGAATATAAACTACAAAATAAGTGAACCTCAACTACTAATTTCTTTCATATTCACCAGAACTTAGTGTTATGAAGAGAAAAATGTCCTTGTGAGAAACTCTTTCTGACATTGGACTCAAAGTTCTTCCCACCCTCTCATGCCTATCACCATGTGTTGATCCCTGCCATAGAATCATAGGATCTTAGAGTTAAATAAACAATTTTAAGAATATCCATCCATATTCCTACCCAGAGGAAAATCGCCTTGGCAATAGCACTGACCAGTGGCCATTTGCCTTCTTTTTGGACACATTCAGACCAGAAGCAGAGCATTTTATGAGGCAGCTCCATTGATCCTAAAATGGTTTTATTCATTAGAAGAACCCTCTATGAATCAGCTGAAATGTATCCTCCTGTGAGTTTCACCTTTTGGTCACAGATTGTTTGCTTTTATTTCATCAGCTCCACAACTTACTTCAGTTTTGGTTTAATTTGAAGTTTTCAGCCTCTAGGTCTCATGGCAATGATTTGTTACCATGCTTAAATTAATCCCCTCTCTGAAGGTAACAGCTCTGATGAGGAAGGCATAGAGGTATGCATGATATAGATTATCATCACTATATGGATAACAATAATCACTATTTATTAAATTCCTAGTGCTAAATAGTCAGGGACCAGGTAAGTCATTTATGTACATTATCACTAGTCCTCAGAGCAACCTTTATAGCAGTTATTCTATCCATTTTATAGTTTAATAAACTGAGACTGAAACAATTTAAGGGCTCACTTAAGGGCAAACAGATAATAAATGGTACAGTCAGGATTTGTAATCTGGTGGGTCTGATCCTAAGTGTGTGCTCTTTCCATTTACCATCTAGGTTACCTGTTTTACCTGTCCAGGTATACTGTATCTTTGCCCTATTTAATGGTTTGTTGACACACTTTTTCCAGTTGTGACAACCACATTAAAACATCTAGAGAATCAATGACTTCTAACCAGACAAACAAAAAACAAGGGGAAATATAATGAAGGTACATTAATCCCCAGCTGAGGGGTGAAGGGTACTCTGGTTTGAATAAAAGAAATCTCAAATGAAAACACAAAATTTACAAGAGAAGGTGAATGGCAGTATCGACTTTAGAGAGTTCCATTTGGAGGACAAAGCATTACATATCAGAAACATTTAAACACTGCAAATTTCATTAGTATGTGCAGTTTAGAAAAATAATAAAGGCACCTGTAGACGATGTCATCCAAAATGCACTCAGCAAAGTTTTAAACAAAGCCTGTGGACCAAAGGCTGATGATGTGCAAAAGAGTTGAATTGAATGACTGATGATGATCAATGTAGAAAGAAACATTTTTTTTTCTGGACTCTGATAGAGTACCACCCACACAGGAAATTCAACAGACATATTAATTATACCTAGCATGTAACCCAGAAGATCCAGGGAATGTCCTTCATTTATTTTTCTTTGGGGTGGGATGAGAGTAAAATAAAATGATAGCTGCAGATGATGCTGAGATCTGGGTGTTCTGTGTTCATCTGAAAAACCTTAAGTCACACGAATTCCAAAATTGTTATCTTTCTCTGTAAATAAAACTAAAGCTTCATTTCAAACAACTGGTCAAATGCAAATAACTACTAAACTCAGCTCCTATGTGAGCTGTTGCTCAACTATGGGAAAGACTTCCAAAATGATCCAACTGTTCTGTGTGGTGTGTTTCCCTCCTCCCCCCAAACAGACTCACTCTTAGACACTCATATCCACTTTATTTATCCCTCTTGCCACCTCCTGAAATAAGATACTCATCTTTTCAGGACTCTTTCCAACCCCATCTATAAAAGCTTAAGCAATCTTAAAATTCCTAGTTTGCTAAAAGAACCATAGAGAAATTCAGATCACCCTGAGCTGGCAATTGGAGGCTGATATTTCCTCAGTACTGACTTAACTTTGGTACATGGGTGCAAAGCTCATGAAAGGAGACACCAAGTCCCCAAGACCCTGGAGGTAATGGCTGTAGTCGAGACTTTTGAGTCTTGTTCTGTTAGTCGAGGTGGTATCACTGTCATAGCTAATGCTGAGGCAAACCTGCAGTCCATGTGCCTGAGGAGCATTCAGACTGCACAGTGCTTCTGTAGGGGTTCCCATTGGCCCAGTGTCACCAGCTCCTCTGTCCCTCTCACCTCACTGAGCTTCTCCTGGATCGACCCTTTCTCCATATCACCTCACTGCCAGCTTGGCTGTGTCTGGAACTCTCTCCTTCTGACTATAACTCACTGCAGAAATCAGCTTTAACAATTCCCCTTGATAAACCCTCTTCTGAGTCTCCAAGCAGGGCAACATTCCCTACAAAGAGCATGTGGGGCCACATCCTTGAAATGTGTAGTGCCTAGCACGCCTGCACATGGGTTTGACTGTGAGAAATGACTCACCCGTCTGAATTCCAAATGATGGACTGGGAAACAGAAGCATGGTGAAAATGAGACTTTTAATAACACTTTCAGGCAACCATTGTACTGGAATACACGTGGGGCAGGGAGCATAGCCTATTTATTTAGGCCATCATCCAGTTCCTCATTGGCTGAGGACTATGAGACCACTGTTTCCTCCTATGTTTCCTAGGTCTTGTTGTCTCCCATTGGGCCATTAAAATACTGGGCTGAGACCTTTCTAGCTGTTGCCACCTCCCTTTTTTTAGGAGAATCTTCCTGGAAAATGTTTTATGGGCCACATGCACTGCTCTCATACCCTCTCCCTCTCACCCCCTACATCCTCTTTGCTCTGGGGAAATTCAGTAACCACCTAGCCACATGCTGTTTGTTTTCTATGAAGATGAATCAGAGGCATGTTTTTTACATTGACGATGTCCTCTCTGCTCTAAGCCTTCTCAGAGCAGAGCCCAGTCCTGGCTCATGCTCTGTCCCCAGCACAGGGAAGTGAGCAGCACAGGCTATTCTCAATAAGTGGCTGGATGAAGGACCAGAGCCTGCTTCCCCCTCAGTCCTTCACTCTGCAGTAGGAACGATGTCCTATCATGCTTGAGTTTCCCAAACAGAGCACAGCTTCCAACATGCTGTAGGCACCTCACGACTATTTACTGAATAAATGACTGTTAATATAAAAAACATTTACACCTATAGAGAATTTTTGTGAGTTTATTTGAGCCAAACTGTCAACAATTGCTTGGAAGCAGAATCTCAATGCACTGCAATAATGCTCTGGAGAATAGTTTTTACTTATTTTTTGTTTATTTGTTAATTCTTTATTGTTGAAAGTATTACATATGTCTCCTTTTTCCCCCATTGACCTCTCCCCAGCCCCTCCCCCCCTGCCCCAAATGTCCCTGTCCCACTACTAGCTGTGTCCTTTGGTTATGTTTATATGCATGTATACAAGTCCTTTGTTTGACCTCTTACTCCCTCCCCCTTTCCAGCCTCCCCTCTGAGGCTCAATGGTCTGTTTGATGCTTCTATGTCTCTGGATCTATTTTTATAAATTACCATCAAAGGTGGACTCCTAAGTGGGTTACATGAAATCCATTAGTGATAAATTAGAGAGGTGGGAGGAAGCAAAGGGGAGGGGGGGGACATCTCTGGGATTGGATAAAGAGTAAAATGATAGACACAAACTTCTTTTACTAGGGGGTACAGGATAGTTAACAGTCAATAATTAACATGATAATAACAATGAAGGAAGTAGTGGTATCTGTCCTGTCACCTAGGGCATTTGGTTGTACCCTGAGGGATTCAGAAAAAAGGAAAGTTACTGGTTACCCTGACATTTCAACAATATGTTATCATAGATGCAAAAAGGTAAAGATAGACCTTGTCAGGGAAGATACTCGCCTAGGCTGTGACTACCCACCATAGTTAAGGTTTTAATTTCAGACCATCCTTTCTGGTTTTTTTTGTTTGTTTGTTTGTTTTCGGTCTTTGAGTTTACAAGACTGCCATGCAGGCCTTCTCTGAGTTTGTTGGGTTAGCATGTGACCCCTTTTCATCCACATGACTAACAGGAACACACATTCTATTTCATAACATGATATGGAGACAGATAATCAATTAAGAATCTATATTATGTCCTTTTAAAAATTCTTATTTTTAACAAAATGGCCATAATAATAATAATAATATTCCTTCAAGAGCAAACTCATGGTACCCCTACCAAAATTAAATATGTCCTGGTATAAAAAAACCATCAGCCAGTTTATTTAGGTTTGATTTTTTTTTTTTTTTAAGAGAGAGTGGAAGGGAGGGAGGAACAGAGAGAGAGAGAGGAACATCTATGTGAGAAGAGATACATCAACTGGTTGCCTCCTGCTCATGCCCTGACCTGAGCCAGGGATCTAACTTTAAACCCAGGTATGTGCCCTTGATAGGGAATTGAAACTGTGACCCTTTTGTCCATGGGCCAATGCTCTAACCACTGAACACACAAGCCAGTGCATTATGAGTTTTTGTTTGTTTATTTTATTTGTTCATTGGTTGCTTTCTGTTTTATATACCACATCTGAATGAAATCATATGGTTCTTGTCTTTTTTTCGTCAGCCAATTTAACTTAGTATGATATTCTCAAGATCCATCCATGTTGTCAAAAATGGCAGTATTTCATCTTTTCTTATGGTTGAGTTGTATCCCATAGAATATATATACCACATCTTCTTTATCCAATCATCTACTTCAGTTGTTTCTATATCTTGGCCACCAACAATAATGCTGCAATGAACATAGGAGTACATATATCTATACAAATAAATGAATAAATGTTTTTAAAAATTTTGGGGGTAAATATCCAGAAGAGGAATTTCTGGATCATATGGTATTTCTGTTCTTAATTTTTTTAAGGAATTTCCATACTGTTTTCCATAGTGGCTATACCAGTTAATATTCCCACCAGAAGTGAATGAGGGTTCCTTTTTCTCCACATCCTCTCCAACACTTGTTATTTCCTGTCTTGTTGATAATAGCCAATGTAACAGGTAAGAGATGGTATCTTGTTGTGGTTTTGATTTGCATTTTTCTTATAGATAGTGAAGCTGAGACTCTCTTTGTATATCTGTTGGCCATTTGTATAACTTATTGGGAGAATTGTCTATTAAGGTCCTCTGCACATTTTTAAATTGGATTGTTTGGTTTTCTATTGTTGAGTTGTATAAGTTCTTTATACATTTTAGATATTAGGCCCTTATTAAAGCTATTGTTTCACTAGTGAATTCTAACAAACACTCAAAGAAGATTTAAAACCGATCCTTCTCAAACTCTTCCAAAAAAATGAAGAGGCAGTAATATTTTCTAACTCATTTTATAAGGCCAACATTAGCCTGATACCAAAATCTAGCAAGGACACACACACACACACACACACACACACACACACACACACAAATTACAAACCAATATCTCTGATGAATTTAGATGCAAAAATCATAAATAAAATACTAGCAAATCAAATACAACAATAAATTAAAAAATAAATTAAGATCAAGTGGGGTTACTTCAGGAGCACAAGGATGGTTCAACATGTGTAAATCTACCAATATGATATACCATATTAACAGAATAAAGGGTAAAAATCATATGATCATGTCAATAGAAGCAGACAAAGCATTTGACAGGATACAATGTGACATGCATTTATGATAAAAATATTTAATAAGATGGTGATACGGAATTTTTTAACTGAAACCTGGATTCTTTGTCCACCAGACTCGAAGAATGAATCCACGAACAGAAGGTGGTATAGCAAAGGTGGAAATTTATTGAAGAACAAATATAGACTCCCATGTGGGGAAAGAGAAAGATTCTCACAGCACAGACTCCTGCATGGGGAGGAGGAAAGAGTCCCACAGACTTTCTGTTTCCATGGTTTATAAAGGCTGCAGTTCCTGTGTCCTGATATCCGCTCTGATTGGTCAATATTCCCTTTCGAATTGGTTACTATAGTAACTCCTGAGGCACTTTTGATGATCACATTTGAAGGCTGTTTTTTTAACCAAGTCCCAACTTTTTAAAATTCTAGCTTGATTTTCAAAAAATTAGTTTCATTGCATACTTTTATCCCTAAACTGAAATAGATTTGAGATTGCGTTCTGCTGATCATGCAGAGGCATTCAAACTAATACAAACTGTTAAACAAAATCCAGATGCAAAGATAAGGAATAATCTATACAGAATATCATCTTTCAAAATCTGAGAGCAGAAGTATGTCTTAGGTTTCTTGCTCTAGAGTGAGAATAAACCAATCAGGAGAGATTGAGTGAGTGGGAGTGAGGAAGGGAAAGTCCCTGCTAGATTTGTGTTTTTAAAAGAATGAAATGCTGACAACTTGATCATAACCAGGTTGCTTTCTCGCCATTACCACAATGAGTAAAATATCCTTAGTCAATATTCACGAGAACTTTTTTAACAATGCACTTAATTTAAGCTGTTTGTTAAAATGTATTACCTATATCGAAATGTTTAGATGTTAGTGATAATAAAAATCAGAAATATTCTGGAAAGGATAAAGAACATTTTCCAAGCTCATTGCAATGGTTTCTATCCCATCTTTTTGTATTTACTCACCCTGTAAATCAGCAAATTAATGGCAACCTGAGTTCATCCTAGATCAAGTGCATACTTTCCCTAGTTAGAAACTGCATGGGGTGTCAACCAATTAAATCCATATTGTGTCCCCTCTACAGTGAAGCCATGCAGCCCACAGTTTCTTCTACATATAGAAATTATCTACTGCCTGGAGAAAACAGTGACAGCTGAGAATGCTATAACCTTTTCCTGTTAAGCAAAAGCTCTGGTAGCCATGATATAAAACTTTCCTAAGTGGTCACACTACATACCTGGTAAGAGCTCACCAACGGGGAGGGAAAAAAAAGCCATTTAAACATTTAAAACTTCATATGTACTATCATTGCCACCTCACCAGCCAATAAAACCACAGCCTTCTCAGTGTTTGTGGGAATAGCGATGTACCCTGCTACTGGGGGATTCTGGGCTACAGTGGGGATGCCAGGGAGAAGAGACAGAGTTGGCCAGGAGAAGATTCCACACCAGGCTCAGTTGACTTTTCTGCAAAAAGCAAAATAAGAAGCAGAGAAAGAAAAGGAAGAGAAGAGAAAATACTGGTGCATAAGAAAGTTCACTGACTGCTACATGAATGTGATCCTGCAACTCTGCCCAGATCTCCCACCTCCATGGGACCAGCCCCCTTCCTGTATAATAAGAAAATTAAATCTTATACAATCTTCCTAGGTCACGATACTTCATTAAGACTTCAAAATCTAAACTTTTTAGACATAGTTCTGTTATCAGAACCTAGAATTCTGAAGCCAACACACACACACACACACACACACACACACACACACACACACACACATCCTAATATATAAAAACCCAGGGTCTGTAACATTCAAAACGACCAAAGGCTCAACTGACCAGAAGTCAGTGCTGAGACAGCCCAGCACTGACGGCTGCTGCTGCAGGTGCCCTGACCCAGCACTGACTGCTGAGGAGGCTGTAGATCAGGCCTGAGCAGAGGACTGGAGAGAGAAGCAGGGTCTGATCCATAGCCTCCGTGGCAGCTGTTGATCAGCACTTGCCTCTCTCTTTCCCTCCAGGCCTGGCCAGCAGCTGATCCTCTCTTTCTCTCGGGCCTCTGCTGGGGCTGCTGATCAGCCCTGCCTCTCTGATCAGGCCCGTTGATAGGCCCAGCGCTGCTGACGGGCATAGAAACCGACCAATCAGAACCAAATCTGGGTGAACTGCAAAGGCAGAACCTAAGGTGGGGGCTGAGGAGGGGTTTTAAGGACAACAGCTGTTTGGTGTAAGGTGTAAAAAAGCAGTTCAATTTTTTAATGACTGGTTTGGCAGTATAGTGCATATGGCTGACTATCAGTCCAATATAGGAATTATTTATTTTTGTCTGCCAAGAGCATCTCCTCCTGCTGAAAAAGGCTTCTCCCCTCATTTAAGCAATTCTATCCTATATAATCTATCTATACTAATAAAAGAGTAATATGCTAATTAGACCAGGTTGACCAGCCATCTTCCGGACGTCCAACTTCCTTTCGGACAAAGCCATGGTGGTGGGGGCCGAGGCAGAGAGGGCAGTTGGGGGCGAGATCAGCCCGGCAGGAAAGGGCAGTTAGGGGTGATCAGGCAGGCAGGCAGAGGCAGTTAGGGACTATCAGGCAGGCAAGCAGGTGAGTGGTTAGAAGCCTGTGGTCCCAGATTGCAAGAGGGATGTCTGATCAATGGTTTAGGCCTGATCCCTGTGAAATCAGGCCTAAACTGGCAGTCGGACATCCCCCAAGGGGTTCCCGATTGGAGAGGGTGCAGGCTGGGCTGACAGAATACCACCCCCAGGCACGAATTTTATGCACCGGGCCACTAGTGCATGTATATATATATTTCCCACTGGACCCATAAGTGACTCTTCTCTCACCACTTCCACACATGACCTCACTGACCATTCTTGAACTTCCCTTTGGTACAGCTTTAATGATCACATTTGAACTTCAGGAAGGATGGGAGTGAGAGAGAGTGAGCCCCCAAATTTCTCAATCATGACATCTTTTTTTATTTAAAAAAATGTTTAATGTTGATATTGTTGCAGGAGTCCCCTTTCCCCCTGCCCTTTGCCCACTTTCTTCTCCTTCTGCTGCCTCCCCCTTTTTTGGCCTTTACCAAGTTATTGTCCATGACCATGGGTATGAATATTATTGGTGCTCAAATGTATCTGCTTAGCAAAATAAACTCAAGATTTAGCATAAAAAAATCAAGATATGCTGAAGAAAGGAAGTAGATGGCTCACCCATTCCTCCTGCCTCATTTCTATAGATCTCATTCTCAGAGGGACAGAGTTTTCACATTCAGTTCAGAAGAACATCTCAGCCCACCTAGTATGGCCAAGAGCAGTCTTTGTTATAAAATCATAGTAGAAATTCCCAAATCTTAATTTATTCACTCAAAAAAGTACTATTGAAGATTTACTATGCTTCAAGAGCTTGTACCTCTTTAAAATATTGAAAAAGCAAGGCAAGTACATTTCATAAATTTTGTGCCCTCCCATAAGCAGATTGAAGACAAAAAGATGGAATCGATCTTGTGCCTGCCACATTCTAGTAGTGTGAACTTAGATTCTGAAGCTTAATTTTCTTATTAATAAATAAGCATAAAATAGCTATTTTGTAGGATTCCAAGTAGACTGAGGTTAGGTAAATATCTACACTAATAAAAGAGAAACATGCAAATTAACCATCACTCTGCTACTCCCACCAGCCAATCAGGAGGGAATATGCAAATTAGGAGGAGAAAGATGACAGCTTCCCAGCTGCTCTAGGCATGGAGTGGCTGGGTGGGGCAGGGCGCCTGCTATGAGAAGGAGGGTGGGGGGCGAAGGGATCTACAGGAGCGGCACTCTGGCCACAACAAAGACAAAGACTGCAGACTCTGGAGTCTGCAGTGAAGATGAAGATGGCAGTCTACAGCGAAGATGGCAGACTCCAGCCAGAGTCTGCAGCGAAGACGAAGGCGGCAGACTGTGGCCAGAGCCTGCAGCAAAGGCGGCAGACTCTGGCTGGAGCGAAGGCCTGGGTCCCAGGTGCCAGAGGAAAACCGGTGCTGGAAGCCAAGGGAAGGAAGGCCTATTGCACTAATCTCTTCGTGCAATGGGCTTCTAGTACAATAATATCAAGAAATATTATCATTACCTAATCAATATTGTTACTTAAATGGTTGCTTATATCATGAAGGAACAACAAGAGACCCTGGTAAATTTCATTTGGACAGAGCTCTTAGCATGTACAAAGCTAAAGCTCTGCCTGTCAGCTAAAGCCTTCTGGAATACCAGTGTTTCTTGAACAAGTCAGTTGCTGGCTACCTGATCAACTGCACTCAATATTTTCCAGAAAATAAAAAGATGTCAGGGTAACTCACTGAAAACCTCCACATGGGGGATATGATCACCAACTGTACACGTTTCATCTCTAGCTACCAACTCCAGAAATGTCCTCGCCACATATTTGGGCACCAGATGGGGTGATGTAGATGAGGCCAGTGGCTGCCAGACAGAAATTCTCAAACTTCATGAGGCGAAGAATGGATATTGCAGGGGTCAAGAAGATAGCAAATTGGCAGCATGAGCCATAGTGAAAGGTTTGGAATCATGTGTGTGTGTTCCAGAACTTCCACCAAATCCAGTTCCCCAAATATAACCAAGGCACTGAAGGAAGCAGTGGAGGAGAGAGTGGAGCAGGCAAAACTTCTTTTAAAAAGATTGCCATAAATGGGAAATTTAATTGCTTTAACTCTAAAATAACTTATTGAAAAGAGCCAATTTCTATAAACCAATACAAGAAAAGCGCAAGTGAAAGAATTTCAATGACCAACAAATAAAGCACTTGTGGTCGGTCACATGGTTGCAGCCCTCCACTTGGTTATTCTCTTTCTTCCTTTTTTTTCATTGCAGGTTTTGAAAAATAAAAATGGGAATATATGTCTGCATATTATGAATATTCTTGTCAGCATTCTTTCCCTCATAACTCTTTTCTTTCAAATATATTTATTTCTTATAAAGATTGGAGCATTGTATATTGTGAGTGTCTTTCCTTGTCAATATTCACCCACAATGTTATTTTAATGGCTAAGCTGAAGTCTGAATAAAACCCACTGTTCTATCTCTTATCTCCTGCTTTTCACAGAAGTTCTTTTATGGTGTAACCTAGGTTGCGACCAATGAACTTTTCTCACCAAAATTATTGACCATATTAATTCCATGATAGCTCCCTCAATGAGGCCTGTTCCTTTCTGTCTTAATCTTCCATCTGGTCTGAGGACACTACATGGCTTCTTTATTACACAGCTTGTCTTCAGTGGATCCTTAGGTAACAGCACCTCTCACCCCAGAGAGCCTCCAGGACCTGCCATGTTTCAGGACTCACCTCCAGTGAATTATTCCCTCTTTGTGGAACCCTGAATTCCCATCCTTGGTAATTATCTCTTAACTAGAAGTCAAGGTGGTTCCTCCACCATCACCATCACCATGTTGTATCTACTTAGTGTTTCATAAGCCTAATGAATGTGTCCCAATTCCTCAATTCCTCTTTCCACCTCTGTCTGGCCCATGTATTATACTGAAAGTATTTATTTGCTGACTGTTGCCAAATATTCCACGTTGTAAGCTATTTAGAAGCTCAACACCATTTTATTAACAAATTCACAATTGAGCACTCTGGCTCCTTATAAATGCCCATGAGGAGACAAAAAGAAGCAATCAGTTAACCAAAAGTTGGCTTTTATCTCCATGGAGACATCTCTTTCCATTTTCAATTTAGAGTGACCTGCCCAAGAAATCATGTTTTCATAATTATTAGAAATATTCTGCATGTTATTTGGCCAGGAAGTCTATAGCTCACCTGAAACTCACATGAACTTAGAAGAATTTAGTTGGGGTTTTTTTGTTTGTTTGTTTGTTTGTTTCCAGTTTTGACTCAAGATAAAACAAATCAGGGCTATGGAGGCAAGGATGCTCCTGATTCTTTATGTAGCACCCAAGCTTACAGGAATTTGAGAGGTGTAGTAGAAAGTCACAAAAATCCTACCCATAATACATTTCTTTTGCTCCGAGGCAAAAATTGTTTGTAAAAACTTTTCTTTTGATTTCTGTTATCCAAATAATTCCAGCTTAGATTGGAACTCAAATATTAATCTGATAATGACACCGTTGAGACACATTCTCTGACAATTGATCTCATATGACTTCCCAGGGTTTACTTTAGCCATTTTCTGCATTCCTTTGCAGCCAAGTTTTGCCCATCTTTAAAACCAACCCCCACCCCCAACACAACCATCATCTGGGAGGAAAAAGACCCTGAAGAGCATGTCTTAAGATGATTACTATGTGCTTGGGAGTATCCTTTAATTTAAATTTTGTGTTATTTTATTTTTAGCTTCAAAGCTTTTGCAGGAATGAACACCTGTCTTTCGGGTCATTATAAGAAATTGTCAGGTATCTAACATACTTTGTTTTGTCAAGTCCTCCAGCAGTGACACCAAGATAGAAGTCACATTTTAATTAATGATCAAAGGAAAGGACACCTGTAAAGCTGGGGTGGGCTTCTAAATTCTTTGATATTCGGTTTATAGATCTGAAAAGGCCTTTTAGTTCTCAATGTGTTTGTCCTTCCTTGGAGATCAACTTAAGCCTTCCCTCCCACCCCACCCCCCCGCCAAGGCAACATATTCAGCTAACCTGAGCATGGAAATTATGGGTGATAATGTCCATTCACACAGCAACTCTTAAAACCTTCTAAAAGTCATACTCTATGATGAAGGACACCAGGATACTGTCCAAAATGCCCCACTGCACTGGAAATTTGTGGCCATGCTGTCTAACACACAAGAGCCCTCAGGAGGCCTCAGAAATCCTTGGACTTGACATTAGTTTAAGGAAACTACCTGTGGCCTGTTACTGCAAAAACAAAGAATGTAGACTCATTCAGACAATTTAGAATTCTAAGTTCAACTGTAATTATTCCATCTTACAGGCAGAAATCAGGTATTTTACATAAACTAAATGCAAACATAGTTATATATGTTTATAGTATATGTGATATATAACATACTATTAACCTATTGATATATTATTAATATAATAATATATAAATTAAATAGTATTGATATATAAACATATATCAATATTAGCATGTTTATATGTTACTAGAGGCCCGGTGCATGAAATTCATGCATGGGAGGGTGTCCCTCAGCCCGGCCTGCACAGTCTCCAATCTGAGACACCTCAGGGGATGTCTGACTGTCATTTAGGCCCAATCCCACAGGCACTGCTGGTTCCTAACCGCTCGCTTGCCTGCCTGCCTGATTCCCCCTAACCACTTCTGCCTGCCAGCATGATTGCCCCTTAACTGCTCCCCTGCCAGCCCAATCGCCCTCAACTGCTCTCCCCTGGTGTCCTGATCGCCTGCAACTGCCCTCTCCAGCTGGCCCGATTGCCTCCAACTGTGCAGGTCTGGTCACCCCCAATTCCCCTCCCCTGCCTGTTCACCCCCAACTGCCCTGCCCTGCCAGCCATCTTGTGGTGGCCATCTTGTGATGGGCATCTTGTGGCAGCCATCTTGTGATGATGTAAGGGTGTCACGCAAGGGCGGGAGGACAACCTAGGCTTTTACTTGTATAGATAGGATACATATAGTATTACATACTATATATGTTATATATACTAATAACAGATAGGGTGATCTTTATACTCATACATACTAATAATATCCATGGAGAAAATGGGACAATTGAGACTCAACTATAAAAGGTTGCACTGACATGTAAAAGTAATTTGGTTTCACTGACTGGCTACTAGAAACAATATTTAAAATCATTTACAAAAGTGTAAATATAGAAAAGTATAAAGAATAAAATTCAGAAATAATCCCCTTCATATTTTAGTGTACTTTTATGCATTTTTAATGTGAATAGAATTTTATTATTTAAGTATACTGGATGTATAATTTTATATTCTTTTTTAAAAATTAATATAAGTATTTTCTTTTATTGTTAAAAGTGTCAGTGAATATTACTTAGTGACTATATAGTTATGTATCCTATAATCCTCAATAATTTACTTGATTATTTGATTTTCTCTAATTTTGTACTAGCAAAAAACATCACAATGAAATAAAATAAAATAAACTGTAAAGTTCCTGATGCACAGTGCTAAGTTGTCTTTCAAATAGGCCATCAGTTTACAATTTTACCAGAGATATATAGAAATACCCAATTACCAGTAATTAGTGTTTATTTTTATCATTTGAGACTAATTTTGTTTTTAAATTTTCACACTTTTTAAATGACTAGCATGGTTGAATATTATTATTTATCAGACATTTTATTTTTAGTCTTACTGACTATATACTCCAATTATTGATTTGCATGAGTTCTTTATATAGTAATAGTAATTTTCATTAGGTTTATTGCAAATAATATTCTTCTATATTTTTTAATTTTATCAATGGAATTTTTAATGCATAAAGATCTGTAAAGATTTTAAAAGTCTATGCAAGCAAATCTACCAGTCTTTCCTTTTATGATTCCTCTCATTGTTTTTTATTTCAGAAAGACTTTGGCCATAGAGATAACATAAATATTTGCCTGTGTTTCCTTATTATTTATCTTAGATCAGCTCTCCCTATATTCATATTTCTTTAAATTAAATATTTATAATAAAGTAAGCTTTTGTTCTTCAACACAGCATATTTTGCAATCATTTTCATTATTTTTCAGAAACTAACCAAGAAAAATCTAGGTCCTTCTCAGCTAAGAAATCATATGGAAGCACCAGCTACTCTCATAGGTCTTGAAGTGTCCCCAGTCCCTTTTCTGCCCTGAGTTCATAAAGGGCCGATGTGACAGTTTAAGTTACTCTGTTACATGAAGAATTATAGTTTATCATGGAGCAATAGCCTGAGCACAATTTATAACTTCAGAGAGGGAATGGTAATTGTGATGGGCTCTGTTTTTCTAACAAGGTGATCTTCTGGTTTGGTATGATAATTTGAATTAAAGGAAGGTTTTGAAGACTTGCCTATGCTCCATGAAGAGGAAATTTGATGAGAAGCAGCAGTTTAGTATTTGCTATGAAGTTACTCAACTTAAAGCAGCTTTCAACATCTTTTGAAGAAACCACCCTGTAAAGTTAACTACTCAAAGTCATATAATGTAAAGAAGTCAAAACCCCTGGTAGGCCAGTCCATTACAGAGCCTGAAGAGTAAAAGTTTCAAAGCTCAGGTCAGTGGAGAAGTCAAGAGTGACATTGTCTGTAGAGTGCTTCCTTGCCTCAAAATGAATATGAGCACCTGTGGAAATGAGCCCATGCCTAACCAAACTTAAGTCAAATGATCAAAAAATGGTTATCACTCTAACACCAATTAAACCAGAAATTATTGGAGAACAGCATTCCTCTTCTTTGTGCATGACTTCTGATTCCTAGGAGAAAAAGACATACAGAGATACCATTATTCAAATGTTTCACTTACTTTGAGACCAAACATTAGAATCCAATCTTTTCTTTAAAAATGGGGCAGGGGGAGGAACACCACTTGATTTATACTGAAAGGTAATCTGCCTATAATGATTAGAGAGTATCAACAATTTAAAATGCACAAGTGGGGCTGTGCTTAAAAGAAGTGTCACCAGGAGGATAAAAGCTTCACTTGGAAACAATGTAGGGCAAAGGAGACAGATAAGAAGGAAGAACTGGAGATGAAGAAGAGTTCCTGGGGTGTCTTACTCACTCTTTTCATATAACAATTGCAAGCTAATTCTCTGTAAATGTAGAAAGAAATAATACTTTGAGGTATTATGATCACTCTATTGCAAAATATTTAAGAGAGTGCCCATACTAATATATAAAAACCCAGGGTCTGTAACATCCAAAACAACCAAAGGCTTGACGGACTGGAAGATAGTGCTGGGTTGCCATGGCGACCCAGCACTGACTGCTGAGGGGGCTGCGGATCAGTACCGAACAGAGGCCTGGAGAGAGAAGCAGGGTCTGATCCATAGCCTCCGTGGCAGCTGTTGATCAGCACTTGCCTCTCTCTTTCCCTCCAGGCCTGGCCAGCAGCTGATCCTCTCTTTCTCTCGGGCCTCCACTGGGGCTGCTAATCAGCCCCGCCTCTCTGATCAGGCCTGTTGATAGGCCCAGAGATGTTAACTGGCATAGAAACAGACCAATCAGAATCAAATCTGGGTGAAGTGCGGGGTGCCAATAGCAGCCTAAGAGGTGGAGCTTTTGACACTGACTGGCATAGAAATTGATCAATCAGAACCTAATCTGGGTGAACTGTGAAGACAGAACCTAAGGTGGGGGCTGAGGGGTTTTAAGGGCAACAGCTGTTTGGTGTTAGGTGTAAGAAAGCAGTTCAATTTTTTAATGACCAGTTTGGCAGTATAGTGCATATGTCTGGCTATCAGTCCAGATATAGGGATTATGTATTTTTGTCTGCCAAGAGCATCTCCTCCTGCTGAAAAAGCCCCCCCCCCCATTTAAGCAATCCTATCCTATATTATCTATCTATACTAATAACAGAGTAATATGCTAATTAGACCAGGTCAACTGGCCATCTTCCAGACATCTGACTTCCTTTTGGATAAAGCCATGGTGGTGGGGGCCGAGGCAGAGACCCTTAGGGGCAATGAGGCTGGCAGAAGAGGGCAGTTTGGAGTGAGATCAGGCTGGCAAGGTAGGGCAGTTGGGGGTGATATCAGGCCAGCAAGGGAGGGCAGTGGGGGCGAGATCAGGCTGGCAGAGGAGGGCAGTTAGGGGCAACCAGGACGGCAGGCAGAGGCAGTTAGGGGTGATCATACAGGCAGGCAGAGAGGTTAGGGGTGATCAGGCAGGCATGCAGAGGGGTTAGGGGCAATCAGACAAGCAGGCAGAGGCAGATAGAGGCAATCAGGCAGGCTGGCAGGTGAGCGGTTAGGAGCCAGGAGTCCCAGATTGCAAAAGGGATGTCCAACCCACAGGGATCAGGCCTAAACCAGCGGTTGGACATCCCCCAAGGGGTCCCTGACTGGAGAGGGTGCTGGCTGGGCTGAGGGAAACCCCCCATGCACAAATTTAATGCACTGAGCCACTAGTGCAATTTATAACATGACAGACTCAATGCAAGGTATATGTTATACTAAAGTAAAGTTCAATTGTCATACACATTCCAAAATTTCTTACATGGGATGCTGAAATTTGGGAATGTTGGAGTACGAATACTTCACATTCTAGCCTATGCAGACTAGTGTCAATTGCTATTGATTTTTATTATATAAAAAATAATACATTTTTTTGTTAAAAATATGGGCCACTGCATAAAAATTGTGTCACATTTTTAAAATGATAGTAACATAAATAAGGCATTTAAGATTGGAAAAGATCATTGTTCTTAGGTGAATTGAGAAAGAGAATAATAAATTCGTGGAGGAATACTTTGCCAGGGGTCTACTACAATCAGACAAAATTGGCCATTTTATTCCCTCTAAGCTTCCACTCCCAACCTGTAACTCCTTAGGAATACAAGTAATTTCACTATAATTTAAGCAGAACTGGTTTTGAGTTTTTTGTTTTGTTTTGTATTGTGTTTTTTTTTTTCTTTTGATTTTTAAGAAAATTAAGTGAAAATAGACACTTCTCCAAAGTGGACATTCGGAAGGCCAAGAGACATTAAAAAATGCTCAAAGTCACTAATCATTCGAGAGATGCAAATCAAAATGACAATGAGGTATCACGTCACACCTGTCAAAATAGCACCATCAACAAATCAACTAATGACAAGTGTTGGCAAGGATGTGGAGAAAAAGGAGCACAAGCACACTGCTGGTGGGAATGCAGACTGGTACAGCCATTATGGAAAACAGTATGGAGTTTACTCAAAAATTAAAAATGGAACTTCCATTTGACCCAGTAATCCCACTTCAAGGAATATATCCTAAGAAACCTGAAACACCAATCAAAAAGAATATATGCACTCCTATGCTCATAGCAGTGCAATTTACAATAGCTAAGATTTAGAAACCGCCCAAGTGCCCATCAGCAGATGAATGGATAAAAACGCTTTGATACATTTACACAATGGAATACTATGCAGCTGTAAAAAAGAAAGAACTCTTACCATTTGCAACAGCATGGATGGACCTAGAGAGTATTGTGATAAATGAAATAAGCCAGTCAGAGAAAGATAAGTATCATATGATCTCACTCATAAGTGGAATCTAATGAACAAAGTAAACTGATAAACAAAATAGATCCAGAGACACAGAAGCATGGAAGAGACTGCCGATCCTTAGAGGGAAGGAGGAGGAGGATGGGTGGGTGGGAAAAAATCAACCAAAGAACTTGTATGCATATATGCATAACCCATGGACACAGTCTATAGGTTGGTGAAGGCCTTGGGGCAGGGGGCAGGGGCCTAGATGAGATCAATGGGGGGTGGGGAGGGAAGGGGATATATGTAATACTTTCAACAATAAATTTTTTAAATAAAATTAACACAAAAAGAAAAGTCAGGAAAAGCACTCATGTAGGCATGATCATCTGCTTAGCTTCTGAGCCAAAAACCCAGCACAGGTATTTTATCTATACAAAAGGGGATTGTGGACACAGGTGGGACTGAAGAAAACAATGCAATTAAGTCAAGTCTCATGCATCCCTGTCAGGGAGCATCAACTTCCCCTGACAACTCATACCTTGAGTTCCATCTCTATTCTTAACATGATTTCAAAGAAGGAAAATCAAATCTGTCACTGTCCAAAGATTCATGCCTATTTTTCTCTTAATCTTCCCCCTCAAGATCACCCTTTGAACCAGATTTTCTGGGTGAATAGAGATTAAGGACAATTATGGTCTCTGTTTTTCTTTTAATGGCCAATGCAACCCTGAAATGTGCCCATGAAATCTATGGTGAACACATCCATACCACCTGTCTTCATCTGTCAAGTGCCATATTTCATTGTTTCCACATGCCACTTTTGGTGTTTTCTTTCAACTTCAATCTGAAAGCTTTACTTTTCATGTGCTTTCAGTGCAGGGAACCAGTAAGAGAATTAAATTATCACAGGGCTTTGAGGGAGAGAAGGAATAGTGAGAGATTCCCCAGTAAGATCCTTGTCCACCCTGGACTTTGCTCATTATAAAAACAAACAAACAAACAAACAAACAACAACAACCAACAGGCAAACAGCAGACAAAGGAGTTGGGAGTCCTGGGATTTAAGAGTGACGCCTCCACTGTGAATGGAGTCCTGGAAGGCTGTTATCTTCATCTGTCTTGTCATAACAGGAGGGCAAAAGCCCCCAAAGAATCCATCTCATTGACGTAGAAATGGTAGCTGGAGCTGTTTCCTTTTAAATAAATCTTTGGGGCTAGTACTGTCTATATAATCTTCCCCAGAGCTAAACCCTCACCAGAACAAAAGACATGACAGAAAAATTAGGTGCGTGCCAAAGTATTCTGAAGTGGGAAGGTGTGAGACATTTCCTAGTCTGGGTTTCAGCCCCTAACACCTCACCGGGCTCACACCGTTCATTTCCCACCGGGACCACAGTCTGGTCAATCCCCTGCCTGGTTTCTCAATGAACAAATGTGGATTGTTCATAGTCGGCATGTGAGATCAGGTTCTGAGCCTTCTGTGACAGGCAGATTTTGTGACACAGGAACAAATAAGTAGTTGGAGAATAAGTAATAAATAACTTATGTCAAGATGCATTGCTGTGACTATAGACATGCTTGTGCTTAGCCTACAATGCCAGGGGCTGCAGGAATGGGGCAGATCTGAAATTAGGAGCCTTGGCTCTCTCAGAATTTACCTAGAGATCCATCAACAAAACTGTAGCAATAGTCCTCAAATCATTAACTGGTTGGGATTAGAGTATGGTAGAAATAACTTGTGAAATTTGAATTCCACAGAGTAACGTATCTAATATATAGATCTAGATCTAGATTTAACTATATCTGTCTGTGTATAATTCCAGTACTAGTATATATCAGATATCATATACACATATCCTATATAATAAAACCCTAATATGCAAATCGACTGAATGGCTGGCGGAACGACTGGTCACTATGATGCACACTGACCACCAGGGGGCCGACACTCAGTGCAGGAGCTGCACCCTGGTGGTCAGTGTGCTCCCACAGGGGGAACACCACTCAGCCAGAAGCCAGGCTCACAGCTGGCAAGCTCAGCAGCCATGGTGGGAGCCTCTCCTGCCTCCACTGCAGGCAGGAGTAAGGAGTTAGGGGTACCAGACTGTGAGAGGCCTGGACTGTGAGAGAGATGTCTGCCTGCCGGCTTAGGCCAGATCCCCAGATCAGGCCTAAGCCGGCAGGCAGATATCCCCCAAGGGGTCCCGGTCTTCAAGATGGTGCAGGCCAGGCTGAGAGACTCACCCCCCCCCCCCCCCAACAGAGTGCACAAATATCGTGAACGGGCCTCTAGTAAGGATATATAACTAATATTGAGATTAAGGATGGTAGAAATAGGTGGTAAAATTTGAATTCCACAGAGCAACATATCTAATATGTGTGTGATTCCAGTACTAGTATATATCAAATATGTACCATGTTTCCCCGAAAATAAAACATCCTCCGAAAATAAGACCCACTTACAGGTTTCCTTCTGAGTGAAATATAAGGCATCCCCCGAAAATAAGGCCCCAGGCTCTGTCTCGAAATGAAAATTAATTTACCGTAAACTAGTCGCTAGGGCTGCCCCGACTGGCGTCTAGCAACCAGTGACATTACGGGGAGTCCTGACGTCACTGCTGTGTGGAGGCGGAGCAGAGGTTGGAGTGAGCGGTGAGCGCGGGGCGGGAGAGAGGTGGAGACTTTCGCAGATGCATGTAGAAGAAAAGGAGGATTAGAGCAGACGGGACGCGGCGAAGGTGGTGAGTGCTGGTCTGTCTCTGGTGACACTACCTGATGCTTGCGGCCGCCTTCATGATGACTGAAGGTTCTCAGTCAGTGGCAGACCCTGCTCCAGCCCAGATCCAGGCCCCAGCAAGCCCAGTGACAGTCCCCAGGCAGGCCCCAGGGGGTAAATGTCTGATAAAGGGGTAGGGGGGATGTCTGGTGAAGGTATTCAGTGGCACAAAGGTGGGGGGAGGGGGATCACTTAAAATGACACAGGAGGATCAGAGGGGGCAATCAAAATGACACAGGAGGATCAAAAGGGGTTACTAAAATGGTAATCCCCCCTCTGATTCTCCTGTGCCATTTTGATTCCCCCCTCTGATCCCCCCTGTGTCATTTTGAGTGATCCCCCTCCCCCCACCTTGATACCCCAATTCCTTTTTTTTACCCCTACGGTAGAAATGAGTGCAAAAAGAAAAAGCTACTCTGTGGAGTACAAGCAAGGAATCGTGGAAGACTCTTTGGGCCAAAATCTTACTGCTTTCTGCAAAGAGAAGATGTTGAGTATCCGATTGGTCCGAAAATGGCGAGCAGAGTATGGTAACCTCATTGAACAAGTGGACAAGGGAAATGCTAAAAAGCGCAAGTGTGGATCAGGTCGGCAACCATTATTTTCCAAGCTGGAAGACCTGATCTGTGAATGGGTTGTTGACAGGAGAGCAAAGGCTTTGGTTGTGAATAGGGCTCAGATTCAAGAATTTGCCCTTGCAATGGCACCACAGTTTGACATAGCCCCCGAAGACTTCAAAGCATCACAACACTGGCTGGATAATTTCCTTCAGCGAAGTGAACTGTCTTTAAGAAGATCTACAACATTGTTTAGGTTGGAAGATACTCAAGTTATTAATCGAGCACTTGCATTCAAGTCCTTTATTGATGATGCTGACTTCTCTAAATACAATCTTTCCAACATGATTGCTATGGATGAAACTGCAGTGTTTATGGGCCAATCATCTCAAACAACAATTGAACAACGGGGTGCCTCCTTAGCGTACATTTCCTCCACTGCTTACAAACGTGCATGTGTTTCCTGTATTTTGGCAATTCGTCTGGATGGCACTAAAATCCCACCTTTAATCATTTCTAAGGGCAAGAAGGAAAAGATTGAACGTGTTTTGGGCACTTTTATTCTTGAAACTGAAAAAGCCTGAGCCACACAAGCAGTTATAAGGAAGTGGGTCAATTTAATAGTGCCACTTGTTATGCGAGGGAGCCAAAGAGGTCTGCTAGTCTGGGATGCAGCCAGCACTCACCGCGCTAAAGACATGAAGACATTTCTTCACGAAAGAAAAATAGATCAGATAATGATTCCCGCAGGAATGACGGCCTATCTCCAGACTCTTGATATTGCAATAAACAAGCCATTCAGAGACAATTTGCGCATGGAAATTAATGACTACATTGAAAATAGAATGCAGAGAAATCAGCGTGGAAACTTTGTGAAACCTAAACTGCAAGAAGTTGTGACTTGGGTGAAGAATTCATGGGAGAAAATCACTGACAGTTGCATTGCAAATGCACTGCGAGCAGGCTACCTTGACAAGAAGTACTCATTTAAAGACAGTGCTATTGCTAAACATGAGAGATTTGGTCCACTGATTCTAAAAGAAATGGAGTCACAAGAAATTCACCAGGAAATTCAGGAATTGGATTGTTATAAAGATGTTCCAGAAGATGATGACATGATTGTCATTGAATAAATGAGTAAATTCTTGATACTGTAGGATTCACAGTTTGTCTGGTTTGTGTTGACAACTACCGTACCGTATACAGGTAATAAATTTCCTTTATTTTCATTTAACAATAAATGTGTATCGTATTCTTCTTCATGGAAAAATAAGACATCCCCTGAAAATAAGACCTAGTGTGTCTTTGGGGGCAAAAATTAATATAAGACACTGTCTTATTTTAGGGGAAACACGGTAATTACATGTAAGTATATAATGATATATAATACTAGAGGCCCAGTACACAAAATCATGAATGGGTAGTATCCCTAAGCCTGGCCAGTGATCATGGCTGATTGGGGCCTTCCAGCTGCTGGCCAGGGCCTTCACTCATTCCGTGCCACCCCCTGGTGGTCAGCACACATCATAACGAGCAATCGGTTTACCGGTCGAACTCCCGTGGGGACAATTTGTATATTAGGCTTTTATATATATAGATAACTAATATAATATAAACATAGACATGTATAATGTACTAGTGTTTTTTAGTATATGTGCTGCTAAAGCAGGCACTGGTGTTTTTTTTCATTTTAGGAATAGTATTAAGTGTCTAGAATGAGTGTGACAGTCATACAATGTAAGATAAATGGCCTCTGTTCTGAAGAAGCATCCTTTAGGTCTGTTTATTTAATATGTTTAAATATGCCCTATAATAACTATGGAGTGTCTCCTCTACCAGAGCTCATGCTGCTATCTAACAAGCCTTATATATGTTCTTCATACCAACTGTCCATGGAATATTTTACTTCTATTACATGTGAAATAGAAGTAATGAAAGTAAGTTGGTTCTGTGAGGTAAGTTAACCCAAAGCCATGAAGCCAGAGAGTGTGGATTCCACTCTATGTGGCTGTTTGTCTGTATTCCCTTTCAGTAAGTCATCACTGGGCAATGATTATGACACAACAAGGCATGAGGGCCATGAAGGTGTCATAAGCAAAAGCCACCATGCTAGTGCTGTAGGGACACAGTTTCCTACTGAGAGATAGAACTGATGAAGCTTCATAGGAGAAGGGCCTTTGAATTGTGTCATTGACAATCTGCCCATATTTACAGAAATGAAAATTAGAATTCTGTTAAGAAATAGGCCTGGATGTCAGTCATTAATTAAATGGTCACAAGATTAGTGAACCATTTAATCAAAACTTTTGGTTCAATCCAGGGCTCCAGGACATTTCTAGCCAGTGTTTCATTGAGGCAGAGCACCCATCTTTGTGTCTGTCAATTGATGGAACTATGAATGAAGCAACACCAACAACAGGTGTCCCCTAGAAGACTCCCATAATCCTCCCTGTGTGGAATTCACAGGGCCAAAAAGTAAACAAAATATTCAGTTAATCAGGTTTTCCAACAAAAATCTTTAGTAGTGGGTAATCTGAACATGTGCACAATGACATTTTAATAGCTGAATCAGAGATAAGGGCAAGTATCATGGGCTGTCAGAATATCCAGGTTAAAATTAAAATTCTAGTTACATCAGTTGTATTACCTCCTTAAAACTTAGTTTCTTTATATACAAAACTAGAGGCCCAGTGCACGAAATTCGTGCATGGGGGGGAGGTGTCCCTCAGCCCAGCCTGCACCCTCTCCAATCCAGGACTGCTGGCTCCCAACTGCTCACCTGCCTGCCTTCCTGATTTCCCTTAACAGCTTCTGCCTGCCAGCCTGATGACCCCCTAACCACTCC
Organism: Plecotus auritus; assembly: GCF_963455305.1. NCBI lineage: Eukaryota > Metazoa > Chordata > Mammalia > Chiroptera > Vespertilionidae > Plecotus > Plecotus auritus. The sequence goes on from NC_137772.1 coordinate 116,721,656, forward strand.
CCTGCCAGCCTGATTGATGCCTAACTGCTCCCTTGCCAGCCTGTTTTCCCCTAACTGCCCTCCACTGCAGGCCTGGTCACCCCTAACTGCCCTCCCCTGCAGGCCTGGGTCCCTCCCAAGTGCCTTTCCCTGCAGGCCTGGTTGCCCCCAACTTCCCTCCTCTGCCAGCTTGGTCACCTCCAACTGCTCTCCCTTGCAGGCCTTGTCCCTCCCAACTGCCCTCCCTTGCTGGCCATCTTGTGGTGGCCATCTTGTGTCCACATGGGGGCAGCCATCTTGTGTGTTGGAGTGATGGTCAATCTGCATATTACTCTTTTGTTAGATAGGATAGAGGCCTGGTGCATGGGTGGGGGCCAGCTAGTTTGCCCTGAAGGGTGTCCCGGATCAGGTTTGGGGTTCCCTTGGGGTATGGGGTGGCCTGGGCAAGGGGCCTGTGGTGGTTTGCAGGCCGGCCACACCCCCCGGTGACCCAAGCAGAGGCCCTGGTATCTAGGGTTTATTTATCTTCTACAATTGAAACTTTGTAGCCCTGAGTGGAGCCAAGCCTTCTGCTTGCTCCATGGCGGCAGCCATTTCTTTTGGGATTTATGTATCTTCTATCATTGAAACTTTGTAGCCTTGAGTGGAGGCCTAGGCCAGCAAGGGCAGGCGGAAAGCTTGGCTTCCTCCATTGCCGGGGAAACCCAAGCCTCCCTCCTGTTCTCTGTGGCCGTAGCCATCTTGGTTGGGTTTATTTGCATATTCGCTCCTGATTGGCTGGTGGTCATGGCTTGTGGGTGTAGCGGAGTGATGGTTAATTTGCATATTACTCTTTTATTAGGTAGGACTAGTGGCCCCAAAATTCATGCACATTAAGAGGGAATTAATTAGAGGAAATATTTTAATATTGCTATTTGTTCTTTCTCTATAATAGAAGGGTCAGAGATGAAAGAAAATTAGTAAAATGTATATGAAAATTTTCCTCCTGTCAAAGTCTGGGGCACGTGTGGGACCCAGAGTCAAGTCCCTGCCCATCCACGCATGCCTCAAAATCGCATGAGACCCAGACCTGGCAGGCCCCACCCCCGTCAAGCGCCGCAAGGTCAGTGGGGAGGGGGCAGCCTCAAGTCCCCCGGCCCAGTGCTGGGTGAGGGGTGCAGCCTCAGGTCCCCTGTCAAGCCCGGCTGAGTGGGGGACAGCCTCAGGTCCCCCGGCCCTGGTGCCAGGGCAGGGACCGTGGTCTCAGGTCCCCCAGCCCTACCACAAGGGCACGAGGGCATGAGGGCATGAGGGTGTGGGGGTGCAAGGGCGTGAGGGCATGATGATCATTTGCATATTAGCTCTTTATTATATAGGATAGTGACTATAATAATACTTACCTCAGAGATGTGCTATGAGGACCAAATAAGATACCATCAGATGAAATTCTGCCACATACTGAGCACTGAGCAAATACAATTAATACCATTACAGTTAGTGAACTTCCCCTACCTAATCAGTGGAAGCACTTCCCAATGTCTTCTTGGGCTGATAAATAAAGGTTTAACAACATATGGAAAGAAGAATATTGAGTTGAATGAGTGGAACAAAGTTTAAATTTTTTAAGTCATCATCCAGATTAAAAAATTTTGTATGTCCTCATAGGCAAACATCTCTTCACCAACCTTCTGCCATCTCCAGGCCAGGCCATACCTGCCATGAAAATGTTCCATGTTGCCAACAGGAGAATCATAAGAGGGTTGTGATAGGAAAGCTGACAGGCACAGGTGACAGAGGCCTTGAAAAAAGAATCCTCTGCCTTCTCTCCTGCCCAAACTACCCAAACACAAACAGCTCTGTGGGCCCAAGATTCCCCATTTGTGAAATGATGCTGAACCAGGTGTCCATGGATCCTGTGAGGTCAAAACACCTACATCCATGTGACTTGGCTACAGAAAAAAAAAAAAAAAAAAAAAAAGAGATGCTCAGCCCTTCTCCCAACATGGAACAAGTACGTGTGTGAAATGTCAGTAGTTTACCCAATTATGGCCATTTTAGAGATAATGATAGAGAAACAGTCACCAGGAGATTATGTCAACTGTATATGGTCACCTTTGGATTGCCAGGCAAGCATTAAATTAGCCACTTTTTAGTGTCCTGATCTATTCTCATTACCCTCCTTCCAAGTGAGAAAGGTCTTATTTCAAACCACAGTTTGGTACCCTGCTGGCCAGGTTTTCACAATCCCTTGAGGTAATGTTTATTCAACCTCACACTTTAGCAACTATTTATGAGCACTATTTACAAGTTTCAGAAACTGCCCTACCATTAGTAATGCTACAAAAAATCCCAAAAATTATCTAAAGTTGTTAATCTAGATAAAACATAGGGGCAACTCCAAACCACTGTGCAATACTATATCTCTGGTTTATTCAAGTATAATGCACATTTAACATCAACTTAGATTTTTCAACTCTCATTACAGGCCTCCCGGTAATTATAGTCAACAGTCAAGTTGAACTCAGCCAGAGAGATAGCACAAGAAGAAATTGTGGGGAAATTTTCAAAACAAGACAAAAACTTCAAATAATTTTAAGAAAGATTTAGAAAAAAATAAAGTTTGTCCCAATGTAAGACAATGCAAAGATAATGCATAAGGCCATGTATCAGGCACACTGGCCACTTCTGCTATGACAGATAAGGGTGGGTCTCACCCTGGGCTGGAACCAGCAGGTGCATCAGCTGGGCCCTTACCTCTTCCTGGAGCATGCCAGCCAATCATCAACCTGTTTCTGGCTACACAGTTAATGATCTGTTGGTGCCCACACTTTTCACTTTGTCACAACAACTGGGCTGCAGCTGAAGCGCAGCTGGCCTCTCATTTTCCCAGCCCTATAATTTAGTTTAACAGCTTTAGGGACAAGAGGAAATGGAAGAGTGCCCTGGAGCCCCCACACTTGCTTCAAAAATGAGTTTCGTGCCATGCTATATATATTCTCACAAGTATTTTAGGCAAACAGTGTAGGCAGGTCATGCCCAGATGGGCACAAAGCACTGCTTACTGTAGGTTTCTTTCTGTCAGGGGCAATTGGGTTTATATGAGTGTGTGTGTGTGTGTGTGTGTGTGTGTGTGTGTGTGTGTGTGTGTGTGTTTAAGAGAGAAGCATGCCTCTGGGGGCTGGTGGGTTGGTATCAGTGATTGTGTGTGTGGTACCTTGAAAAATATGTGAGCATAAATTCTGCTCTCAAACATAAGGTTGGAGAACACTATCCCACACTGAAACAGATACCTTGAAAGCAATTGTGATTGTCTATTGGAGGAGACCTAGCCTTGCAGGTAAGCTAGTTTGACTCTCCAATTTCACTTGGGAACTTTGTAAATATGGGGGGGCAGAATGAAAAGGGGCTTGTGTGAAATTGAGCCACATTTACCAGAGCCTTTGTGTCCAAGGAAATAGTGTTCTCACTATTGAAAGCATCTCAGCTGAAAAGCCAACCATGCATCCTGCAGCCTAGATACTTCTGGGCTTGGGGTAGTCTGCCCCAAGTGTGTGGGATGAATGGGGCCTGGAAATAAAGGGCCTGAGCGTAGTAATAAACAGGAGATAGGAAAGGTAGGAGCTGTGCAGCTGGAAGGCAGAAGGTTTGGGAGCTAGAGGGAGAGGTGTGAAGCAGTTACCTAAGAGAGAGGAGATTCTTAAAGGGTTTGGGGGAAGTTCTGCCATGTCATATGCCATGTGGCTACTTTCTACATTCCTCCTTCAGCAATTCCTGGTGATTTTGGAGTTGGATCTTTAGGGAAGCATATGGACAGAAGGCAGTGGCAAGAGCCCTGGGTCTGCAGGTAGATGGCCTTGGGGCAGAGATCTTCCTGAGTGCAGCCTCTCAGGTCAAGGGAGATGAGGAGTGTGGGAGCACCAGCAATTCTACCCACATCTTGTGAAAAATAAGATGCCCTCACCCATCAGTTTGTGCTTCTCCAGAGAATGCAGAATTAAGTCATTGCACCAACAATTATTCAGTCAGAAATACAGAATGAAAATTCACCCCTTGCTGTGACATCATTCACTTCTTTTCTTTCTATAATTTTATTCCCATCAGCCAACAAATGTACCATAATTTCCCCCATTAAAGTAAAAGTGCCTTTTGATCCCACATCTCCCTATGCCCATCATAATATTTTTCAGCTCCCTCTACAGCCATGCTACTTACCAGAGTCATCTATATGTTCCTGGGTATCTGTCCTCCTGTGCCCATCAGCCCCATTCCAATCCTGTTATCTCCTCCACAGCTCACTTGGAGCTACCCTTTCAAACTCCCCAAAGATATCCACATGGTTTAATACACTGGACCATTTGGTCCTCAGTTCATCCACATTCTGTAATTAATAGTATTGGTCACTCCCTCATTCTTTATTTGGCTCCTGGGATACCATAGCTGCCTGTTTTTCCTGCTGGGATTTTCATGGGTCTCCTGTGCTAGTCTCCTATTGTCTCCCCAGCCTGGATGATGTGAGTGGCCCAGAACTCAGTCACTGAACATCATCTATTATCATGTCTTCAAGTGGCATCTGAATGTCATCTGAATGTCGACACTCCAATTTTGAATCCCCAGTATACGTCTCAATCCTACACTCAAGGCCATATATAAATTGCCAACTTGATATCTAGGCCTTTATGTGTAATAGGCATCTGACACTCAGCCCTTTGGCTATTCTGTAGCTCATCAGGCAGTCACTCACCTGGAATGAGTTATTCCTTCCCCTCTTTCAGTCTTTGCCTATACAGTTTTCTCTGACCATCCCATTTATATTCAAAACTCTCTCCACTCCATGTACACTCAATTTGTTTTTTTCTCCATGGTATTTATGAGCCCCAAACATATTACATATTACAAGTATGCACTGTCCTCCCCACATCTAGTTCACTGCTATATCTCCAGCACCTTGAACACTTGCTTGGTATACAATTAAATGCTGAATTTACTGAGTGAATGAAAAAAATTAATGAGCAAATTAAGGGGAAATGAGCCCTAAGGAAAGTTTAGAATCTGTAATAAGGATCTTACCTCAATTGTAGTATAAGTAAGTCTTCCCAAAGCAGTGACAGTTAAGCTAAGCCAAAAAGAAAATAAGTTAGTCAGATGGGTGCTGCTTAAAAATATCAAGGTCATCAAACACTAAGAAAGCTGAGAAATTGTCAGCCCAGAGGAGCCCAAGGAGAGATCACAACTGTGGTGACCTGGACAGGGTCCCAGAGTAGAAAAATGACTGAAGTATGGTAGCAATCATCTAAGGTAGAAACTGCTGTTTGGGTTCTGTACTTATTTGTTTGCTAAAACAATAGAAAGTTATTTTGATTTTCTGAACTTATGTATGCTATCCCAATACTCCATTGATGATGGTTGGAATATCCCATTGATTGTGATCTCACTAGTTACTGAAGCACATTCTTCTGGGAATCAGAACAGCACAATTATCCTAAATTGTTTCAGTAGCTACAGATAACTGAGTTTCGGTTGACTCAGTGATCCCAGAATCTGGACAGCACAATTATTCTAAATTACCCAGGTGGTCCCAGATAATGTGTTTCTGTTGATTCAGTGATTCGTACATAACTAAGTTGCTCAAATTCTGCTTCTGTAAAAATGCTTTTTCGCGAAACAGTTTCCTCATTCCAGACCCAAAGATGTAATCAATACTTTTGTGATATTCTGCCAATATAAGCCTGATGTGATAAGCTGTTTGGGGCTGCGAGGTCTGGAGCACTTTTGCTAGCTCGTATGCCGCCGGCTTTTAATAAAAGACTCCATAATTCGACTTTTTGAGGCGTCCTTTGTAAGATGGGGGTTACACTACAACATGACATTAGCAAAAACAAACAAACAAACAAACAAAAAAGAAATAGTGCAGTCCAATAAAGTATGAACTTCAGTTAATAATGATGTCTGGTTCATTAATTGTGACAAATGTACCCCAATAATGTAAATGTTAACAATAGGGGTCCCTACAGGCACACAGAATATGCTGCACCTCTTTGCAATTCTTCTGTAAATTTAAAACTATTCTGCAATTAAAAGTTTATTTTAAAAAGAAAAACCTAACTTATATCCCATCTCCTCCAGAAAGTCCCCACTTGTAAAGTTCCACTTCTGTGACAAATCCTGTACCCACTGTTGTTCTTGCTCCCAGCAGCGTATCTGCAAAGTGTGTTCTTACACTCCTATGTTGGCTGTAACCTCACTGTATTCAGGCCTCTGGGGTCATCTTTCCTATTAAGAAACACACTTCTCAAAAATCATGATGTTCACTCTGTCTTGGGTACATCCATGGTGACAGCTCAGGTTTTCCTATACCATGGGCACTTAATAAGCGTTGAACAAAACACTTCACCTCTTTGCTTCCTCCTCTCCAGAGTTAAAATCAAGATAATGGCACTTAGTTTGATCAGGAGGACATTTTCTGAGAACTAAACCATAGAGTAGTTGCAAGAATTAAATGAATGATTGCATGTAAACATCTAAGGACACAAGAAATGATAAATGTCCTATGTGATTATTTATACCACTTCTGGCTTTTTATTTTATCTTTTACTCCACAAACACAGAGACCTCTGTGATCCAACCAGCCCTCAGCTCAGTGTCCAATCAATTACCAGGTCCTACCAGTTCTGCCACTTAAAAGTCCTTGTGTACACTCACTTCTCCTCACCCCCAGTGTCACTATGCTCATCCAAAGTTATGCCATCTGTCCCTGAAACATGTTCCTTTCAAGCTGTAGCTTGTCTTCCTGCAAACACTCTCATCCAGTCCATGCTGACACCTAAATGATCTTTCCAACATGAACATCTATATCATTCCCCTACTCAACACATTTCCATGTCAGACCCAGGTTCAAAATCCTTCTCAGGGCCTCATGTCTCAGCTCATCCCCACTCATTCATCCCTCCTTTCTCACTGTGAGCCAACCTATTGGACTTTTCTTCACGTCTGCCACACTCCCCCCACCCCTATTTTCAGCTCCAAGACCTTTGTAGATGTTTGCTTTTGCCTACAAGTCCTTCCTCTTTTCTTCCTCCCTATTTTTGCCTGATAATTTCAATCCTTCTCCACATACTACTAGTTTACAAGTGACTTCCCCAGGGAGCCATTTCCTGAGAAAATATACATATTCACCCAAACTTTTCTCATGTTAAATAGCACCCTGTGGGCCCACCTTGGTAATGCAAGGTAAGATTTATCCTCTGTGGATTTATCCTAGAACTTTGTCCCTGGGACCCAGCACAGTGGCTGGCATGTAACAGGCAGTCTGTATGCATGAGCTGATCAGTTAACAGACCCATCCATTGATGGATTGCTCTGTCTACTTCTAGGTACAATGCAACAGTGCTGACATTTCTGCTGGTTGACTTCTTTCACAATGCCTGTCTCCTTCTTTGAAATGCATGACCAAAGACACAAATATTAAAAGTCTCTTTCCATAATCCATGGGGATTCTCCAAGGATGTTTGATTTATCTTACTTGTCTTGAACTCTTACCATGTGGGAGTGTGGTCTATATGAGCAATACGTTCATTGTCATAAAAATTATAATGACAGGTAACCACATTAAACATGGCCCAAAAAGAAGAAGTAAGATAGATTTTGCACAGCTATCTTGTCAAGATTGAAGTCAAACAATATTCATTGTGCGTAAGTGATACAATATTCAGTGTGCATAAGTAGTTTACACTGCTTCCTTTCAAGATAATGATACAATTTCTGGAGTACTAAGGATATTAGGAAAGCAGATGATATGAAACCTTAATGAAAATGTCCCTATGTTTTTCGCTGAGCCTGTCCAAGCTCCCATGGTTCACTGAGGAAACTGACCTAATGCAATAATAAGGTCTGTGCTCCCCTCAGCTAAGACACAGCTCCTGTGGTTAATTAGTCTTTCCAGGACTCTGACTTATTTGAATTTGGCCAAAATGCCTTGAGAGGGGATTTTCTTGACATGTCAGACTCAGCTTCAATTGGGGAAGACCTGACAGCTTTTCAAAGAAGTTGCCCTCCTAACAATTGTTTTGTGATCTGTCATCTCCAATAAAATATAATTTGGGCTGAGTACCTCTTCATACAAAGGTGGTGGGAACTCTCTCTAAACTCACTCTGAATATCAACTAGTCCATAAAAATGTAGGTTCAGGAGTGTATGCAATGCAAATGTGTGTGTGTGTGTGTGTGTGTGTGTGTGTGTGTGTGTGTGTGTATTACACTGTTCACACATTTGGTTTTAAACAATGAGGCCATTTTGCTCTCAAGAGGCCTCATTTTTTCTTTCAAAAAGTTATGGATGATTTTTAAGTTAATTCTACCCTTCAGCTCTTATTCAGAACACAGTTTTGTTGTTTTTTTTTTTTTTCTATGTAGGTCAATTTGTATTATTTTTACCAGGAATCTTTAATCTACCTTCAATTAATGGTTTTTAAAGTTTCGTTGAATGTCTTGACATTTTCCACAAATAGTGCATATTTGTGTGTTTGCACAACATTCAGAAAAGGAAGTGTCAGATTCTCAAATAGGTCTAGGACCACTCCAAAATTAAAAAATACTAACTTAAATAAAAAGAGGGAAAAGTGGTAGTTAGGAGCCCAACCTCTGGAGATAAACTGATAAAGATATTTAGCCTCTCTAATCCTCTTAAAAAGGAATAGGAATACCTATCCCATGGGTCATTTGTAGGAGTAAAGGATTCATTGCATTGATAACACTATGAAAATGCAAAGGCACTAACAGTATGTTTCGTAAATAGTAAATACTAGTTAGAATTATATTTATACAATTGTCTGCACCCTTCAAAGGAACCATCTTTCTTATCCCTAGATTGGAGTCAAGGGGACATAGTTCAAATTCATGGTGTCCAGTTTCTGCTGCCTCAAGCCTGTGGAGCTGCCATACCCATAAACTGGAAGGTCAGGCTGTGAATACCTAGCATCTTTTATTTCAAAGGTATGGATATAAGAAGAATGTTCTCCAGGAACCAGAGTTCTGAAAGAAAACCTGTTTTCTACAATACCAAGTGTTCCCTAAACTCTCTTAGATGTCTTGTCATTAAATCAACTACAGTGAGCACACTGGCCTTTGGAAATTACAGTGTACTCATGATTGCTCAACTTACCACAGGCCTTTAGAGCCACTTTTAGTAACAGTCTATTTCCAATGCACCAAGTGGTGAGAAGTAGAGACCTCAGTTCTGACCTAATTACAGCCCTTAGCATTTGTCTCCCTCGCCAGCCAGCATGTGAGCACATGGCGGGTGTGTGTGTGTGGTGGGGGGGTGGGCAGGGGACTGTCTCTTCAGCATTTTATCCTATCTTCAGGTAGACAGGTGACTTATTGGGCATTTTCCAGTGGCTGATGAGTTTACTGTGATTCTGATCTCAACTGAGGCTATTATATGAAAACTAGAGGCCGCTGTATGAAATTCATGTACGGGTAGGGTCCCTAGGCCTGGCCAGCGATCAGGGCCAATTGGGGCCTTCTGGCTGCTGTCTGGGGCCTTCCTTCATTCCGCACCACCCCCTGGTGGTCAGCTCACATCATAGGGAGTGATCGAACTCCTGGTCGAATTCCTGAGGGGACACTTTGCATATTAGCCTTTTATAAATATAGATTTCTTAGACCCATTGCATGCCTATTGTATGCAGAGTGACAATTGTGATCTTTTCTTTCAAAACACATACAATCTATTCAAATATTGAATAGTTAATGTTCACATTTGAAAGTAATCTGTAGTAGATTGCACTACTTTTTCACAATTTTTCATATTTTCCTGTTCTTGCCAGACTTCACTGTGAGCACAGTAGGTATCCCTGTTCCTGTGAGCTTGGCTGTTATGTACTTGGAAAGGGCCTTAACAATAATTACTGACATTCACTGAGGATTTATTCATCAACTGGAAATTTCTGTAAACCTTTACATTAACCAATTTAATTCTCACAGGAGCCACATGAAAGAAAGACTGTTGCTTCCCCAAGTTCACAGAAACAGCAGGTTGGGCAACCAACATCAGAACTTAGGTCAAAATAGCTACAGATCACATGCCCTTAGCTAAAGAGAGCATTAAACATCAATCCTGATGGTATCCCCTTCCGAGCCACACTGGTTCCTTCAGCCTGGGCATCTTCTTAGGTGTGGAGCACCCAATATCAAAAGATAGTTCATTCGATGTTGTCAGAAGAACTTCTCCCATATATAAAACCTAGTGTTTCTACTCTTCTGAAGCAACGTGGACCACGCCTTCTTCGTCCAAAAGCCCATTGAGTGACTGAAGGCTATTAGGTCATCTCTGATAATGATTTACTCCCTCAAGCCTGCAGAGACAACTGACATTTTCATGTGGTGGCCCTTAGGTTGATTAGGGTCTATGTCTTTTTCATCATTCTCCCAAAACGACATTGTCTGTATTATTTGTAAAAATGCTTTAAAATTAGGAAAGCTTGAAAAAATGTAGGTGTGGTGATTATTATTAAAATGGGCACTCAACAAATCCAGGTGAATTGAATTAGACACATCCACTGAAAAATGTTTGATATATATAAGGGTAAAATATATGAATTTTTTTATTTCTTTACTGAATTTCAGGAAAGAAAAGTAGAAAACCTATTCCCCTGATATCTATGACTTTTAGCAGAGCGTTAGAAACAGTTACTTAAAACTTTGTTCAACAAGTGCAAAAATCCCACATGCTCTGGGATTAGTCCTCACATGTGGTCATCTATAAAAGGAACTGCCTTCCAGAGAACTCTGAAGAGGTTCTTCACAGGAACAGCATCAGTTGTAACTACAGTTCAGAAGGTCTAACTCCAGATGTATGTCCTTGTCTTATGGAGGCTCCAATTTGCATCTCAACAAGTTTACCAGGTACACGTTCAGTTTTCACAAACTAACAAAAAGAGACAGAGTGAGTATTGATGAAAACTCCCTTGATTATTGAATCACTAGTACTACAAATACATAAAAAAGATAATTTTGGCATTTTTTTCTACCTCTAGGAAAATCCAAGTGATATTGTTTTAAATATGTCCTCCTACAAAGAAAAAGGAGGAAGTATATCAGGGAATTTAAGAGAATGCTTTTGGGAGCCAGACCAATAAGGATCCCAGTTCCAGATCTTTCCTTTACGGGGTGAGTGTCCTGGAAAAGCTATAGCGGTCTCTAAGATCCCTCCCAGCTAAAAGGGAGGTAATAAGGGCACCTCTACTATGCTATTGTTTTGAGAGTTAAATGAAGTAAAGCAATTAGCATTGTACCCATTCCATATATCATAGGTATTATTATAGCCAATGCTTTTAAACTGAATCAATAGGTGATAGAGTTGAATCTTTGTCCTCTTAAAGGATTTTTTGCTACTAAGACGCAGTTAATTGTGCCACAGAGCTTGTTTTCATATTGTTCATATGGAAACAGCACAAAAGCTTCCTTTCTCTACCCTAGGAATAGATTCATGGATTTCAGCACTCTTGGGGATCTCAGCTTTTATTTAAAAAGCTAAGTTGTTTGCTGGCAAACTTCCAAACTCCATTTCATCATCTTTATAACAATAGAAAGGCAGACTAAAATTTGTCTACGAAATAACTGCCATTTAGAAAACACAAAAGGAAATCAATAGAATAAAGTGAATGAAACCAAAAGCTGTTTTTTGAGAAGATATTTTAAATGAATCAGCAAGCCTCTAGCCAAGCAAACAACAAGGATCTCTTACCCTTTAAGACAACATAGAAAGACCTGGAGATTATTAGGCTAAGACATTAAGCCAGTCAGATAAAGACAAGTATCACATAATCTCACTTATATGTGGAATCTAATGAACAAAATAAACTAACAAACAAAATAGATCCAGAGATATGGAAGAATGCAACAGACTGATGATTCTCAGGGGTCGGGTGGGGATAGGAAGGGCGGGAAGAGATTAACCAAGGAATTTATATGCATATATGCATAACCCATAGACAGAGATAATAGTGGGGTGATGGCCTGGGGAGGGGGCAGAGGAGGAGAGGAGGGGGCCAATGATGGGGGGAAAGGGACATCTGTAATACTTTCAACAATAAAGATAAATTTTTAAAAAGAAAAGACACTAATATCAAGCATGAAAGAGAGAGCATCACTATAGATCTTCTGACCATTAAAAATATAAAAGGATAATAAAGAAATACTATGGACAGCTCTATGCTCACAAATTTGATAGCCTAGATAAAATGGACCAATTCCTTGAAAGTCACAATTTGCAAGAACTCACACAAGAAGAAATATACAATCTGAATAGGCCTGTATCTATTAAATAAATTGAATCAATAATTAGTAACCTTCCAAAACACAAAGTACCAGGCCAAATGGGTTCACTGGTGAATTCTACCCAACATTTATGGAAGAAATTATACCAATTCCATAAAAACTCTTTTGGAATATAGAAACAGAAGAATATACACTAAATCATTCTATGAAGCCAGGATTACCATAATATAAAAACCTGACAAAGGCATTACAAGAAGAGTGAACTATAGACCAATGTTTCTCATGAACAAACATGAAAAAAATTCTCAACAAAATATTAGCAAATTTAATTCAACAATGTATAAAAAGAATTATACACTATGACCAAGTGGAATATATCCCAGGCATACAAGGCTAGCTCAGCATTTAAAAATCAATTAATGTAATTCATCACATCAAACAGGCTGAAAAAGAAAAATCACATAATCATATCATCAAATTAGAAAAAGCATTGACAAAATCCAATACCCATTCTTGATACAAAAATGATATTCAAGAAGAAATAATGAAATTACCAAATTTATAATTAAATCTCAGTTACCACTATTTGGAATAGATTCTTAAAAATGGAGAGCTAAAGTACTAGAGAAAAATTATTTGGAAAACAGAAATGGCTCATCAGAGTTCATGTATTATGGGACCCTTGATTATGAGTATCTTTTTAAATAATACAGCTATTGACTAACTTTTTACTTTATTATTTCAAGCACCCATGTTAAAATTTTAAGGGTACATACTAGAAGAATATAAATATAATGCATGTATAACCTCCAACTAATAGAGAGAAGATAGGGGAAATGATAACATTCCAGAACTAGGAAAAGAGAATGTAGGGAAGTATAGAAAATCAGGATTAGATAGAAGAAATGAAACCAAATATAGGAGGAATTATCTATCTATCTATCTATCTATCTATCTATCTATCTATGAGCCTAAGCAACCATTGTGACTGAATGACTGGAATGATGGAAATGACTGGTTGACCAGTCACTATGACGTGCACTAACCACCAGGGGGCAGACACTCAATGCAGGAGCTGACCCCTGATGGTCAGTGTACTCCCACAGCCAACCTCCTGCAGCCGGCCAACCTCCCGTGGCCACTCCGCCCTGCTGTCCGGCCCCCCTGATAGGCCCCAATTGGGGACTGGCTAGCCAACCTCCTGGGGCCCCTACCCCCAGCTGGCCAGCCCCCCAATAGACCTTAATCGCCAGCCAGGCTGAGGGGCCCCACCTGTGCACAAATTTGTGCACCAGGCCTCTAATAATAAATAAAAATGGACTTAACTTCACAAAAGACAAAATTGTCAGATCTTATTTTTATCAAATAGTATTTCTGCAATAACTAATAATATTGATATCTTTTGACCCAGCAACTGCACTTACATATGTGCAAATGAGGGCATGTACAAGAATGTTAACTGCCACACTGTTTGCAATAGCAAATATATTGGAGATGATCTAAATGCCAGTTACTAGAGACATTGACTAAGACATTGTGGGTTTGTTCACACAATAGAATGCTACTCTGAAATTAAAATAAGTGAGCTGGCTAGGAAAACATCTATCAGCAAGGAGTATTTCAAATCATAATATTGATTGAGGAAATCAAGTTACAAAAATATACAGAGAATATCTTGCCATATTTATGTATCTTCAAATATGCAAAACAATGATAGGTATTGTTTTAAAATACAATCACAGAAAATAGAAGCCTAAAATCCTATATGGGAATACTAAACAATAAACTCAGATCACAGTTTCCTTTGGGAAATGAGGAAGAGAAATGGGACTAGGGAGAAGAACACAGTGCCTTCAACTATACCTATAATGTTTTCTTCAAATAAGATTATAGAAATTATAGATCCAGAGACATAGAAGCATGGTACAGCCTGCTGAATTTCAGAGGGAAGGGAGCGGTGGGTGGGAAGAGCTCAACCAAAGAACTTGTATGCGTGTATATATAACCCATGGACACAGACAATAGGGTAGTGAAGGCCTGGAGTGGGAAGCAGGGACAGACTAAAAGGGGGGGGAGGGAATGGGACATGTGTAATACTTTCAAAAATAAAGATTTTAAAAATCTATAAAAAAAAAAGTAGTAAAACTTTATACTTAACAAAGCTTGGTGGAAGATACTCTAAGTTTGATTATGACTTACTATTACTTAGCACTATTTACTACACTTTTCTCCATGGTTTAAATTTTTATTCTAAAAAAATTAAATACAGTTCCTAAGATTTGGAAAGAGCCCAAGTGCCCATCAGCAGATGAGTGGATAAAAAAAAAAAGCTGTGGTATATTTACACCATGGAATACTACACAGCTGAATAAAACAGGAACTCTTACCAGTTGCAACAGCATAGATACACCTGGAGAGTATTATGCTAAGCAAAATAAGATAAAGATAAGTATCATATGATCTCACTCATATGTGGAATCTAATGAACAAAATAAACTGATGGACATAATAGATCCAGAGACATAGAAGAATAGAACAGACTAATGAATTACAGAGGAAAGGCAGGGGTGGGTGGGGTGGATGGGGAGGGATTAACTAGGGAATTTATATGCATACATGCATAGCCCATGGATACAGACAATAGTGTGATGAAGGCACAGGAAGGGTGGGTGCAGGGTCAAGGGGATCAATGGGAAATAAAAAACAAAGGGGACATCTGTAATACTTTCAACAATAAAGATAAATTTTAAAAAAGAAAAACTAAAATAAGAACTTAAGTTTAAAAAGAGGTTTATCATTATTATTGAATTCAGGGGGGGAATTTTTTATGGAGTCCCTAGTATATTCCATGAATCTGCAAGGTACCAGATACAATTGTAAACTCAGAACTCTATTTTCATTCAAAAACATAGCATAGGGGGAAATACATAATATGTTAGATGCAGTAACTGAAATAATAATAAATAAAAATGGACTTAACTTCATTTTTAAGTTATTTTAGGTTGTGCAAATAAGGGCATGTGCATTCTTGTACATGCCCTCATTTGCACATCCAGTCCTGGATTACAAGAGGGCACTACAAAAGAAAAAATCTGCCAGAGTGAGTATTGAGTAAATAATTGATGAATGAAAGAACATTACTGGGTGAGAAGAAAGCCAGAAAATTCACATACACATTGAAGCTCACATATTCCAGGTGCTGAGATAGCACTTAGAAATCTCAGCATGAAGAAGACTGCCCTGTAATAAGGGGTCACCTTCATTTTTCTGATTTGGAAATACAGCTGAAAGAGTAACAAATGCAGATAAGATATAGGACGAGAGAGAAATCTTCTGGCATAAAGACCATATGTTGTAGTCCATAGACAGAGACCTAAATAGTAAATGAATCAAAAAAAGAAAAACATTATTGGAGAAAAGTAAGAACATTACTCATATATAATAAAGAGCTAATATGCAAATGGTCGTCACATCCTCACGTCCTCACGCCCTTGCGCCCTCATGCTGGAACTGCTCAGACACTCAACACTGGGGAGAGAGGAATGGATACCAGCCAGGCACAAATGAGCTCATGAGAGAGGAATGGGGACCAGCCAGGCTGTGGCCCAGGAGAGGAACAAACCGCCCACCTCGTGGTCCCAGGCACCAATAGCTGTGCCTGAACCTGCACTTGTGGCCCAGGAGAGGGACAAGCCATCCGCCCCATGGTCCCGGGTTCCAGGGCCTGCGGCCCAGGCAAAGCCTCCTGCCACAGTCTCCTGTAGCTGTGCCTGGCCTGGGCAAAGCTGGCCCGGGTCCTGGGTGCCTGTGGCCAGCCAGAGGGAGGGAAGCCTGGGTCCTGGGTGCAGGGTGAGGCAGAGGCAGTTAGGGGCAATCAGGCCAGCAGGGGAGCAGTTAGGAGCGATCAGGCCGGTAGGGGAGCAGTTAGGGGTGACCAGGCAGGCAGGCAGGCAGAGGGATTAGGGGTGATCAGGCAGGCAGATAGGTGAGCGGTTAGGAGTCAGCGGTCCCGGATTGCAAGAGGCAGTCAGACATCCCTGGAGTGGTCCCGGATTGGAGAGGGTGCAGGCCGGGCTGAGGGACCCCACCCCCATGCATGAATTTCATGCACTGGGCCTCCAGTAAATTATAAAATGGTTCTCAGGTACAGGGTTAGCGTGTTAACTTATAATAAATGATCACATTCAATCATATTTCTGCCAAGGGACTCACCTCAGGTTCAGTCACATCAGAACAAGATGTAGGGCACCAGCTGCCATGTATCCTAGCCTTGGTATCACTAGGATCCCCATCCAAGCCTCATATGAGGATGCCTTGTTTGCTGGTGTTAATATGAACACCAATTACATGAGGGCTCAGACTTAAGAAACACATTCTGTAGGTTATTGTTTTGATGACTACTAATGACCCACATCGTTGCTATGTTGATTTTGTAAAGCAGCAATTCCTGTCATTCTATTTTTCCGAGGGTGATGACTATGCATGCACTTCTGCTTCAATTACAAGTCTTCAAAGAGCCCTGAAGATGCACAAAAGCCCATCGCCACCTGGCTGACACAATGGGCTCACCAGGCTCTCCCACTCCTGCTGTAATTGCTGTCTCAGTAGTTGTCCACTTTCTCTTCCTCCTTGAAAATCCCAAGAACAAGGTGGCACTGGTATTCTTTAATAGTCTATTGACTTTTCCTTACATGTCCAGTAAAAGATGTGCCCTATGAGTTGTCATTACTCAAATTACAAGTGTTATGAATTAGGAAAACGTCTTTAACGTAATCACATAACCTTCACAGGACACTGTATTAGTATATATTTATATGAAACCATTGCCTTCACAATCATCATTTTTTCTGAAGTCCACACACTAAAATGGAGCTCCTAATTCATATAACAATGAAAGATCAACAATGACATATGTCTCTGAATTCAGTCTTTTCCTGCTCACCAAGTTCTGTGTTTAAAATATATTTTAATCAGGAAATTTAGTATATTTCTAAATTACTCTCTTCACGTAAATATTACACACAAATTTCTACTTCTATTGGACATCTTTATTTACTAAAAATAGTTTTAACTTGCTTTAGAAAAAGCCTAAAGAATTCAAACAAAACACTACATACTGTAACATATTTTTTTACATTAATTTAACTAGAGGCCCATTGCACAAAGATTCATGCAATAGGCCTTCCTTCCCCTGGCTGCCAGCACTGGTTTTCCTTCTGCACCAGGGACCCAGGCCTTCACTCTGACCACTGCCTCCATCTTCACTCCGGCCGGAGCCTTCAGTCTTTGCTCCAGCCAGAGTGCCATTCCTGCAGCTCACTCTGCCCACCCACACTCCCCCTCATAGCAGGCATCCTGCCCCACCCAGCCGCTCCATGCCTGCATGTGTGCTGCCCAGAGGCCCAGAGCAGCTGGGGGGCGAGGCTGCAGCCAACTTTGTTGGGTTAATTTGCATACTCACTCCTGATTGGCTGGTAGGCCCCGCGAAGTGATGGTCAAATTGCATGTTTCTCTTTTATTAGTGTAGATGTTCAACTTAAATGCCCCACAATTAAAATCACTATTAGAGGTTAAAACCACTCCCTTATGCGTTCACTATTTTGACATATTAAAACAAACATTTTCTAAACAATAAGCCCAGTGTCTTTCAGTGACCTAGAGTTGAGTAAGATTCCAATGAGTTAGATTCAAGAGATCTATTGGAGTCAAAGCATTTCAGAGCTAAAGGTTATTGTGGTCAAACAGACTAAGAAACCAAGGCTCATAGAAGTTCAGAGTTTTGTCCAGGTCCTGTGTGGCTGATTGGTAACAAAGGAAAGATAGAATGGACAAAGCAAAGGGCTTGTTTTATGCCACCAAGCTTCACCCTCACCTTTCTATATTGGTGCAGATGGCCTGTTGACACTTAACATAGAAGGAATTCTGTAAAATCGGTTTCAAAACGTGTATTAATTAATAGTTGAAATTGCCTTGGCTGATTTTGGGTTTCTGTTTATTTGTGTCAAAAAGATCCCTATAGTATATTTTTAAAAAAATCACTCTATACCAAACCTTTTGCCCTGGAAAACATTTTTCTTAAAAAAAAGGGGGGGGCAGGGAGAGAACCTAAAAGAGTTACAAAAAGAAATACTATATTAAAGATAAATTACTTGAGATAAAATTAATTCAGCTGTAGAAAATTCACATCAATGGGTGATAAAACCCAAAAAATTTAGCAGCCAAAAAATTAAAGCCCACTGAAACAAAGTAGCATTTGTAGATGTACCACAGTTTTTTAATCCACTCATCTGCTGATGGGCACTTAGGCTGTTTCCAAATCTTAGCTATGGTGAATTGTGCTGCTATGAACATAGGTGTACATACATCCTTTCTGATTAGCGTTTCTAGTTTCTTGGGAGATATTCCTAGAAGTGGGATCACTGGGTCAAATGGGAGTTCCATTTTTAGTTTTTTGAGGAAACTCCATACTGTTCTCCACAGTGGCTGCACCAGTCTGCATTCCCACCAGCAGTGCATGAGGGTTCCTTTTTCTCCGCATCCTCAGCAGCACTTGTCATTTGTTAATGATAGCCATTCTGACAGGTGTGAGATAGTACCTCATGGTCACTTTGATTTGCACCTCTGGGATGATTAGTGACTTTGAGCATGTTTTCATATGCCTCTTGGCCTTCCTTCTGTCTTCTTTCGAAAAGATTCTATTTAGGTCCGTTGCCCATTTTTTATTGGATTGTTTGTCTTCCTTTTGTTAATTTGTATGAGTCCCCCGTAAATGTTGGAGATTAAACCCTTATCAGTGATAACATGGGCAAATATGTTCTCCCATGCAGTGGGCTTTCTTATTGTTTTGTTGATGGTTTCTTTTGCTGTGAAAAAGCTTTTTATTTTGATGCAGTCCCATTTGTTTATTTTCTCTTTAGTTTTCATTGCCATAGGAACTGTATCAGTGAAGAAATTGCTTCGGCATATGTCTGAGATTTTGCTGCCTGTGGATTCCTCTAGTATTTTTATAGAAATCTTATAAAATTTCACGTCTTATGTTTAAGTCATTTATTCATTTTGAGTCTATTTTTGTGTATGGTGTAAGGTGGTGGTCTAGTTTCATTTTTTTCATGTATCTGTCCAATTTTCCCAACACCATTTATTGAAGAGACTGTCTTGAGTCCATTGTATGTTTGTGCCTCCTTTGTCGAATATTGATTGAGCATAGTGGTTTGGGTCAATTTCTGGGTTCTCTACTCTAGTTAATTGATCTATATGTCTGTTCTTGTGCCAGTACCAGGTTGTTTTGAGAACAGTGGCTTTATGATACAGCTTGATATTTGGTATTGAGATCCCACTTACTTTGTGCTTCTTTCTCAGGATTGCTGCAGCTATTCAGGGTCTTTTTTTATTCCAGATGAATTTTTGGAAAGTTCGTTCTAGGTCTGTGAAATATACCATTGGTATTTTAATGGGGAGAGCATTGAATCTATAGATTGCTTTGGGTAGTATGGACAATTTTTTTATTCTTTTTTTTTTTAATTGTTTGAAGTATTACAAATAGTAGTACATATGTCTCCTTTTTTTTTTTCCCCATTGACCTCCCCCCGGCCTCACCTACCCTCCAGTACATGCCTTTACCTGGCCCGCCAAGTGTCTTGTATCCATTAGTTATGCTTATATGCATGCGTACAAGCCCTTCGGTTGATCTCTTACAGCCCGCCCCCAGAACCGCCCCTGCCTTCCCGCTGTAGTTTGACAGTCTGTTCAATGCTTCTTTGCCTCTGTATCTATTTTTCCCCCTTTTCTTTCCTTTAAAAAATCTTGCCTCTGCAGACTAGAAATAAACATATAATAACAAAAAATCTTTGAGTCCCAATTTCAATGTCCAACAGTTCTGAGTCCCCGTTTCAATGTCAAACAGTTCCTTATGTGTACATGTCAGCAATGATATCTGGATGGTGGGCACATGGTGGCAATGTAGGTCAGACCCTCTCTGGTTTGGTCCTAGGCAACCTGCTGCTTCACACAGCTGCTGACTGCTGGCGTGGCAAGGCATCATCAGCGTCTTCCATCTCTGGACTGTTTCTCCTCTTGTCTTTGTGGTTGGAGCAGACCTGTCAATTCCTCTCTGTTGCAGGAATCCACATGGTCTTGGAGTTGTTTTCTGAAAATATACAAACATATTCTCAACCAAAAGTTAATAAAGGAATCTTTTCTATATAATTGATTTGAGATCCTTTTTATTTTTGCCCAAACGATTTTCCTTTGTCTTACTTAGACACCATGTGTGTTTTTCATGGGTGTCTTGCTGTTAGCATTACCAATGAAAATTAATTTTGTAAAGTAAAAATTTTCTAGATGTAATTTACTTATAAGATATTTTTCCTTACATGATATTACCCTACTAACGCCCAGCTCAGATTGGGATACAGGTGACAGACAGTGACTTGGCCCAGCTCAGATTGGGACCCAGGTAACAGACAGAGACTTGGCCAACAGCAGCTGCCCTATATCTAAATCCAGCCTACCACCAGGAATGCTCAGGGCCTACTCAAGAATGCAAATAATCCTTTCCACTAATATTTACAGGGTAAACTAAGATTGTTGGTAGAGTATTAAATTTGACAGTAAAATAATAATCAAGTTTTCAGATTAATTTAAATAGGCTAATTGAAATAAGTGAATATTCAAGAAAATTTAATTGTACTGAACAAAAAGCTGTTCCTAAAGTGTTAACTAAAATTTCTATTGGTAGTTCATCTCATGGTAAAATTCCTGAACATGCAATGAAACTAAAGCAGTCATATTTTTGTGCAAAAAAAATAAAATTTGAAGTTATCAAGACTGCATTATAAAATTTACAAAAGCCTCCATTAGTATGGACATTTTAATGCTGTTGATTCTACCAATCCATGAACATGGTATGTTCTTCCATCTGTTTATGTCTTCCTCTATCTCTTATTTCAGTGTGCTATAGTTTTCCGCGTGTAGGTGTTTTACCTCCTTCGTTAAGTTTATTCCTAAGTATCTTATTTTTTTTTGGTGTGATGGTAAATGGGATTGCTTTTAAAGTCTCTCTTTCTGTAAGTTCATTATTGGTTTATAGAAATGACATAGATTTATTGGTGTTAGTTTTGTATCCTGCTACATTGCCAAATTCATTTATTAAGTCTAATAAAATTTTTATGGAGTCTTTAGGGTTTTCTGTGTACAATATCATGTCATCTGCAAATAAGGACAGTTTTACTTCTTCTTTTCCAATTTGGATGCCTTTTGTTTATTCTTCTTGTCTGATTGCAATGGCTATTACTTCCAGTACTGTGTCGAACAGGAATGGTGAGAGTGGGCATCCCTGTCCTGTTCCTGTTCTTAGGGGAAATGGTTTTAGTTTTTGCCCATTGAGTATGATGTTGGTTGTGGGTTTGTCATATATGGCTTTTATTATGTTGAGGTATGATCCTTCTATTCCCACCTTGCTGAGATTTTTTATCAAGAAAGGGTGTTGGATTTTGTCAAATGCTTTTTCTGCATCAATTGATATGACTATGAGATTTTTATCTCTCAATTTGTTTATGTGATGTATCATGTTTATTGATTTGCAGATATTGTACCATCCTTGCATCCCTAGGGTAAATCATACTTGGTCATGGTGTATGATCTTTCTGATGTACTGCTGAATCTGATTTGCTAGAATTTTGTTGAGGATTTTGTCATGTATGTTCATGAGGTTTATTGCCCTGTAATTCTCTATCATTGTATTGTCTTTATCTGGTTTTGGTATTAGAGTAATTCTGGCTTCATAGAATGAGCTTGTAAGTGCTCCTTCTGCTTGAATTTTTTGGAATAGTCTGAGGAGGGTAGGTTTTAGTTCTTCTTTGAATGTTTGGTAAAACTCCTCTGTGAAGCTGTCTGGCCCCCAGCTTTTGTTTGCTGGAAACTTTTTGATGACTGCTTCAATTTCTTCCATAGTTATCAACCTATTGAGATTTTTAGAATCTTCTTGATTGAGTTTTGGAAAATTGTATTTTTCTAGGAATATGTCCATTTCCTTCAGGTTGTCTATTTTGTTAGAATAGAGTTGTTCATAGTATTATTTAATAATCCTTTGTATTTCTGTGGGGACTGTTGTTATTTCGCCTCTTTCATTTCTGATTTTCTTTATTTGGGTCCTCTCTTTGCTTCTTGTTGAACCTGGCTAGAGGCCATCAATCTTTTTATCCTTTCAAATATCCAGCTCTTTGTTTTGTTGATCTTTTGTATTTTTTTGTCTCTATGTCATTTATTTCTGCCCTGATCTTAAGTATCTTCTTCCTTCTGCTCACTCCGGGCCTTTCTGGTTGCTCTCTTTCTAATTCTTTGAGTTGTAGAGTTAGATTATTTGTTACAATTTTTCTTGTTTTTTGAGGTAGGCCTGTAGAGCTATAAACTTCCTGTCAGGACTGCTTTCATCGTGTCCCATAGATTTTGGGTTGTTGTGTTTTTATTGTCATTTAGTTTCCAGGATGTTTTTAATTTCTTCTTTGATTTCTTTGGTAACCCAATCATTGTTTAATAGCATGCTATTCAGCTTCCAAGTGTTTGAATTTTTGGATTGTTTTTATTGATTTCTAATATTATGCCATTGTGGTCTGAGAATATGCTTGATATGATTTCAATCTTCTTGAATTTGGGAGACTGCTTGTGACCCGATATGTGGTCTATTTTTGAAAATGCCCCATGTGCACTTGAGAAGACGTTTATTTCATGGCTTTGGGGTGAAATGTTCTAAAGATGTCCATTAAGTCAATCTGATCTAGTGATTGCTATTTCTTTGCTGATTTTTTGTCTAGAGAATTTATCCAGTGATGTCAGTGGTGTATGTCAGAGGTCTATTAAAGTCCCATACTATGATTGTATTGTTGTCGATCTCTCCGTTGATATCTTCCAGGAGGTTTTTTCTTTTTTTTTAATGTTTTTGGGTGCTCCTGCTTTGGGTGCATATATTTTAATCACATTTATATCCTTTTGTTATATCGATCCCTTTAGTATTATGAAGTGGCCTTCCTTTTCTCTTGTTATGGCATTCACTTTGAGGTCTATTTTGTCAGATATAGGTATTGCTACCCCAGCTTTTTTTTTTTTTTTCATTTCCATTTGCCTGCAAGATATTTTTCTATCCATTCACTTTCAGTCTGTGTGAGTCCCTTGTTCTGAGGTGGATCTCTTGCAGACAGCATATATATGGGTCATGTTTTTTTTATCCATTCAGCCACTTGATGTCTTTTGATTGGAGCATTTAGTCCATTTACATTTAAAGTTATTATTGATAGTTACTTGTTTATAGCCATTTTTATTTTTTGTACCTTTGTTCCTTCTTTCCTTTTTATTTCTTCTTTTTACAACAGTCCCTTTAGCATTTCTTGCATTGCTGGCTTGGTAGTGATAAAATCCCTTAGCATTTTTTTTGTCTGTGAAGCTTCTTATTTCCCCTTCAATTTTGAATGATAGCCTTGCTGGCTAGAGTATTCTTGGATTCAGTCCCTTGCTTTGCATCACTTTTTAAATTTCCTTCCATTCTTTTCTGGCCTGATGTGTTTCTGTTGAGAAATCATTTGATAATCTAATGGGAGATCACTTGTACGTAACTTTCTGTCTCTCTCTTGCAGCCTTTAAGATTCTCTCTTTGTCCTGAACATTTGCCACCATAATTATGATGTGTCTTGGTTCGGTCTTTTCAGGTTCATCTTGTTTGGGACTCTCTGTGCTTGTGTGACTTTTTTCTTCCTCACATCAGGGAAGTTTTCTGACATTATTTCTTCAAATAGGTTTTCTAACCTTTGTTCCTCTTCCTGTTGTTCTGGCACCCCTATTATTTGTATGTTGCTTCGTTTCATGTTGTCCCATAGCTCCCTTAGGCTCTCCTGTCTTTTAATTGTTTTTCTCCAATTGCAGTTCAGTTTGGGTGTGTTTTGCTTCCCTGTCTTCTAATTTGCTAATGCGGTCCTCCGCATCTCCTAATCTACTGTTGAAACTCTCCATGGTGTTTTTTATTGCAGCTATATCACTCTTCATTTCTTTTTGATTCTTACATAAGTTGTTGATTATTTTCCATCGGGTTTATGAACTGTATGAGCCTTATTCTGAATTCTTTTTCTGACATATTGTCTGCCTCTGTTTCACTTAGCTGCTTTTCTGGTGATTCCTCCTTTCCTTTGGCGGTTCTTTGTCTACCCTTTTTGGTCTCACCTACTGATCTAGATGTTGATTCGTGCAGGGGCTGCTCCTTGGGTGGCAGTGGCTCCTCGGGCTGCAGTTGCTCCTCAGGCATTCACGGTAACGGCTGCTCCTCACTTGGCACCAGCTCCTCTGGTGGGTGCTGTTCGCAGCAGTGGTGGCTCCTCTGGCTGGTGAGGAGGCTGCTTGCACAGCTGCTGTTCTTCAGACAGGGGTGGGCTGATCAAGAGGCTGGTGCTCCTCGAATGTGGGTGGGCTGCACATGGCCGCTGCTCCTTGGACAGGGGCAGGCTTCTCATGTGGCTGCTGCTCCTTGGAAAGGGGCAGGTTGCTTGCAGGGCTGCTGCTGCTCATATGGGTTCAGGCTTCTCACGCTGCTGCTCCTCAGACAGGGGCGGTCTGCTCACACTGCTGCTGCTCCTCAGGCAGGAGTGAGCTGCACGTGCAGCTGCTGATCCTTGGATGGGGGCTGGCTATGTGTGGCTGCTCCTCCTCGGACCAATGCAGGCTGCGCTGGCTTCCGCTCCTTGGACATGAGCAGTCTGCTCGTGTGGCTGCTGCTTCTCGGATGAGGGTGGGCTGATTGGGCAGCTGCTGCTCCTCGAATGGGGGTGGGCTGCTCACAGAGCTGCTGCTCCTCACTGGGGGCAGGTTGCTCACACAGTTGCTGCTCCTCAGGCAGGGGCGGGCTGCACGGGGCTGCTGCTCCTCAGTCGTGGGCAGGCTGCTCGTGTGGCTGCTGCTCCTCGGATGGGATGGGCTGCTCATGTGTCTGCTGCTAGTGTGGTCGCAGTGCCCTGGGCTTTCTCCAGGGGGTCCTCTGCTCTTCCCAGCTGTAAATTGTCTCACCAGACGAGTCTCCTTTGTCAATTCACTTTGGATGTTATTCGTTTCAGCTGCTTATTCTATTTGCTCTGGGACAAGGCTTGAGACATGTCTGTCTATTTTGCCGCCATTTTCTCTCTCCTCCTATTATTTTATTTTTGACATTGTTACAGATGTCCCCCATTTTCCCCACCTTTACCCACCTCAACTGAGCCCCTACCCCCTAGGCCTTTACACCATTATTGTCTCTGTCCATAGCCTATGCATATATGCATATAAGGTCTTTGATTAATTTCTTCCAGTCCCCACATATTCCACCCTCCTGAGATCTGTCAGACTGTTCCATATACCCATGTCTCTGAATCTATTTTATTTATTAGATTCCATGGGAAAGTGAGATCATGTGATATTTCTCTTTTTCTGACTGGCTTATTTTGCTTAGCATTATTCTCCAGCTCTATCCACACTATCTTAAAGGATACAAATTCTGTTTTACAGCCACACAGTATTCCATTGTGTAAATGCACCAAAGCTTTTTTTATACATTCATCTACTGATGGATACTTAGGCTGGCTATTACAAATAAAGCTTCTATGAACACAGGGGTGCATGTATTCTTTCTGATTGGTGTTTTGGGATTTTTAGTATGTATTCCTAGAAGTGGGATCACTGGATCAAATGGCAGTTCCATTTGTAATTTTTGAGGAAACTCCATACTGTTTTCCATAGTGGCTGCACCAGTCTCTATTCCCACCAGTAGTGTACTAGGGTTCCCTTTTCTGCACATCCTCACCAGCACTTGTTATATGTTGATTTATTAATGATAGCCATTCTGGCAGATGTTAGTTTTAAATTGCATCAATTTGATGATTAGTGACTTTGAGCATTTTTTCATAATCTATTGGCCATTTGTATGTCTTCTTTGAAGAAATATCTATTTAGGTTCTTTGCCCATTTTTTAAGTGCATTGTTTGTCTTGGTGTTGAGTTATATAAGTTTTTATATATATATATTGGATGTTAACCCCTTATCACATGTATCATTGGCAACTATAATCACCCACAAAGTAGTTTCCCTTTTCATTGTGTTAATGGTTTCTGGTGCTGAATTTTTTTAGTTAGATTTATCCCATTTGTTTATTTTTCTTTTGCATCTTTTGCCCTAGGAGATATATTGGCAAAAATATGCCAGATGCTTATGTTTTCAAGAATTTTAATGGTTTTGTGACTTACATTTAAATAGTTTATCCATGTTGAGTTTATTCTTGTGTGTGGCATAAGTTGGTGATGTAGTTTCATTTTTTTGCATGTATCTGACCAATTTTCCCAGCACCATTTTTTGAATAGACTGTCTTTGCTCCATTGTATGGTCTTGCCTCCTGTGTCAAATATTAATTGACAAAAATGGCATGGGTTGACATCAGGGATCTTTGTTTGGTTCCATTGATCTATATGCCTGTTCTTATGCCAATACCAGGCTGTTTTGATTACAATGGTATTGTAGCATAGTTTGATATCCGGTATCGTGATCCCTCCAACTTTGTTCTTCCTTCTTAAGATTCCTGAGGCTATTCAGGATCTTTATTGGTCCCATATACATTTTTTGAATATTTATTCTAGATCTGTGAAATATGTCATTGATATTTTAATAATGATTAAATTGAATTTGGGTAGTATGGAGATGTGAATTATGTTAATTCTTCTAATCCATGAACACTGCATAGGCTTCTACTTGTAGTATCTTCCTCTATTTGATTTTTAAATGTCCTATAGTTTACTAAGTATAGGTCTTTTAACTCCTTGATTAAGTTTATTCCAGGTACTTATTTTTGTTGTTGTTGTTGTTGTTGTTGCAATGGTAAATGAGATTATTTTCTTAGTTTCTCTTTCTGAGACTTCATTATTGGAGTATAAAAATGCCATTGATTTCTGGATATTAACTTTGTATCCTATTACTTTGCTGTATTTATTTATTACATCTGATAGTTTTTTGGTGGAGTCCTTAGGGTTTTTTATGTATAATATCATGTCATCTGTGAATAATGATGTTTTACTTCTTCCTTTCCAATTTGGATGCCTTTCTCTTTTTCATCTTGCCCAATCACTGTGGCAAGGACTTCCAATATTATATTAAATAAGAATGGTGAAAGAGGACATCCCTGTCTTGTTTCTGTTCTTAAGGAAAACACTTTTAGTTTTTGCCCATTGAGTATGATGTTGGCTGTAAGGCCTTTATTATATTGAGGTGTGATGCTTCTATTTCCACTTTGCTGAAAGTTTTTATCATAAACTAGAGGCCCGGTGTGTGAAACTCATGCACTCAGGGTGTCGGTCCCTCAGCCCTGCCTGTGCCCTCTCGCAGTCCAGGAGCCCTTGGGGGATGTCCAACTGACAGCTTAATGCCCCCCGCCCCCCAGGGAGTGGGCCTAAGCCAGCAGTCGGACATCCTTAATGCTGCCGAGGAGGCGAGCGAGGCTCCCACCACCGCTGCTGCGCTCGCCAGCTGTGAGCCCAGCTCAGGGCTTCTGGCTGAACAGCACTCCTCCTGTGGGAGTGCACTGACCACCAGGGGGCAGCTCCTGCAGTGAGCATCTGCCCCCTGGTGGTCAGTACGCATCATAGCAACCAGTTCCACCATTAGGTCGATTTGCATATTAGCCTTTTTTATGTAGGATGGGTGCTGGATTTTGTTGAATGCTTTTCTGTATCAATATGATCATGTTATTTTTATTCTTTATTTTGTGTGATGTTTCACGTTTAATGATTTGCAAATATTTTACTAACCTTGCATCCCCACAATGAATCCCTCTTGGTCACAGTGTATGATCATTTTAATAAATGCTGGATCAAACTTGCTAATATTTTGTTGAGGATTTTGGCATCTATGTTCATCAGAGATATCGGCCTATAATTTTATTTCTGTGTAGTGTCTTTATCTGGTTTTGGAAGTAGGATAGTGCTAGCTAACCCCGTATAAAAGCTTGGAAGTCTTTCTTCCTCTTGAATAGTTTGGAATAGTTTGAAGGGGATAGGTGTTAGTTCTTTGAATATTTGGTAAAATTTGCCTGTGAAGTCATCAGGTATAGGTCTTTGCTGGGAGTTTTTGGATTACTGCTTCAATTTCATTAGTTGTTATCAATCTATTCAGGTTTTCTGATTCTCCCTGATTGAGTTTTGCAAGATTGCATGTTTCTAGGAATTTGTCCATTTCACCCAGGTTGTCTATTTCATTGGCTATACTTGTTCATAGTATTTTTCTGTGATATTAATTGTTATATCACTTCTTTCATTTCTGATTGTATTTATTTCATTTCTCTCTTTTGGTTTCTTTATGAGTCTGGCTAAAGGTTCATAAATCTCATTTTGTTTTTGCTTCTTGAATTTTTTTAAAAAATTGTCTTTATTGTTGAAAGTATTACAGATGTCTCCTTTTACTCCCCATTGACTCTTTCCACCCTGCACACATAACCCCCACCCCTAGGCCTTCATTGCACTATATTTTTAATATTCTTTTTGTTAATCCTCACTCAAGGATGTTTATTTTAATCATATTTATTGTTGAAAGTATTACTGATATTTTCTTTTTTTCCCCCATGGACCTCTTCCAGCCCACACCTGTGCCAGGCCCCAGGCCTTCACCACACCATTGTCTGTGTCCATTAGTTATGCATTTATGCATATAAGTTCTTTGGTTTATCTTTTCCCATCCACCTACCGCTGCCTTCCCTCTGAGATTCATCAGTCTGTTCCATATTTCTATATCTCTAGATGTATTTTGTTCATCAGTTTATTTTGCTCTTTAGATTCCACATATGAGTGAGATCATGTGATACTTGTCTTTTTCTGGCTTATTTCACTTATCATAACACTCTCCAGGTCTCTTCATGCTGCCTCAAAGGGCAAGAAAACACCAATTAGAAGGAATATATGTAACCCTATGTTCATAGAAGTGCAATTTACAATAGCTAAAATCTGGAAACAGCCCAAGTGTCCATCAGCAGATGAGTGGATAAAGAAGTTGTGGTACATTTATACCATAAAGTACTATGCAACAGTAAGAAGAATATCTTGGTATCTATCTTGTTTATATTTTCAAAGAACCAGTTTCATTGATCTTTTGTATTGTTCTTTTAATGTCATATCATTTATTTTCACTTGGACCTTTATTATTTCCTTCATTCTACTTGCTCTGGGATTTGTTTGTAGTTCTTTTAGATGGAGGGTTAGATTGTTTATTTGAGCTTTTTTTTTATTTCTTGAGGTAGGCCTGTAATGCTATGAACTTCCCTCTCAGGAGAGTTTTCACTGAGTCCCATAAATTTAGAGTTGTTGTGTGTTCATTTTCATTTGTTTCCAGGATTTATTTTTTAATTTCTTTTTTTATCTCATTGGTAACCCATTCATGTTCAAAAACATACTATTTAGCTTACGTGCGTTTGGATGTTTTTCAGTTTTGTTATTGTAGTTGATTTCTAGTTTCATTTCATTGTGATTGAGAGGATGCTTGATATTTCAATCTTCTTTGTACTGTGTTCCTGATAAATTGCTTTCCTCCATTTTATTTAGCTCTTTTTTTTTCTTTTTTTGGGGGGGATATTCCTCCTGTTCTTTCATTTGGGGACTATTTATTGTTTCCTCACATTTGCTGTTTCTTTGGGTTTGTTTCTATGTATTGGATAGAACTGCTATGAGTCCAAGTCTTGATGGGGTGGGGTGGGCTTCTGTAGTAGGTGTCTTGTGGGTCATAGTGGTGTAGTCTCTAGGAATGGCCCATGTGTGTGTGTTATAGGGGCCCTCCTGATGTAATTATGTTTTGATTGCTTTTGTCCCACTGTGGGTGGACTCAGCCCTCAGGCTGGCTAAATGTGAGGCTTAACCCCAATCACATTGTGCAAACTGTTATACAGATGCCTTTGGATACCCTGCTTGTGAAGCTCACTGGATTTTGCTCCAATGTTGTCCAAAACTGGCTACTCTGTGTACCAGTTTGTGTATCATGAGCCTTTTGGGAGGTTCTCTGGTGCAAGCCAAAATCAGTCACTATTCCTGCCTGGCTCTTGGCAACCTGTCTGAGGCTCAGCAGGGTGGAGGACTAGTCGTTTGGTAAGTGGGGCCTCCATAGCC
This sequence comes from Plecotus auritus, assembly GCF_963455305.1. Lineage (NCBI taxonomy): Eukaryota > Metazoa > Chordata > Mammalia > Chiroptera > Vespertilionidae > Plecotus > Plecotus auritus. Next base: position 116,752,032 of record NC_137772.1, read on the forward strand.
CAGAGGATGGGTCTGCCTCAGGTCACACACCTTGAAAGTCCCTGCTCTGAGCTGCTCTCCCTTCCCCCAAGGAACTGCACTCTGGGGAGTGTCAGGGAGCCTCTCTATGTCTCCTCTTAACTTTCTTTCATGTTGCTTGTTCTCAATATTTCAGATTAGCTATACTTCAACTGGTTTTTCAAGCTGATAGTTCTTTCATTTAGCTTTAGCCACAAGTCTAATCTAGTTGGAAACCAAGCAGACAGAGCTTCCAAATACTCCACAGTTATCTAGGAAAATCTGTATGAAAGACCTTGTTGGTATCCTGAGATAGATGTCTGCCCTCATTGCAGGTAGCCCCTTGTCCTTGAAATGTCTTAAATCTTTGCTGTAGACAGAGGTGAGTATCACTGTGAAGGCAGCTTGGGCTGGAAGCCTGCATTTGTGCCCCCTCAACCTTCATTCTGACACATATCCTAACCTATAATTAAGCCCCATCCCCCTTCCCACTTGTGTCCTGGCCTTGCAAAATCTGTTTCCCTGAATTCTTATCTTACAGGGACCATAAATAATGCACAGCCCCCACAGGGGATTAACTGCTGGCACTAGCCGGGGCCATTGGTCATAATCTCACCTCCCCCTTATAACTATCAGCCCATGAAAAGCAAAGAAACTTAGGGCTATATAAACAGCCCCTCACTGCATTGGGCTGCTCAGCTTTGGGAACAAATTCCCCTGTGCCACAGCACCGGTGCTCCTGCAATAAAGTGGCTTTTCTGAATCTTCCAAGTACCTGCTTGTGTGTCCTCTGGTCGCCTGGTAATTTCTGCAACATAATTTGGTTCCCTGACTGAGAAGACGCCAGCTGAGCTGCCCCTTTGAGGCACCGCTGGTGAGAGCAGGTGGGTGGGCCAGCTGGACCGGGTCCTTGTGACGAAGGGATGGTGTCACCAGCAGTTGTCTGGACCCCAGTCCTCACCAGGCCCAGACGGATTGGGCACCCACACACATTCCAATGGACTCCAAGGAAGACAGAAAAACCTTTCCAGGACCTGCGGTCTGATCGGTGGTTTCCCCGGGTAACCAGTCCGAGTTTAGGCCCACCTTTAGGGGCAGAAGAGGAGACTGATCAACTCCTAGGCAGTATTTACTGCCTCAAAATAGGGACATTGTGGTGTGGAAGTCAAACTCAGACTGACTGGTGTGTGAATGAGAGTGTGATAGTCCGTGCTCCACAGTGCAAGCTATAGAGCCTGAGTGAGTCCCAGTCCACAGTTTTATGGTTACCTCATAGGATGGTGTCAGCACCTGGGGGACAGAGGCAACTAGGTCCCTCCCTGTGGTGTTGATCCAGGTCGGGGGTTTATACCAACCCGCCATCAATGTCAAGAGGGACCTAATTCTTGGTGACAAGCACAGCTGGATGGATGAAGTGAAGGTTTCCCTGTTTGTCTTGAGTCTCCGCTCACTGGGAGGGACCACACACACAAACATGGGAGGTAGTCCCTCCAAACCCACTGTCTTGGAATGTATGCAGAAGAATTTCAAGAAAAGATTCTCAGGGGATTACAGAGTGAAACTAGTCCCCAGGAAGTTAAAACATATGTGTGAAGTAGACTGGCCAGCCTTTGGGGTAGGATGACCAATAGAAGGAACCTTAGATGTCCCCCAGTGAAGGCTGTTTATAGAGTTGTGATGGGAGACCCAGGTCACTCAAATCAATTTCCTTACATAGATCAATGGTTATAAATAGCCCAAGTCAGGCTACCTTGGGCCTGGTTCTGCATTAGTGATCAGGGACAGTGAAAGATATTAGTCACTCAGGAGAAGAAACAGACATCTCAGAAAGACCAAAGGCCACTCATTCTTCAGGGTGATATGGAGGAGGCCCCTCCACTGAGCTTAGAAACACCATATGCTCCCCAATCAACTCCTAGCACTCCACCACCTGCCAGGGAGGGCCAGATACATCACCTCCCTTTATCTCACCACCTGCAGCCCTGAATGCCCCATCATCTGAGGTAGAAGAACCCCAGCTGCTTGAGAGTCCACCTCTCTCAGTTACACCCCTGCTGGCTGCAGCACTTTACTGGCCGCTGCCACCAAGGGAGGCGTTAAAGCCACCAGAACCTCTCGAGCAAGTCTGCCAGTGATTCAGATTGGCCAGTCAAGGGCCTAGACCGCTTCTTGCAATTCAGATGCCCCTCCATGAAACCATGGGCCCTCAGCTTAAGGTCAAGGATAGAACCTTACTAGAGGAGAGATGGGTCTTTTACTATCAGCCTTTTATAATGACTGATCTCCTAAATTGGAAGCATTACACTCCAGCCTATTCTGAGAAGCCTCAAGCCAAGATCAACCTTTTAGAGTCAATCATAAGCCAACCTGGGTCAATTGCAAACAGTTCCTCCTCATCCTCTTTAACACAGAGGGCCCAGGCACCAGCAGGAATAATGGATGTTGAGAGGTGGGGTAGGGAAGCCCTGCCAGATAAGGCACCTCAGGGGGACCCCATTACAGAGGAGGGAAGGAGCTCACTACAGAGATGCCGCCTAGCCTTCCTCTAGGGAGTCTGAGCAGGGGCTAAGAAGCCCACTAATATGGCTAAGACTTCTGAGGTTTTCCAAAAACCAGAAGAAAACCCGGTGACTTTCTATGAAAGACTCTGTAAGGCATTATGGATCTACACCCCATTTGATCCTGAGGCTATAGAAAATCATCACATGATAAATGCAGCTTTTGTAGGCCAAGCTCAACCTGACATTAGAAGGAAACTCCAGAAGCTCAAGGGATTTGCAGGCAAGAATGCAACTGAATTACTAGAAATAGCCAATAAGGTCTTCATAAATCAAGACTGAGCGGCCAAGAAGGAGGCCAATGAAAGGCTGAATAAGAAAGCAACCCTGATAGTATCCGCCCTAGGCCACCCACTCCCTCCACCAGGAAAGAGGGGAGAGAAAAAGGAAGCAGGGAAGCAAAGGAAGAACCTTAGGCATGATCAGTGTGCCTATTGCAAGGAATCCGGACACTGGAAGAATGAGTGCCCCAATCACCAGAAAGGGAAACCCAGGGCTTCCAACCAGCCCAGCTGTTACTGGCCGGATCCACCTGAAGCAGACCTGATTGGGTTGACAACAGCAGACTCTGATTAGGACAGACTGGGCTCTTTCTGACTAGGCCCCCATTAACCCATGGTCAAAATGAAAATTGAGGGTCAGACTGTGAACTTTATGGTTGATACAGGGGCTGAGCATTCAGTTTTTACACAAAAGATAGCACTCTTCTCAGGACGAGAGGCCACTATCGTAGGGGCTACCAGAGCCCAGACCCATTGACCATTCTGCAGCCCCCACTGATGCTGATTAGGAGGCCACCAAGTAGTCCATGAGTTTCTGTACCTTCCAGATTACCAGGTACCTTTGATGGGCAGAGACCTCCTAGCAAAAATGGGAGCAGAAATAGCCTTCACCCCAGATGGCTCAGCACAATTGCACTTAAGTGAGAAGGCCACTCCAATGATCCTATCCTTAGCAGTGCCACAGGAGGAAGAATGGAGGTTGTATACCTCCCGGCCCAATAAACCAACAGTAGGCCTGGAACTAGAGACTGAGTTTCCATTAGTCTGGGCAGAAAGAACCCCCACTTGTCTATCCTAGAACCATGCCCCAGTGCTAATTGGTCTAAAGCCTGGAGCACAACCTGTCAAGATCCGCCAATACATGGATCTAAGGGAGGCACACCTCGGAATCCAGGTCCACCTGGACAGACTATTTAAGTGGGGGCTTCTAAAGTGGTGCCAGTCTCCATGGAACACGCCGCTGCTGCCCGTAAAGAAGCCTGAGACAAACGACTACTGCCCGGTACAGGACTTAAGGGCAATTAATGAGGCCATTGTCACACTGCACTCAGCACTGCCAAACCTGTACACCCTGTTAGGGCTCCTACCATCAGAGGTGGAATGGTTTACACGTTTAGACTTAAAGGATGCCTTTTTCTGTCTTCAGTTAGCACCTAGTAGCCATTCCTTGTTTGCGTTTGAATGGGAGAACCCAAAAATGGGGACCAAGGAACAATTTACATGGACTAGGCTGCCACAAGGGTTCAAGAATTCACTGACCTTATTCAGTGGGGTGGTAACATCTGACCTATCTAAGTAATCAGGTCAGGACTTAGGATGTGTCCTCCTCCAATATGTAGATGGCATCCTACTAGCTAGCCCTACCCAGGCTCAGTGCTGGGAAGGAACAAGGGCCCTACTGTAACTCCTGACTGAAGCTGGCTACAGGGTCTCCAAGAAGAAGGCTCAGATATGCCTAAGCTTCCAAATCACTCAAGGGAAACAGAGATTAGGGACTGAGAGGAAACAGGCAGTATGTGCTATTCCAGTTCCCACCACCTGGCGGCAGATCGGAGAGTTTTTAGGAGCAGCAGGATTTTGTGGAATATGGATTCCAGGGTTTTCAGAACTGGCAAAGCCCCTATATGAGGCCCTAAAAGGGGAAGAAAAGGCGCCCATTGTCTGGGGCCCCACCAAGAGAAGGCTTTCACCACCATAAAATCAACACTCACTGAGGCACCAGCCCTAGGGCTCCCAGATATGACAGGACTTCAATCTGTTTGTACACGAGAACAATGGGGTAGCCCTAGGGGTCTTGACCCAGGAATTTGGGCCCTGGTAGAGACTGGTAGCATACCTTTCAAAGCAAATTGACCTGGTTGTGGCAGGCTGGCCACCTTGCCTTAGAGCCCTTGCAGCCACTACGCTGCTGGTCAAGGAGGCAAATTTACGTTAGCACAAAACTTACATGTTAATGGGGGGGGGGGGGGGGCGGATAAGCACACATTTGTAATAACTTAATCAATAAAAGGAAAAAAAAAAACTTAAATGTTTAAGTACCCAACTCTGTCATCACCCTATGGAAGCGAAGGGACAACAATGGCTAACTCATGCTCGGATGACTCAGTACCAAGGGTTCCTGTGTGAAAACCCACAGGTGAGACTAGAAGCAGTAAAAACTCTAAACCCCACCACCTTCTTGCCTGTTGCTGCAGGGTCCCCAGAGCACAACTGCCTGGAGGTACTAGATGAAATCTATTACAGACCTGTCAGAGAAGCCCCTGCAGAACCCTGAACTCATTCTGTATAAAGATGGTAGCAGCTTCATAGATAAGGGCAAGAGATATGCTGGGTAGCAGTTGTATTGGACTTTGAAACCTTAGAGGCAAAGGCTTTCCCTGAAGGATGGTCGGCCCAGAGAGCAGAGCCATGGGCTCTAGTAAGGGCATTGGAGCTCAGTAAGGACAAGGAAGCCAACATTTACATGGGCTTTCACTATGCCTTTGCCACCCTACATATCCATGGGGTCATATACAAGGAAAGAGGACTCCTCATAGCGGGAGGAAAAGGAATCAAGAACCAAAATGAAATCCTGAAACTGTTAGAAGTAGTCTGGGAACCACAAAAATTGGCCATCATCCACTGCAAGGGACATCAGAAAGGAAAAGACATAGTATGTCTGAAGGAAACTGTCAAGCAGATGTGGCAGCCAAACAGGCTGCACGAGAGCAGGTGACACTATCAAAGGTTATGGTAGCCCCTGAACTGCCTGTACCCCAAAAATACACAGCCCAGGAAGAGGAATGGGCACAGCAAGAGGGGGGAAATAAAACAAAGGAAGGATGGTGGGTGCTCCCAGACCACAGGATCTATGTGCCAGAACTAGCCCACAGGTGGTCCTTTAGCAACATAAACTTACCCATCCAGGAAAAACTGCCCTCGAGGCCTTATTGAGCCTGTACTACCTGATTGCCTGACTTTCATCTCTCTCTTTCTCAGTTTCCCAACGCTGCCTCCTCTGTGCCCAAAACAATGCCAAATTCCTTTTGGACCAGCAGGAATCCAATGCTGCTGCCAAGCACCTTTTGATGATTTAGAGGTAGACTTTACTAAAATAGGGCCTAGCAAGGGAAATAAGTATCTCCTAGTTTTTGTCTGCACCTTCTCAGGCTGGATTGAAGCATACTCCACCTGCACAGAGAAAGCAAGAAAAGTAACAAAGGCACTACTGAAGGACATTATCCCCAGGTATGGGATGCCATTGACAATAGGATAATACAATTGCCCAGCCTTTGTAGTGCAGCAGGTAGCTAAGACCCTAGGCATCCAATGGAACTTACACACAACCTATCAGCCCCAGAGTTCGGGAAAGGTATAACACATGAACCATACCTTTAAGCAGGCCATGGTTAAGCTATGTCAGGGAACTAATTTATCCTGGACAGACATCTTGCCCCTAGTACTTCTATGGGTATGCTGTGCCCCAAAGGCTAGGATAGGTTTTTCCCCTTTTGAAATCCTATATGGAAGACCCCCTCCCCTAATTCAATCTAAGGGAGATTTGAGAGAATTGGGAAACTTAGAGATTCAGAAGCAACTACAAGGACTAGGAAGGACAGTCCTTGAGGTGCACAGGTGGGTAACAGACTAATTGCTTATCTCCTTAGGAGTAACTGTACACCCCCACAAACCAGGGGACCAGGTATGGATAAAGGATTGGAAGAAAGAGCCCCTTAAGCCAACCTGGAGGGGACCCTATCCAGTCATACTAACCACCCCTACAGCTCTCAAGATTGTAGGACTGAACACCTGATCCACCATTCCTGGGTGAAAGCAACCCACCAGTTGGATGATAGACAACCTGAGTGGAAGGTGACCTCTGACTGGAACCACCCCCTGTGGATCATCCTAAAAAACACAGTAAGGCTGGCTAATCAATCCACATGAGGGCCTGAGGATTCCGATGGTTGTCACCTGTTAGACTGATCCTGGCAGTGGATACAGGACAACTAGTTAGCAATATCAACTCCTGGATCCATCTGTCTGAAGAATCTTGAAGAGCCAATGAGTACCAGGAAAGTAACATGCTCTGGTATTTCTGGATAATCATTGTTTTCATCTTTCTAATACTTCTTATTCTGTCTCTGTACAAGTGTCAACGGAACCCTAGGCTGATACTGGGAGAAGAACTTTTCTGCCCTTGCTGGAACATATAAGCACCTTAAAATTACTACCTCCTACACAGCAAGAGAACAAGATGAGGCTGGTTCTTTTACTGTTACTAAACTCTCTTAATCTTTACCACTCCCAGGTCTACACCCTGCCTCTTAAGAATCTTCTACCGTACTAGTAAGTCCTCACTATCTCTACCAAATGCTTAACCTCACCTTTTCCCTCTTAAATTATACCAGCCCAGCCTTAGCCAAGGAATGCTGGCTCTGCCTTTCCCTCTCCTCTTCAGCATATATTGCCATCCCTATTCCCATTGAGGGATGGAACCAGGCCAAAATCACTCTGGCTTATAAAAAAGAAAAGGGAGATATATTTTCTGAAAGAGCTGACACCCTACTAGGTGATTATCCTACTGCCCAGCAAACCAAGCCTACCTCCTCTTTTGTACCTATATTCAGTCTCTGACTAAGGCAGCTTCATCCTCTCTCTCAGTCACAGGCCCTAATGCTCTACACATCTCACTACTCGCCCAAGCCCCTTTATGCTTTACTAGATAACAGGGCAATTTATCAATAGGTCACCTCCCATCCTTTGCTTGCAACACCACAGTCAAACTAGAACTACCAAATACCTATTGGTCCCAACGGATTGACTGCCAGGTATCCCTGGAAGCCAATGGTTATTTTCTACAGCCAGTCTATTTTACCTCTTATCCAACCATCCATGCCCAAGGTTTCAATTGTTCCTTTCCTTCCCTTTCATTTTTTCTTTGGATAACACCTCATACTAGTATTCCTACCCACTTTCACTGCAAAAAAATATCAACCTCTCACCTGTCACCCCTCATTGGTAGTGTCATGGCAGCCACCCTCGGTTTGGAGTGCGGAATCAGGGCAGAGACCCCCATACCCTTCAACTCACCCATTTTCTCTACACCTTTCAGCTTGATCCATAATCAGGGAGTCTTCTTCCTCTGTAGGGAAAACACATATGTCTGTCTCCCCACAAACTGGACAGGGACTTGCACTCTTTCTACCTCTCAGCCAATGTAGACATAGCCCCCAACAATCAGTCCTTGCCCACCCCTGTAACACACCATATCTGATACAAAAGAGCAGTCCAGCTAATCCCTCTCCTTATAACACTCGGCATTACAGCAGGAGCTAGCACTGGCATAGGGGGACTGGCAACTTCCCTTTCCGACTATCAGAGCCTACCCAAAGACCTTGACGACAGCTTAGAAGAAATACCCAAAGTATTGTTGCAGTACAGGATCAGATAGACTCATTTGGCAGCCATTACCCTTCAAAATCAAAGAGGATTGGACCTTCTCACAGCAGGAAAAGGAAGGCTGTGCCTGTTCCTTGAGGAAGAGTGCTATTTTTATGCCAAACAGTCCAGTATTGTAAGGAATGGGGCCAAGAAACTAGCTCATCGGGCCTCAAAAAGAAGACACGAATTATTGGAATCTCGGAATTCCTGGAATAATATATGGAATTAGGCCTCTTGGGCACTCCCGTTAGCTGGCCCCCTCCTGATGCTTCTAATGGCATTTTTGTTTGGCCCCTGTATTCTCAACATGCTAACCCATTTCATTTCCTCTCCCCTAGAAACTCTGAAGCTCCACATGTTACTCCAGACCAGATCTCTGAACTACCACTATGATCTCTTAGGTGAAGAAGACTTGAGCTGCTGAACCCCCACGTTGTCCCTCCTCAGATTGAAGTATCAGAGTGGTTGGCAACCCTACTCCATAGCTTTGCATCTTCTATTGAATCCCCAAGGGCTGTAAGTCAGCTTGAGGATCAAGAGGTGGTAATGTGAAGGCAACTGGGGCTGAAAGCCTGAGTCTGTGCCCCCTGAACCTGCATTCTGACACATATCCTAACCTATAATTAAACCTCAACCCCCTTCCCACTTGTGTCCTGGCCTTGAAAAACCTATTTCCCTGAATGCTTCTCTTACAGGGACCATAAACCATGCACAGCCCCCACAGGAGATTAACTGCTGGCACCAGCTGGAGCCATTACAACTATCATAGGGGCTGCAAAAGCCCGCAAAAAGCAGACAAAGAAACTTAGGGCTATATAAACAGAACCCCTCCCCCCACTGCATTGGGCTGCTCAGCTTTGGGAACCATTTCCCATGAGCCACAGCACCAGTGCTCCTGCAATAAAGTGCCTTTTCTGAATCTTTCCAGTGCCTGTTTGTGTGTCCTCCAGTCACCTGATAATTCTACAACATCAGAGGAGTATATGTCAATTTGCAGTCATGTACCTTAGTAAACCTGACATGGCAAAGAACTGTTGGGGTTTAATGGGCCCCTTGCTGGATCCTAGCACCATGTCCAGGTTTGCAGGGTGGTTCTGGTGAGCTTCTTTGGAATCCTGCCAATTAGGCCAAGTAAATCCTATCTAATAAAAGAGCAATATGCAAATTAACCATCACTCCACTACACCCACAAACCACGCCCACCAGCCAATCAGGAGCGAGTATGCAAATTAACCCAACCAAAATGGCTACAGCCACAGAATGAGCAGGAGGCTTGGGTTTCCCCGGTAATGGAGGAAGCCAAGCTTTCCGCACACCCTGGCCAGCCCAGGCCTCTGTTTAAAGCTACAAAGTTTCAATTATAGAAGATAAATAAATCCCAGATCCCAGGGCCTCCGCTTGGGTCACCGGGGGGGGCATGGCCAGCATGCAAAACACCACAGGCCCTTCGCCCAGGCCACCCCAAGCCCCAAGGGAACCACCACCCTGATCTGGGACATCCTTCAGGGAAAACCAGCTGGCCCCCACCTGTGCACCAGGCCTGTATCCTATCTAATAAGAGAGTAATATGCAGATTGACCATCACCCCAACACACAAGATGGCTGCCCTCATGTGGTCAAAGATGGCTGCCCCCATGTGGACACAAGATGGCCACCACAAGATGGCCAGCAGGGGAGGGCAGTTGGGAGGGACCAAGCCTGCAATGGAGGGCAGTTAGGGGTGACCAGGCCAGCAGAGGAGGGAAGTTGGGAGCAAGCGGCCTGCAGGGAAGGGAAGTTGGGGGGGGACCCAGACCTTCAGAGGAGAGCAGTTGGGGGGTACCAGGCCTGCAGAGGAGGGCAGTTAGGGGCAAACAGGCTGGCAGGGGAACAGTTAGGCATCAATCAGGCTGGCAGGGGTGTGGTTAGGGGGTGATCAGGCTGGCAGGCAGAAGTGGTTAGGGGCAATCAGGAAGGCAGGCAGGCAGGCAAGCAGTTGGGAGCCAGCAATCCTGGCTTGTGAGAGGGATGTCGGACATCCCTCGAGGGGTCCCAGATTGGAGAGGGTGCAGGCTGGGCTGAGGGACACACACACCCGTGCATGAATTTCATGCACCGGGCCTCTAGTGTCAATATAAGAAACATCCAAACTTTGAGTCAGAAGATGTGAAGTGAAGACATGGCTCCATCACTAATATTTTCATCTCAAAAAATTGATTTGTCTCTTTGTTTTCCCATCTTATCTTTCATTTCCTTTTTATAACTTTTAAAATAGATTCTTTATTGTTGGTAGTATTACAGATATCTCCCATTTTCCCTGCTTTACCCCTCCTCCCAGCCCTATTCACCCCCCTAGGTCTTCAATAACCTATTGCCCAAGTCCATGGGCTATTCATATAAGTATACAAGCTCTTTGGTTTAAGTCTTCTTGCTGTCTCTTCATTCCCAACACTGGATGAAGGTAAGTCAGTCTGATCCATGCCTCCATGTTCTGGATCTTAATTTGTTGGTCAATTCATTTTGTTCATTAGATTCCACAAATAAGTGAGATCATGTGATATTTCTTTCTCAGACTAGCTTACTTCACTTAGCATAATGTTTTCCAGGTCCATCCATCCTTTCCAAAGGGTAAGAGAATCCTCTTTTTTATAGTTGCATAGTATTCCATAGTGTAAATATCCCACAACATTTTATCCATTCATCTACTGATGGGCACTTGATCTGTTTCCAAATCTTAGCTATGGTAAATAATGCTGCTATGAACATAGGGATATAAATATTCTTTCTGATTGGTGTTTTGAGGTTTTTGGGATATATTCCCAAAAGTGGGATCACTGGGTCAAATGGAATTTCTATTTTTAATTTTTTGAGGAAACTTCATACTGTTTTCCATTGTGGCTGCGCCAATCTGCATTCACACCAGCAGTGAACTAGTGTTCCCTTTTCTACACATCTGCACCAGGACTTGTTTATTGATTTTTTTTGAGGATAGCCATTCAGACAGGTGTGAGGTGACATCTCATTGTGATTTTAGTTTGCATTTATCTGATGATTAGTGACTCTGAGCATATTTTCATATGTCTCTTGGCCATTTTTATGTCCTCTTTGGAGAAATGTCTAGTTAGATCTTCTGCCCATTTTTTTAATTGAATTGTTTGTCTTCTTTTATTGAATATACTAGAGGCCCAGTGCATGAAATTTGTGCATGAGGGGATGTCCCTCAGCCCAGCCTGCACCCTCTCCAATCTGGGACCCCTCGAGGGATGTCCAGCTGCCCATTTAAGCCAGATCCTGGTGGGATCAGGCTTAAATGGGCAGCTGGACATCCCTCTCACAATCCAGGACTGCTGGCTCCCAACTGCTTGCCTGCCTGCCTTCCTGATTGCCCCTAACTGCTTATGCCTGCCAGCCTGATCACCCCCTAATCACTCCCCTGCCAGCCTGATTGATGCCTAACTTTTTTGCCCCTAACTGCCCTCCCCTTCAGGCCTGGTCACCCCTAAAGCCCTCCCCTGCAGGCCTGGTCACACCTAACTGCCCCCCCCTGCAGGCCTGGTCCCCCCCAACTGCTCTCCCCTGCCGGCCTGGTCTCCCCCAACTGCCCTCCCCTGCAGGTGTGGTCACCCCTAACTGCCCTTCCCTGTAGGCTTGATCACCCCCAACTGCCCTCCCTTGCAGGCCTGGTCCCTCCCAACTGCCCTCCCTTGCTGGCCAACTTGTGGTGGCCATCTTGTGTCCACATGGGGGCAGCCATCTTTGACCACATGAGGGCAGCCATCTTGTGTATTGGAGTGATGGTCAATCTGCATATTACTCTTTCATTAGATAGGCTAGAGGCCTGGTGCATGGGTGGGGGCCAGCTGGTTTGCCCTGAAGGGTGTCCCGGATCAGGCTGGGGGTTCCCTTGGGGCATGGGGTAGCCTGGGCGAGGGGCCTGTGGTGGTTTGCAGGCTGGCCACACCTCCTGGCAACCCAAGCGGAGGCCCTGGGATCTGGGATTTATTTATCTTCTACAATTGAAACTTTGTAGCCTGGAGCAGAGCCAAGCCTTCTGCTTTCTCCGTGGTGGCAGCCGTTTCTGTTGGGATTTATGTACCTTCTATCATTGAAACTTTGTATCCTTGAGTGGAGGCCTAGGCCAGCAAGGGCAGGCGGAAAGCTTGGCTTCCTCCATTGCTGGGGAAACCCAAGCCTCCCTCCTGCTCTCTGTGGCCGTAGCCATCTTGATTGAGTTTATTTGCATATTCGCTCCTGATTGGCTTGTGGGCGTAGCTTGTGGGTGTGGCTTGTGGGTGTAGCGGAGTGATGGTTAATTTGCATATTAGTCTTTCATTAGATAGGATTGTGTGAGTACTTTATATATTTTGGAAATTAATCCCTTATCAGATATATCATTGGCAAATATGTTCTCCCATACAGTGGATTCCCTTATCATTTTGATGGTGGTTTATTTTTCTCTGTGGAAGTTTTTACTTTGATGTAGTCCCATTTGTTTCTTTTCTCTTTAGTTTCCATTGCCCTAGGAGAGGTATCTGTAAACATATTGCTACATGAGATATCTGAGATTTTACTGCCTATGTTCTCCCCTAAGATTTTAATGTTTTCATGCTTTACATTTCAGTATTTTATCCATCTTGAGTTTATTCTTGTGTATGGTATAAGTTAGTGGTCTAGTTTCATCTTTTTGCATGAGTCTGTCCAGTTTACCCAGCACCATTTGTTGAAGAGACTGTCTTCACTCCATTGTATGTTCTTGTCTCCTTTGTCAAGTATTAATTGACCATAATGTTGTTGGTCAATTTCTGGGGTCTCTGTTCTGATTCATTAGTCTATATGCCTGTTCTTGTGCCAGTACCAGGCTGTTTGCTTATAATGACTTTGTAGTATAGTTTGATATCCATAATTGTGATCCCTCCTACTTGTTCTTATTTCTCAAGATTGGTGCAGCTATTAAGGTTCTTTTTGGTTCCATATAAATTTTTTGAGTATTTATTCTAGTTCTGTGAAGTATGGAATCGATATTTTAATAGTGATTGGGTTCATTCTATAGATTGCTTTGGATAGTATAGATATGTTAATGATGTTAATTCTTATAACCCATGAACATAGTATGTACTTCCATTTGTATCTTCCTCTATTATTTTTTTAAAGTCCTATATGATGGACACTTGTTTCTTGATGAGTCTGGCTATAGTTTTCCAGTTGCAGTTCTTTTACCTCCTTGGTTAAGTTTATTTCTGGGTATCATATTTTTTGTTGTTGTTGCTTTTTTAGTTTATCTTTCTGAGAGTTCATTATTGTTGTATAAAAATGCCTTTGATATCTGGTTGTTGCTTTTTATATCCTGCTATATTGCCAAATTCATTTAGTAAGTCTAGTAGTTTCCTGGTGGAGTCTTCCGGGATTTCTGTGTACAATATCATGTCATCTGTGAATAATGACAGTTAAACTTCCTCCTTTCCAATTTTAATGCCTTTTCTTTTTTCTTCTTCTCTGATTGCTGTGGTTAGAACTTCCAGTACTACTAGTATGTTGAATAACAGTGGTGAAAGCAGATATCCTTGTTTTGTTCCTATTTTTAAGGGAAACAATTTTAGTTTTGCCCATTGAATATTATGTTGGCTGTAAGTTTGTCATATATGGCCTGTATTATGTTGAAATATGATCCCTCTATCCCCACTTAACTGAGACTTTTTATCGAAAAAGAGTGCCGGATTTTGTTGAATGCTTTTGCTGCATTTATTGATATGATTGTGTGGTTTTTATCTTTCAATTTATTTATGTGATATATCACATTTATTGATTTGTGAATATTATACCAGCCTTGCATACCTGGAATAAATTCCACTTGATTATAGTGTATGATCTTTTAAATATATTGCTGGATCTGATTTGCTATAACTTTGTTGAGAATTTTAGTATCTGTGTTCATCAGGGATATTGGCCTGTAATTTTCTTTCTTTGTACTGTCTTTATCTGGTTTTGGAATTAGGATAATGCTGGCTTAGTAAAAATAGCTTGGAAGTGTTCCTTCTTCTTGAATTTTTTGGAATAGTTTGAAGAGGATAGGTGTTATTTCTTCTTTGAATGTTTGGTAAAATTTACCTGTATATCCATCTGGACCAGGATTTTCTTTTGCTGGAAGTTTTTAATGTCTGCTTCAACTTCATCAGTTGTTATTGGACTACTTGGGTTTTCTGATTCTGTCTGATTCAGTATTGGAAGATTTTATGTTTCTAGGAATTTGTCCATTTTGCCCAGGAGGTCCAGTGTGTTAGCATTTGGCTTACAATCCTTTATATTTCTGTAGTGTCCTTTTTTATATTCCTTATTTATTTGAGCCCTTTCTCTTTGTTTCTTAATGAGTCTGGCTAGGAATTCATCAATCCTGTTTATCTTTTCAAAGAACAAGCTTTTGGATTTATTGATATTTTGTACTTTTTTTTTTTTAGTCTCTATGTCATTTATTTCTGCTCTCATCTTTATTATTTCCTTCCATCTACTTCCTCCTGGCTTTTCTTACTGTTCTCTTTCTAACTCCTTTAGTTGTAGTGTTAGATGGTTTAATAGTCATTTTTCTTATTTCTTGAGGTAGGCCTGTTGTGCTATGAACTTCCCTCTCAGGACTGCTTTCACCGTATCCCAAAAGTTTTAGGTGGTTGTGTGTTCATTTTCATTTATTTCCAGAATTTTTTAAAATTTCTTGTTTGATATCGTTGCAATGCACTTATTGTTTAATAGCATGCTATTTAGCCTCCATTTATTTAAGTTTTTTTTAGTGTTGATTTCTAAATTTATGCCATTATGATCTGAGAAGATGCTTGGTATTATATCGATCTTCTTACTTTTGTATAGACTTGTTTTGTAACCTAACATGTGGTCTATCTTTGAGAATGTTCCATGGGCACTTGAGAAGAATGTATATTCTGTTGCTTTGGGGTGAAATGTTCTATAAATATTGGTTAGATCCATCTGATCTAGTATGTCATTTATGGCCTCTGTTTTCTTTTTTTTTAATATATTTTACTGATTTTTTACAGAGAGGGAGGGAGAGGGATAGAGAGTTAGAAACATTGATGAGAGAGAAACATTGATCAGCTGCCTCCTGCACACCCCCTAATGAGGATGTGCCTGCAACCAAGGTACATGCCCTTGACCAGAATCAAACCTGGGACCTTTCAGTCCCCAGGCTGACACTCTATCCACTGAGCCAAACCAGTTAGGGCAGGCTTCTGTTTTCTTGTTAATATTTTGTCTGGAAGATCTATCCAGTGATGTCAGTGTGGTGTTGGAGTCTCCTACTATAACTGTATTGGTGTTAATTTATATCTTAAAGTCCATAAAGGGTTTTTTGTTTATTTGTTTGTTTTGTTTTGTTTTGTTTTTTATGTTCCTATATTGGGTGCATATATGCTTTCACGAGTTATATTTTCATGTTGAATCATTCCCTTTATTATCATGAAGTGGCCTTTTTTGTCTTGTTATGACCTTTGTTTTGAAGTCTCTTTTGTCTGATGTGAGTATTGCTAACCCAGCTTTTTTTTTTTTTTTATCTCCATTTGCATGGAATATATTTTTCCATCCTTTCATTCTCAGTCTGTGTGTTATCTTTTGTTCTGAGGTTGGTCTCTTGTAAACAGCATATATATGGGTCATGTTTTCTTATCTATTCAGTCACCTTATTCTTTTGACTGGAGCATTTAATTTATTTACATTTAAGGTTATTGCCGATAGGCATTTATTTATTTATTGCCATTGTTATTTTCTTTATGCCTATGATCCTATCTTCTCTCCTTTTCTTTTTCTTAATGCAGTCCCTTTAAATTTTTTTTCACTGCTGATTTGGTAGTAATGTACTCCTTTAACCATTTTTTGTCAGGAAATGTTTTTATTTCACCTTCAATTTTAAAGGATGGTCTTGTTGGATACAAGTTGTAGTCTTTGATTTAGGCCCTTACTTTTCATTACTTTAAGTACTTCATGCCACTCCCTTCTGGCTTGAAGTGTTTCTATTTAGAAGTCAGCTGACAGTTTAATAGTAATTTTTTGTAGGTAATTTTCTATTTCCCAATTGCTGCCTTTAATATCCTTCCTTTGTCTTTAACATTTGCCATTTTAATTATGATGTGTCTCAGTGTGAGTCTCTTTGGGTTCATCTTAATTGGGACTCCTTGTGCCTCCTGAGCCTGTGTGACATTTTCCTTTACCAGGTTGGGAAAGTTTTTTGTCATTATTTCTTTAAACAGGCTCTCTGTTCTTTGCTCATCCTCTTCCACTTTTGGTATTCCTGTAATGCAGATGTTTTTACATTTCATGTTGTCTCAGAACTCCCTTAAGCTATCTTCCTGTTTTTAATTCTTTTTTCTATTTGCTGCTTTAATTGGGTATTTATGTCTACCTTGTCTTCCAAATTGCTGATTCAATACCCTGCTTCATCCAGTCTACTTTTAATCTCTTCCAGTGTGTTTTTCATGTCAGATATATCATTCTTCATTTCAGTCTGGTTCTTGTTCATGGCCTCTATTTCCCTTTTCATGCTGTTGTAATTTTCACTAAGTTCCTTAAGCATCTTTATAAACATTGCTTTGAATTCTATGTCTGAATGGTTACTTGCCTCCATCTCATTTAGTTCTTTTCCTGGAGATTCCTTATTTTCTCTCATTTGGGGGTTGTTTCTTTGTCTCACCATTTCAGCTGTATCTTTGTATTTCTTTTGATTATTAGATAGCACTGTTATGCCTCCCCATCTTTGTGGGATGGTTTTATGTAGAAAGTGTCTTGAGGAATCCAGTGCTACAGTCTGTTTGTTCACCTGAGCTGGATACTCTATGATTGCCCCCTGTGTGCTTCATTTGCACTTTCCTATTAGTAATTGGGACTTGATTGTTGATGTCCCAATAATGGGAGGGATCTCCCCTCTGACTTGCTGCCAGTGAGGTTCAACCCCAATGTCATCATGCCAGCTATTATATAGGTGCTTTGGGTCCTCTCTTTGTGGGGTTCACTGGATTTTGCTCTGATCTTGTTTAATCTGGTCCCTTGTTGTGTCTATCCTGGACTTCCTAGCTGCTTCTCTAATACAGGTTAATGTGAGTCACTGTCCCTTTATGGCCCTGGGAAATCTGATTGAGGTCTGAGTGTTTGAAGACCCTAGTAGTCCAGTGGTCAGGGACTCCAGATTTTTGAAAAGCCTTCCCAGGCAATGCACATGCAGGTTTCTTGAATTCAGTTCTGCTTTAAGTCCTACTGCAGTTTCCTCAGGGTAAACTGAAGTTGAAATCTTCCCCAGTCCCTTTGTTACTGCTCTGGAGAAGGCAGCCTGGAAGCTTCTGGGTTTCTAGTTTTCATTTCTTACCAAAGCCACTTGCAGAATTTTCCTTTAGATTCCATTTTCCACCATGAGATCAGGGGCAAGGGGTGTCTTTTTTGAGTGACTCCAAAATTTATTTTAAACACACAACTTTGTGAGCACAGAGGAAGTTTGCAGGGTTTGTAGACCACTAAACAAATGTAGTTTCTTCAAAAATATCTCACAAATGCCTGAGTTACTCAAGCTTTAGAAAAAGGACTACTTATGTAACCTCTTTTATAACCTGCTCCTCTTTAAAAAAAAATGTAAAGAAAAAATAAGATGTTTTTTAAAATATTGTTCTAGCCTTTACAGAACTTAAAACAAAGTTTACAGAATTTTGGCAAAAATATTTCTCCATGCCCCAAGCTCACCACCCATAATGAAGTGATATAAAATATCAAAATATCTACTTTTGTGAATGATAACAAAGCACTAGCAATTGTTGATGTTACTTGTAAATATTTCTCTCTTCTCCATGTCCAGTGTGGCTAGAAAGTGGTCCGGGGTTCCTGAGTAGGAGCTGCTGGAGATTGAGAAAATGAAAGAAAGAGACAGACACAGAGATGGAAGGAAAAAGCTGGGGCCAGGTGGGACCACTGTCCTCTGATGGAGAGACAGGGACCCCAGGCCAATACAGCATGTTTATTTTATACAGCAAAAACCAGGAAGTTTTACTAAAGGTCAAGACAAAAGTGATTATGCGCATTCTTGGGTGGGCCCCAGTCATATTCATTCCTGGTGCTTGGCTGGATTTAAATAACAAAACCCACCCCCTGGCACCTGGGCTGAAGGTCAAGCTGACAACACTCCTGCCGCTGGCAAAGTGTGTTTCCAGGATGTGGCTTTGCCAGTAATGCTGGATTCAGCTGACAATAATTAAAGAAATGCCCATGTGCCTTCCCAGGCGCTCTCTATAGTTACTTACACATGGCAGATAATGCACTATGTGGCATGTAGTATGGCACAGAGAGACTGTCATTTTGGGCTGTTCACATGGGCTCTGGAGCCAGTTTGTGGGGGACATTCACTCATCTGCCTTTTTCCAGCTGTGAACCTTGGGCAAGTTACATATGTCTCTGTGCATGGGTTTCTCATCTGTGAAAACGCAAACAATAGCATTTATTCTGGTGTAAGTCAGGAGGAATAGACATAATAATACACAATACATGCTTAAAACAGTGTCTGTTATATGTCAGCACTCAGGAAATATGAACATGCTCAGCACTGTCCCACTTAATTCTCACAAAAGTCATATGAGGTAGCTATGTAATGGAGGCTCAGAATGGTTAAATAACTTGTCCATGGTCATGTAGCTAATATTTGGTAGAGCTGGGATGCAACCCACCCAATTAATACACTAAAATGACATAACATAATACAAAAAAAAATTAGCTCAAGTTGGAGAAATCTTTTTTTTTATTTAAACAGCAGTAGTCAAGCTATTTTCTTCAGAATCCTAAGTTCCAAGAAATTATCTACAAAGTCCATCAACTTAATCCATCATATTTACAGAAAACTAAAAAGAGACAAAAACATATAATCATCACAATAAGAGCAGAAAAAGCATTTGACAAAAATCTAACCCCATTTGGGATTTTTAATAAACTCGGAAAACTAGAAACAGAAGGTAACTTCTTCAATTCAAAAATGGCATCTATGAAAACTCTACAGTTCACATCAGACTTACTGAAGACTGAATGTCCTCCTAAGATCAGGAGCAGGCAAGCATATCTACTCCCAACACCTACCTCACATTCTCCTGGAGTTTGTAGCAATTCTGACAAGAAAGACAAATAAAGGGAATACGGATCTGAAAGAAAGAAGCAAAGCTTTTGCTATTTGCAGATAACATAATCAGAGATGGAAAAAAATCTTAGAGAATCAATTTAAAAATTATTAGAAATAAGTAAATTTACCACAAATATATGATATATTATCAATATTTTAAAATTTGTTATATTTCTATATCTTAGTAATAAGATTATATTAAAAACATTAAATGTATAAGAGACATTTAATAAATATGAATAAGACAAGACACTGAAAACTGAAAAAAATGCTAAGAGAGATTAAAGACCTAAATAAATGGATTGTCAAGATGTCCATTTGCCCCAAATTGATCCAGAGAATCAATGTCATGTCAAATAAGATTTTAGCAGGTGCTTGGAAATGAAAACAACCTTAAAGAACCAAAACAATTAAGGAAAAGAAAAAATTGGAGGGATTCTACACATACATAAGGATTTTGTTACTTATAATAAAGCAATGATAACCAGGACAGAGTGACACTGGTAAGGATAGACACATGCATCAATGAGCACAATAGAGTACGAAAAGCTCCCCCCCCCCGCCACACACACACATATATAAGAACATTTGATTTTGACAATGATAAAATTCAATGGACAAATAATAGTCTTTTCCACAAATAGTGCTGGAACAAATGGATATATGTCTGGGGAAAAATGAACCTTGTCCCTTATTTTGTATTATGTACAAACACACAACACACACACAGGTGCCTACATCTCAAAATTGACCACAAAACTAAAACCTAAAAGCTAAATATATAAAATTTATACAAATATAATATAGCAAGAATAATTTTTAATATATTTTTATTTATTTCAGAAAGAGGAAGGGAGAGGGAGAGAGATATAGAAACATTAATGAGAGAGAAACATCAATTGGCTGCCTCCTGCAACACTCCTACTGGGGATTGAGCCCACAATCCAGACATATGCCCTAACTGGAACAGGTGACCTCCTGGTGCATGGGATGATGCTTAACCGACTATACCACATGGCTGTGCAGCAAAATCAATTTTTTTACAAATTTGGCCTAGGCAAAGTTTTATTAGATAAGATAAAGATAGAGTTATCTACATGAAAAGCTGATAAATTAGTGTTCTTCCAAATTAACTATTTTGCCTATAAAAGACACCATTAAGAAAATGAATAGATGACCCAGAGACATAATATTTGCAATACTTATATATGACAAAGGACTTATTTGTGGAATATACGGGAAAATTTTTAGCTTAATAAAAAGACACATATTTGAAAAAGCCAGAGTCACCCTGGCTGGTGTGGCTCAGTTGGTTGGAGCAGATTTTATTCCTCAGTAGCCAGATTATTATGACCACCCCATCAGTACTTCGTTAGGCCACCTTTTGCCTTCAATACTGTGGCGATTCTTCTTGGCATTGACTCCACAAGATGTTGAAAGGTGATGCGAGGAATCTGACACCATGCCTGATGAATAGCACTGTCCAATTCTGTGAGATTTGATGGTTGTGGAACCAGCTGCCTGATGGCTCTTTTAACTTCAGCCCACAAATGCTCAATTGGATTGAGATCTGGTGATTGTGGGGGCCACCTAAGCAAGGTAAAGTCTCCCTCATGTTCTTGAAACCACTCCCGCACAATACGAGCACCGTGGCATGGTGCATTGTCTTGTTGGAAGAAGCCATCTCCATTGGGATATGCCATCAACATGATAGGATGAACTTGATCAGCAACAATACTTAGGTATGTTGTGCTATTCAGACGTTGTTCCACATGAATTAAAGGGCCCAAATCATGCCAGGAAAACATGCCCCAAACCATAACACAGCCCCCACCAGCTTGAAGGGTTGTACTCATGCATGTGGGGTGCATGCTTTTATGCTATTTCCACGAAATTCTCACTCTGCCATCTGCATAATGCAACTGGAAACGTGACTTATTGGACCACATGACTTTTTTTCCAATCTTGTCTGTCCAATCCTTGTGTTCCTGTGCTAATTGGAGACATTTTATCTTGGTAACTACAGACAGCAAAGGTGTTTGAACAGCCTTTGGCTTCCGTATCCCATACGATGCAGTGTACGGCTAATTTGTCTACAAACGTCAGGTGGTCATAATAATCTGGCCACTCAGTATATATGATCTTTTCCCCCCCTCCAAAACAAACAAACAAACAACAACTAATAAACATATCCTTGGGTGAGGACATAAATAAATAAATAAATAAATAGTGCAGAGTCTAACAGATATTCATGAAAGAAGATTACCAATGGCCAAAAGCTCATGAAAAAATGTTCAACTTCATTCATTAATCACCAGGCATATGCAAACTAACTCATGAGTTATCGCTACACATCCACTAGAACAGCCAAACTTTTAAAAAATATTTAGAATAACAAGTACTAGTGAAGAAGATCAACTGGGAACATTACCCATTGCTGTTGGGACTGAAAATGGTAGAGCAACTTTGGGGAAGTTTTTCAATTTCTTTTCAAATTAAATAATCTCATGCCTTAGAATCCACCCCCCCCAAAAAAAATAAAAAAAAAAATATTTGATCACATGAAGACTTGTATACAATTGTTCTTAGCTACTTTATTCATATTAGCTGCAAACTGGGAACAACCTAAATATCCCAAAAAGACCTAAAGAAATGAACTACTGACACACACCACAAAACGAATGAATCTCAAAAACATAAGTCTGAGTTAAAGAAGCCAGAAACAGGAATAAGTCTGTTTAATTCTATTTACATGAAATTCTTAAAAAGCCAAACTAATGTATCCTATATAATAAAGAGGTAACATGCAAATTGTTACCTCTTAAAAAGCCAAACTAATGTATCCTGTATAATAAAGAGGTAACTCCAACACACAAGATGGCCACCCCTATGTGGACACAAGATGGACACCACAAATGGCCAGCAGGGGAAGGCAGTTGTGGTCAAGCAGGCCAGCAGGGGAGGGCAGTTGTGGGCAATCAGGCCAGCAGAGGAAGGCAGTTGGGGAGGAACAGCCCTGCAGGGAAGGCGAGTTGGGGGTGACCAGGCCAGCAGGGGAAAGCGGTTAGGGGCGACCAGGCTGGCAGAGGAGGACTGTTAGGGGCAATCGGGCTGGCAGGGAGGGCAGTTAGGGGGACCAGGTTGGCAAGGGAGGGAAGTTAGGGGTGAACGGGCCTGCAGGGGAGGGCAGTTGGTGGCAACCATGCCAGCAGGGAGAGCAGCTAGGGGCAACCAGGCCAGCAGAGGAGGATAATTAGGGGTGATGGAGCTGGCAGGGGAGGGCAGTTAGGGCAACCAGGCCTGCAGGGGAGGGCAGTTAGGGGAAACTGGGCTGGCAGGAGAGGGCACTTAGGTGCGACCAGGCTGGCAAGGTAGGGAAGTTAGGGGTGATTGGGCCTGAAGGGGAAGGCATTTGGGTGGGACCAGGACTGCAGGGGAGGACAGTTGGGGGGGACCAGGACTGCAGGGGAGGGCAGTTAGGGGCAACCAGGCTGGCAAAGGAGGGCTATTAGGGGTGACAGGGCTGGCAAGTTAGGGAAGTTAAGGGTGACCAGGCCTGAAGGAAAGAGAAGTTGGGGGGGACCAGGCCAGCAAGTGAGGGCCCTTGGGTGGGACCGGGCCAGCAGGGGAGGGCAGTTAGGGGCAATCAGGCCAGCAGGGAAGGGCAATTGGGGGGACCAGTCCTGCAGGGGAGGACAGTTGGGGGCTACCAGGCCTGTAGGGGAGGACAGTTAGGGGGAACAGGCCAGCAGGGTAGAGAAGTTAGGGGTGACCAGGCCAGCAGGGGAGGGCACTTAGAGGCAACTAGGCATGCAGGGAAGGGCAGTTAGGGGTGACCAGTCTGGCAAGGGAGGGAAGTTACAGGTGACCGGGCCTGCTGGGGAGGGCAGTTGGGGGAGACCAGGCCTGCAGGGGGGGACTGTTGGGAGAGACAAGGCCTGCAGGGTTGGACATTTAGGGGTGACCAGGCTGGCAAGGGAGGGTAGTTAGGGGTGACCAGGCTGGCAAGGGAGGGAAGTTAGGGGTGATAAGGCCTGAAGGGGAGACAGTTTGGGGTGACCTGGCCTGCAGGGGAGGGCAGTGGGAAGAACAAGTCCTGCAAGGGAGGGCAGTTGGGAGGGACTAGGACTACAGCGGAGGGCAATTGTGGTCGACCAGGACAGCAGAGGAGGGAGACCAGGCCAGCAGGGAAGGGCAGTTAGGGGCAATCGGGCTGGCAGGGGAGGGCAGTTAGGTGCGACCAGGCTGGCAAGATAGGGAAGTTAGGGGTGACTGGGCCTGAAGAGGAGCAAAGTTGGGGGGGACCAGGCCTGCAGGTGAGGGCAGTTGGGCAGGACCAGGACTGCAGGGGAGGGCAGTTAAGGGGACTAGGCTGGCAAGAGAGGGCAGTTAGGGGTGACTGGGCCAGCAGGAGAGACAGTTCGAGGTGACCCAGCCTGCAGGGGAGGGCAGTGGTAAGAACAAGCCCTGCAGGGGAGGGCAGTTGGGGGGACTAGGACTGCGGGGGAGGGCAGTTATGGGAGACCAGACTGGCAAGGGAGGGCAGTTGGGGGCAACCAGGCCTGCAGGTGAGGGCAGTTGAGTGGGGTCCAAGGCTGCAGGGGAGGGCAGTTGGGGAGGACCAGGCCTGCAGGGGACAGCAGTTGGGGGGGACCAGGACTGCAGGGAGGGCAGTTAGGGGTGACCTGGCCAGCAGGGGATGGCAGTTATGGGCAATAGGTCTGGCAAGGGAGGGCAGTTAGGGGTGAATAGGCCGGCCGGGGAGGGCAGTTAGGGGCAATCGAGCTGGTAAGGGAGGGAAGTTAGAGGTGACTGGGCTTGCAGGGGAGGGCAGTTGGGGGCGACCAGGCTGGCAAGGGAGGGAAGTTACGGGTGATCGGGCTTGAAGGGGAGTCAGTTCGGGGTGACCTGGCCTGCAGGTGAGGGCAGTGGGAAGAATAAGCCCTGCAGTGGAGGGCAGTTGGGGGGGACTAGGACTGCAGGGGTGGGCAGTAGGGGGTGACCAGGCCAGCAGGAGAGGGCAGTTAGGGGTAACCAGACTGGCAGGGGAGGGCAGTTAGGGGCAATCAGGCCAGCAAGGGAAGGCAGTTATGGGAGACCAGACTGGCAAGGGAGGGCAGTTGGGGGCAACCAGGCCTGCAGGTGAGGGCCATTGGTGTGTGGGGGGGGGCAGTGCTGCAGGGGAGGGCAGTAGGGGGAGACCAGGACTGCAGGGGAGGGCTGTTGGGGGCAACCAGACCAGCAGAGGAGAGCAGGGGAGGGCAATGGGGGATAAACATGCCTACAGGGGAGGGCATTTGGGGACATTTAGGGGTGACCAGGCTGGCAGGGGAGGGCAGTTAGGAGTGACCAGACCAGCAGGGAAGGGCAGTTAGGGGCAACCAGGCTGTCAATGGAGGGAAGTTAGGGGTGACCAGGCCTGCAGGGGAGGGCATTTGGGGATGACCAGGCCTGCAAGGGAGGGCAGGTAGGGGCAATTGGGCTGTCAGGGGAGCAGTTAGGCATTGATCAGGCTGTCAGCAGAGTGGTTAGGGGGTTATCAGGCTGGCAGACAGAAGCGGTTAGGGGCAATTAGGCAGGCAGGGAGGTGAGCAGTTGGGAGAGGGATGTCCCAAATTGGAGAGAGTGCAGGCTGGGTTGAGGGACACTCCCCCACCCATGCATGAATTTTGTGCACTGGGCATCTAGTAGTTACATAAAGTAGGTCAGTGATTTTGTAAGATTCGGGGGATAAAGCATCATAGGAACACATGGATGATGTGTGGGAGCACAAAAGAAGTTCTATATCTTCATTGTGATGGTGCTCATATGGGTATATACATTTAACTACTATAAAATCAATACATTTTATTGTATGTAAATTGTAAAGTTAATTTTAAATTATCAAATGAAGCTATTGCAATGACATAAAGGCATATTACTGTGACAAAGTGTAATGAGAGATTCCATTTACTTGGGGATGTCAAAAAGTTTTTTTTTCATTTTTTTCTTGATTGATTAAGGTATTACAAATGTGTCCTTATCCCTCATTGTCCCCCCCCCCCCCCATCCCTACAGTCCTGCCCTTACCCTCACACACTGTTGTCTATGTCCATTGGTTGGGCTTATATGCATGCATACAAGTCCCCTTACCCCCACCCTCCCCTACCTTCCCTCTGAGGTTTGAGCATCTGATTAATGCTTCTCTATCTCTAAATCTGTTTTTGTTCATTGGTTTATGTTGTTCATTATAATCCACAAATGAGTGAGATCATGTGATATTTATCTTTCTCTGACTCACTTATTTCACTTAGCATAATGCTCTCCAGCTCCATCCATGCTGTTGCAAATGGTAGGAGTTCCTCCATTTTTATAGCAGCATAGTATTCCATTGTGTAGATGTGCCAAAGTTTTTTAATCCACTCATCTGCTGATGGGCACTTAGGCTGATTCCAAATCTTAGCAATTGTAAATTGTGCTGCTATGAACATAGGGGTGCATATATCCTTTATCATTGGTGTTTCTAGTTTCTTGTGATATATTCCTAGAAGTGGGATCACTGGGTCAAATGGGAGTTACATTTTCAGTTTTTTGAGGAAACTCTTTACTGTTCTCCAAAGTGGCTGCACCAGTCTGCATTCCCACCAGCAGTGCACAAGGGTTCTTTTTTCTCTGCATCATAGCCAGCATTTGTCATTTGTTGATTTGTTAATGATAGCCATTCTGACAGGTGTGAGATGGTACCTCATTGTCGTTTTGATTTGCATCTTTCAGATGATTAATGACTTTGAGCATGTTTTCATATGTCTCTTGGCCTTCCTTCTGTCTTCTTTTGAAAAGTATCTATTTAGGTCTGTTGCCCATTTTTTATTGGATTGTTTGTCTTCCTTTTGTTAAGATGTATGAGTTCCCTGTAAATGTTGGAGATTAAACCCTTTACGGAGATAACATTGGCTAATATGTTCTTTCATGCAGTGGGCTTTCTTGTTGTTTGTTGATGGTTTCTTTTGTTGTGCATAAGCTTTTTATTTTGATGTAGTCCCATTTGTTTATTTTCTCTTTAGTTTCCATTGCCCTAGGAGCTGTGTCAGTGAAGATACTGCTTCGGCATATATCTAAGATTTTTTCTGCCTGCAGATTCCTCTAATATTTTTATGGTTTCCCATCTTATGTTTAAGTCCTTTATCTATTTTGTGTATGGTGTAAGTTGGTGGTCTAGTTTCATTATTATTATTATTATTATTTGCATGTGTCTGACCAAATTTCCCAGCACCATTTACTGAAGAGAATGTCTTGACTCCATTGTATGTTCTAGCCTCCTTTGTCAAATATTAATTGAGCATAGTGGGTTGGGTTGATTTCTGGGTTCTCTATTTTATTCCATTGTTCTATGTCTGTTCTTGTGCCAGTACCAGGCAATTTTGAGAACAGTGGTTTTGTAATACATCTTGATATCTGGTATTGAGATCCCACCTACTTTGTTCTTCTTTCTCAGAATAGATGCAGCGTTTCTGTTGTTGTTGTTTTTTGTTTTTGTTTTTGTTTTTGTTTTTGTTTTTATTCCAGGTGAATTTTTGGAGAGTTCTTTCTAGATCTGTGAAATATGCTGTTGGTATTTTAATGGGGAATGCACTGAAGCTATAGATTGCTTTGGGTAGTATAAGCATTTTAATGATGTTGATTCTACCAATCCATAAACATGCTATGTTCTTCCATCTGTTTATGTCTTTCTGTCTCTTCTTTCTATGTCCTGTAGTTTTCTGAGTAGAGGTCTTTTACCTTCTTAGTTAAGTTTATTCCTAGGTATCTTATTTTTTTGTGTGCAATGGTAAATGGGATTGTTTTTTTAATCTCTCTTTCTGTAAGTTCACTATTGGTTTATAAAACTTCATAGATTTCTTGGCATTAATTTTGTATCCTGCTACATTGCCAAATTCATTTATTACATCTAATAATTTTATGATGGAGTCTTTAGGGTTTTCTATATACAGCATCATGTCATCTGCAAAGAATGACAATTTTACTTCTTCTTTTCCAATTTGGATGCCTTTTATTTCTTCTTCTTGTCATAGTACTTCCAGTACTATGTTGAACAGGAGTGGTGAAAGCAGGCATCCCTGTCTTGTTCCTGTTCATAAGGGAAATGGTTTTAGTTTTTGCCCATTGCGTATGATGTTGGCTGTAGGTTTGTCATATAAGGCTTTTATTATGTTGAGGTATGATCCTTCTATTCCCACTTTGCTGAGCGTTTTTATTAGGAAAGGGTGATGGACTTTGTCAAATGCTTTTTCTGCATCAATTGATATGATTATGTGATTCTTATCTCTCAATTTGTTTATGTGATGCATCACATTTATTCATTTCTGGATATTGTACCAGTCTTGCATCCCTGGAATAAATCCCACTTGGTCATGGTGTATGATCTTTCTAATGTATTGCTGAATCCAGTTTGCTAGAATTTTGTTGAGCATTTTAGTATCTACGTTCATCAGGGATATTAGCCTGTAATTATCTTTCTTTGCAGTGTCTTTATCAGGTTTTGGAATTAGGGTAATGCTGGCTTCATAGAAAGAGCTTGGACATGTGCCTTCCTCTTGAATTTTTTTGGAATAGTCTGAAGAGGATAGGTTTTAGTTCTTATTTCAATGTTTGGTAAAACTCCCCTGTGAAGCCATCTGGTCCAGGGCTTTTGTTTGCTGGAAGCTTTTTGATTATTGTTTCAATTTCATCAGTAGTTATCAGCCTACTCAGGTTTTTTGATTCTTCCTGATTGAGTTTTGCAAGCTTGTATTTTTCTAGGAATGTGTGCATTTCGTCGAGGTTGTCCAGTTTGTTGGAGTAGAGTTGTTCATAGTATTTTTTTTTCTTACAATCCTTTGTATATTAGTGGGATCAGTTGTTACTTCACCTCTTTCATTTCTGATTTTGTTTATTTGGTTCCTCTCTCTTTTCTTTTTGGTGAACCCAGTTAGAGATTCAACAATCTTGTTTATCCTTTCCAAGAATCAGCTCTTGGTTTCATGGATCTTTTGTATTTTTTTTTGTTTTGTGTTTTGTGTGTGTGTGTGTGTGTGTGTGTGTGTGTGTGTGTGTGTGTGTGTGTTTGTGTTTTTTTTTTTTTTTTTTTTGGTCTCTATTTCATTTATTTCTGCTCTGATCTTTATTACTTCCTTCCTTCTGAATACCTTGGGCTTTTCTTGTTGCTCTCTTTCTAATTCATTAAGTTGTAAGGTTAGATAATTTATTACCATTTTTTAAAATATATTTTATTGATTTTTTACAGAGAGAAAGGGAGAGGGACAGAGAGTTAGAAACATCGATGAGAGAGAAACATCGATCAGCTGCCTCTTGCACACCCACCCCCCCCCCCTGGGGATGTGCCCGCAACCAAGGTACATGCCCTTGACCAGAATCGAACCTGGGACCCTTCAGTCCGCAGGCTGATGCTCTATCCACTGAGCCAAACCGGTCAGGGTTTATTACCATTTTTTATTGTTTTTGGAGGTAGGCCTGTAGAGCTATGTACTTCCGTCTCAGGACTGCTTTCATTGTGTCCCATAGATTTTTGTATTTTTGTATTTTCATTGTCATTTGTTTCCAGGACACTTTTTATTTCTTCTTTGATCTCTTTTGTAACCCAATCATTGTTTAATAGCATGTTATTTAGCCTGCAAGTGTTTGATTTTTTTTTCATTGTTTTTTTTTTAATTTTTAATTTTTTTATTGTTTAAAGTATTACATATAGTAGTACATATATCTCCTTTTTTCCCCCATTGACCTTCCCCGAGCTTACCCTATCCCCTGTCGCATGCCCTCATCCCCCCCCCGCCAGTGTTTTTATTGTAGTTGATTTCTAGTTTTATGCCTTTACGATCTGAGAAGAGGCTTGTTATGATTTCTATCCCATTGAATTTGAAGAGACTTTGCTTGTGTACTAATATGTGGTCTATCTTTGAAAATGTCCTGTGTGCACTGGAGAAGAATGTATATTCTGTATCTTTAGAGTGAAATATTCTGTAGTTGTCATTTAAGTCTATCTGATCTAGTGAGTCATTTAGGATTGCTGTTTCTTTGCTGATTTTTTGTTCAGAGGATTTATCCAGTGGTGTCAGTGAGGTATTAAAAGCCCCCACTATGACTGTTTTGCTATCATTCTCTCCCTTGATATCTTCCAGATGTTGTTTTATGTATTTGGGTGCTCCTGCATTGGGTGCTTATATTTTTACCAGAGTTATATCTTTTTTGTTGAATTGCTCCCTTTATTATTATGTAGTGACCTTCCTTGTCTCTTGTTATGGCCTTTATTTTAAGGTCTATTTTGTCAGATATACGTATTGTAACCCCAGCTTTTTACTCATTTCCATTTGCCTGATTTTTTTTTTCTCCATCCCTTCACTCTCAGCCTGTGTGAATCCTTTGTTCTGAGGTGGGTCTCTTGCAGACAGCAAATAAATGGGTCATGTTTTCTTACCCATTCAGCTACCCTATGTCTTTTGATTGGAGCATTTAATACATTTATTTTTAATGTTATTATTGACATGTACATGTTTGTTGTCATATTTTTCCTTAGTGTTTGTGTTTCTTTCTGCCTTTCTGTTTCATCTTTTTACAGCAGTCCCTTTAGCATTTCTTGCATTGCTGGCTTGGTGGTAATAAACTCTCTTAGCCCCCCCCCCCTTTTTTTTTTGGTCTGTGAAGCTCCTGATTCCATCTTTAATTTTGAATGATAGCTTTGCTGGGTATAGTATTCTTGAATTCAATCCCTTGCTTTGCATCACTTTGTATATTTCATTCCATTCCCTTCTGGTCTGGTGTGTTTCTGTTGATAAATCAGTTTATATTCTAATAGGAGATCCCTTGTAGATATCTTTCTGTCTCTCTCTGGCAGCCTTTAAGATTCTTACTTTGTCATTGGTGTTTGTCAATTTAATTATGATGTGTCTTGGTGTCAGTCTTTGGGGGTTCATCTTGTTTGGGACTCTATGTGCTTCTTGGAATTGTGTAGTTTTTTTCTTGCCAATATCAGGGAAGTTTTCTGTCATTATTTCTTCAAACAGGTTTTCTATTCCTTGCTTCTCTTCCTCTCCTTCTGCTACCCCTATTATGTGAATGTTGTTTCATTTTGTCTTGTCCCAAAGATCCCTTAGGCTCTCCTCTTGCTTTTCAAATTTTATTTCCAGTTGTTAGTGTGTTTTTGTGTTTTTTCCTACCTTGTCTACTAATTCGCTGATGTGGTCCTCAGCCTCTCCTAGGCTACTGTTTAAGCCTTTTATTGTGTTATTTATTGAAGCTATGTCATTCTTCATTTCCTCTTGGTTCCTTTTCATGTTGGTGGAATTCTCATTCAGCTCCTTATAATTCTCATTGAGTTGTGTGTATTTGTCATCCAGCCATTTGAGCATCCTTATAACCATTACTCTGAATTCTTTCTCTGACAAGTTACTTGCCTCAATTTCATTTAACTTCCTTTCTGGTGATTCCTCTTTTTCTTTCCTTTGGGGATTGATTTTTTGTCTTCCCATGTTTTGCTATAATATCTTAATTGTAGATGCAATTGCTTTGCTACCCAGGTTCTTTTGGGGATGGTGCTACTGGTGTGGTCTCTCAGGTCTCCTAGGCTTGGTAATCTAGTGTAGCTCTCTACTTGAGCTATTTATGTTCTCTTTATGTAGGCCTGTGAGCTGGAAAGGCACAACTGTGGTGTCTAGAAGTCGGCAGCTGTGGAGGGGGGTGTCCCAATTTTTGCTGTCTTGTGCCCTTGGTTGAAATTGCATGTGCCCAGCGAGGACTCACAGTGGCACCTAGGAGCTGTCTGTTGGGGTGATGGGTCTCAGGAGGACTGTGCTCTGGAAAAACGTGACTGTGGTGTCCAGAGTTCTGTAGTTGTATGGTGGACAGACTGAGCTTTTGCTGCTACTCCTTTGTTTGGATACACACGCCTCCAGTGGCAGCTCACAGGGGCACCCGTGGTGCATTTGCTAGCAGGGTGTACAGACTCACTCTGAAGGGCCCTGGCACTGAAGCCATGTGATCACAGTGTCTGTGGGCAGGTATCCCTAAAGAGGGAATTCAGAGTTTCTACAGCCCAGCAGTGCACCCCTGGTTTGTATAAGTGCATGCCCAGTGGGGGCTCACAGTGACACCCAAGGTCTGCCTATGGAGCGGTGGGATTGGGGGGCCTGCACACTAAAAAAGCAAGCAACTGTAGTGTCCAGAGTTCTGCAGCTGTGGGATGGGTTGACTCAATTTTTGTTGCTGTGCCTATGGTTGGTTACATGGGAAGCTCCCAGTGGCAACTCACAGGGGCACCCACTGTGCTTTTGTCAGTGCGGCACACTGAAGCACTCTTGAAGGACCCTGTCACTGAAGCCACACAATCGAGGTGTCTGTGGGCAGGTATCCAGGATGAGTGAATTCAGGATTTCTACTGCTGGGGGAGTGCATCCCTGTTTGTCCAAGATCACACCCAGCGGGGGCTCACAGCTGCTCCTAAGAGCACCCTGTGGATCAATGGGCTCAGGGGGCCTGCTTGCTGG
Source organism: Plecotus auritus (assembly GCF_963455305.1). Classification (NCBI taxonomy): domain Eukaryota; kingdom Metazoa; phylum Chordata; class Mammalia; order Chiroptera; family Vespertilionidae; genus Plecotus; species Plecotus auritus. The sequence continues at coordinate 116,783,926 of NC_137772.1, forward strand.
AAATGCATGACTATGGCAGTGCGTTTGTTAGGACAGAGCTCTGATGCACTCTGAGGGGCCCTGGCACTGAAGTTGCACAGCTGGGGTGTCTGTGGGCAGTTACTCAGGAAGAGGGAATTCAGAATTTCTACTGTGGGGCAGTGCACCCTTGTCTGTACAAAATCACACCCAGCAGGGGCTCCCAGTGGCTCCCAAGAGCAGCCTGTGGAGTGGTGTGCCCTGGAGGCCTGCACGCTGGAAATGTGTGTGTGACTGGTGTCAGGAGGTCTGCTGCTGGGAAGGGGGAAGTTGCACTTACTGCTGCGGGGGCAGTGCACCTTAGGAGGTGGATGTCCCAGGGTCTGTGGGTCTGCAGGTCTGCAGTTGGGGCAGCAGGATTTTGGCTGGAGTGGCTGCTGGGTTATGGGCAGTGTCCAAAGCCTGTCTGGGTGGTGGTGCTGATGAGTTCCTATAAAAGGCCACTTTCTCCTTGAAGATGGCGTGGGATCCATGCCCAAGTCTCACAGTCCGGGAGCGCCCATCCTCTCCCTCACCTCTGTCCTGCCAGCCACCATCTTTCTCTTCCAAAAAGGTTTTCTTGCAGAATGATCACTCTGGTGGCAGCAGGGATTCCTTGGTGGATGTAAGAAAACATACTAAAAGACAGTTTTCATGGTTGAGGTGAGAGATGATGGTAGTTTAGACAAGAGCAGTTTTATATGAGTAGAGATAAAAAGAACTGGGGAGATATAAAAATATTTCATGGATAAAATGAACAGGGTTGGTGATGGGATGAGGGTGATGGAGATGTCAGAGATGACACTCAGGATGCTGGTTACATAACTGAGTGGAGGGTGATGCCCTTCCTCACTGACCAGAGAACAGTGCCTGGCACATGAGGGTTTAAGTTGATTGAGGGGAGAGGACTGGGCCCGAGAAGTTCTATTTTGAAACACTGAGTTCAAAGTGCCTTGAAATATCTAGAGAAGATATCATTAGACAGATTTCATCAGTTTCAATTATAAGATGAACAGAAAGTTAGTTCTGGTGAACTATTTCTAATGACTTGTTCAGGAGGGAAATATATTTGAATCAAAGTCCTCATGAATGTTACCATGGGAAGTAGATATAAATTAATAGAAAATGTGCAAGAAAGCATGTGAATTAGCAGATCTAACATAAGCTGAGAGAGTTATATATTATATCTTATGTAAAGTGCTCACACAGTTATTCACATAACAATTTACTGTTCTTGAAAATGTGTTTATAGCTGGGAATCATTGTCTAGTCCCTCCCTCAACAACAACAAAAATTGTGACAAGGAATCTTAAGGTCTGCATTCTAATTTCCCTAGCCACTTGTGTTTAAATTTGGCAAGCCACTCATCTTTTTTGTTCCTCATTATTTTCAGCTGTAAAAAAATATATCCAGAGGGTATGGAATCTATGTCACAGAGTGTTTCTCCATGAGGTTAAATGTCAGAAAACATTTTTTAACTTCTTACTTTACACTATAGATAAAAATTTACTCAAAATGGATCAAAAACCTAAATGTAAAAACTAAAACGATAAAATTCTCAGAAGAAAACATAAGAGAAAAGCTTAACGAAATGGAATTTTGCAATAATTTCTTGGATATAAAAGCAAAAGCACAAAATAGGAGAATAGAAGATAAAATAAATAATTTATATTTTATCAAAACTAAAACTTCTGTGCATCAATTGACACTCTAAAAAGAGTGAAAAGACAACTCTAGAAAGGGAGAAAATAGTTGCAAGTCACATTTCTGATTAAGGATTAATATCCAGAATATATAAAGAACTCATACAACTCAGCAACAAAAATCCAAACAACCCAATTTAAAAATACACAAAGAACTTTTATCCAAAGAAAGTATACAAATGGTCAATAAACACATGAAAAGATGCTCAATGTAACTAGACATCAGGGAAACGCAAATCAAACTTCAATGAAATACCACTTCACACCCATGTCAAAAAATGGGAAATAACAAGTGTCGGTCAAAAATTGTAACCCTTGTGCATTGCTGGTGGGAATTAAAGAGGTGCAGCCACTGTGGAGAGCTGTGCAGATCCCTCAAAAAGTCAAACACAGAATTAAGATAAGATGCTATAATTCCACTACTATGTTTAGAGCAAAAAGAACTAAAATCAGGGACTTGAACAAATATTTGTACACCATGTTCAGTGCAGCACTTTTCACAATAGTCAAAAGGTGGAAATAATCTAAATTTTCATCAACAGATGAATGGATAAACAAAATATGATATACATATACCCATGGAATATTATTCAGCCATAAAAAAGAAGAAAATTTGACACATCCTGCAACGCGGATGAACCTAGAAAAAATTATGCTCAGTGAAATAAGCGAATCACAAAAATCCAAATATTGTATAATTCCACTTAAATAAGGTCGTTAGAACAGACAAATTCAGAAATAAAAAGTAGAAAAATGGGTGTCAGGGGCTGGGGGAGGGGATAAATAGGGAATTAGTGTTTAATGGGGACAAAGTATTTGGTAAAATGAAAACTTCCTGGAGATGGATGGTAGTGACAGTTGCACAAAATATAAATGTACTTAATGCCACTGAATTATATTCTTAAAAATGGTTAAAATGGTAAATTGTACATTATGTAAATTGTATTTTATCACAATAAAAATTTTACTAATAGGGAAGGGGAAAAAAGAATCAAGGCCTGCTGTAGCTATTAAATCTGAGAGACAAAAGGGGACACTGGGCGAGGTTTCCCTCACTTTCTTTCTGTTCTGCAGGCCCCCCCCCCACCACCAACCCACCTCCCATAGCTACAAGCCTTAGTCTCTAGGCCTGGGATGAAGTTTTTAAGGGAAGCCCTGGCCTCAGCCCTGACCAGGCCAGGGCTAAAAAACTCATTAGAAAACAGAAAGAAGAGAGGAGTAATTTCTATTACATGCTTCTCACATCTTTCAATTATTAGCTCTCCTACTTGTATGCTAACCAGTAGGAAACATGTTTTTGAACAAAAGCAGAAATATCACATTTTAACCCTGAATTGCATTTATTCTCATTTACAATTTGTAGGCAAAATATGTTCCCTCCAAAGATGTCTACACCCTTATTGCCAGAACTTGTGAGTGTGGGCAAGAGAATGAAGATTGCTAATCAGCTGACCTTAAAATGGGGAGATTATCCTAGATTGGGGTGAGGTAATGTCATCACAAGGGTTCTTAAAAGTGGAAGAGAAGACTCAGAGGGAGATGTAAATATGAAAGAATGGCATGGTGCTGGCCTTGAAGATGGAGAAAGGAAGGCAGGGGCTGAGGAATGTGGATATCTCTAGAAGTGAAAAAACAAGAAGATGTATTCTCTCCTAGACACCTTGATTTTAGCTCATAAAATTCACATCAGATTTCTGAGTTATAGAACTTCAAGACAATAAATCTGTCAACTCTTTCTGTGTCTCCAGACTGCTGGCATGCCCTGAATATTTCAGACTTGTAAGCTGGATGGAGCCCTGTAGACGGAGTTATATGCAGAATCACTGTCAATGAACCATGGGAGACGTCACATAAACAATGGTATGAAAGGAACTGTACCTCTGCTTATTCCACCATGTGGAAAATGGAAATATCATTCACTAGAAATAGTTGAAATTGCCAGAAACCAGTAATTGACAGAGAGACAAGACACAGGGTATATGACTGAGATTCCAAGGTGGCAGTGGATTAAGTGGAAGCTACAATGACTCTCTCCCAGGACCAAAATAGAATTAGAACTAAAATATAGAAAAATCATCCTGAATAACCAACTGAAGACTAGCTGGATAGAAGCCTTATAACAAAGGACTTACAAAGGAGGCCACATCAAGACTGGTAAGAAGTACAGAGGTGCACAAGGGCTGGCTGGGATCCCACAAGCAACAGCTGAAGATCTGGAGGGATATCTCAGCTGAAGGGGATTCCCTCTGAGAAGTATAGGGTCTAAACCTCAATCTGGGCTTCCCAACCCAGAGCACCAGAACTGAGAAAGTTGCCTTCATAACATCTGTCTGTGAAAAGCAAAACAAAAACTATTTGTTACCTGCAAAGGAGATCCCATAAGTATATCAGCTGATTGCTCAACAGAAACTTTACAGGGCAGAATGGAATGGTGTGAAATATTCAAGGTAATTAAAAGCAAGGATCTGAAACCAAGACTATTACATAGTAAGGCTATCATTAAAAATAGATAGTGACCTGTCCAAGGAGCAGCAGCCTCATGCAGCCTGCCCCTGTCTGAGGAACAGCAGCCACATGCAACCCAACCCTGCCCAAAGAGCAGCAGCCTCACGAGCAGCCCACCCCCTTCCAAGGAGCAGAAGTGATGCCAGCAGCTCATCCCTGCCCACTCAAGGAGCAGCAGCCATGTGCAGCCCGACCCATCTGAAGAGCAGCAGCTGCATGAGCAGCCCACCCCCATCCAAGGAACAGCAGCTGTGCACAGCCCACCCCTGTCAGAAGAGCAGCAGCCCATTGAGCACCCCGCCCCCATCCAGGGGCATCAGCAACATGTAACCCACCCCTGTGCAAGGAACAGTAGTCTCATGAGCATCCCACCTCCATCCAAGGAGCAGCAGCCACGTGCAGCCCACCCCCATCCAAAGAGCAGCAGCCACACACGTGCAGCCTGCCCCTGTCTGAGGAGCAGCAGCCCTACAATCAGCCTCCCCCATCTGAGGAGCATCAGCCACATGCAACCAGCCCCCGTCCAAGGAGCAGTAATATCATGAGCAGCCCACCCCATTCCAAGGAGCAGAAGTCAAGTGAGCAGCTCGCCCCCACCTGCCCAAGGAGCAGCAGCTGTGTGCAGACTGACCTGTCTGAAGAGCAGCAGCCAAGTGAGCAGCCCACCCCATCTGCCTGAGGAGCAGCAGCCATGCCTAGCCCATCCCCATATGAGGCGCAGCAGCCATGCAAGAAGCCCGCCCCTGTCTGAGCAGCAGTGCACCAACCAGAGGAGCCAACACTGCTGCAAGCAGCTGTGGGAGCAGTGACCACCAGAGGAGCCACTGTCAACTGAGGAGCAGCCTCTTCCACAACTGCCTGAGGAGTAGCCACTGCCTGAGGAGCCCTGGCTGCCCCAGGTGCAGCCCCTGTACAAATCAACACCTAGATACTTCTATGAGAGCAAAAATTGGGAGACAAAGAAAGCACCAAAGGAAAGAAAAGGAGGAATCACCAGAAAAGCAGCTAAGTGAAATGGAGGCATGCAATATATCAGAAAAAGAATTCAGAGTAAGGGTCATACAGTTCATAAACTGGATGAATTAAAAAATCAACAACTTATGTAAGAATCAAGAAGAAATAAAGAGTGATATAGCTGCAATAAAAACACTATGGAAAGTTTCAACAGTAGACTAGGAGAATCAGAGGATCTAATTAGCAAATTAGAAGACAGGGAAGCAAAACACACACAAACTGAACTGCAATTGGAGAAAAGGGTTAGAATACCTATTTGAACAAATAATGTCAGAAAACTTCTCTGATGTGGGGAAGAAAAGTCACACAAACACACAGAGTCCCAAACAATGTGAACCTGAAAAGACCCACACCAAGACACTTCATAATTACAATGGCAAATGTTCAGGACCCAAAAAGAATCTTAAAGGTTGCAAGAGAAAGATGAAAAGTTATGTACAAGGGATCTCCCATTAGGTTATCAAATGATTTCTCAACAGAAACACATCAGGCCAGAAACGAATGTAAAGAAATTTACAAAGTGATGCAAAGCAAGGGACTGAGTCCAAGAATACTCTATCCAGCAAGGCTATCATTCAAAATTGAAGGGGAAATAAGAAGCTTCACAGACAAAAAAAAAAAAAAAAAAAAAAAAAAAAGGCTAAGGGACTTTATCACCACCAGGCCAGCCAGGCAAAAACTTTTAAAGGGACTGGTATAAAAAGAAGAAATCAAAAAGGAAGAAGGAACACAGGCACAAAAAATGAAAATGGCTACAAACAAGTACCTATCCATAACAACTTTAAACGTAAAAAGCCAAAATGTTCCAAACAAAAAACATTGAGTGGTTGAATGGATAAGAAGACATGAACCATACATATGCTGTCTACAAGATAACCACTTCAGAACAAGGGACTCACATGGACTGAAAATGAAGGGATGGAAAAATATCTTTCAAGCAAATGGAAATGAAAAAAAAAAAAGCTGGGGTAGCAATACTTATATCTGATAAAATAGATCTAAAAGTGAAGGCCATAACAAGAGATAAGAAAGGCCACTTTATAATACTAGAAGGGATCAATACAGCAAGAGGATATAACTCTGCTATACATATATGCACCCTGTATATACAGGAGCACCCAAATACATAAAAATACTCCTGGTAGATATCAAGGGAGAGATCAACAACAATACAATCATAGTAAGGGACTTTAATACCCAACTGACATCACATGATACATCCTCTAGATAAAAAATCGGCAAAGAGACAGCAATCCTAAATGACTCACTAGATCAGATGGACTGAATTGACATCTTCAGAACATTTCACCCCAAAGCCAAGGAATATACCTTCTTCCAAAGAGCACATGGGACATTTTCAACGATAGACAACATATTGGGTCACATGCAAAGTCTCCCGAAATTCAAGAAGATTGAAATCATATCAAGTATCTCCTCAGACAACAATGGCATAATATTAGAAATAAACTACAATAAAAAAATCAAAAAATTCAAACACTTTAAAACTGAATAGCATGCTATTAAACAATGATTGGGTTACCAAAGACATCAAAGAAGAAATTAAAAACACCCTGAAATGAATGACAATGAAAACACCACAATCTGAAATCTTTGGGACACAGTGAAAGCAGTCTTGAGAGGGAATTTTATAGCTCTATAGGCCTACCTCAAAAAAAAATGGTAATAAATCATCTAACTCTACAACACAAAGAATTAGAAAAAGAGCAACAGAAAAGACCAGGTTAAGCAGAAGGAAGGAGACAATAAAGATCAGAGCAGAAATGAATGATACAGAGACCAAAAACCAGTACAAAAGATTAATGAAACCAACAGTTGGTTATTTGAAAGGATAAACAAGATTGATGAACCTCTAGCCAGGCTTACAAGGAAGCAAAGAGAGAGGACCCAAATAAACAAAATCAGAAATGAAAGAGGTGAAATAACAACACACTCCACATGATTGTTAAAAAATACTATGACCAACTCTATTCCAACAAACTAGACAACCTAGAGAATGGACATATTTTTAGAAAAATACAGCCTTCCAAAACTCAATCAGGAAGAATCTAAAAATCTCAATAGGATGATAACTATTGTGGAAATTGAAGCAGTCATCAAAAAGCATCCAGAAAACAAAAGCCGAGGGCCAGATTGCTTCACAGGGGAGTATTACCAAACATTCAAGGAAGAACTAAAACCTATCTTCTTCAGACTATTCAAAAAAAAATTAAAGAGAAAGGAACACTTCCAAGCTCATTCTATGAAGCCACCATTACCCTAATACCAAAACCAGATAAAGATAACACAATGAAAGAGAATTACAGGCCAATATCCCTCATGAACATGGATGCCAAAATCCTCAACAAAATTCTAGCAAACCGGATCCAGAATTACATCAGAAAGATTGTACACCATGATCCAGTAAGAATTATCCCAGGGACACAAGGGTGGTACAATAACCACAAATCAATAAATGTAAGATAAAAACAAATTGAGCGATAAAAATCACATAGACATATCAATTGATGCAGAAAAAGCAATTGACAACATCCAACATCCGTTCTTGATAAAAACCCTCAGCAAAGTGGCAATAGAGAGACCATACCTCAACATAATAAAAGCCTTATATGACAAACCTACAGCCAACATCATACTTAATGGGCAAAAACTAAAACCATTTCACCTAAGAACAAGAACAAGACAAAGATGCCCACTTTCACCACTCCTGTTCAACATAGTACTGGAAGTTAAAGCCATATAGATAAAAAAAAAAAAGAAGTAAAATATATCTAAATTGGAAAGGAAGATGTAAAACTGTCATTATTCACAGATGACATAATACTGTACATAGAAAACACTAAAGACTCCATCAAAAAATTATTAGACTTAATAAATGAATTTGACAAAATAGCAGGGTACAAAATTAACATCAAGAAATCTATGGCATTTTTATATGCCCAGAGTGTACTTATAGAAAGAGATTAAAAAAAAAACAATCTCACTTATCATTGCACCAAAAAAATTAAGATACCTAGGAATAAACTTAACTAAGGAGGTAAAATACCTGTACTCAGAAAACTACAGGACACTAATAAAGGATATAGAGGGAGATATAAACAGATGGAAGAACATACCGTGTTCATGGACTGGTAGAATCAACATCATTAAAATTTCCATACTACCCAAAGCAATCTGTAGATTCAATGCACTTCCCATTAAAATATCAATGGCATATCTCACAGAAGTAGGACGAACTCTCCAAAAACTCATCTGGAATAAAAATAGTCCCCGAATAGCTGCAGCAATCCTGAGAACGAAGAACAAAATAGGAGGGATCTTAATACCAGATATCAAGCTGTACTACAAAGCCACTGTTTTCAAAACCGCCTAGTACTGGCCAAAGAACAGACATATACTAGTAGACAAATGGAATAGAATAGAGAATCCCGAAATCAAGCAAAACCACTATTCTTAATATTTGACAAAGGTGGCAAGAGCATACAGTGGAGTAAAGACATTCTCTTCAATAAATGGTTTTGGGAAAATTGGACAGATACATGCAAAAAATGAAACTAGACCACCAACTTACACCATACACAAAAATAAACTCAAAATGGATAAAGGACTTAAATGTAAGACAGGAAACCATAAAAATACTAGAGGAATTCACAGGCAGTAAAATCTCAGACATATGCCAAACCAATATCTTCACCGATACAGCTCCTAGTACAATGCAAACTAAAGAGAAAATAAATAAATGGGTCTACAACAAAATAAAAAGCGAAAGAAACAATCAACAAAACAATGAGAAAGCCCACTGCATGAAAGAACATATTTGCCAATATTATCACCAATAAGGGTTTAATCTTCAACATTTACAGAGAACTTGTAAAACTTATCAAAATGAAGATAAACAACCCAAAAAGAAAATTGGCAATGGAACTAAATAGATACTTTTCAAAAGAGGACATAAGGAAGGCCAAGAGACATATGAAAACATGCTCAAAGTCACGAATCATCCAAGAGATGCAAATCAAAACAACAATGAGGTACCATCTCACACCTGCCAGAATGGTTACCATCAACAAATCAACAAATGACAAGTGCTGGCAAGGATGTGGAGAAAAAGGAACCCTTGTGAACTGCTGGTGGGAACGCAGACTGGTGCAGCCAGTGTGGAGTACAGTATGGAATCTCCTCAAAAAACTAAAAATGGAACTCCCATTTGACCCAGTGATCCAACTTCTAGGAATATATCTACAGAAACTAAAAACACCAATCAGAAAGGATATATGCACCCCTATGTTCATAGCAGCACAATTTACCATAGCTAAGATTTGGAAACAGCCTAAGTGCCCATCAGCAGATGAGTGGATTAAAAAACTGTGGTACATCTATCTACACAATGTAATACTACTGCTTAAAAAGGAAGGAACTCTTACCATTTTCAACAGCATGGATGGAGCTGGAGAGCATTATGCTAACGGAAATAAGTCAGTCAGAGAAAGATAAATATACATGATCTCACCCATCTGTGGAATATAATGAACAATATAAACTGATGAACAAAAACAGGTCCAGAGACAGAGAAGCATCAATCAGATTATCAAACCTCAGAGGGAAGGTAGTGGAGGGTGGTGGTAAAGGGGAGAGATCATCCAAAGCACTTGTATGAATGCATATAAGCATAACCAATGGACACAGACACCAGGAGGGTGAGGGCATGAGCGGGGGTGGGGTGTGGGTGCAAGAGGGGGATAAGTGCACATTGATTTTCTTTCTTTTTTTTTTTAAATATATTTTATTGATTTTTTACAGAGAGGAAGGAAGAGGGATAGATAGTCAGAAACATCGATGAGAGAGAAACATCGATCAGTTGTCTCTTGCACACCTCCTACTGGGGATGTGCCCACAACCAAGTTACATGCCCTTGACCGGAATCGAACCTGGGACCTTTTCAGTCCGCAGGCTGACGCTCTATCCACTGAGCCAAACCGGTTTTGGCGTGCACATTGATTTTCTTAATCAATAAAGAAAATAAAAAAGGAAAAAAATAGTGTAATAAAGAACTAATGCAACTTAACAAAAGGAAGACTTATAATCCAATTAACTAATGGGCATGGGACCTAAATAGCAACTTCTTCAAAGATAACATACAGATAGCCAAGACACATATAATAAAACTAGAGTCCCGGTGCACAAAATCGTGCACGTGGGTATGGGTCCCTCAGCCCAGCCTGCACCCTCTCCAATCTGGGACCCCTTGAGGGATGTCTAACTGCCTGTTTAGGCCTGATCCTCCCGGGATCGGGCCTAAACGGGCAGTAGGACATCCCTCTCATAATCCAGGACTGCTGGCTCCCAACTGCTCGCCTGCCTGCCTCCCTGATTGCCCCTAACAGCTTCTGCCTGCCAGGCTGATCACCCCCTAACCACTCCCCTGTCAGCCTGATTGATGACTAACTGCTACCCTGCCAGCCCAATTGCCCCTAACTACCCTTCCCTGCAGGCCTGGTCTCCCCTAACTGTCCGCCCCTGTAGGCTTGATCACTCCCGACTGCCCTCCCTTGCAGGCCTCGTCCCTCCCAACTACCCTCCTCTGCTGGCCTTATCACCCACAACTGCCCTCCCTTGCAGGCCTGGTCCTTCCCAACTGCCCTCCCCTGCTGGCCATCTTTTGTCCACATGGGGGCAGCCATCTTGTGTGTTGCAGTGATGGTCAATTTGCATATTACTTTTTTATTAGATAGGATAGAAGCCTAGTGCATGGGTGGGGGCCGGCTGATTTGTCCTGAAGGGTGTCCTGGATCAGGGTGGGGGTTCCCTTGGGGTGTGGGGTGGCCTGGATGAGGGGCCTGTGGTGGTTTGCAGGCTGGCCACGCCCCTCAGCAATCCAAGCGGAAGCCCTGATATCTGGGATTTATTTATCTTCTATAATTGAAACTTTGTAGCCTTGAGCAGAGGCCAGGGCTGGCTAGAGCGGGCTGGAAGCTTGGCTTCCTCCATTGCCAGGGAAACCCAAGCCTCCTGCTTGCTCCGTGGCTGCAGCCATCTTGGTTGGGTTAATTTGCATATTCGCTCCTGATTGGCTGGTGGGCATGGCTTGTGGGCATAGTGGAGGTACAGTCAATTTGCATGTTTCTCTTTTATTAGTGTAGATGCTCAAAGCCATTAATCTTCAGAGAGTTGCAAATTAAAACAACAGTGAGATATCACCTGCCACCTGCCTAAATGACTACTATCAACAAATCACCAAATGACAAGTGCTGGCAAGGATGTAGAGAAAAGGGAACTATGCACTCCTATGTTCATAGCAGTACTACTTACAATAGCTGCTAAGATTGGGAAATAGCCCAATAGCCCATTGATAGATGAGTGGACAAAAAAAAAGATGTGCTACAGTGGAATACTATGCAGCTGTGAAAAAGAAGTATCTCTTAGGGTTTCAGACAGCATGGAGGGACCTGAAGAGTATTATGCTAAGCAAAATTAGCCAGTAAGAGAAAGACAAGTATCACATGATCTCATTTATATTTGGAATCCAATGAACAAAGTAAACTGATGAACATACTAGATCCAGAGACAATGAAGCATGCAACAGACTGACGAATTTCAGAGGGAAGGAGACAGAGGGAAAGATTAACCAAAGAAACTTATATGCATCCTATCTATTAAAGAGGGAATATGCTAATTGATCTTCACTCTGTCACAAAGATGGCTGCACCCACAGCTGAGGCCAAGTTCCCTTAAGGAGCCTTAATGAGCAATCAGCAGGGACCTGAGGCTATGCCCTCCCCTGCCCCTGTGGGGCTTGACAGGGGACCTCAGGCCATGCCCCCCACCTGGCAGGGCTTGACAGGGGACCTCAGGCCATGTCCCCTGCCCTGGCATCAGGCTGGGGGACCTCAGGCCCCACCTCCTGCCTTGGCACCAAGCCAGGGGACCTGAGGCCATGCCCCCCACCAGGTGGGGCTTGACAGGGGACTTTAGGCTGTGCCTCTCACCCTGGCACCAGGCCAGGGGGACCTCAGGCCACACCCCCCACCCCAGCACCAGGCCAGGGGACCTGAGGCTGAGCCCCACTGTCTGGTGGGGCTTGACAGGGGACCTCAAGGTGCACCCCCAGTGCTGGGTCAGGGGAACTCAGGCCATGCCCCCAACCCAGCAGTGCTTTATGGGGGACCTGAGGCTGCACCCCCCTGCTGGCGGGGCTTGATGGGAGACCTCAAGGTGCGCTTCCCATCCTGGTGCTAGGATAGGGGACCTCAGGCTGCTCCCCATGCCCCAGCCCTAGGCCAGGGGACCTCAGGCCATGCCCCCCACCAGGTGGGGCTTGACAGGGGACTTCAGGCCATGCCCCGCACCCCGGCACCAGGCCAGGGTACCTCAGACTGCACCCCCCGCCCGGTGGGGCTTGACAGGGGACCTCAGGTGGTGCCCCTTGCCCCAGCACCAGGCCAGGGGACCTGAGGCTGTGCCCCCCTGCCTGGCTAGGCTTGACAGGGGACCTCAGGCTGTGCCCCCCACCCAGTGGGGCTTGACAGGGGACTTCAAGGTGCACCCCCAGTGCTGGGTTGGGGGAACTCAGGCCATGCCCCCACCCAGCGGGGCTTGATGGGTGACCTGAGGCTGCACCCCCCTCCTGGTGCTGGGCCAGGGGACCTGAGGCTGCACCCCCCCCCCCGCCTGGTGGGGTTTGACAGGGGACCTCAGGCCATGCCCCCCACCCAGTGGGGCTTGATGGAGGACCTCAAGGCACACCCCCTGCCCCAGTCTGGCACAGGTCCAGGGGACCTGAGGCTACGCCCCCTGCCTGGCAGGGTTTGACAAGGGTGGGACTGGCCTGGTCTGGATCTAGCCCAATGAGGGGGGCCGGCTGGATCTGGGTCTCACACAATTTTGAGGTGCATGTGGGTGAGCGGGGACTTGACTCTGGGTTCCGTGGTGAGCCCCAGACTATGACAGGAGGAAGGTTTTCATATACATTTGACTAATTTTCTTTCATCTCTGACACTTCTATTATAGAGAAAGGGCAAATAGCAATATTAAATTATTTCCTCTAATTAATCCCCTTTTAATGTGCATGAATTTTGTGCACCAGGCCTCTAGTATATACATAACTCATGGACACAGTCAATAGTGGGGTGAAGACCTGGAGAGGGAGTGAAGGGGGTCAACGTGGGAAAAAGAGGCAACATCTGTAATACTATCTATCTATCTATAGGAAAGGCTTATTGACCGGCCGACTGGCTGGTAGCTATGACATGCACTGACCTCCAGGGGGCAGATGCTTAATGCAGGAGCTGTCAAACAACAGCCACTTTGCAGAATGCCCTCTCATACTCCAGGACCCCTTGGGGGATCTTGGACTCCTAGTTTTGGTCTGATCCCTGCAGGGCAGGCCTAGGGACCCCATCTGCTGGAGGAACCCTGTTCACTCTGCAGATGCCCTTTGAGTCCCTGTGCTGCCCCAGGTGCGGCCAGCTGGGGAGGGACCACGGGATGTTGGCTCCAGGGCATGTTCAGCCCATCTTGCCTGGTCCCGCCCTGCCAGCCACCTTCTAATTAATTTCCTTTCAATGTGCATGAATCTGCGCACCAGTCCTCTAGTATATATTTAAAAGCCTAAGCAACTGGAATGAGCAAAGTGACCGGAACGGCTGGAACAACTGGTTGCTATGATGCACACTGACCACCAGGAGACAGACACTCAATGCAGGATCTGCTCCCTGCTGGTCAGTGTGCGCCCACAGCCAACCTACCCTGGCTGGCCAACCTCCCATGGTCCCTCCCCCAAGCCAGCAGGCCCCAATCACCTTATGGGGACAGGGCCCAGGGCTGGGACGGGGAACTGGGGGTGGATAGGGGCTGAGGGAAGGCTCTCTCCTTGGGGCCTGTGGCCAATCTCCCATGCCCTGGTCTTCCCACCAGCCGGCAGGCCCTGATCGGCCTGCTGCCTGCCCACTGTGGTGACAGTGTGGTGGTGAAAGAAGGGGGGAGGCAGGGAATTGTGTGGTGGTGGGACACCGACTATGGCAGCATCAGCATCTGGCTTCCATTCCTTCCGTGCCCAGCCCAGCGACAGTCACTTCCTCTCCTGACCCTGCCTGGGGCCTTCATGCCCTGGGTTGGGATGGGAAACTGGAGGTGGGTGGCAGCAGATGTGGCCCCTTTCCCAGGGGGCCCTAGGGCCAGCTCCCTCCTCAGGGCCAGCAGTCAACCTCAAATGCCCATTCTTCCTCCCACCCAGCAGGCCCCAATAGGCCTGCTTACCACCCACCATGGTGGCAGCACTGTGGTGAGGGAAGGAGGAGGGGAGAGGTGAGGAACCATGTGGTGGTGGGAAGCTGACTATGGTGGTGTCAGTGTCTGGCATCCGTTTCTTCCATGCCTGACCAGCAACCATCACCTCCTCTCTGGCCCAGACCTGATCAGCCTGGCCCCGATTGGCCCTGATTGCCGACCAGTCCTAGGGACCTCACCCATGCAAGAATTTTGTGCACCAGACCTCTAGTCACCAATAAAGATACATTTTTAAGAAAGACAGTAAGTCTGTTGTTTTCACAAGTATTGGCAAGGATGTAAAGAGGACATCCTGCACTGTTGGTGGGATTGTAAAATGGTGTGGCCACTATGGAGGATCCTTAAAAGTTTTAAAGTAGATCAACTGGGTATTGAAGGTCCAATATGGTGGCAATTAGTCCTATGAGACAACCAATCACTGAATAAACAGCTTCTGACAACAAAAAAAGAGAAAGAGACCAGAGCGGCAGCAGGAGCCTTCTGGGAGCTGCAAGAAATCTCCAGTGGAAGAGTGGGTAGTACCAGTGTTGACTCCCCTCCACCTCAGTAGGTCCATGGGACCTTAATGGAGACTTTAGCCTACCTGCAGGATCATTGCCACAGCATATTTATAGCTACACAGCCTGGAGCCTTTTGCCTCTGAACAAAGAAAGCAGGAACAACAGGGCATTACCATACCCACCTGGTGTCTCTGCAGGGAGCTTCTCCAGATGGCAGTTTAGTGACTCAAGTGCCAGAAGTACCTGCTGGTTCCTAAGCTCTAGAAGTATCTTCTGGGCTCCAAGTCCCTGAAGTGCCTGCAGGACTCCAAGATTTAGAAGTATTGCCATGGAGTGCTTCCCCCAATAGTATGTTCCTTTCCTAGATGAGGCAAAGAGCACTTCACATCTGTTTTCTTGACATTTAAGCTGGGTATTCCAAGAAGACTCTCATCAGCCTCACCACTGAGTCAGGCTTAAATACATTTCATAACTGATTCTAACCTTTGATATGAGAATAAGGACACATTCTTGAATTTGAATGCCACATTCATGAACAACTGGTATCTCTTCATTTCACAAAATGTATGTAGCATCATACTAGCAATTAAAAATAAATCATGCCTCGTTGGTGTGGCTCAGTGACTGAACATCGACCTATGAACCAGTAGGTCATGGTTTGATTCCTGGTCAGGGCATATGCCCAGGTTGCCATCTCACTCCCCAGTGGGGGGCATGCAGGAGACAGCTGGACAATGATTCTCTCTCATCATTGATGTTGCTATCTCTTTCTCCCTCTCCCTTCCTCTCTGAAATCAATAAAAATACTTCAATAAAGAAATATATAAATAAATAAATCGTATATAATAAAAGCCCAGCAGTCAAATGGCGGAACAACCAGAACGACTGGTCAACTAGTTGCTATGACATGCACTGACCACCAGGGGGCAGATGCTCAACGCAGGAGCTGCCCCCTGGTAGTCAATGTGCTACCACAGTGGGAGTGTCAGTTGGCTGACCGGGATGAGCAGCTGCTCCCACTGCGAACTCTAGGATGATGGGCAGGAACCCATGCTGCGATCATCGCCTCCTCACCCCAGGTTCTTCCTCCTCACTCCCTGCCACTCCTCCAGATGCCCGCAGGCCACACAGTGCTGCCACCAGGCTCCCAGAGCTGACCCCGGAGGTTGGGAGGCAGATTCGTGGCCACTGCAGGACTGAGGCCTACTCCACCGCCTCTCAGTGCTATTGTCCCTGGGCCTGGCCCCAACCAGGTCCCCTGGAGAGGCAAATGCTCCAGCTTCACGGAAGATTCCGGGCCAGGAAACAGCCGCTGAGAGGGCGGTTCCACAGCCGCTCAGCTAACTGGGATGTTTGGTGCTCCCACAGTAGGTAGATCCCTGCAGGCCACAACCCCAACCAGTGCATAAATCCCATGCACTGGGCCTCAAGTAAATAAATAAATTTGGAATGGGAAAATCAAGTTAGAACAGTGTCTGTACCGGGTGGGGAAGCTTCTATGTATCAGCCCCTGTATTCATGGTTATGGGATCTGGTGAATACAGGAAACATAATGGCAAAGCAATTTTTCAGTAGAGAAAAACCAAGCCTGTTCCTCAAAATGAGCAAAGCTTCTCCCCACATTTGCTTTAAATCAGGGCTTTACTCAGGGACACAAAGAAACAGTCAACCATTTCTAGTCATGTCGCAATGGCAAAAACCTATGTTCGGCAGATTCTTCTGAGAGCATCCTCCCTGTGTCACCTCTATTACACCAAAGCCTAATATAATAAAGGTCATTGTGAGAAGGGATACCACCTGAAAGTCATTACAGTAAATCTCCTATTTACCTTATCTTTTGCTACCTCCTTTAGAAAAATATATTTTTTAAATAAGCCATTGTGATAGCAAAAGAAAATCTCATTCTCTATGTTTTTCTCACTAATTCTATTTTCCCTTTGATATGGCCCCTCATCCCTGGATGGACAATAATCCAGAGTCAAAAAATGCAGAAATACAGGCTTGGTAGCAAGATAAATTTCAAACCAGATGCAAGGTTTTATACACATTTTACTAGATTTTACAATAGGCTGTGGTACTACAAGTCAGTATTTCCACTGGAAATAGTGGCTCTCAGCCAGGGCTCAGTGTGATATTTTTTCCAGTAGTATGAGAACCAACTATGTCTTTTTTCCAAGATATTTTTTATGCAAGAGGAAAGAAAATGTTAGATAAATTAGAAGTGGCCAGGTTCAATCCTTGAGGTAGCTCTAATTTTGTCCTTTATTCGCAGTTCCTCCCACCCGCTCTAGCACTTTGGAGGCTGGGAATTCAAACCCCACACATTTGCTGGATGCACAGAAGTTGTCTCAATCCTTTGAAATTCCTGAAGACTTGGATATCTTGGCCACATCTATGTAATTATGGCCCAATAGTTCTAGAACAAACAAACAAACAAACAAACAAAAAGTTATGCTTTCTAAAGATATTCACAATGCAATGCATCATTCAGGAAAAATAATACTAAATGCTTGCTGAGGAAGATGGCTGCCGATGGGAAGGCAGACTGCAAGATAGTGACTGAGTGAGAGAACAAAGGGAAAGTGTGTGGTCGCACGGGGAGTGTTTGTTTCTGAGTTGAGGGACAGCTATACTCCAGGGGACCATGGGGGATTGCTGGATGGGGTTTCCCTGACTGGGCAGCCTCCACTGCTGCTGGGATCCCTCCCAAAGCAATCGGCTCTGATGCAGAGACCATGCCATCTTGAAAGGGAGAGTGGATGTTGTTGGAAGCCTGAAAATCCTGGGACTCTACAACAACAGCACCCAGTGAACAGCTGCGAACCCAGGAACACTGGTCCCCAAGTGGCATGAGCATGTGGATTGAAAGGAGCTCTGCACCTCCTCAAGGAAAGGTCAGATTTCGCCTGGGATAAGGTGAGGTCTGTGGTCTGGGCAGGAGAGAGAAACGCACACGTGGGAGCTGGAGGAGCCAGCGAAGTCTGCTTCCAGAAAAGGCTGCGGCCTTTCGGGCTGGCATGATCCGCGAATGTGGAAGGGGATCCATGGGGCTGCTAACAGAAAGGAACTCTAAAAAGCAACCCATAGCTGAACTGGGTGCAAAAGGGCAGCCTAAAATATGTTTAACAGTGTGCCGGCTGCTTATACCCAAGGGGAAAAAAGACTGCACAGACTTGTGCCGCAGCACCAGAGTTTGCACACTTACTCTGGTTCTTTTTTCTCTCCTTTTTTATTCCTCTTTAAATCTATGTTTTTGATTACTAACCCCAGTACATAGGATCACCCAATTGGGGACACTCTAAGAGACTGCAGGGGAAAGTTGTTTTTGTGGAACCTGGGGATCAGAGCGGGGAATAACCATCAGAGAACCAGCTCTGGGGCAGCCCATTCCCCCAAACCGATATTAAGTGCCACAGGGAAAACAATATCTAAACAATAACTAGAGAGGACCTATAGACCTGGGGGTCAATCCAGAAACACTGCCACCCAGGGGTTGAATCACAAATTGACTCTTGTGTAAAGACAAAGTAGAATAAGAAACAGAGAAGTACTGCCTGCTTGAAAATCAGGACTGTGGCCTACAACACTGAGGAGCAGTGGAACACAGGGAACTTCAATACTGTCCTTAATAGGAAACAGGCATGCCAAACAGAACAGTAGAGGAAGTGAATGACCTTCACTAGTGCACATTTTTATATATTTTTTTATCTTTTACTTAAGAAACTAACTTTTTTCTTTTTTTCTCACTTGATTTTACCTTTTTAATTATTCATTTTTATTTTTAATCAGTATTATTACTACTACTATTTTACCTTTTTTAAAGTGTCATTTTATTTTCTCTTTATTTTATTTTGGGATTAGTGTTCTACATTCTATTTTCATCCTTCCCTTAGCATCATTTTACTCTATCTCAACTTTACCGTTATGCCATCACTCTCTTCCTCACTTTTCCCCTTTTGTTGTCCTGTTTCTCTTACACTACTCCAGCGTTAGATTTTCCCTATTCCTTCTTTTTACCCCCTGTTTCAATTTCACCCTACTTATATATCTAACTTCCAATCCCCTGCACTAAGTCCATAGAAACCTCTCTCTTCTCTTTCTTCACTATCCAAATATTTTCTCTCTGTCCTTTTGTTGTTGTTTGCTTAATTGTTGATTTAATTGGTTCTTTTATGCTTGTTTGTGAGATTGTTTTACTTTTTCTTTTTTTTTGTTTTTTTTTTGTTTTTGTTTGCTTTTTGCTTCTGTTTTCCCTCACCTCGCTTGATATTAGTAGTTGTTTGTAGTTTGCATTCGTCCATAGGTATTTATTGCTGTCATTTGTTGGGATTAGTGGCTGTTCTAGTGGAGTTTTCTCCTCATATAAATAGTTTCCCCCCCTTCTTTTTTATTCTCTTTCTTTTCTCTCTTACTTTTCATTCCTTTTTCCAATTTCATTTTTTGCACTCCTTTTTTTCTCACTCTCTTTTTGTTTTTTTCTTTTTTTCTTCTTTCTTTCTTATCACCTAATTCTCTTTTCTCTGGTGGTCACCTTTATTAGGGGTTACTAGTATCATGAATACATTTGTGTTCAGTGCCTTGTGTGTTGTGCCTTGTTGTGTTGTATTTTGTGCCTTTAAATAAATGCAGGAGAGAGAGAATTACATAAACAGACACCCGGAGAAGAGAGATCATGGGGAGACAAAGAAAAAGCCTGCATATGAAAGAAAAGCAGGCATAACCAGAAAAGGAAGTGAATGAAATGGAGGCAAGCAACTTGTCAGACAAAGAATTCAGAGAAATGGTCATAAGGTGGATGAAAAGAATGAAAGACAAATACAACAATATGTGAGAGAACCAAGAGGAAATGAAGAAGAACCAAGAAGAAATGAAAAATGACATCGCTGCTATTAAAAACTCAATAGAAAGCATTAACAGTAGACTAGAAGAAGCAGAGGACTGCATCAGTGAGCTAGAAGACAAGGTAGAAAAAATACCCAAGCAGAGCAGCTTCTAGAAAAAAAAAATAAACATCAGGAGGAGAGCCTAAGAGAATTTTGGGACAACACAAAATGAAACAACATCTGCATAAAAGGGGTGCCAGAAGGAGAGGAAACTGAGCAAGGAATAGAAAACCTGTTTGAAGAAATAATGACAGAAAACTTCCCTGATATAGGGAAGATAAAAATCCAAGAAGCTCACAGAGTCCCAAAAAAAATGAACCCCAAAAGACCGACGCTAAGGCACATTATAATTAAATTGGCAAACACCAATGACAAAGTAAGAATCTTAAAAGTGGCCAGAGAGAGACAGAAAGTTACCTACATAGGAACCCCCATCAGACTAGCGACTGATTTCTCAACAGAAACACATCAGGCAAGAAGGGAATGGAATGAAATATACAAAGTGATGCAAAGGAAGGGTCTGAATCCAAGAATACTATACCCAGCAAGGCAATCAATCAAAATTGAGGGTGAAATCAGGAGCTTTACAGACAAAAAAGGACTAAGGGAGTTTATTACCACCAAACCAGCAATGCAAGAAATGCTAAATGGTCTTCTGAAAAAAGAAGAAATAGGAAGCAAAGAAGGAACACCGGGGTAAAGAACAAAAATGGTGACAAACAAGTACCAATCAATAATAACTATAAATGTAAATGGATTAAATGCCCCAATTAAAAGACATAGAGTAACTGAGTGGATAAAAAAACATGACCCATATATCTGCTGTCCACAGGAAACCCACCTCAGAAAAAAAGATGCACACAGACTGAGGGTGAAGGGATGGAAAAAGGTTATTCAGGTGAATGGAAATGAAAAAGAAGCTTGGGTAGCAATACTTATATCTTACAAATTAGATCTCAAAGTGAAGGACATAAAAAGAGATAAGGAAGGCCAATTCATAAAACTAAAGGGAGCAATCCAACAAGAAGAAATAACTCTGGTTAACATATATGCACCCAATACAGGAGCACCCAAGTACATTAAAAATTCCTGGAGGATATCAAGGGAGAGATTGACAGCAATACAATCCTAGTAGGGGACTTTAATACCCCACTATCACCATTGGACAAATCCTCTAAACAAAAAATCAGCAAAGAAACATCAATTCTAAATGACTCACTAGATCAGATGGAATTAATTGACTTCTTCAGAACATTTCACCCCAAAACCACAGAATATACATTCTTCTCAAGTTCACATGGATCATTCTCAAAGTTAGACCATATATTGGGTCTCAGGCAAAGACTCTTCAAATTCAAGAAGACAGAAATCATATCAAGCATCTTCTCAGATCACAATGGCATAAAACTGGAAATTAACTACAATAAAAACAATCCAAAAAAATCAAACACCTGGAGACTAAATAGCATGCTATTAAACAATGACTGGGTTACCAGAGATATCAAAGAAGAAATAAAAAACATCATGACAACAAATGACAATGAAAACACAACAATCCAAAATCTATAGGACACAGAGAATGCAGTCTTGAGAGGGAAGTTCATAGCTCTACAAGCCTCCTGGGAAAAGAAAAAAAACAATGGTAATAAATTACCTAACCTTAAAACTCAAAGAGTTAGAAAGAGAGCAACAAGAAAAGCCCAGTGTAAGCAGAAGAAAGGAAATAATAAAGATCAGAGTGAAGATAAACGACATAGAGACCAAAAAAAAAAAAAAAAAATACAAAAGATCAACAAAACCAAAGAGCTGGTTCTTTGAAAGGATAAACAAGATTGATGAACCTCTAGCCAGGCTCACCAAGAAGCAAAGAGAGTGTACCAAAATAAACAAAATCAGAAATAAAAGAAGAGAAATAACAACAGACCCCACAGAAATACAAAGGATTGTTAAAAAATACTATGAACAACTCTATCCCAACAAACTGGACAACCTAGAGAAAACAGACATATCCCTAGAAAAATACAACCTTCCAAAACTCAATCAAAAAGAATCTAAAAATCTCAATAGGCCAATAACTATGGAAGAAATTGAAGCAGTCATCAAACGCTTCCAGCAAACAAAAGCCTGGGGCCAGACAGCTTCACAGGGGAGTTTTACTAAATATTCAAGGAAGAATTAAAACCTATCCTCCTCAGACTATTCCAAAAAATTCAAGAGGAAGGAACACTTCCAAGCTCATTCTATAAAGCCAGCATCACCCTAATCCCAAAACCAGATAAAGACAACACAATAAAAGAGAATTACAGGCCAATATGCCTCATGAACATAGATGCCAAAATCCTCAACAAAATTCTAGCAAATTTGATCCAGCAGTGCATTAGAAAGATCATACACTATGACCAAGTAGGATTTATCCCAGGGATGCAAGGATGGTACAATATCCACAAATCAATAAATGTGATACATCACATAAACAAATTGAGAGATAAAAATCACATAGTCATATAAATTGATGCAGAAAAAGCATTTGCAAAATCCAACACCCTTTTCTTGATAAAAACTCTCAGCAAGGTGGGAATAGAAGGATCATATCTCAACATAATAAAAGCCATATATGACAAACCTACAGCCAACATTATATTCATTGGG
Source organism: Plecotus auritus (assembly GCF_963455305.1). NCBI lineage: Eukaryota > Metazoa > Chordata > Mammalia > Chiroptera > Vespertilionidae > Plecotus > Plecotus auritus. The sequence continues at coordinate 116,806,480 of NC_137772.1, forward strand.
CAAAAACTAAAACCAGTTCCCCTAATAACAGGAACAAGACAGGGATGCCCACTCTCACCACTCCTGTTCAACATAGTACCTGAAGTATTAGCCATTGCGATTAGACAAGAAGAAATAAAAGATATCCAAATTGGAAAAGAAGAAGTAAAACTGTCCCTATTCGCAGATGACATGATATTGTACATAAAAACCCTAAAGACTTGATCAAAAAATTATTACACTTAATAAATGAATTCGGCAATGTAGCAGGATACAAAATTAACACCAAGAAATCTATGGCATTTCTATACACCAATAGTGAACTTACAGAAAGAGAGACTAAAAAAGCAATCCCATTTACCATCGCACCAAAAAAATTAAGATACCTAGGAATAAACTTAACTAAGGAGGTAAAAGACCTATACACGGAAAACTACAGGACACTGAAAAAAGATAGAGGAAGACGTAAACAGATGGAAGAACCTACTGTGTTCATGGATTGGTAGAATCAACATCATTAAAATGTCCATACTACCCAAAGCATTCTATAGATTCAATGCACTCCCCATTAAAATACCAATGGCATATTTCACAGACCTAGAAAGAACTCTCCAAAAATTCATCTGGAATAAAAAAAGACCCCGAATAGCCACAGCAATCCTGAGAAAGAAGAACAAAGTAGATGGGATCTCAATACCAGATTTCAAGCTGTATTCCAAAGCCACTGTTCTCAAAACAGCCTGGTACTGGCACAAGAACAGACATATAGATCAATGGAATAGAATAGAGAACCCAGATATCAACCCAAATCACTATGCTCAATATTTGTCAAAGGAGGCATGAACATACAATGGAGTCAAGACAGTCTCTTCAATAAATGGTGTTAGGAAAATTGGGACAGATACATGCAAAAAAAAAATGAAACTTGACCACCAACTTACACCATACACAAAAATAAACTCAAAATGGCTAAAGGACTTAAACATAAGCAGGAAACCATAAAAATACTAGAGGAATCCACAGGCAGCGAAATCTCAGATATATGCCGAAGCAATTTCTTAAACTGATACCATTCCTAGGGCAATGGAAACTAAAGAGAAAATAAACAAATGGGACTACATCAAAATAAAAAGCTTTTGCACATAAAAGAAACCATCAACAAAACAACAAGAAAGCCCACTATACTGGAGAACATATTGTAAATGTTATCACTTATAAAGGTTTAATCTCCAACATTTACAGGGAACTCATACAACTCAATAAAAGGAAGATAAATGATCCAATAAAAAAATGGGCAACAGACCTAAATAGATACTTTACAAAAGAAGACTGAAGGAAGGCCAAGAGACACATGAAAACATGCTCAAAATCACTAATTATCCGAGAGATGCAAATCAAAATGACAATGCGGTACATCTCACACCTGTCAGAATGGCATTCACCAACAAATCAACAAAGGACAAATGCTGGAGAGGATGTGGAGAAAAAGGAACCCTCTTGCACTGCTGGTGGGAATTCAGACTGGTGCAGCCACTGTGGAGAACAGTTTGGCGTTTCCTCAAAAAACTAAAAATGGAACTCCCATTTGACCCAGTAATCCCACTCCTAGGAATATATCCCAAGAAACTAGAAACACAAATCAGAAAGGATATATGCACCCCTGTGTTCATAGCAGCACAATTCACCATACCTAAGATCTGGAAACAGCCTAAATGCCCATCAGCAGATGAGTGGATTAGAAAACTATGGTACATCTACAAAATGGAATATTACACTGCTATAGAAAAGAAGGAATTCTTACCATTTGCACCATTATGGATAGAACTGGAGAGCATTTTGCTAAGTGAAATAAACAAGGCAATGAAAGAAAAATACCACATGATCTCACTCATTTATGGAAAATAAAGAACATTGTAATCTGATGAACAAAAAGATAGATACAGAGGCAGTAAAGCATCAAATCGACTGTCAAATTACAGCAGGAAGGCTGGGGAATGTTGGGGAGGGGGGGAAAGAGATCAACCGAAGGACTTGTATGCATGCATATAAGCACAACCAATGGACACAAGACACTGGGAGGTGGGATGAGGGCTTGCAACAGGGGGTAGGGGAGGCAGGGGGAAAGTTAATGGGGGGAAAAAGGGGGACATATGTAGTTCTATGTGTAATACTTTAAACAATAAAATAAAATTAAACAAAGATTAAAAAATACTAAATGCTTATTTAGTACCAGTGGCCCAGTGCATGAATTTGTGCACAGTGAAAGGAAATTAATTAGAAGAAATGTTTTAATATCACTATTCACCCTTTCTCTATAATAGATGTGTCAACCAATTTCATGATCGACAATGACAGATAGAAACATATGTGTGTGAGTGGTGCCAGTGAGACCTTTATATGTATTGTGCATTTGGGAGTCAACTTAGCCTTTTATAGGTATAGATTAAACTTGCTTAATTAGACCTGCTTTCTGATTTAGCTAAACTTTTTCCAGCCCAGTGAAGCACCCCAACTTCTCTTTCAGATAATTGTCAGCAACACAGCAGTAAATATCAACACAAAGCAGATTATTATTGTAGATCATGCAGGGAGAACAAAGTGGAAAATATTTAACTGCAGCAGTGTTTGACTATATTCTGTGCAGTGAGAAAACATGAAGTCATTTTCAAGGTCCACCATTTCTTACTTCTTTTCAATCGGGTCAAGTTTCTAAACTTTCTAAATCTCCGTTTTCCTGATAATAATAATAAAAAAAGGATTCCACCGAGTCTCCTATCTACCTACTCCCAGACTTCCTTGAGGATCAAATGAGATGAGGCACGGGAAAATACTTCACAGACATTTGGTTACAGTGTAAAGTGTTTACATCTGGCTAAAGTGTTCCTGGGCTGAAGAAACTACAAGGAGGCTATTAGTAACTAAGAGGAAGCCAGGTGTTGCTATGTGATGTCATTACTGGGACAGAGAGAAGGATATTTAGCATATTAGCCTTTTATATAGTATATAGATGTGCAGGCTTTATACCAGAGACCATAGACTCTAATATCAATGAGATCTGGTCCCTGTCCTCTAGTTGCTTATAGAGCATACAAATGGTGAGACCCATAGTTCCAAAGAGAGTTAGCAAACCCTCACTATTGATGTATTGCATTTTCAATATACTGTATGTATGTAGTCTTACTGGCAGAAGGGAAACCCTGTTGATATCACCATCTTCAATAGCAGAGGATGGGGAGGGCATCTGCTAGTTCTTCATGAGCAGCATTTCATAAACTTCAGTCATTTAAATATGTCACAATATTGGTACACCCATATAGTATGTGTCATGCACTAGTAGTTAATGATTTTCTCTAAGTTCATTAATTTTTAGTTTAATTCAATGTACTTCAAAAGAAAATTTCCTACCATTACAAAAAAACGAATCAGCTGCCATAAATGGAGGCTAATCCTATATATTAAAAGCCTAATATGCAAATTGTCCCCTCGGGTGGTCATTCTACTGGGAACCCGGGAATTTGACCGCTTGCTGACATGCGCTGACCACCAGGGGATGGCGCAAAACATGGTGGGCATTGGTGATGCGGCGCTGGCAACAGGTAGCAGTAGAGGGGTTGCTGGCCTTGATGGGCCCCAACGAGAGTGAACCACGGTGGGATGGTGAAGCAGGTGAGCGGGCAGTGTCAGGTGAAGGCGGGTGTGAGCAGGGGTCCAATCACCCCGTTCAATCACCCCACAGACAGCATTGGTGGCAGGGGCAGGGCTGCCATCTGGCTCCCAGGCACTGAGGGAGCAGGGCAGGGGGCGGGGAGGCCTGGGCCTGATTGATCACCCCACAGGCAGGATGGTGGAGCAGGTGAGAGGGTGGTGCCAGGCCAAGGCAGGGTGCTAGGCGGGGCTATGAGGCTATGAGAGCAAGCTGGGGCTGCAAGCCTGGGGGCATGAGCTGGGGCCCGATCTCTGCAGGCCACGCTGAGGGACCCTACCTGTGTATGAATTTGTGCACTGGGCCTCTAGTTATATAAATAAACAAAATGGAAGCAAATTTAAACAAAGCTTCATTTAAAAATTAAAATAAACAATGAGTGCACATAGCAATAAATTTGATCAATTTTCAAAAATACATACCAGGAAATAAATTGCTTAAATGTGAAAGATGTAATAGTTTATAATCAACAAGCCTGACCTTTATTTCACAATTGCCACTAGCACTCAAATTTCCATCACTTTATTCAACTTGGCATAGTTTTAAGTTTTTCTTTTCTTTTCTAAGGGAAAAAAAATTTAATCCTCAGAGGCTCTACCTACCAGGTGCTTGGCTTCAGGCCTGGAGAGAGAACACTTGGCTTCTAGGGTACCTGCTAGGCAGTCTATGGGGAAGGCACTCAGCCTAAATACCCAAAATTTCAAATATCAATGAGGAGGGGTTGAAAGAAATAGGTCCATGGTGACTGGTTGGGCTGTGGCTGATATCAGAGTTATAGCCTCACAGGCTTTCTAACAGGTCTTCCAGAAGAACCCACCTGGCTTCCTGAATCCAAACTGTCCTGTGTGACACTATTCCAACCACTAACATGCCTGAGGTTTTTCAGGGGCTCCCACAACAACCCCAAGTGACAACACTGGGCCTGACCATGGCCCCATGTAAGTCCTCCATTCTGAAGGAGCCATGGCATCACAGGGCCTCTGAGAACCATTTCCTTTCTCTTCACCCTTACTTCTTAAAGAAGAGTCTCTTCTCCAGAAAAGTTTTGGACCCTGTCTCCAACAATATTCCTGCCCAGCCCTGAGGGCAATGTCTTCCTCTCCCTTTCTACTTACTCAGATCTTACCCTATTGCTCATTCTATTAAACCAGATCCTCCCTCTACTCCAAACACTGACTCTTCTATGGTTTGTACTCTACTCTGGCATTTAGCATAAGCACTAGTGTAGTTGTCTTTCTCTGTGTAATTATCTGCCTTTCAACTAGACTGTCAGGAATCTAGGGCAGTATTTTATACTAGAGGCCCGGTGCACAAAATTCATGCATGGGGGGGGGTGTTCTTCAGCCTGGCCTGCATGCTCTCTAATCGGGGACCCCTTGGGGGGATGTCCAATTGCCAGTTTAGGGGCATTAACTCCAGCCATTAGGAAAATCACACAGAATGTCCTTGACATACAAACAGTGTGGTTTTATGAGTTTTTTAAAATAATAATGGCCATTCCTTTAAATAATATCTGCTTACATAAAATACAGCTCATACTATGTGAATTCAGAATGTTAATATTACAAAATCATAGAAGGTTATAATGGAAATGACCTTGAATTGTCTAGTCCAAACTTTTATAAATATTGGAATTCCCTTTTTAAAGATTTTGAATGCTTTTTGTCCTAAGAAGTTTAATCAACTTTTGAGGCAACACATTTTATGTGAAAGGACTGGGGGATTCTGGTGGCAGGAAACCCCCGGATCTGGGGGCCTCTGGCGGGGCTGAGGGGACTGGGCACTGCCATCTTGTGGCTATGGGTGCCGCCATCTTTGTGATGGAGTGACAGTCAATTTGCATATTTCCTCTTTATTAGATAGGATGTCTTTGCATTCTACATAAGACCTTACACCAAGAATGAATTAATTTAATTATTTTTATGTGAATTGCTTCAGCCACAGGTTATTAAGCCAATTCCAGTTTTCAGTGTAACCTACTCTGCCTGCTCACAGGACAACCCACAGTGACCCACAGGTGAGCCCCTGTGAACTCTGATTCCAGCAAGAGCTGGGGATGGAGTGAGTGGAGCATTTGTAACTGAAACACTCTCACCTGGCCAGTTCTAATGGAAACACTGATGTCTCTGGACTGGCAGAAGAATCAAAGGTGATATTTTCAAGTTGTATACAAGGAAATGCTACAGAATGTGAACTCAGGTAAAGAGATCCTAAAGGGTTTGCCAAAAATCTCCCTGAATCACATATATTAAATTCTGAAGTACTCTGTTTCCAAACTTCTTATCAGAGCCATAAGAACCTTAGCCCTTAAAGCAGACAGCCATAGTCCCCTGACCAATGGCAGTTATCTTGTGACTAGAACAGGCCCCATGGGCTCTGCTGAGGGGAGACAAGGAGACCCCAGCACAGCCAGTTCACTAAACTCATCTGAGTCAGGTTGGAAACTCGTACAGTTAAAACCCATCTTAAGAGGTCATTGAATGACACTCAAGCTAAAATCACATCAGCTGCCACTGTGTTTCAACAGATAAACTCTGAATGAGTTTCCCCAAAGAAAAGCATATATCTTTGGAGAATTACATGATGTTTCCTTTAAAACTTGCACTATTTTAAAACCACTGTCAAATCAAGTAGTCTCTAGTAATTTGACCACCCCAATCCTTGGCATATTCATTTTGCTTTTGTTACGTCATAGATCTGCACCTGGATTTTCATCTCCTTTTAGGTCCTGGACCAGACCCTTTAAAGTACCTTGTTCTTTATCTCCTCTTCTCCTTCCAGAAAATTCGACTCATTTGCCCTTTACTGATAAGTCTGTATGGACTCTAAGTTTTGGTGGTAAGCCAGATCCAAACCTTTAAGACAGGGTTGGAGAACCTTTTTCTGCCCAGGGCCATTTGGATATTTATAACATCATTCTCGGGCCATAAAAAATTATCAACTTAAAAATTAGCCTTCCATATTTGATCAAACATTTCATTAACTCACCCCTAATGTGATTGCTGGAACTTCTCTTTAGTGAGGAGTGTGATGTTACCTGGTATTGATGATGTTGCTACTCAACTGCTTTTCCAGGTTTGCGTAGATGAGTCCAGAGTGCAGTCAACTTTTTGAGATGGCTGTTTTTGAAAAGAACTGCTTGTGCTGTGCGAGCACCCCACCCCGGTCCAAGGAATGGCAACCCCATGCAGCCCATCCCCATCTGAGGAGCAGCAGCCGCACAAGCAGCCTACCCCTGTGTGAGCAGCTCACCCCTATCCAAGGAGCAGCAGCTCCGCGAGCAGCCTACCCCCATTTGAGGAGCAGCAGCTGCATGAGCAGCCCACCCCAGTCTGAGGAGCAGCCAACCCCCACCCCCGCTAGAGGAGCAGCAGCTGGAAGAGCAGCCCAACCATGTCTGAGGAGCAGCAGCCCCATGCAGCCTGCACCCATCCTAGGAGTAGCAGTTGTGTGAGCAGCCTGCCCCTGTCCGAGGAGCAGCAGCTGCATGAGAAGCCTGCCACTGTCTGAGGAGCAGAAGCCCTGCAAGCAGCCCACACACATCCGAGAAGTGGCAGCTGTACAAGCACCCCCCCCACTCCCTGTCCAAGGAGCAGCAGCCACACGAGCAGCCCACCCATGTATGAGCAGCCACAAAGCCACGCAGCCCACACCAATCTAAGGAGCAGCAGCTGTGCAAGCAACCCACCCCCATCCAAGGAGCAGCAGCCCATGAGCAGCCTGCCCCCATCCAGGGAGCAGCAGCAGTGTGTACAGCCAGCCACTGTCTGAGAAGCATCAGCTTACCCAATCCAGGAGCAGCAGCAGTACAAGCAGCCCACCCCCATCCAAGGAGGAGCAGCTGTGTGAGCAGCCTGCCCCTGCCAGCCATAGGAGCCACCGCTGCTGTGAATGGTGCCCACCAGAGGATCTGCTGCCAACTGAGGAGCAGTAGCTGCCACGACCACCCAAAGAGCAGCTGCCACCCAAGGTGCATCCCCAGCATGACTCGACAACTAGATCATTTGGTGAGAGCAAAAATGGGTAGACAAAGAAACCCCCAAAGGAAAGAAAAGGAGGAATTGCCAGAAAAGCAGCTAGTGAAATGGAGGAATGCAATATGTCAGAAAAAGAATTCAGAATAAGGCTCATACAGTTCATAAACCAGATCAATGAAAAAATCAGCCTATGTAAGAATCAAGAAGAAATAAAGAGTGACATAGCTGCAATAAAAAAACACCATGGAAAGTTTCAACAGTAGAATAGGAGAATCAGAGGACCGAATTAGCAAATTAGAAGACAGGGAAGAAAAACACACCCAAACTGAACAGCAATTGGAGAAAAAAAATAAAAGATAGGAGGAGAGCTTTGGGAAAACATGAAATGAAGCAACATATGAATAATACGGGTGCTAGAACAACAGGAAGAGGAACAAGGGTTAGAAAAACTATTTGAAGAAATAATGTTAGAAAAATTCCCTGAGGTAGGAAAGAAAAAAGTCACACAAGCACAGATAGTCCCAAACAAGATGAACCTGAAGACAACCACATCAAGACACATAATAATTATGATGGCAAACGTTCAGGACAAAGAAAGGATCTTAAAGGCTGCAAGAGAGAGCAAAAAGTTAAGTACAAAGGCTCTCCTATTAGATTATCAAATGATTTCTCAACAGAAACACACCAGGTCAGAAAAGAATGGGAGGAAATTTACAGAGTGATGCAAAGCAAGGGACTGAATCCAAGAATACTCTAGCCAGCAAGGCTAGCATTCAAAATTGAAGGGGAAATAAGAAGCTTCACAGACAAAAAAAAAGGTAAGGGAATTTATCACTACCAAGCCAGCAATGCAAGAAATGCTAAAGGGGCTGGTGTAAAAAGAAGAAATAAAAGGGAAAGAAGGAACACAGCACAAAAAATAAAAATGGCTACAAACAAGTACCTATCAATAATAACTTTAAAGATAAGTGGACTAAATGATACAATGAAAAGACATCAAGTGGCTGAATGGATAAAAAACATGACCCATACATATGCTGTCTACAAGAGACACACCACAGAACAAGGGACTCACACAGACTGAAAGTGAAGGTATGGAAAAATATCTTTCAGGCAAATGAAAAAAAAAAAAAAAAAGCTGGGTAGCAATACTTATATCAGACAAAATAGCCCTCAAAGTGAAGACCATAACAGGAGATAAGGAAGGCCTCTTCATAACACTAAAGGGCTTGATACAACAAGAGGATATAACCCTGATAAACATATATGCACCTAATGCAGGAGCACCCAAATACATAAAAAAACTCCTGGAAGATATCAATGGAGAGATCGACAACAATACAATCATAGTAGGGGTCTTTAATACCCAACTGATATCATTGGATAAATACTCTAGACAAAAAATCAGCAAAGAAATAGCAATCCTAAATGACTCACTAGATCAGATGGATTTAATTGACATCTTTAGAACATTTCACCCCAAAGCCATAGATTATACATTATTCTCAAGTACACATAGGACATTTTCAAAGAAAGACCACATACTGGGTCTCAGGCAAAGTCACTCCAAATTCTAGAAGATTGAAATCATATCAAGCATCATCTCAGAAGACAATGGCATAATATTAGAAATAAACCTCAATAAAAACAATAAAAAATTCAAACACTTGGAAACTGAATAGCATACTATTAAACAATGACTGGGTTACCAGAGATCAAAGAAGAAATTAAAAACATCCTGGAAATGAATGACAATGAAAACACAACAATCCAAAATCTATGGGACACAATGAAAGCAGTCCTGAGAGGGAAGTTTGTAGCTCTACAAGCCTACCTCAAAAACAAACAAACAAACAAAAAAACAGAAAAATGGTAGTTAATCATCTTATGCTACAACTTAAAGAACTAGAAAGAGAGCAACAAGAACAGCCCATAGTGAGGAGAAGGAAGGAGATAATAAAGATCAGAGCAGAATTAAATTATATAGAGACCAAAAGGCAATACAAAAGATCAACAAAACCAAGAGCAGGTTCTTTGAAAGGATAAACAAGATAGATGAACCTATAACCAGGCTCACCAGGAAACAAAGAGAGAGGACCCAAATAAACAAAATCAGAAATGAAAGAGGAGAAATAACAACAGACCCCACAGAAATACAAAGGATTGTTAAAATATACCATGAACAACTCTATTCTAACAAACTGGACAACCTGGAGGAAATGGACATATTCCTAGAAAAATACAACCTTCCAAAACTCAATCAGGAAGAATCTAAAAATCTCAATAGGCTGACAACTATGGAAGAAATCGAAGCATCATCAAAAAGCTTCCATCAAACATAAGCCCCAGGCCAGATGGCTTCACAGGAGAGTTTTACCAAACATTCAAGGAAGAATTAAACCTGTCCTCCTCAGACTATTCCAAAAAATTCAAGAGGATGGAACACTTCCAAGCTCAATATATGAAGCCAGCATTACCTTAATACCAAAACCAGATAAAGAAAACAAAATGAAAGAGAATTACAGGCCAATATGCCTCATGAACATAGATGTCAAAATCCTCAACAAAATTTTAGCAAATCAGATCCAGCAGTACATCAGAAAGATCATACACCATGACCAAGTAGGATTTATCCCAGGGATGTAAGGATGGTACAATATCTGCAAATCAATAAACATGATACATCACATAAACAAATTGAGAGATAAAAATCTCATAGTCATATCAATTGATGCAGAAAAAGCATTTGACAAAATCCAACACCCTTTCTTGATAAAAACCCTCAGCAAATGGGAATAGAAAGATCATACCTCAACATAATAAAAGCCTTATATGACAAACCTACAGCCAACATCATAATCCATGCACAAAAACTAAAACCATTTTCCCTAAGAACAGGAACAAGACAGGGATGCCCACTCTCACCACTCCTGTTTGACATAGTACTGGAAGTATTGGCCATTGCGATTAGACAAGAAGAAGAAATAAAAGGTATCCAAATTGGAAAAGAAGAAGTAAAACTGTCCCTATTCACAGATGACATGATATTGTACATAAAAAACCCTAAAGACTCCATCAAAAAACTAGTAGACTTAATAAATGAATTCGGCAATGTAGCAGGATACAAAATTAACGCCAAGAAATCTATGGCATTTCTATACACCAATAGTGAACTTACAGAAAGAGAGACTAAAGAAGCAATTTTAGTCTCACACCAAAAAAATTAAGATATGTAGAAATAAAGGTAACTAAGGAGGTAAAAGACCTGTACTCGGAAAACTACAGGACACTGAAAAAAGAGATAGAAAAAAAAAAACAAAAAACAGATGGAAGAACATATTGTGTTCTTGGACTGATAAAATCAACATCATTAAAATATGCATACTACCCAAAGCAATCTATAGTTTCAATGCACTCCCCATTAAAATACCAATGGCATATTTCACAGACCTAGGTTGAACTCTCCAAAAATTCATTTGGAATAAAAAACATCTGTGAATAGCTGCAGCAATCCTAAGAAAGAAGAACAAAGTAGGAGGGATCTCAATACCAGATATCAAGCTGTATTACAAAGCCACTGTTCTCAAAACTGCCTGGTACTGGCACAAGAACAGACATATAAATCAATGGAATAGAATAGAGAACCCAGAAATCGACTCAAAGCACTATGCTCAATTAATATTTCACAGAGGAGGCAAGAACATAGAATGGAGTCAAGACAGTGTCTTCAATAAATGGTGTTGGGAAAATTGGAAAGATACTTGCAAAAAAATGAAACTAGACCACCAACTTACACCATTCACAAAAGTAAACTCAAAATGTGGATAAAGGACTTAAACATAAGATGAGAAACCATAAAAATATTAGAGCAATCTATAGGCAGCAAAATCTCAGACATATGCCAAGTCAGTTTCTTCCCCGATACAGCTCCTAGGGCAATGGAAAGTAAAGATTAATAAACAAGTGGGACTACATCAAAATAAAAAGCTTTTGTACAGAAAAAAAAAAAACTATCAACAAAACAACAAGAAAGTCTACTTCATGGGAGAACATATTTGCCAATGTTATCACCTATAAGGGTGTAATCTCCAACATTTACAGGGAACTCATACAACTTAACAAAAGAAAGATAAACAACCCAATGAAAATATAGGCAACGGACCTAAATAGGTAATTTTCGAAAGAAGACATAAGGAAGACCAAGAGACATATGAAAACATGCTCAAAGTCACTAATCATCCGAAAGATGCAAATCAAATGACAATGCAGTACCATCTCACACCTGTCAGAATGGCAATCATCAACAAACGACAAGTGCTGGCAAGGATGTGGAGAAAAAGGAACCTTCGTGCACTGCTGGTGGCAATGCAGACTGGTGCAGCCACTGTGAGGAACAGTATGGCGTTTCCTCAAAAAACTAAAAATGGAACTCTCATTTGACCCAGTGATTCCACTTCTAAGAATGTATTCCAAGAAACCTGAAACACCAATCAGGAAGGATATATGCACCCCTATGTTCATAGCAGCACAATTCACCATAGCTAAGATTTGGAAACAGCCTAAGTGCCCATCAGCAGATGAGTGGATTAAAAAACTGTGGTACATCTACACAATGGAATACTATGCTGTGGTAAAAAGAAGGAATTCTTACCATTTGCAACAGCATGGATGGAACTGGAAAGTATTATGCTAAGCAAAATAAGTGAGTCAGAGAAATATAAATATCATGTGATCTCACTCATTTATTGAATATAATGAACAATATAAAATGATGAGCAAAAACAGATCCAGAGACAGAGAAACATCGATCAGACCGTCAAACCTCAGAGGGAAGGTAATGGGGTGGGGGGTAAGGACGAGAGACCAAGCAAAGGACTTGTATCTATGCATATAAGCCTAACCAATGGATACAGACACCAGGGGGGTGAGGGCATGAGTGGGGGAGTAGAGGGGCAATGGGGACATAAGGACACATATGTAATACATTAATCAATAAAGAAAAAAATTAAATTAAATTAAATAGAAAAGAACTGCTTGCAACAGTAAGTTCTGAACACGGATGCATATTTCAATGAATATCTCCTCAAAGTGGAAAATTCATCATTGTTTATGTCAGGTTTACAGAACTCAAGCAGTGGGAAGTTGTTATACCTAGCTTACAGATCATCATCGCTTTGCAACTGAATGCCCTCATATTGTAGGTTATCAGGCACATTAGCTGGTTCCACATAGAATGGTGTAGCGAAGATATTCAATTCCATTTGTTTACTTTTCGCATCCTTTAGTTTTTTTATGAAATGCCTCAGTTAGTACCGCACGTTCACCAGCATATTCAAGTGTCTTAAAAGGCTTTATCCTTCCAGAGTGGGAAAATGCACTGAGTTATTCCTTTTGAGTTGCACTTTCCACAGCCTTAATTTAGCTTCAAATGATTTCATGTTTGAAAGCAGGGAGCTGAGATACTGGTTGGGGCCCTGCAGCTTGATGAGGTACTTGGTAATGTCCACCATGAACACTAGATCACACAGCTTCCGGCTATCACTGAGTTCCCCGACAGGTTTCCCCTCCAACTCCATAAACTGCTTGACTGCATCCTCATAAAACCTCATGGGCATGTTCTGGCCACTTAGCCACCACACTCATAGTGATAAACAAGATCACCATACTCAGAGTCAAGATCATTCAGTAGCTCCTTAACTGGTGGCTGTTGAACCCTCTGCTTTTGACAAAATTTATGCATGACACTACTGTTGACATTACATTGTTGAGCTGCAATGATTTGGTATATGGTGAAATGGCATATAATTTTATCACTTGGATCAACTCTGAGACAATTCAGTTCTTTCTTAACAAATGTAATTATCCCTTTTGCAAGTTCAATCATGGCTGGAGCTCCATCTGTAGTAAGGCCACTTAACTTTTCAAATGTTAGCTGAAATTTTTCCATTGATAAAACAAGTCTCTCAAGTCCTCACCTGTGATAGTACCTTGCCTGGCTTCCAGTGACAGCAATTCCTCTTGCGTGTCAAGCTCTGCAGTTATCCCACGAACTTTTAAAAATGGCTAGTTGGACAATATTTGTTAATGTCTATTGTCTCGTCACAAGCCAGAGAGAAAAACTGGAAATCTCCTGCAGAATCCTTCAGTGTTTTTTAGTATCTTGCGCTAAGGTTGCTATCTGCAAAGCCTCTCAGCTAGCCTTCCTTTCACAGTGACCCAGATCCATTCTGAGATGGTTCTGAGACAAACTAACGCTCTGAAAACAATTTTACTTTGGTGTTAACAGCTCCACAGCAGCCACCATGCACTCTTTTGCAAACTCTCCTTCTACATGAGGCCTCAGCCTCTTTGCAATTAGCTCAAAACTCACTACATAACACGTCTGAATAATGTTGTGTCTGTCACAACGAGACCTAGTAAAAGTGGCATGTCGTGATTTCAAACTCCACTGAAGAGCATTGATTTTTATCCAGACATATTTGGCCTTCTAATTCATTGAGTTTAGCCTGTTTGAGCTGTAATAATGCTCCAGGTTGGCTTTATTCATTACTGCTAATGCATTGCCACAAACTAGGCACACAGGTTTGCCTTTGACTTCAACAAAAAAAAAAATAATCATTTCTCTTGGAAACATCAACACTCTGCATAAATTTTTATTTTCTTTGTAGTTGCTATTTGTAGTATGTCACACCACTTAAGCTTTAATAACTATCCAGTGTGTGTGTTGCCAGCAACGTAATTAGTTTGCTTTGACCGCTGTTCTAATCATGCATCTTGGATTTAGAACATATCCAATGTTTGTATCATTTACTCTTGAGGTCTTTACTGTGTCCTATAATTTTCTTAATTTTTATCTGAGATTCAGTTTTTGTGAGGATTGTTGATTGTGGACATGTGGATAAAGGTTGTATTGGAGTTAACGTCTGTGTCAAGAAAGAAGTCGACAACATTGTGGTCAATCATTAGAGGCAAGGTCATCAACAATGCAAGGAATCATCTCATGGCATCTCATCTCATCATCACCAGATCGCCATAGTTTCACCACAGTGAGTTTAACACTTTCCCACCGTGTATACTCCCAGCTTGCCTGGCACTGACTGGCCTCTGAGTCACCGCAATATAGGCATATGGGCTGTGGTGAGCTGACAAGCATACACGTCTTTCTCGTCATGTACTCATATGTGTTCTGTCTATCCTTTAATGGATGTTCCTTGCTTGTCCCTCAAAATTTATGTTATTATTATGATTGACTTAATATGAATTTATGTTGCCATGAAAAAAGCTCCTAGATTTATTGAGTTCCAAGTCCTGCCTGTGGTTGCCTTGGCAGGGCCAGACCAAAGGATTTCATGGGCTATATATGGCCCATAGGCCGGACATTCCTGCTCTAAGTGCTATAAGCCTTCCCCTCTGAAGCCCTTTCCTTGCAGAAACCTAACTGATTGGAGCACTGGAGAGGATTCTGCCTTGTGAAACATATGTCTCAGATTTTTCTTCAGTGCTGATAATGTTTTTGGTTGAGCTAGCCTTTTCCAGACACCACCATCCACACCTCCCCACAGAGTGGTCAGTCAGTCCCATGCTTTCATACTCTGCCAAAGTGTTCAGAATGACAACCATTTAATGTGGAAGGAAGTCAGAACAGAATCCTCTTCTTCCAGTCAGCACCTCTTGATTTATCCTCTTCCAGATCTTCTGGAGTCCTCTATATGCTTTTTGGCTTTTTGGCTGATTAATAGAAAAACTGCTGATACAGAAAATGAGGTGAGGGACAAGGGAAGGTGACTTGAGCAGAACAGAATTCTGTGCTTCGCAAAGAATTTCACACAGAGGCCCCGTGGCCTTCACGGCCGTCTGCATATTCCTGATGTTGATGGCCATAGTCCTGCCACCACTAGCCCATTTTCATGGTTCATGAAAACTGCCTTTCTTTCATTCTCTCAGATAAGACCAAAAAAAAAAATAGCACAATTTCCCCTAAAAGGAAAATGTCCAACTGCCTTGTGGGGCTGACCTATCATCACTATAGAAGTGATTAGTAAGGAATTTTTTTGGGGGGAGATAGGAGGTGAGTTGCCTGTCTCTTGAATCATCCTTCATCATTGTAACTATATAAGATGTCTCATCAATGGGAGAAACACACTCCAATCAGCAATTATGTGTTAGTGAGAATCGTTGGGCAAGTGTCCTAAGGAGAAAAAGTAGCTGCCTCATGACAGGGGTAAAAACTCTCTTGGCATCTAGCTGGAATCTCAGGGCTATCTGAAGCAGTCAACACATAATCCCAGGTGGGATGGGGGCCACTATGCTTCCTATGGTGCAGGGAAGTGGATTCTTTACTTTATGAATCAAGGAGGCTAAAGAAGTTAATCAGGAAATATAACCTCATATTAATAGCTACATTTCCCATATTTACCTTTTTGTTAAAGAAATCACCATTCTCTAATTTTAGTCACGAGCTTTCTCTCTATTCAGAATAATATTTCTATTCTTCTGAAGACCTGAAACTAGCCCTGTGCACTGGGGAAATCCACGTGGTCTGGTACCTTTGACACAAATCACAGGCTTTCCCTAGCTTGACCTCCTGGCCCTCTGCACCTATTAAATCACAGTTAAATTTAATCCGCTTCTGTTAAATTCTCACATTAGGTCATGGTTGCTATTTGCAAAGCCTCTCAGCTTGCCTTTCACAGTGACCCTGATACACTAGACTTCACCACATAACCTAACCCACTCAGTGACCAATGAAATGAGAAAACAACACATTGTTTGCCCTGTTCTTGAACATCATGTAAATGATTCATATAGTCAGTTCCATTTTGTGTCCAGCACCATTTACTTGACACAACATTTCTGAAACTCATTTACATGTTGAAGTTTTTCCTGTTTCTTCCTGACAGCACTTCACTATGTGGGTATGCTACAATTTAATAATCTACTCCCATGTGAATGAACATTCTGGTTGTTTCCGGCTTGAAGCTTTTATGAAAAAAAGGCTGCTATGAACCTTCTTGTAAAGACCTGTGTAAGCGCATGCTTTTATTAATCTTGGGAAAATACTGAGGAGGAGTGGGACTGCTAAGTCACATGGGAGATGGGTATTTAGCTTGGTAAGAAAGTGCTAGTTTTCCAAAGATTTTAAAAGATTTCACAGTCTCACCACTAATATGTAAAGTTCTGGTTCATTCATATTTCTGCCAACTTTGATCTCTTTATTTTTTATATATTACAGTCAAAAGAGGAGGTGTAAGGGGTTTACATGAAATCCATTGGTGATAGATTAGGGAGGCAGATGAAAGCAAAACTGGGAAATCTCTGGGATTGGATAAAAAGTAGAACAAATAGACACATCACATATTTCTTTTACATTTGTGGGTATAGAATAGTTAGCAGTTAAAAATTAACATGATAATAATAATAAGGGGTTTTGTTGTCTCTGCTCTGGTGAAGTGAAGGATCTGAAAAAAAGGAAATTACCCTGACATTCCAAAGATATGTTATCATAGATGCAAAAAGACAAGAGACAGGCTCAGGTAAGGTAAAGAGTAACCTTTTTCAGGGAAAACACCAGCCTAGGATATGACTATCCACCATAACTCACTTTTAGTCAGAAAGTTGTAATTTCAGACCATCCTCTTTGGTTACTTTAGGTGTCTAAGTTTGTAAGGTCACCATGCAGGCCTCCCCTTGAGGCAGGATAGTAAGAAGCTAGGAAAATTCCTTGACAGGTAGAATGGGGAAACTGAGACAGATAGCTAAACAAACTTGCTGAGCAATTTACAGCCAGATGCAGAAGGTCACCTCCCTAGAGATAACATCTAGGACTCAATTGTATTTCAGCTCCAGACCTAGAAAAGCAACAAAACCAGGTAGGTGACACCAGGACCAGCTGTAATGACTAACAACTCCATGCCTGGCACTGACCAATCAGTAAAGAGCATCACCCTGAAAGAATACACTTGGGAAACTGATGAATATTCTGCTGAAACCCTCTTCTGAAACTTGCCCTGCCTAAAAGATTCCTGCCTGCAAGAGAGATATAAAAACCCTCAAGACAAAGGACCCAGCATGCACTCTCCCTCTGGGGAGCATGCTGGTGCCTTTCACTTCCCCACTCTTCATCCCCTACAGGCATGCAACTTCTGAACTCTAAGGATCGCCAGGAAACTTGCAACCCCTGAACCTGTCTCCAAGGCCTCCTTTTCTCTGAATGCCTAGTGAGCTAAAGCAGCCCAGCCTAGGCTCTTCTGTGGTTTCTACTATGCTAAGCATTTCTTTATTGCACTGTCCCCAGCATTAATAAACATACTCTCAATCACCTGGACTCAATATACGAAACCATTCCTGCATGAAGTCAAGAACCTACACACTACCAGCTGGTCCTAGGCAGATTCGCTCAGGGCTAGGCCCCTGCTCAGTAACACCCTGAGCTTGTCAGGTTTACTATGTTGTCCCTTTTTTGTCCACAGTGTTCTTATTGGCCATTCAGATATCTTATTTGCATAATGTCTCTTTAAATCCTGCCCTTTTTTTAAAAAAAAAATTAATATATTTTTATTGATTTCAGAGAGGAAGGAAGAGAGAGAGGGAGACAGAAACATCAATGATGAGAGAAAATCATCAATCAACTTCCTCCTGCAAACTCCACACTAGGAATCGATCCCACAACCCAAGATATGCCCCAACCGGGAATCAAACCGTCATGACCTCCTAGTTCACAGGTCTACACTCAACCACTGAGACACACCAGCCAAGGTAAATCTTGTTTTTTTTATTATATACTAATGGTCCGGTGCATGAAATTCGTGCACGGGGGGCGGAGGGGAGGTTTGTCCCTTAGCCTGGCCTGCACCCTTTCCAATCTGGGACTCCTTGGGGGATGTCTGACTGCCAGTTTAGGCCCGATCCCTGTAAACCGGCAGTCAGACATCCCTCTTGCAATCCGGGAATGCTGGCTCCTAACCACTAACCTGCCTGTCTGCCTGATCACCCCTAACCACTCTGCCTGCTGGCCTGCTTGCCCCCAACTGCCCCCCTTTGCCAGCCTGATCACCTCCAACTGCCCCCCCTTGCCGGCCTGGTCACCCCCAAATGCCCTCCCCTGCTGGCCTCATGGCCCCCAACTGCACTCCCCTGCTGGACTCATGGCCCCCAACTGCCCTCCCCTGCTGGCCTCATGGCCCCCAACTGCCCTCCCTTGCTAGCCTCATGGCCCCCAACCACCCTCCCTTGCTAGCCTCATGGCCCCAACTGCCCTGCCCTGCCGGCCTCATGGCCCCAACTGCCCTCCCTTGCTAGCCTCATGGCCCCAACTGCTCTCCCTGGCCGGTGTCCCGGTCCAATTAGCATATTACCCTTTTATTAGTATAGATATGTATACATATACTAGTATTTATCTTATAGTATATAAAATATGGATTTCTACTTCCCCAGGACCATTTCAATAATATTGTTCTAAAAATAAATTGATTTATGTTTGTTATAAATTAAAAAAAAAAAAAACAACAGGAACACACACAAAATTTACCATACTCCCACCACTCATTATACTAATTCTTAATACTTTGAGCAATTTCCTTCCAATATTCTTGACATATGTATGATTTGTGTGAGAGAGCATCATAGAGAAAGAAAGAGATAAAAAGAGAGGTAGGCATAATAATTAGAATTACTGATCCAATGCCAAGAGTTAGGGCAATGGAATAAGAAAAAAAGATATCTGGGAATCCATATCATGTTCATAAGAATTATTCTAGACACTGGGCATTAAGTTGAAAAATGAAGAAGGAATTAGACATAAGGGTGTGACAGTCCCTAAAGTCAAAGCAAACAATATTACTTACCTAAGTAGAATGTGCTGCAATGAAGGATAGTTAGCAAATCAAATCATTTTGGTGTTTTTTTTTTACTAGGCAGCCTTTGAAGTAGATGAGAAGTACCACCTTTTAAAGAAGCAAGTGAGGCCTCCAGATTATGTAGGACTCAAAAACATCAAAAATACCTTCAGCATTAAAGGACCCTCCATGCTCATTGCTGCTAAATTTTCCTCTTACAAGTCTGAGTCTAGGTCATCAGCATTTGAATGCACTGTTCCAGAGCTAGGGTTTGCCAGATCTGATTTTTAGTCTAAGCTCTTGTCTCTGGCTCCATGGCAGCTGCTCTGATACCTGTTTCAGTAATACATCTGTCACTTACTATGTGCATCAGGGGAGAAGTGTACATGGGTGCTGGCTGCCAACCCTGCAATGACAAATGCAAGCTGCCAGCACTGCAAGCCATAGACTTAAAAGACCATTTAAACTAGTTTTAAAAAATCTCACAACTTTTGACATTGTAAAAGAATGTGTCAGTTCAGATAGCTGGTTGGTATGAAGGTATTTGTTTTGAATCCTAAGGGATATTCTTTTCACTTACTTTTCAGTTCACCAATTTGTGGGTACTCAAAAGTTTGGTGAGCTTACTGAACAGTTGGAATTTTGGTAAGATTCTGCAGGTTGAAAAATATCTTAATCAGCTGCAGTGCAGGTATGTAGGATTTAGAATATTCAGTCAGTATGACCTACCTTGGCTTAGGGAGGAACTGAAGGGAGTACTGTCTTGCCCAGCATATCAATAATGCCCCACAATGCCATAGCCACAGGCATTGCAGAAAGCACATGCAGGAAGTGAGTTCCAGGTGACCTCCTCTCTCCCCACTTGCCAAGCTGTTCAGCAATAGTGAGAGGAGGACAGAGGTGCTGCGAGTGAGCAGAAGGACACAGGGCTGGAAGAATGAGTGCTAGAGTAACTCTGTCTATTTCTGGACTCAACTCTGATTCCTAAGTTGTGTTAGGAATAATTTACAGAGATGGACAGCACAGCCCATTATGTGCAACTGGCCTTGGGAGATGATTAGTTAGTTAGTTGGCACAAATATGGTCCAAGCAAGAACAATCTCAGTTTTGAAGAAAAACCAAATTTAGAGATAGGAAGTCCAAATTCAAAAGTAGACATACCTGGATGGTAGTCCCAGGAGCCCTGTCTCCATCATCCTCCAGCATAATAAACATCACAGGTGGGAAGAACTTCACTGGAAAATTTCACAGAGAAATGGGTTTGAAGTAGGAAGATGACACTGGACAGATGTCTTTCAGCATAATGAGAATATTTGGAGGACTTTTCCTGAACAGGAGAATATGATACAAATAAGAAAACAAAGTGAATTCAAATACATCCATAAAAATAACATTGTTGTCTGTCCTATGGCCCTGACAGTGTGCACGGAAACACAGAAATATCCTCTACTCTTCTGGGAACAGTCCATATGGCAGCCAAGAAGCCTGTGATTATTCCTATTTCTTCCCCCCTGTCTCCCCAATCTTTTAGAAATGTGCAAATCCATGGAATAAAATATTAATGAGGTAATTTTAACAGCAGATCACTAGACCTTTCCATAATATTAAGTTGACTATTTAACAGGAATATCTCTATAATTCTATTTGATTAAATGACTCTCAGTATATAGAATTTTAATAGATAACAACATCTATAATTTCATCTCAATCACTTTGGTGCTTTGATGTTCATGGTATAGTCTCACAGATTTTCACCTGATTTAATAAGTTTTTGTGAGAGAATAAATCTATAGAATTAGGAAATAGAACAATTGCCATAAATGCTTTCCCCACCAAAACTGAACTCCTTGAAGCACTTGATTAATTATCCTCAAATAAAAACGAAAACACTCAGCTCTTTTAAAGGCAGAATTACTTTTTCTCCTACATTTGTCTGTTTATATTGTCAACAACTGAAAACCTTCTATTGTTCATGTCAGCAGCAGCCTGAAATTCCCAACAGCAAAGAGCGTTGCTCATACATGTTACCAAATTGCATGACACATATCAGTATTATCACATTTGGCCAGAAAGGGGGGATTTAACTCTTCAAACACTTTTAGAACCTTTGGAGTGTGACCTACATGCCTCTGACTCAACCACAATCATCCCAAGTCCTACAATACAGCTTTGCAACTTACATTCTAATAACAAAAGCTAAAAATGAAACATCTATCAGAATACAGCACCATTCAATGAGTTGAATGGTATTTAAAAATTTAAATATTATTAAGCAAAAAAACAACCCTAGTGATTTTAATATTATATTACCATATCCCATGACAATCCAAAGGACATGAACATCTGTTCAACACAAAAGGCTTGGAATCCTTCATCAGGCCATTCCAGAAATGGACAAAATTAAACACAACCTAAGAGTCCTTCCACATACCCCAACCAGCCCTTTAAACAAAGATTAAAATAAAGATTCTATAAAAATGTTTTTGACATTCCCCACATCTATATATATAAAAGCCTAAGCAACCGGCTGAGTGGCTGGTAGCTATGACGTGTACTGACCACCAGGGGGCAGACGCTCAATGCAGGAGTAAAAACCACAAGCATGGAAACATGGAACAGACTGAGGAATATCAGAGGGAAGAGGGAAGGGGGAGGGTGGGAAGAGATTAACCAAAGAACTTATATGCATATTAGAGGCTTGGTGCACAGATTCGTGCACCGATGGGGTCCCTCGGCCTGGCCTGTGGGGATAGGGCCAAAACCAGCTCTCCAACATCCCTGAGGGGTCCCGGATTGCAAGAGGGTGCAGGCCAGGCCGAGGAACCCCACTGGTGCACCAGACCTCTAGTTTAAATATAAATACATTGATGTGATTTTAATACTATGAAACAGATAAAAAGAAAGTAATATTTCTCAAGGGTGGAATACTTTAGACTAAAGTAAACAAAACAAAAGAGCTGTCCAGGAAATAAAAAGTTTTTTTATCCATAGGAGAAGAGAACATGTTTATTTTATCAGAGAAATAAACAGACCTAAATGCATTAGACAATTGGTGTCCAAGAATGGCAGGGAAGCTAACTGCCCCCAAAACCAGGAAGGCCATGCTCCACAGGTCTCAGGTGAGCAGAAGAATATTTTTCTTCCACCTCTGTTTCCTTACTACCCCAAAACAACACATGCACGCATACTCATACTCTTCTTCCCTGACACATGAAGCATGCATAAGTGCCCACAAGCCACATGGAAACAGCTTACATGAAGGACAAGGTCGTCCTCCACCTTATGCCTCAATTCACTCAGCTGGAAAGTGGGAATGAGTAATACCATCTGATTTCCATGGTGATGACTGGAAATGAAATTGGAGTCATTGTCTGGCAAATAAAGAGTAACACAGGCTATTCCCTTTCAACCCAGCTTTTCTCCCTCTGGGGCACCAGGACTACATAGCAGAAGGACCTTCATCGCTGTTGCTACAGAGCTCACATATCCATGGCCAGTTCACCTGCAGGGAAATGAGCCTACGACAGAAGAGAAAAGGGTGTGCAGATTGGGAGTCCAGCCTCAGAGGGGAGACTTCTCAGCACTTTGAGCTTAGCCCAAGGTGAGAACTGTGCTCATTAGGGCAGAATTTATTTGACACTGTCCTCACCAAACGAAATTCTTTTTACAGAGCCAGAATGTGCTGCACTACACACATGTCCTCAGGGAAGAAGCACAGTATGTGGCCTTCTGTGATGTGAATCCATCACAACACACTCATTTATCCATTTCAATGCACACCAAGATCTAAGTTGGAAATACCTAATTTGACTTACTATCTAAGGCTTAATATTTATTTTATGAGTTGTATGTTTAAAAAATGACCTGCCCTGAGAAGTCGCAAAACACTTATATAGGACAGAATGGGTAAACACAAACACACACACTGTACACACACACACACACACACACACACACACAAACATAACACACACAATCAGCAGTATAGACATTTACAATTGACAGAAAATATTTGACATCTCTCATTGTTAAGAGAGTCATAATTTCTTTCCCACCAATAACTAAAGGTTAGAAAGTCCCATGGCAAAATTTCAAAGTCATTCTCATCATGATAAATTCTACACAAGTTCTGAGCCTAAGAAGATGAAACTCCAAAGAAAACTGACTGGGCGGCTGCTTAGGTTTAGGTGCCTGCCCTCCAACCCCCAGCAGAGCTTACAAGTTAGAAAGTTAGACATGTACTAGGTGCTAAATAAAATACAGCTCTAAATAATCATTTATTGTAGATACCTCTTTTCCCACAAATACACGGAATGTACTTGTTTCAAGCACTATATCTCTGAAAAATATTCTAGTCAAACCTCATTCTATTGCCAAAACCGGTTTGGCTCAGTGGATAGAGCGTCAGCCTGCAGACTGAAAGGTCCCAGGTTTGATTCCGGTCAAGGGCATGTAACTTGGTTGCAGGCACATCCCCAGTGGGAGGTGTGCAGGAGGCAGCTGGTCGATGTTTCTCTCTCATCGATGTTTCTGACTATCTATCACTCTTCCTTCCTCTCTGTAAAAAATCAATAAAATATATTTTTAAAAAAAACAAAAAAAAACACACCTCATTCTATTAAACTTTTTAACTTCAGAGAGTTATAAAATGGACTTATCCAACTACAGCTAAATGCGACTTGCCATGCACATTACTTAACAAACAGTGTAAAACTGCTTTTCAATGGAAGTTCTCTTTTAATGGTTGCCCATTGTTGTCTTCAAGGTGAAGTCCTCCGAGACAGCCAGATGGTCTTCCACAGTAAGCCATAAGCTACCCCTCTAGCCCTATCTTCCATTCCCCCATCATATATTTTTGCTTCTTTCTTTTTAACCGCAACATGTATTCACACATACCTTTCTCTCTGGCTAACATCCCTTTATCCACACTTCTATGAGTCAAAACAATATTTCTCTTCCAGAACCATCTTCTTCCCTTCTGATAGGACTGAACAGGGACATACGTAAGGCAAGAGTCACCTGGCTTAAGAAGCAAAAAGAGCATCTCTTTCTCACAAGGATGGTGTTGAACCAACAATGAAAGATTAGTCCAGGGGGAAAATACTTTATACAAACCACAGAGTCTAGAGTTCACAAAGAGCAAGACCTGAAGCTCCCTGTTCATATCTGTCCCTGGTGTGATGGGTAAGTGACATGATATCCATATCCTAAGTGCAGATAACTGATACACCAAATTTATTTATTGAATACTGATAGAATTTCTATTTTTAACTAGAAAATATGATGTGCATATAAAGATAACTAAAGCACAGCCCTCCATCTGAAGAACTCCAAGTCTAGTGAAAACATGAACAAGTAAGCATAATCATGTGATGATAATCCCATGCTACCGCAGGTGTGTAAAGAAGAGCTATTGTGACATAGTCAAGATGGAGTTGCGGAGGGGGAGGGGAGATGCACAAAAGTATTTGAACTAGATTTTGTAAGTCTGAGCAAAACTATGTCTATTGGACTTAAGTGGAAATTTTGTTTTGTAATATTTTAAGGAGTAGTAACAGAAAAATTGGTAACTCATCTTGCATTCAGAAGAATAGAGAAGTTATATATTTAAACTAGAGGCCAGGTGCACAAAATTCATGCATGAGGCGGGGGGGGGGGATAGGTGTCCCTCAACCCAGCCTGCATCCTCTCCAATCTGGGACCCCTCAGGGGATGTCCAATTGCTGGCAGTCAGACATCCCTCTCACAATCCGGGACTGCTGGCTCCTAAC
This sequence comes from Plecotus auritus, assembly GCF_963455305.1. Classification (NCBI taxonomy): domain Eukaryota; kingdom Metazoa; phylum Chordata; class Mammalia; order Chiroptera; family Vespertilionidae; genus Plecotus; species Plecotus auritus. The sequence goes on from NC_137772.1 coordinate 116,831,744, forward strand.
CACTCACCTGCCTGGCTGCCTGATTGCCCCTAACTGCTTCTGCCTGCCAGCCTGATTACCCCCTAACTGCTCCCATGCTGGCCCAATCGCCCCCAACTGCCCTACCCTGCCGCAACCTGCCTCCTCAGCCAGGATCCACCTCCTCCATGCTGCACAGAGCTGTGGGACTCCCAGGCCTCACCACACGGAGTGGCTGCTGGGCCCTGCCTCCACTGTGCGTGCAACCATCTTGTGGTGGCCATCTTGTAATGACATCACGTGACGGTGTCATGCGAGCGTGTGACGCCTCCTAGCCTTTTATTATATAGGATGCTATTTAAGAGATAAAAGCTAAAATTTTGGGTTTGAAGAAATAGGGAATCAAAAATCACTCCAAAGTTTCTAGCTTAAGTTATTGGGTGCTTGGTAATATCCTCAGGAAGATCAGGAGTTCAGGAGGTGTATCTGAGTCATGGAGGACACCTGGCCACATGTGGAGTTGCCTGATGGACAGCAGGACAGAGGAGACACCAGAGACTCAGAATTGGAGGTAATCAGAAAACATATGGAGGTCAAAAATGGAAAAGCATAACCACCACCACCAAAGCATGTAGCATGAGAGTACCATAAGGCCCAGGTTGGAATAGTGGGGACTGCCAACATTTAAGGAGGATTCTGAGATATAGGAAAACTCAAATTTATTATTTTCAACCTGAATTTCATAGGACAACTAGGCATGTAACCTTAGAGATAATTGCAATAATTTAAAAGCAATGAAACTTTATTAAGTGCCTACTGTGTGCAAAGTATAATGACTGATGTGAAGATTTTAATAATTTGTTTAAAACACCCTCTGCAAAAGAGCCTCTTAAACCAAGAAGGACACATGAATGTACAGAAAATGCAACATCATGAGCTAAATCAGTACACTGGGGTAAGAAGGGAGGTGGGGCTGGGCAAACCTCGCGTGTGGCAACACAGTGCTGGTTGTGAGCTGAACTTGGACTGGTCTTCTAACCAAACTGGAATGTGAATGAGTGTTTCTGTGTGGAGTGGAGTGTGAGGGGAAGGACTCTTCAAAGCAGCAATCTGGTTGCTGTTAAAGAATTTTACACAGATGATGGGGAGACAGAAGATCAGACATAGGGAAGTTGTATGGACATCTCAGGTCAGTGTGGCTCACAGTAGCCATACCCCAGCCTTCACTCTGTCCCTCCACCATGGGTCATGGGAACACCTTGCCACAGAGGAACAACAAATATAAACAATTTGTGGACATGTTGGGACCCTGAATTATACTCCCTAGTTGCCTCTTCTTTCTTCAGCGTAAGCCCTGATGTCCTTTGCACTATCAAGTGCTAAGAAGAAAGAAGGGCCATGGGATATAACCATTTACTAATTTCTGTCAAGTGCTCTGAAGGCAGACTGTATCAGTACCAGTAATATTTCTCACTGCCTTTCCCATCATTCTGTTTATATATTTACAGAATGTATTTATGTTCTGTAGAATATAAATTTGGGCTTAAGAATTTAGATTTAAAATTTAGGTTTATAATTCAGATTTTAAAATTATAAAACATTTTAGAGTTCTTTATTTTCAAAACTAATTTTCTTAGCAAAGAAAAATTACATTTATCTAAAAAAAACCTCATAAGCTAAAAGCCATTCAAGAGTCATAACCTTATCACAATCCATGACATGTGTGACATACACATGCCCAGCACATCTGTGATATCTTCTCATTTTATCCATGGAAAAAGGACAGTTTAGAAGTGCCCCATCATGTGCCAAAATGCTCTGTCATAGAACCAGAGGTAAGCCTCAGGTCTGCTGGTTCCCACTGCAGCACTTAGCCAGAAAATTCTTATCTCCAGGGTAAACTGTTAGTAAAAACTGGGATGAATTTATGTTTGAATCTAATTGGCACAGAAGTCAACAAACTGAGTTAAGGATTTGACATGACATAGCAGGACTCCTAAAGAGCATGGCAGTTTAGCTTTTGCATAAAAAAATAATCTTGTTTTTCAAATTTATGTTAAGAAAATAATCTCATTGCAGAAAATTGGTAATTAGAACAAATGAGAGTCTCTAAGGTATGAACAGTATGGGAAGCCCAATGACAGCTCTAGTTAGTTTTCCTCAGATGTGGAGTTTATAGTAGATGCCGATAGAAAGGTGTTCCTTCAGAAGCACTGCTGGCTTCTGGATTTCCAGAACAAAGAGAGTTTAGTGAAGGGAAGCTGGTGATGGTGAGAGCATAAAAGGGATTATCTTGAATCTTCATTTGCATGGCAAGAACGCTGTTTTTACTCAGAATTAGTGTTTATTTGGGAGTGGCTACATAGATGGAGGCTATGGGAGGAGGCACTGAGGCACTCAACTTCCTTCACCTTCCCTGTTGTCAGACTGTCTGATTGGAGTATCTGCCCTAGTCATCCTATCTAATAAAGAGGGAATATGCTAATTGATCATCACTCCCTCACAAAATATGCTAATTGACTGTCACGCCCTCAAAGATGGCAGTGCCCACAGCAACAAGATGGTGGCACCCAGTCCCCTTAGCCCCGCCAGGGCGACAGGCAGGCGGCACAGCCCACCTCCAGGCGGGTCCAGCTGCTCCGCATGCCTGCCTCCGGAGTCCCCCAGTCCTCTCAGCCCCCCAGCCACCCAGGACTGGCCCGAGGCACAGACAAGCCTCAGATGGTGGCTGCCTAGCCGCCCAGGGCCACCCCAGGCTCAGGTAACCAAGGCCGGCCGAGGTTTGTGCTGCCGGCAGTGGCAGCAGCAGAAGTGTGATGGGGCGTCGCCTTCCCCTGATCGCTGGGTCACCTCCCACCCCTGAGGGCTCCCTGACTATGAGAGGGGGCAGGCCAGGCTAAGAGACACCCCCTCCAGTGCATGGATTTTTATGCACTGGGCCTCTAGTTTAATAATAAAAAAAACAAATAAATAAGAGTCCTATCTATTTACTTAGGAATTAGGCAGAGGTGGCATTTATGCTAAATGTCAGAGATTCTGGGAGCAGAAAACATAAACCAATTGATAGAGGATAGGGAAGCCTCATGAAAATCTTGGTGATGGTTTAAAACAAAGCTTGTGTGAGTGAAAAAGGTTCCCCGTAGACTTTGGCTCCACTGTGGTTATGAGCAGAGTCTTTGGGTGAGAGTCCAAATACCAGATGTAGTAGACTGCCCAGAGGCTACTCCAGCGAACAGATATGCAACATTGTCTTCAGCCAGTCCTGGGTGTCTCCTCCTGGTGCCCAGAATAAACGTTAGAGGTGGCTGCTCATAGTCCATGGCTATCTTAGAAAATCGGAGAACACAACCCTTTGGGAGACTAGTTCCTGCTTTCAATTTTTTTAAACCAAGTTATTCTATCTTTATCGCTATTTATTGGTGCTTTGGTTTATTGCCTGATATATGCTAGGCTTACCCTTTTCTAAAGTTTTATATAAAAGAGAATTGTATTTAAATACATATGTTATGATGTATATAGCCTTCTGCTGCCCAGCTCCATCTGAGATAAGCGAGGGGGAGTCTTCAGCAAGGGAACTAGTGTTGCCTAGTACAGCACTACATACAGGGACAAGAATGTGACCCTCTCTGCTCCACTGCTCCATGAATATAACAATTATGTAAATTCTTTTGTGCAGGCTTAGAATGTGCTGTGTGCCTTTTATGAGGGGGAGGGTTGGAAAAGCAGCCTTCTCAGAAATGATAGAAATACTGTAATTAAATCATTTCAGGTGATTTGAATGTAACATAGTGTTACTGTGTCCTCTTTGTAGTCCGCAACTACTGTCTTAAAGAAAGTCTTAGACTTGTATTCTTCTCAAGATCTCTGGTTAGAGCTTCTTGTTTAAGAACAAAGAGAAGGTTAAACCTCTCATTAGAAACAAAGTTATAATTCAATGCCCCTGCATTTCCTCCAATGTGTTCGGCCTAGTGAAACATCAGGAGCAAACTGTCATCCCAGGATTCGATAAAACCATCATTTTGGAAAAACAAAACAAAACAAAAATTTGGCCTCAGGAAATTGTGAGTCACCCCTGTGATCCCTCCAGCTGTGCTTTGCACTGGGGGTAATAAATCACATATAAATAATAATCATCAAAATTAAATGTGTGCATGTCAGGTAATTCTTTGTTATTGTCCCTCACAAATAATAGTAATTTGATTAAGTAAATTGTATTGATGTCAAATGTTCCTGGTAGGCAGCTTTCAATTAGCAGGTAATGCATTCCATCTCCAGTGACACAACCTTTCTCTCAATATTTCCTCCCTGGTCATATTATAAAGAGTTTCTCTTCTGTTAGTTTCCCAATGCCTTCTCCTTCTTTTTGGTTTTCTGGTCTAGTTTCCTTATATAGCAAATACCCCATCTGGCTGTGCCTATGAACAGTCCCAGTGAGAGCTGTCACTGCCCAGGAAGAATGATTCTGCGATGCAGTGCATCCTTCTCATTTCCAAGCCAGCAGCCTAGCTGATCAACGAGCCCTATCTCTGCTCCCTTTCTAAGGTACTCACAGTGCTTGTCCAGGTGGGGCTTAGAATCTCTCACTCACTGTTATGTGGTCCCACCTTTGTCCAACCCCAGCCAACAACCAGACATAGGACTGAATGTAGAATGGAGGACCATCTCGGGAGAGCTTTCATGACTCCAGAACACCCCACAGAGTCCCCTTTAGTTTGCACAGCAGCCCACATCTACTAGACTTTTCCACCCAGACTAAAAAGTTCACTCAAAACAGAGCTGAGATGAAATATTTACCAGACTCCAGTCCTGCTGTTTTGACAGAAACAACGTCCCCTTTGGTTCCCAGTTCACACAGTGGCCTTCATGGCACACATCTTCCTTTACCCTCCTAAGATAATGAAGTAGTGGAGGTGAAGAGATGCTGTCACTCTGGTGATTTTGCCCTGAGCCACACAGCAGGTTTGGATAAGGAACCAAACCAAAGGCTTCGGGTCCTGAGTACAGAATTTGGTCCCCAACAGTGTAGGTACTTGCGAATAACCTAAGTCACCGGGTCACTGCTCCTGTAGGGCTGGACAACACATAGAAACCAGTTCTAGACTAAGTCATCTGACAAGCTGTACAGAGGAAAAGTCCTGTTCCACAGAGACTCTTGGTCCCCAGCCCAGCTCTCCTGGTTGCCTCTGATTCTGATACAAAATGACCTCTGGGTACAACTCAGGACCATCTATTTAGATTCCACATAAGAACTGTCCCTTAGAAATATAATGTGAGATGCAAACGCAAGCCACAGACATAATTTTAAATTTTCTGATAGCCACATTTTAAAAAGTAAAAAGAAATAAATGATATTAATTCTAGTAATATATTTTATTTCACCTAATATATTCAAAGGAATATCATTATAAGGTATAATTTAAAATATTATGAATGAGATACTTTGCATTCTTTTTTTCATACCAAGTCCTTGAAATTCAGTGTGTATTTTACGTTTTGTAACACATCTCAATTTGGACCAGGCACATTTTTGTGCTTAGTAACCACAGGTGACAAGTGCCTGCCGAATTGTATGTGGGGATCCTGGCATCATCTTCCCTTTCAGGAGCCCGAGCAGCTTCACTGGAAGATCCTCCATTGTGGGCCCCACAGTGCAGATGACACCTAATCACCTAGGAGTAAGCCCTGAGCACACTGCCCCTGAGGTATTCTTGGTTTCTAACTTCCCTTCAAGCCCTAAGATGACATAAGAATGGTGGCCATTCTAAAAGTGCTCACAGCCTGAGTTTTCTGTGGGCTCAGCTGTTCAAAACCTGAACTGTGGCTCTCTAGGCACATCCATAACAGTCCCTTTAGGGCCAGGCGTCCTCAAACTACAGCCTGTGGGCCACATGCGGCCCGCCGAGGACATTTATCCGGCCCGCCGGGTGCCGCTGCCTGTCCTGCTTAGCAGCCGACTCATTCCGGGCTCGCAGTGCACATAGGAATTTGTTCATAGTTTTTTTTTTTTAAACTATAGTCCGGCCCTCCAATGGTCTGGGGACAGTGAACTGGCCCCCTGTTTAAAAAGTTTGAGGACCCCTGCTTTAAGCTAATCACAGCAAATGTGTCCTAACCCAAATCAGAGCACCTTTGTACCTAAAGTGATATTGAGATAGCAAAGACACCTGGAGTATTGCTGTTGCTTCCAATAATTTGTAGGTTTTACAGTAGAAAAATATTTTTCATTTCCAAGTGACACTATGAAATCTGATGGGCTGACACAGGATGGAGGCAACCCATTATGTAACCATTTAACTATTAAACTAATTCAGTATTGATCTAGTGAAACTACCACCTACCTAGTCATTATTGTAGTTTCTGCTGCAAAAAGGAAGCAAGGTGACTTGAAATGAGTTACTCACAGTCTATTTCAGACATATCCTCTGAATACAAAACTTTAAATCCATTCTGTTGACAGGGGCGGCCCACAGTACTAGCCACTTACACGTTCTGAGACAGAGCAGTGTGGTCAGTGGGTGGCCTAACACAGCCCTGCAGAGGTTAGTGGGGGCTAGCAGGGCTTCTTCCCCTGAGAAAGTGGACCTCAGGAAAAAGGGCACAGGAAGGGGGAAACCAAGAGCCACCGGGAAGGATGACAGCTTGAAATTCAAGAAAAAGAAAAGCAGGAAAGTAGAGGAAGACAAAACAAGTATAAACACTATAGGAAACTATAGTCATGAAAAAGGTTTGCAGTGGGCACTCAGTATTCACCGTCTGGCCAGGTGGGCACATGTGCTAGAATCATGTGTGAAGGAATGACCTGAGAGGGGCAGCTGTGGGCAAACTATGGCCCGCGGGCCGGATCCGGCCTGTTCGGCTATTCTATCCGGCCCGTGGAGCCGAAAGAGCGGAGGGTTCTCTTGCTCTCCCCTCCGCTCCTTTACTTTGAATTTATATTAGTTCACACAAACACTCCATCCATGCTTTTGTTCTGGCCCTCCGGTCCAGTTTAAGAACCCATTGTGGCTCTCGAGTCAAAACGTTTGCCCACCCCTGGGTTAGAGCCTCATAGAGAGACCTTGTCTCTGTGGGCTTTGAGGCTGCAGCAGATGGCCCCACTGCCAGGGAGTGACCGGATCATTCTAAGCTCATCCATCCTTTCCCTAAATAGCTGGCAGTGTTGCAGCTAGAATTAGATTGTTAGTATAGTCTGTGCTATTTCCTTCCAGTTCATGAGCTCCTGGTCTCACTCAGAGCAGCTGTGAGGCCCCATCAGAACAAAGAGCCGGAGAGAAGGGGGCTGGCCCCATGAAGGCTAGTCCTGGACAGATGAGTCTCTCTAAGTCACTCAGCCTTCTGGGACACCAGCAGCCAGAATGGCCATGTGCAGGGGCTTCCAGGTCTGTAAAAATATACACATTCTCTAGTGACAGTGGTCACCTCAGTGAGTAGAATGAAGCAGAGAAAGCTCCATTGCTTGCTTTGTGATCCATAGATCTCTTTCTTATCTTCAAGTCAGCTCTGGCACTGTCCCTCCATCAGCTTAGCAAGTGAAGAGCATAACTTTGAGGTGAGACCACTGGCCCCTATGAGCTGTGTATCCTGAGGAGGTTATACAATGACCTAACTAAAGTATGTTTGTGAGGATTGAATCAGTCCACTGCTGCACAGAAAAAGCCCTTGAGAAACGGGATCCATCTCTGTTTCATTCTTAGTCCTATGACTGCCACCTGCACTTCTACCTCGTGCCAGGTATTATCCAGGAACAGGGGGTCCATGGAGTAACAGAGTCCAGAACTCACGCTGAAGAGGTTCCTGTCTAGTGAGGACATGGGAGCCCATAGTGAGCCTTTGACATGGAATTGACAACAGGACTGGCTCAGGGTACAAGGAAATGACTGACTCTCAGGGTAGCAGGCCTGACACTGAAGCTAAGCTGGAAGGGTAGGGCTCAGGCAGAACAGCGGCTGGGCAGGAAGGAGGGTAAAGAAATCTCCCTGCCTTTCTGCCCCAAGTCCTGGAGAGCCTGGCTCCACAAGGGCTGCCTGCAACAAACTCTTCTCTCCTCCAGATCTGCCCTCCACAAACCACTGCGGCAGAGACAGCCTCCTGACCTCTCACCTGCGGGCCCTGACAGAAGTGCCCAGATAGTTTAAACTTTTTATGTGTTTGTTGTTTTTTAAATAGAAACAACAGGAAAATACATGGATCTTTTAAATAGAAAATTTAAGGAATACACAGTTGCAAAGGGCAGAGTGTAGCCGAGAGAGCTCTGACCATAATTTTGCTCAGGCATCAGGACTGAGGGACCTGAACACAGGTTACTTCAAACCACACTGGGAGCAAAGGAGTTGCAGATGGTTGTCAGGATTTTGTCCTTTCAAATAGCATGTGTTCCTCTTGTGCAGAAACCCTGAACTGTGAGGGACTTCAAGCTCTCATGGTATCTAGTCCTGAGACAGAGTAATGACCCCTTGGCAGTGGGAAGTGTCCTCACTGCCCAGAACCTGCAGTGTGCTGTGAGCACAGGACATTTCATGTTGGGTCTGAGCTCTACTGACAAGCAGCGGCCTCAAGACAACAAATTGGTCTCTGTGGGGAAATTAAAGGAATGTTAAATACCTGCTAGGCTGTGTGTCTCTCAGAGAATTGAGTGAGAAAGGCAAAGCACCCGGAGGGGGCACATTTAAAATGACAAGAAAAACACTTCAATCCAAAGGTATGTTTTCCTTTGTGCATTTTTTTCCCCTTTCAAAGGCACATATCTCAGGAATGATAGCTAGTTATCAGAACAGAGAATATAAAACCTAAGATAATGTGGACCCTCCTATACTGGGAACAGCTGGCTGATGCTCTGGCTCACAGATCTACTTAACAACATGCCTCTTTTCTTTTTCCTTCATTAACTATTTCAAAGTTACCGACTTTGTGGGATCCTGGAGAAGCTGTAAAAGGAGATCAAAGGAAACCTTGCTGCTAGTCCCTGCCCTTCCACACCAGAGCTCCTCTCCACCAATTACTGCAGGATGCCACTCACCTCTCACACCTGCTCCTGACCAGTCCTGGGTCAACAAGGAGGAGGTGTAGAGGATGTCCTGAGACTAGGGAATATGGAGGACTGGGTATAGACAACCTCTTGCCCAAGCCCAGGGAAGAACTCCATGGCGCTTCACACAATCTCTTCCCCAGAAGTTTCCATGGTGAGCAGAACTTCATGGATTAGGTGTCTGGATTTCTACTGGTAACTTGTGTGTGTGTGTGTGTGTGTGTGTGTGTGTGTGTGTGTGTGTGTATGCGTGCGTGAGCACATGCACTTGTGATGGGGGTGAGGGTATGCCTGTTCAGGGAGTAAATGGACAGTGGGCATGCTAACCAAGCGAACTTGGAAAAGTCACCCCAGGAAATCTGTCTTCTTTTTTTCTTTTTGAAAAATGAAATTGCTGCATAAGAAGACTTCTAAGGTCCCTTCAAGTTTGCTGAGGTTTTATTAGAAACAGTGCATGCTGGTCACAGAAAATATGGAGGGCACTAAAAAGAGGGTGTCTGTTCAAGTCCTCTGACCTGCCTTGGATCCCACCCACCAAGGCTGTAAGCATAAGCTAGCATAGTTACTTACAGGATCTTAGGAAGCACCTAAACTAACAGGTATGTGTCCTTAATAGAACAAAGTGAATGGAGTTGGAGACAGTGCAATGTGAGAAATTTCAACCTTCATCTCTCTTTTCAATGAGAACAAAACCACACTGAAAAGTTAAGAAGCAGATATTTTGTGCCCCCAGACTCGTTTTTTATCACTTATGCAGCCCTCCCCAATCAACTCCACCACAAACAGTCTACAAGACCTACCCCCACATCCCCTACCACCTCCCTTACCTTACTCTCACCTCCCCCACCCCACTCCCACTTCCCCAATCCCTTACCTGTCCCCAGCTCTACCTCTTCACCACATACAAAATGGGATCCCAGAGAACTCACCTTTTCTGTGGATCCAAATTTTATTTCCAGGAAATGACAAGAAAGGAAGTTCTACCTGAGGTAAGATTTGACCAAGTGACTCTCCAAATAGGCATTGTCATAGAAACAGTGGGCCACACTTTCCTCTAAAGAGCTGAAAATTAAGAAGATTCACACTTTAGCTCTAGGGTTCAGGCAGTATCCTGGTTTGAGGAGGAAGAGGGAGAAATTACCACCAATCTAAAAATCACACCATTTGGGCAAGGTCAGGTCACGTGCCCCTCTAGCTGAACTTTCTCCTTCTTTGAGCTAGTTCAGGGAAAGATAAGTACAATCTGTGTGCTTTTATATGTCAGAACTGAGCCTTCTATTTGCTTGAAGGAAAGTCTTCCTAGTTTCTCCAAGGGGAAAGCCCAGCCAGTCACCATGCAGTTCTCCAGCAGGCCTGACCCTCCCTCTTGTGTCCCATAACCCTCAAGAGCCCATATCACTTTACTTTAGCTGTGTGAACATGTTTTCTCTGCTGAGGTGACAGCAACTTATGATCTTACTGGTCTTGGTGGTGCCCTGGCCATAGCACATGTGTGGCTCATAGAAGGCAATTAGCAATTTTGCTGAACTGATTAATTACAAAACTTGGAAAATAGTTACACATTTTATATTTGCTTAAGTTTACTGTGGACTTGCCTGAACAAAAACAAGCTCATGCTGCTTAAAAATAGACATTTCTAGACTAGGAAATGTGGACATGTGTGTATTTCTGGACTGTCTCCATTCCAAGTTTTCTGTAGGTTCCTGGAAAGAAGTCAATGTTCCAATCCATCTACATTACTTCTGCTGGTTTAAGAGTCACCAGGTCAAATCAAGAAACTGAGAAACAATAGCAGTAATAGCTGCTTCTCTGATAAACTAGAAGAACCTTTGTTCTTCTTTCTCAAAATTCCTGTGACTACCTGGAGTTGTTCATGGTTCCATATAAATGTTTAAAATATTTGTTCTAATTTTGAGAAATATGCCATTGATATTTTTATAAGAATTGCATTGTAGATTGCTTTGGGTAGTGTGGACATTTTAATGATGTTATTTCTTCCTATCCATAAGCACAGTATATGCTTCCATTTATTGATATCTTCTTCAATTACCCTCTTTGATATCTTATAATTTTCCAAATACAAGTATTTTATTTTATGGGTTAAACTTATTCCTAGGTACTTTTTGAGGCAATTTGAAATGGGATTTTTATTTATTTATTTATTTTCCCTTTAGGAAAGTCCATTATTGGAATATAAAAATGCAACAGATTTCTGAATATTTATTTTGTATACTGCTACTTTACTGAATTCATTTATAAGTTCTACTATTTGTGTGTGTGTGTGTGTGTGTGTGTGTGTGTGTGTAATCTTTAGGATTTTCTTTACACACTTTCATGTCATCTGAAAATAATGACAGTTCTACTTCTTTCTTTCCAATTTGGATGCTTTTTACTTCTTCTTCTTGTATAGTTGCAAAGCTTAGAACTTCCAGTACTATGTTGAACAAGCGTGGTAAAAGTGGACTACCTATCTTGTGATAGGGAAACACTTTCAGTTTTCCATCACTGAGTCTGATTTCAGCTGTGAGTGTGTTATATATGGCCTTTATTATGTTGAAGAAGTTCCCTCTATTCCCATTTTGCTCAGAGTTTTGTCTTAAGTGGGTGCTTGGTTTGTCAAATGTTTTTTTCTGCATTTATTGATAGGACCATATGATTTTTATCCTTCAGTTTGTTTATGTAATGTATCATGTTTATTAATGTGTGGATATTATACCAAGCTTGCATACCAGGAGTAAATACTGGGAATAAATCATGGCGTATGATTTTTTTAATGTATTGCTAAATTTCACTTGCTAACATTTTGTTGAGTCTTTTTGCATCAGCCTATAATTTTCTTTCTTTGTAGTATCTTTATCTGGTTTTGGAATCAGGTAATACTACACATGCAAAATGAGCTTGAGAATTTTCCATCTTATTTTTTTTTTGAATAGTTGCAAAGGATAGGTTGCTTCTTCTTTGACTGATAAAAGTCACCTTTTTTATTGGGAGGTTTTTTTATGATTGCTTCAGTTTTATTAATTGTACTCAGTATGTTCAGATTTTCTGTTTCTTCTTAATTTAGTTTTGGAAGACTATGTTTCTAGGAATCTGTCCATTTCTTTCAGATCCATCCAATTTGTTGGCATCTAGTTGTTCATAGTATTTTCTTATAACCTTTGTATTTCTGTAGTGTCAGATGTTATGTCTTCTTTTTCATTTTTTATTTTGTTGATTTTGGGTTTTTCTCTTATTTTTCTGATGAGTCTGGTTAAAGGTTTATCAGTCTTGTTTACCTTTTAAAAAACCAGTTCTTTTTTTAAAATATGTTTTTATTGATTTCAGAGAGGAAGGAAGAGGGAGAGAGAGCTAGACACATCAGTAATAAGAGAGAATCATTGATTGGCTGCCTCCTGCACACCCCCTACTGGGGATCGAGGCTGCAAACCAGGCATGTGCCCTGACCAGGAATCAAACTGTGACCTCCTGGTTCATAAGTCAACGCTCAACCACTGAGCCATCCTGGCCGGGCAAGAAACCAGTTCTTGATTTTAATGATTTTATATTGATTTTTAGATTCTATTTTGTTTATTTCTGTTTTAATCTTTATTATTTTCTTCCTTTTACTCATTTTAGGATTTTTTTATTGTTCTTTTTCCAGTTCCTTTAGGTATAAGGTTAGATTGTTTATTTGAGAATTTTCTGATTGCTTGATATAGGCCTGTATTGCTATGAATTTTCCTCTCTTCAGGCTGCTTTTGCTGCATCCCACAGATTTTTAGTTGTTTTGTTTTCACTTGCAATTGTCTCAAGGTTGCTTTTGATTTTTTCCTTGATCTCCTTGTTAACTCATTTATTGCTTACATGTTATTTAGTCTCCATGTGTTTGTAGGTTTTTATGTTTTTTATTGTAATTGGTTTCTAATTTTATAACATTGTATTCATATAAGATGCTTGATATGATTTCAATATTCTTAAATTTATTGAGACTTGTGTTGTGTCCTAATATGTGATCTATCCTGGAAAATTTCCATGTACACCTGAAAAGAATCTGTGTTCTGTTGCTTTTGGGTGAAATGCTCTGAAGATATTAATTAAATCCATCTGTTCTATCTATTTCCTTGTTGATTTTATGTCTGGAATGTCAATGGAGTGTTAAGGTCCAGTAGTATGACTGTATTACTGTCAATCTTTCCCTTTATGTCTATCAATGTTTGCTTTATATATTTAGGTGTTCCTAGGTTGGATATGTAAAGGTTCTCAAGGGTTATATGCTCTGCTGGGTTGCTCCCTTTATTATCATGCATTGTTCTTTTTCTCTTATATAGCCTTTGTTTTAGAGTCTTTTTTGTCTGACCTAAGTATTGCTTTCCAGCTTTTTTTTTAAATTTCCATTGCCATGAAATATCTTTATCTATTCCTTTACTTTTAATATGTGTTTTACTTTCATTCTGAGTTATATCTCTTGTAGACAGCATATATATAGGTCTTATTTTCATATCCATTAAGCTACCCTATAAATGGAGTATTTAATCAATTTATATTTATAGTCATTATTGGAAGATTCCAAGATAGTGGCAGATTAGGTTTAAGCTACACTGACTTTCTCTCAGGACCAAATTAGAATTACAACTAAAATTTAGAGAAAAATCCTAAATAACCCACTGAAGACTAGCTAGAGAGAAGCCTTATAACCAAGGTATTAAAAAGAAGGCTACATTGAGACTGGTAGGAAGTGTGCATGCATGAGATAGCAGGCTGGGCTCCCACAGGCAACAGCTGAAGTTGTAGAGGGATATCTCAGCTACAGAGGATTCCCCCTGAAATGTCTGGGTCTAAATCCCAAACCAGGCTCCCCAGAACCAGGGAAGGGGCCCACAAAACATCTGGCTGTGAAAAATAACAGGGTTTCTGTCCACCATGGAGAGATAGCTAGAAATACAGGCACCTTCCTTAAAGGGTCAATGCAATAAATTTCATTTGTAACCACTCACCTTGGGATCCAGCAGAGATAGGGAAGAGTGGACTAGAGTTGTCTGAGGAGAGGCTGGGGTTGGTGGCTCTTGGAAGAGAGCTGAGAGGATAGTCACCTGAATCCCTGTGCTGAGTTATTCCCTCGTACTGCAGAAGCCATTCTTCTCAGGCAGACCTTTCCATCCATGTAGCATTAGCCAGTGGGTGGGAAAACAATAGCTCCACCAGTGGAGCTTAGGCCCTTCTGAGACTATAGCCCTCATGAGGCTCATTAAGTGACTGAGACCAACAGACAGCCTACATGCTGAGGAGGATTCCTGGGTGCTTTGAGTCTTTGACCTGTTCTTGGTCCTGGAGCTACTAAAAGCAGATATCATTGCTCAGCTTAGTCCTTTCCACATGCACCCAGGCCCAGCAGAGGGAGCCACAAGCTGTGGATCACTAATAACTCCCAACAGGATACTCAGGGCTCAGGGCCAGTCACAAACAGTGTCTGACATTAGCCTGCACCAGAGTCCTTCCAAAAAGGCCCAGAACAAATAGACCCAGTGGTGTGGTTCAGACAACAACAGAGCAGAATCCAATAAACTTCACAAGCAACATATACACAGGGAGATATTGGCAGGCACCAAAACCTGCTGAGGTGAATTCCTTTTCATGTGATCAGCACCAGCATGCTTGTTAGGGGTTGAGCCTCACTGTTAGCCAGCCTGAGGGTCAAGCCCATGCATGAATGGGCAATAGCAATTAAGTCTCAATTACAATAAGAGGGCCAATATAGTGCACACAAGGAACATGCTTAGAGCACCCAGTTTTGGTGATCAGAGAGACTGTCACGGATCCTACAGGTCACCTACTACATAAGGCCACCCTATCAATATTGGGAGTCATAGCAGATATACCTAATACATAGAAACAAACACAAATAGGCAGCCAAAATGAGGAAACAAAGAGACAGGAGCCAAATGAAGGAACAAGAGAATTCTCCAGAAAAGGAGCTAAAGGAAGTAGAAAAAAAGTAATTTATCAGATATAGAATTCAGAGTAATGGTTACAAGGATGCTCAACAGCATAGAAAAGGACATGGAAACCATAAAAAGGGACCAGTCAGAAATGAAGAATGACATATCTGTGGTAAAGAAGACACTGGATGGAATTAAGTGCAGGCTGGATGAAGCAGAGGATCGAAAAAGTGATTTGGAAGACAAGGTCAAAAAACAACCAATCAGAGCAGCAAAAAGAAAAAAGACTTTAAAAATGTGAGGATAGATTAAGGGACCTTTGGGACAAGATGAAGCATAGCAACATCTGCATGATAGAGGTACCAGAAGGAAAAGAGAGGGCAAGGGATCTAGAACTTATTTGAAGAAATAATGTCTGAATACTTCTCTAATCTGTTGAAGGAAAAAGGCACACAAGTTCAAGAAGCACAGAGAGTCCCAAAAAAGATGGACCAAAGAGGCCCACACCAAGACACATCATAATTAAAATGGCAAAAGTTAAAGGCAAAGCAAAAATCTTAAAAACTGCCAGAGAAAGGCCATCAGTTACCTATAAGGGTCCTAACATAAGACTGTCAGCTGTTTCTCAACAGAAACATTGCAGGCCAGAAGGAACTGCATGAAATATTCAAATTGATGAAAAACCAAGACCTACAACCAAGGCTACTTTACCCAACAAGGTTATAATTTAAAATTGAATGATGCCAGGATGGTATGGCACATTCATGCCAGTGGTTGAGCATCGACTAATGAACCAGGAGGTCACAGTTCAATTCCCAGTCAGGGCACATGCCCAGGTTCCAGGCCTGATCCCAAATAGGGGGTGTGCAGAAGACAACCAATCAATGTTTCTCTCACATCCATTTTTCTACCTCTCTATCCCTCTCCCTTCCTCTCTTTCTAAAAATCAATAAAAAATTTAAAATTGAATGAGAAATAAAGAGCTTCCCAGGCAAGAAAAAGCTAAAGGAGTTCATTACCACCAAACCAGTATTACAAGAAATGTTAAAGGGCCATCTTTAAGAAGAATAAGGGTAAAAAAGGGAACATGGTTAAAAGAAAAAAAATAACAATAAATACATGTCTATTGTTAATCACTTTAAATATATATGGCTGCAATGCTCTAATCAAAAGACACAGGATACCTGAATGGATAAGAAAACACACACATATATATATATATATAGATATAGATAGATAGATAGATAGATATAGATATAGATATAGATATAGATATAGATATAGATATAGATATAGATAGATAGATATAGATATAGATATAGATATAGATATAGATATAGATATAGATATAGATAGATATATATAGTCTACAAGAGACCCATCTCATGATAAAAGATATGAACAGGCTAAAAGTAAAGGAATGGGAAAGACATTTCAAGCAGCCTTGAAGAGGGAAAAAAGCTGGGGTAGCAATACTTTTTGCTAACAAAATACGCTTTACAACCAAAGATATAGGAAGAGACAAAAGAAGGACACTACATAATGATTAAGGTGTCAATTTAACAAGAAGAAATAACACTTGTAAACAATTATGTACCCAACATAGGAGTACATAAATATGTAAAGCAAATCTTGATGGACACAAAGGGAGAGATATCCTATATAATAAAAGGCTAATATGCAAATGGTCATCATGCCCTCACGCATAACGACCGATCAGCAGGAGGCTGTGTGTGCAGCAGGCGCACGAGGGTGGGTGGGGCTGCATGCATGGTGAGGCATGTGTGGGTGGGCTGGGCTGCATGTGCAACCAGTCACCAGGAGATGCATGGAGCACCTCTTGGTTCCTCCCCCTCCGGCTCCCTCAGGTGGTGGTGGCAGCTCCCTCCCAGCTCCCGCAGGCAGTGGTGGCAGCTCCCTCCTGCCTCCCATGGGCAGCGGTAGCTCACTTCTGCCTCCCACGGGTGCCGCGGCTCGCTCCTGCCTCCCACAGGTGCTGGTGGCTCGTTTTCGCCTCCCATGGAAGTGGCTCAGCTCCCTCCTGCCTCCCTCCCGCAGAAGCGGCACTGCTCCCGCTGGCTCCTATGGGTGCTCTGCAGCTGCCGCCGGCTCCCACAGAAGTGGTGGGCAGCCTACTGCATGCGATTTTGCACACTGGGCCACTAGTAAAGTTATAATATGGGATTTTAATACCCTAATGGCATCAATTGAAAGATATGTCAGACAAAACATGAATAAGGATATGGTGGCCTTAAGTGACACACTAGAGCAAATGGATTTAATTTATATCTTCAGAGCATTCCAACCCGATAGCAGAATACATTCTTTACAAGTGCACATGGAATTAGGACATAAAAGCAGTTTGAATAAATTTAAGAAGATTAAATCATATCAAGCACTTTCACTGACAATATAGTATAAAACTAGAAATCAATCATAAGAAGAAAAATGAAAAACAGACAAAGATAGGGGTGCTAAATAGCATGTCACTAAACAATGAATGGGTTAACAATGAGATGAAGGAAGAAATCAAAAGACACTTGAAATGAATGAAAATGAGAACACAACAATACAAAATCTGTGGGACACAGGAAAAGCAGTCCTAAGAGGGCAATTCATAGTATTACAGACCTATCTCAAGAAACAAAGAAAATCTCAAATAAATAAATCTAACTTTACACTTAAGGAACTTAAAAAAGAATAAACAAAGCCCAGAGTGAGAAGAAATGAAATAATAAAGGTCAGGAATAAATGAAATATTGTCTAAAAAAATACAAAATATCAATGAAACAAAAAGCTGGTCCTTTGAAAAGATAAACAAGGTTGACAAACCTTTAACCAGACTCATTAAAAAAAAGAGAGAGGACTCAAATAAATAAAATCAGAAATGAAAGAGGAGAAAGAAAGATTGACACCAAAGAAATAGAAAGGATTTAAGAAAATATTACAAACAACTACATGCCAACATATTGGACAATCTGGAAGAAATGGATAAATTCCTAGAAACTACACTCTTCCAAAACTGTATCAGGAAAAATCAGAGAATTGGAATTGACAGATTACAACTAGTGAAGTTAAAGCAGTAATCAAAAAATTCTCAACAAACAAAAACCCTGGACTGGATAGCCTTGCAGGTGAATTTTACAAAACATTAAAAGAAGAACTAACACCTATCCTTCTCAAACTATTCCAAAAAATTTAAAAGGAGGAAAGATTTCCAAGTTCATTTTACAAGGCCAGCATTATCCTAATTCCAAAACCAGATAAAGACATGACAAAGAAAGAGAACCATGGGCCATTACCCCTGAGAAACATAGATGCTAAAATCCTCAACAAAATATTAGCAAACTGAACCCAGCAATACATTAAAAAGATCATACACCATGATCAAGTGGGATTTATTCTGGAGATGCAATACTGGTACGATATCCACAAAACAATAAACAAATTGAAGGATAAAAACTTCATGATCATATCAAGAGATACAGAAAAAGCATTTGATAAATCCATCACTCATCTATCCTATATAATAAAAGGCTAATATGCAAATAGACCGAACAGCGGAACAACCGGAACAACCAAACAACTGGTCACTATGATGTGTATTGACCACCAGGAGGCGTGTGTGGAACATGGCAGGTGTTGGCCGCTGCAGGAGGGTGGAGCAGGTGAGCAGGGTCACCAGACCAAGGTGGAGCACTGGTCGCTGTCATCCGGGCGAGCCTCTGGTAGTTACTGAAAATTCTTTGCTCCCCCGTGCTGCAGTCCTGCCTGGCACTTGCACCTGCTGCCAGCACCGGCCCCACTCGCACCCTCTACTGGCACTGGAGGTGCCACTTGCACTCACTGCCAGTGCCTGTTGCCAGTCCCAATTACTCAGAGCCATCAGTGGCTGTGAGCAGTATCTGCCGGCCCTGATCACTCCTGAGGGCTTCTCCATCTCCCCCTGCTCCTGAGGGCTGGTCAGGGCAGCAGATGCCGCTCACACCTGCTGACCGCAACTCGTACCACTGCTGGTGCCGGCCCCAATTGCTTCGCACCATCAGCAGGTGTGAGCGGGGCCAGTGCCATCAGCGCATGGGAGCAGTGGGAGTGGGAGCAGGACTGTGGGCAGACAGGGGACTGGAGGCCGTGGCAGGAGAGGCTGGGCAGGGGCACAGAAGATGGGCTGAGACCCACCCCTGTGCCTACCACAGCATCACGGCCCACAGTTCCTTTCATGGTGCACGAATTCATGCACTGGGCCCCTAGTATATATATATATTAAAGCCAAGCGACTAGAATGGCGGAACGACCAGAACAAGCAGTCACTATGACGCCCACTGCGGCAGCCAACCAGCCCGATGGGGGCCCTCAATCAGCTTCCACAGCCCTTCCCCGCAGCCAGCCCAGCCCCGATTGGCCCCCATTGGGGTGGGCTTTCCAGACCCCACCCGTGCATGAATTTGTGCACTAGGCCTCTAGTTTATGATAAAACCTCTCAACAAAGTGAAAATAGAGGGAGCATACCTCAACATAATAAAGGCCATATATGACAAACCTACAGCTAACATCATACCCAATGAGCAAAAACTACAAGCATTCCCCTTAAGACTGGGAAAAAGACAGCTGTTCACTTTCACTACTCTTATTCAACATACTGGAAGTTCTAACTACAGCAATCAGACAAGAAGATAAAAGGCATCCACATTGGAAAGGAAGAAATAAACTGTCATTATTTCCAGATGACATGCAACTTTACATAGAGAACCCTAAAGATCTCACCAAAAAACTAATAGAACTGATAAATGAATTCAATAAAGTAGCAGGATACAAAATAAATATCCAGAAATCATTGCATTTTTATACAACTGTAATGAACTATCAGAAAGGGAAATTAAAAACCAATCCCATTGACAGTTGCTTCAAAAAGAATAAAATACCTAATAATAAATTTAACTAATGATGTAAAATTATAAGGCACTGAAGAAAGAAATTGAGGAAGAAACAAATAAATGGAAGCCTATACTGTGTACATGGATAGGAAGACTCAACATCATTAAAATGTCATACTACTTAGAGCAATCTGTACAGTTAAGATATTCCATTCAAGATACCAATGAAGTATTTCACAGAACTAAAACAAACGTTTCACAAATTTGTATGAAATCACAAAAGACCCCAAATAGCAACAGCTATCTTGAGAAAGAAGAACAAAGTTGGAGGAATCCCCCTACCTGATATCAAACTATACTACAAGGATATAGTAATCAAAGCAACATGGTACTGGCATAAAAACAGTCATATAGATCAATGGAATGAAATAAAGAGCCCAGAAATAAATCCATGTCTTTATAGTAAACTAGTACATATTTTTAAATGTTTATTGTTGAGAGTATTACAGATGTATCTCTTTTTCTTTACCATTGTTCCCCTCCACCCAGTTCCCACCCCAGGCCTTCACCACCCTATTGTCTGTGTCTATATATAATGCATATATGCATATAAGATCTTTGGTTAATCTCTTCTCATTCCCTTCCCCCCCCCCCACTTTCCCTGTGAGATTTGTCAGTCTGTTCCATTTTTCCATGCCTCTGATTCTATTTTATTCACCAGTTTATTTTGTTAATTAGATTTCTTGCTCGTTTATATTTATTTTTAGATTAAGTTGCTGATAGATATGTATTTATTGCCATTTTATTATTCATATTTTGTATCTTTTTTCCTTATTCTTCCTCTTCTTAAAGAATACCCTTCAACATTCCATGTAATACTGGTTTGGTGGTGATGAACTCCTTGAGCTTTTTCTTGTCTGTAAAGCTCTTTATCTGACCTTAAATTCTCAAAGATAGCTTTTCTGGGTAGAATAAACTTGGTTGTAGGTCCTTGCTATTCATCACTTTGAATATTTCCTGTCACTCCCTTCTGGCTTATAAAGTTTCTGTTGAGAAATCAGCTGACCGTTGTTAAGGAGTTCCCTTGTAGGTAACTAACTGCTTTTCTTTTTGCTGATTTTAAGATTCTCTCTTTGTCTTTAACCCTTGGCATTTTAATTTTGATGTGTCATGGTGTAGGCTTCTTTGGATTCCTCTTGTTTTGGACTCTCTGTGATTCCTGGACTTATAAGTATATTTCTTTCACTGGGTAGGGGAAGTTTTCTGTCATTATTTCTTCAAATAGGTTTTCAATATCTTGTACTCTCTCTTCTTGTTCTGGCAGCCCCAGTATGAGAATGCTGGTATGTTTGAAGTTGTCCCAGAGTTTCCTTACACTATCTTCATATTTTTTTTATTCTTTTTTCTTTTTGCTCTACTGATTGGGTGTTTTTTGCTTTCCCATATTTCAAACATTGATTTGTTTCTCAGAATCCTCTCCTCTACTGTTGAATCCCTGTAAATTATTCTTTATTTCAGTTAGTGTATGTTTAATTTCTGACTGGTCCTTTTCCATGCCTTTGACATTCTCACTAAGATCCTTGAAAGTCCACTAAGTTTCTTTTTTTTTTTTTTTTTTTTTTTTTTTTTTTTTTTTTTTTTTTTTTTAAATAAATCTTTATTCAGATTATTACAATTATTTCTCCTTTTTTCCCCCATAGTTCCCCTCCAGCCATTTCCCACCCCACCTTCTGCCCTTACCTACCCCCCACTGTCCTCATCCATAGGTGTATGATTTTTGTCCAGTCTCTTTATGAACCCCCCCATACCCCTTTCCCCCTGAGAATTATCAGTCCACTCCCTTTCTATGCCCCTGATTCTATTGTATTCACCAGATTATTCTGTTCCTCAGGTTTTTAATTCACTTGATTTTTAGGTTCACTTGTTGATAGATATGTATTTGTTGTTCATAATTTTTATCTTTCCTTTTTTCTTCTTCCTCTTCTTTAAGAATACCTTTCAGCATTTCATATAATACTGGTTTGGTGGTGATGAACTCCTTTAGCTTTTTCTTGTCTGTGAAACTCTTTATCTGCCCTTCAATTCTGAATGATAGCTTTGCTGGGTAGAGTAATCTTGGTTGTAGGTTCTTGCTATTCATCACATTGAAAATTTCTTGCCACTCCCGTCTGGCCTGCATAGTTTCCGTTGAAAAGTCAGCTGACAGTCGTATGGGTGCTCCCCTGTAGGTAACTAACTGTTTTTCTCTTGCTGCTTTTAATATTCTCTCTTTGTCTTTTGCTCTTGGCATTTTAATTATGATGTGTCTTGGTGTAGTCCTCTTTGGATTCCTTTTGTTTGGGGTTCTGTGGGCTTCCTGGACTTGTAAGTCTATTTCTTTCACCAGGTGGGGGAAGTTTTCGGTCATTATTTCTTCAAATAGGTTTTCAGTATCTTGCTCTCTCTCTTCTTCTGGCACCCCCATAATTCTGATGTTGGTACGCTTGAAGTTGTCCCAGAGTCTTCTTACATTATCTTCAACTTTTTGGATTTTTTTTTTTGCTTTTTGCTTTTTCGGTTGAGTGTTTTTTGCTTCTTTGTATTTCAATTCTTTGACTTGATTTTTGTGTTCCTCTTGTCTGTTTTTGGGTCTCTGTATAATATTTTTTATTTCAGTCAGTGTATGTTTAATTTCTAGTTGGTCCTTTTTCATCTCTTCGAGGGTCTCGTTATATTTATCGGCCTTTTCTAGGATATTCTTAAAAAGCCTTATAACCGTGGTTTTGAATTCTATATCCAGTCGTTTGTTTTCCTCCATTTCTTTCGTTTGTGATCTGATTCTTAGACGCCGCATTTTCACTGCTTCCCTGAGTTGGTAGATTTGTGTGCTAGGTTTCCAATTTGGCCCAGTGGGTCTGCCTCCCCAGTTAACCTGGGGTGGACACTCTTGGTGCACCCCTTTGTGGACTGTGTGTACAGCCTTGTTGTAATTAAGTCTTTATTGTTGTTGGTATCACTGGGAAGAATTGACCTCCAGGCCAGTTGGCTGTAAGGATCAGCTGTGTCTATGCTGGGAGAAGTCCGGTGCTGGAGACAGCCTTATAGGATTAGACTTGCCAAATTGCAATAGCCTCTGTGCTCTGCTTAGATGGGGTGGAGTCTCAGTCTTGGCTTCCCATCAGCCTTGCCCTTGCTAGCACGTGTGTGCCTTCAGTCCTCTGCCTTCCCGGCTCCCGATTCTCTGCCCGAGAGTCCAGACTCCCCCCACAAGAGCGTGGGTCTCCGGGGGCTCGCCTGGAACTGGGGTTCACTGCAGTCAGAACTGGGGCTCACTTCAGTCAGAACTGGTGTTCGGTGCCGTCAGGAGCCTCTCACTCCCTTCCGCTAGGGAAAGCCTGTGGCAGCCTCCCGCAGCCTTTGTGCGCACTGGCGCGAGCGGACTTTCAGTCTTCCGCCTTCCCCGGCTCCCGGGTCTCCGCCCGAGAGTCCAGACTCCCCCCACAAGAGCGTGGGTCCCCGGGGGCTCGCCTGGAACTGGGGTTCGCTGCAGTCAGAACTGGGGCTCACTTCAGTCAGAACTGGGGTTTTGTGCCGTCAGGAGCCTCTCACTCCCTTCCGCTAGGGAAAGCCTGTGGCAGCCTCCCGCAGCCTTTGTGCGCACTGGCGCGAGCGGACTTTCAGTCTTCCGCCTTCCCCGGCTCCCGAGTCTCCGCCCGAGAGTCCAGACTCCCCCCACAAGAGCGTGGGTCCCCAGGGGCTCGCCCGGAATAGGTGTTCAGTGCAGTCAGAACTGGGGTTCAATGCGGTCGGGGGCTCCCTTCCCCCTTCCGCCAGAGAAAGCCAGCCAGGCACTCCGCCGCCCTTCCTCTCTGCGCGCACAAAGACCCTTTGCCGTACCTCCAATTCTCTGTGAGCTTTTCTCCTTCCTTCTAGTTGTAGAATTTTCACTCAGTCAGCTTTCCTGCGGTTCTGGATGGTGTCCGTTCTGTCTTTTAGTTGTAGTTTTGAAATTGTTGTGCGAGGCAGCAGTTTAGGTGTTTACCTATGCCGCCATCTTGGTTTCTCCAGTCCACTAAGTTTCTTATAGCTCTCATGGAGATCTTTGAGTAACCTTATAACTGTGGTTTTGAAGTCTGTATCTAGTAGTTTGATTACTTCCATTTATTTCATTTGTGACATGTTCTTTGTCTACACATTTTGAGTGCTTCCTTGTGTTTGTTTCTATGTATTACGTAGAGCTGAAATATTTCCTGGAATTGATAGAGTGGCCTTGGGTAGTATGTGTCCTACAGGGCCCAGTGGCTCAGCCTCCCCATTCACCTGAGAAGGGCACTCCAGGTGGGCCCCTCTGTGGGCTGTGTGTACAGTCCTATTGCAGTTGAGCTTTGATTGCTGTGGGCACCACTAGAAGGAGTTGACATCCAGGCCAATTGGTTGTGAGGACCAACTGCAAGTATAGTGGGAGAACTGCTATGCAGAAAACACCTCTATGGAGCAGGACTTGCTTCAGTGGGTCTTTGGTGCTCACTGAGTCTGCCCCTTGAGTGTGTCACTTGTGGATATGTAGAGTTGTAATCTGATATGGTCTGAAGCTGTCCACCCTGTACACTGGCTCTAGGGCCTCCAGGAAGTTGCAAAGTCAGCCACTGCCTGAGGCCACCAGATAGGAGCTACAGTGATATCTGCAGATGCCTGCTATTTGTACTGGTTTTGGAAGTGCCCAGGCAAGGCCCAGCTGTGAAGCAAGGCAGGCTGGTGCTAGTGCCAGGTCTTGGGCCTTTTATTGATAGGTTTGGGGCACACTGACATAAGCTGCAGCTTGTTTGAGAGATTTATCAAAGTCTGAAGCCTGAGCCAGGACAGGCCATTCATATGGAAAACCTGCTGCATATAGCTCTGGTAGTGCTGCAAATTGAATGGGGCAGGATCTCAAGGAATTACCAGGGCAGAGCAAACAGTGTGAACCATGCTGATGGAAAGTCAGATATGGATGCCAGTCAGCCCTGCGATAGGGGAGGTCCCAACAGAGGAACAATGACCCCTTTGAGCACCCCAGTCTGGGAGAAAACCACCCCAATGTCCCTTCCCTAATGCCAGATAATCCAGTTCCTCCCCATATTTGTCTGGTCCCCCAAACCACCTGGCTCTGGATCTCAGAAGGATCCAGTCTATGTTCATGTGCTAGCCCCTTAAGAGAAACACCTGAGACTCCTACACCCTCCTTGTCACTCAGCCACAATCCCAGCTGGGTTTTACAGCCCGACGTTATGGAGACTTTTCCTCCAAGCTCTGAAACCCTGGGTTGGGGGTTTGATGTGAGGCTGGGACCTCTTGCTCCTCACAGGTGGCCTCCACAGAGATGATCTCCCTCTTGATTAAACGAAGAGCACACGTAGGTGTTGGACCAGTCCATTCCTTGCCTCTGCTCCTCCTACCAGTCTCAATGTGCTTTTTTCTTTACTTCTCTAGTTGTAGGACTTCCATTCAGCCAGCTTTCAGGTGTTTCTGAATGATGGTTGTTCGGTATTTTATTGTAATTTTGATGTGGTTGTAAGAGGCGGCGAGTACCGGTGTTTACCTAGGCCGCCATCTTGGTTCTCCCTAGTCAATTAATATTTGACAAAAGAGGCAAAAACATACAATGGACTAAAGTCAGTCTATTTAAAAAATGGTGATGGGAAAATTGGACCGATACATGCAAAAAATGAAATTAGAACATCTTCTTATACTGCACAGAAGAATAACCTCCAAATGGATTAAAAACTTAAATGTACAACTTGAAACCATAAAAATCCAGAAAAAAACATAGGCAGTAAAATCTCAGAAATTTCTCATAGCAATATATGTTTCTGATATTTCTCCTGGGGCAAGGGAAACAAAAGGAAAAATAAACAAATGGGACTACATCAAACTAAAGAGTTTTTACACAGCAAAGGAAAACATCAACAAAATGAAAAGACAACCCACTGAATGGGAGAACATATTCATCAAAGATTCATCTGATAAGAGGCAGATGCTATACCAGTTTCTGATCCTGCTGGTACCCTCAGCACCAATATGTTCCTTGAGATGCCCAGAGGGTCAGTGCATATTTACTGAATAAATAAATGAGGGGGGTTTATTAACAGCAAAAAACAAATAAACAAAAACTTTATTTTGTCCACTGTTATTTTCTCTGTTTTTCAAACCATGCCAACTTACTACTTCTTTCTTGGAAGTTTTTCATTTTTACTCAGATTCCTTAGATCCATCACCAGCTCCTTCCCTTTTTCTCTTCCCCATACACAACCCTCTGTGTCTGGGGCTGGAGAACTGCCTGAAACTAGGGAGGTGACTGAGACTGAGGAGAACCAGAATGGTACATGTACTGGGGTGGATGCCAGTGAGATGTGGTTATTTGATGGATGGACGAGATCCTGCTAGAGCCACATGGTTTTGGCTACTCATATTAAAATTATCTTTTCAGCCTTGTGCAGCCTATATTTTTCCATATTTTCCTTCCCCTAAAGCCCCGTACAAGCACTTTCTGCCTTAGCTCCAAAATGAACCACATTTTCCCAAATCTCCCACATTCCCTCCCCCACCACAACCCCCAGAGCCTTGTTGGGCAGCCCCATATGATTGGCAAGGTCAAATTCAAATTTCATTACCCTATTGCCTTTTCTAACTTGAGTTTTAAACCAGGACATGGTGAGCTATAGAACAGGAAAATGAATGGACTTTTTTATTTCAAGATCACCATAGTTATAAAACTTTCTATTTTGCTCTCCTTCTGGAAAATTTTCAGTCTCGAAATGTCAATATAAGTCATATCAATTGTCACGTGCATGACAGAGATTGCCCTAAATTTAAAGGCTACTATGGAAGATCTGAGACTGACTGCAAGCACCTTAATAGAAAGAAAAACTATATTAAAAGAAATCCTTAACGTGGCTGACAATCACAGATAAAAAATTCATAGTCTCCATGTATATCCTGACCCAACATCTATCTGGGACAGGTTAGTAGATGAGCTTCTGAAAGCTAGAATGACAGGTTCTTGCTCAGAGACACTTGGCTTCCAGCTTGGTTACAGGACAGCAATAAAGAACTTACAGCAGCAGAATCAATGCTAAGAGAAAAAAACCTTCTGGCAAAACTACAAACACCAAAAGTTAATTCTGGAAATTTTGTTTTATGTATGCCTATCTACAAACACCCAGTTTACAGATGTGACGATACCACCTAGTCCTTCCAGAGGGCTTGCACAGCAGCTCTTCTTGTGTGTGCATGTGTGTGTATATATGCAAGGGCAGATGAAACAGAACCTATGCATTTCTATGTCCACCCAGATAGACTGCTCTAATACCTGTGGACAGGTAAGCACATCCCATCCTTAAAAGGCAAATGACCTGAGGTTGTGTTATATTAAACAGGCAGACAGTAAATATTTGTTATTTGAAACTGAAGTGGTTTGCTCTTTCTAGGTTCTACTGGTACCTCCTGTAAAATGCAAGTACCTTACTTTCAGAAAGTTACCTCTGCCAGATATATAAAGATGCAACATAGGAGTCATTTTCACAAGCTTTTTCAGACTGCACTTTTTGTTTTTAATTGAAAAAAGTAACACAGTGCAATCTGTGAGTGCAACTATGGAATGTAAGCTAATATATAGGGCCTTAGGTATTTTCCTTCCCCTCAACCCCATGATTTAGTGGTCAAGGTCCACCTGTGGCCTGTGCATTTCCCAGTTGAATCAGAAATTGAAGCAGCCCAGGTCGTGAGAGGTGTCCCCTCATATTAGAAGGTGCTCAGGTTATGCACAGAATGTTCTACTTGGCATCTCCTGCAGAATGATTGTGCATCTTCTGTTCATAATAGGGCCTATAGAAGCACCTTGGAAATTAATCCACAGCATCCCTCTGAGGCCAGTCAACACTAGGCTGGATGCCAGAGTTGATGCACTGGGAGGTGATCCACGTGCATATGTGGGCTTTTCCCTGACAACTTGCAGCTGTGTCTACCCTCAGCCATGCCTCTGGGGAGCTCTTCTGGGTATTCTTTGATGCTTCTATAAAAAGCGTTCTTTTTTTAAAAAAATTTTTTATTAAGGTATTATATGTGTACATATCTTACCATTGCCCCCCCACCCCACTCCCATACATGCCCTCACCCCACAATGTTTTGCATCCATTGGTTACTCTTATATGCATGCATATAAGTCCTGCAGATGATCTCTTATTTCCCCCACCTCTCCCTAACCTTCCCACTGTAATTTGACAGTCTGTTTGATGCTTTATTGCCTCTGTATCTATCTTTTTGTTCATCAGTTTATACTGTTTTTCATTATCCCCAAATGAGTGAGATCATGTGGTATTTTTCTTTCATTGACTGGCTTATTTCACTTAGCATAATGTTCTCTAATTCCATCCAGGTGCCTACAAATGGTAATAATTCCTTCTTTTTTATGGCAGCATAGTATTCCATTGTGTAGATGTACCATAGTTTTCTGATCCAGTCATCTACTGACGGGCACCTAGGCTGTTTCCAAATCTTAGCTATTGCAAATTGTGCTGCTATGAACATAGGGGTGCATATATCCTTTCTGATTGGTGTTTCTAGTTTCTTAGGATATATTCCTAGGAGTGGGATTACTGGGTCAAATGGGAGTTCCATTTTCAGTTTTTTGAGGAAACTCCATACTGTTCTCCACAGTGGCTGCACCAGTCTGCATTCCCACCAGCAGTGCACGAGAGTTCCTTTTTTTCCGAATCCTTGCCAACACTTGTCGTTTGTTGATTTGTTGATGATAGCCATTCTGACAGGTGTGAGATGGTATCGCATTGTCGTTTTGATTTGCATCTCTCAGATAATTAGTGACTTTGAGCATGTTTTCATGTGTCTCTTGGCCTTCCTTCTGTCTTCTTTCGAAAAGATTCTATTTAGGTCTGTTGCCCATTTTTTTATTAGATCATTTATCTTCCTTTCATTAAGTTGTATAAGCTGCCTGTAGATGTTGGAGATTAAACCTTTATCAGTGGTAACATTTGCAAATACGTTCTCCCATACAGTGGGATTTCTTGTTGTTTTGTAGATGGTTTCTTTTGCTGTGCAAAAGCTTTTTATTTTGATGTAGTCCCATTTGTTTATTTTCTCTTTGGCTTCCGTTGCCCCAGGGGCAGTATCAGTGAAGAAGTTCTTTCAGCATATGTCTGAGATTTTGCTGCCTGTGGATTCCTCTAGTATTTTTATGGTTTCCCATCTCATATTTAAGTCCTGTATCCATTTTGAGTTAATTTTTGTGTATGGTGTAAGTTGGTGATCTAGTTTAATTTTTTTGCATGTATCTGTCCAATTTTCCCAACACCATTTATTGAAGAGACTGTCCTGAGTCCATTTTATGTTCATGCCTCCTTTGTCAAATATTAATTGCGCATAGTGGTTTGGGTCGATATCTGGATTCTCTATTCTATTCCATTGATCTATATGTCTGTTCTTGTGCCAGTACCAGGCTGTTTTGAGGACAGTGGCTTTGTAATACAGCTTGAAATCTGGTATTGAGATCCCTCCTACTTTATTCTTCTTTCTCAGGATTGCTGTGGCTATTCGGGGCCTCTTTTTATTCCAGATGAATTTTTGGAGAGTTCTTTCTAGGTCTGTGAAATATGCCATTGGTATTTTAATGGGGAGTGCATTGAATCTATAGATTGCTTTGGGTAGTATGGACATTTTAATGATGTTGATTCTACCAATCCATGAACATGGTATGTTCTTCCATCTGTTTACATCTTCCTCTATCTCTTTTTTCAGTGTCCTGTAGTTTTCTGCGTATAGGTCTTTTACCTCCTTGGTTAGGTTTATTCCTAAGTATCTTAATTTTTTGGTGCGATGGAAAATGGAATTGCTTTTTTAGTCTCTCTTTCTGTAAGTTCACTGTTCGTGTATAGAAATGCCATAGATTTCTTGGCGTTAATTTTGTATCCTGCTACATTGCCAAATTCATTTATTAAGTCTGTTAGTTTTTTGATGGAGTCTTTCGGGTTTTTTATGTACAATATCATGTCATCTGCAAATAAGGACAGCTTTACTTCTTCTTTTCCAATTTGGATGCCTTTTATTTCTTCTTCTTGTCTAATTGCAATGGCTAATACTTCCAGTACTATGTTGAACAGGAGTGGTGAGAGTGGGCATCCCTGTCTTGTTCCTGTTCTTAGGGGAAATGGTTTTAGTTTTTGCCCATTGAGTATGATGTTAGCTGTGGGTTTATCATATATAGCTTTTATGATGTTGAGGTATGATCCTTCTATTCCCACCTTGTTGAGAGTTTTTATCAAGAAAGGGTGTTGGATTTTGTCAAATGCTTTTTCTGCATCAATTTATATGACTATGTGATTTTTATCTCTCAATTTGTTTATGTGATGTATCACATTTATTGATTTGTGGATATTTTACCATCCTTGCATTCCTGGGATAAACCCTACTTGGTCATGGTGTATGATCTTTCTGATGTACTGCTGGATCCGATTTGCTAGAATTTTGTTGAGGATTTTGGCATCTATGTTCATGAGGGATATTGGTCTGTAATTCTCCTTCATTGTGTTGTCTTTATCTGATTTTGGTATTAGGGTGATGCTAGCTTCATAGAAGGAGCTTGGAAGTGTTCCTTCCTCTTGAATTTTTTGGAATAGTCTGAGGAGGATAGGTTTTAGTTCTTCCTTGAATGTTTGGTAAAACTCTCCTGTGAAGCCGTCTGGCCCCGGGCTTTTGTTTGCCGGAAGCTTTTTGATGACTGCTTCAATTTCTTCCATAGTTACTGGCATATTGAGCTGTTTAGATTCTTCCTGATTGAGTTTTGAAAGGTTATATTTCTCTAGGAATATGTCCATTTTCTCCAAGTTGTCCAGTTTGTTGGAATAGAGTTGTTCGTAGTATTTTTTTAACAATCCTTTGTATTTAGGCGGGATCTGTTGTTATTTCACCTCTTTCATTTCTGATTTTGTTTATTTGGGTCCTCTCTCTTTGCTTCTTGGTGAGCCTGGCTAGAGGTTCATCAATCTTGTTTATCCTTTCAAAGAACCAGCTCTTGGTTTTGTTGATCTTTTGTATTGTTTCTTTGGTCTCTATGTCGTTTATCTCCACTCTGATCTTTATTATTTCCTTCCTTCTGCTTACACTGGGCTTTCTTGTTGCTCTTTTTCTAACTCTTTGAGTTGTTGGGTTAGGTAATTTATTACCATTGTTTCTTGTTTTTTGCAGTAGGCTTGTAGAGCTATGAACTTCCCTTTCAAGACTGCTTTCACTGTGTCCCGTAGATTTTGGATTGTAGTGTTTTCATTGTCATTTGTTGCCATGATGTTTTTTATTTCTTCCTTGATCTCTCTGGTAACCCAATCATTGTTTAATAGCATGCTGTTTAGTCTCCATGTGTTTAATTTCTTTGGGTTGTTTTTATTGTAGTTGATTTCCAGTTTTATGCCACTGTGGTCTGAGAAGATGCTTGATGTGATTTCTATTTTCTTGAATTTGAAGAGACTTTGCCTATGTCCCAATATATGGTCTATCTTTGAAAATGACCCATGTGCACTTGAGAAGAATGTATATTCTGTGGCTTTGGGGTGAAATGTTCTGAAGATGTCAATTAATTCCATCTGGTCTAGTGAGTCATTTAGGATTGATGTTTCTTTTCTGATTTTTTGTTTAGAGGATTTGTCCAATGGTGATAGTGGGGTATTAAAGTCTCCTACTATGATTGTATTGCTGTCAATCTCTCCCTTGATATCCTCCAGGAGTTTTTTTATGTATTTGGGTGTTCCTGTATTGGGTGCATATATGTTTACCAGAGTTATTTCTTCTTGTTGGATTGCTCCCTTTAGTATTATGAAGTGGCCTTCCTTATCTCTTGTTATGTCCTTCACTTTCTATCTAATTTATCAGATATAAGTATGGCTGCCCCAGCTTTTTTTTCAGTTCCATTTGCCTGGAAAACCTTTTTCACTCCCTTCACCCTCAGTCTGTGTGTGTTATAAAGAGCGTTATTAGGGTTGAAGTTAATTTGCGAGCTCTGTTCACACTCTCAGAGAACAGCTGACTGCTTTCTCTATTGCTGTCTCATGCTGGCCAAAATATTTGCTCACTGATGTTGCAGCACAGAATTTGCCTTCCTTGACTTATTTCTGGAGCATTCTGTGAAGACCTGCTGCTTTTGGCCCCAGAGAACATCAACTGTGGCCTCAAAGAGCTCACCGCACACTCAGGAAAGCAGTCACAAATGATAATGTTACCATTAAGTCCAATTTTGCTTTTGATCTTCTAGTGTTTTCATATGACATAAATCATTGCACTGTTGAGAGAGACCATGGCTTCTCATATAGTTACCACAGGACCCTAGCAATCCAGTATCAAATTAAAAATAAATGGAGACCTAGATATGCTGCAGGATGCAATTTCTCCCTCCCACCTCAGCAGATGCAACTGGCCAGACTCAGTGTAAGAAGAAAAAACCATGGTCATGGTCCACGGGGTAGGCAGTCAGGATGGGAGCAAAATGGACAGTGTAGAAAGCCTGGGTCCTGTGCTCACCAAAGAAAAATAAAATGGAAAATTTGAAAGGACCTATTGTTATAGTGAGAGCTTGAACATTGATTGCTAATATATGAAGCACAAACCTTAGTTAAAACAAAGCTATTCTAGATGAGGTTTCTGCACTTTCTCATAAAATTTCACCCCATTGACTCCACTCTCCTGAAGAAGTCTATATAGTAGTTATCCTCATTTCAAAGCAAAGGCACTTAGAATTCAGGCTGGTTAGTGCTATAAAAATTCATATGTTGAAACTTATCCCCAACATGATGTATAAGGAGGCAGGGTCTTCCAGAGGTGCTTAGAGCATGAGGGCAAAGTCCTCATGAAATGGATTAGTGTCCTTATAAAAGAGACACTGAGATTGCCCTCACTCCTTTGTTCATGTGATGATACAGAGAAAAGACAAAAATCTAGGAACCAGGAAGTGGGCCTTCACCAGACACCAAATGTGGCCACATCTTGATCTTGGACTTATAGCTCCAGATCTGTGAGAAATACATGTTTGCTGTTTGTAAGCCACCAAAACAATGGCATTTTTGTAATTTAACTGCATCACACATTTTATAAGTGGCAGTATAGGAATTTGATCCAAGGCAGTGAAATTCCAAAAGCAGCTGCAGGGTTGGCAAGGCAATTCCTTGGCCTTTCTTTATCATTGAATAACCATTTAAACTCCATTGGTAGCAATTTTCCTATTTAACAGTAATTTGTTGGTTTAAATACATTTTTTAAAGTCTCAGGATGTTTGAAATAAAGGATGTGGCCTATTATTTTTGTTTTTCTTCAATGCAAATTGTTAATAGAGCTAGTGTTTAAGGTTCAGCCAACAGCCTCAGAAAAGCAAGAGCAGAGTTAGTCTTGTTTTTAACACAATTGGACCTTGGGAATATCATTTACTCTGCTTGTGTGTATGACTCAATGTATTATACATTCCTGTTAAATCATAGCATCATGTTTTATAGAACCAAGAAGCCCATTGGCCTTAAATGAAAATGATTTCAAACACTTCAGAGACACAAAGAAAATAAACATTTCCTAGAATTATCATATATTCTGAGGTGTGTGTATATATATTTTTAAAACCAGGAGGAAAGTGCAGGCCAATACCTGGGTTCTGTGAAGCAGAGCCAGCTCCTCTATCCCATCCTTTCCCTGTGATAGGCTGGGGTTGAGCTAGGCACCAGGGCCAGTGCAGGTCCCCTCCCTATCCTCAACAGAAGTGATGGCTAGACATCCTCCAGGAAGGAAATTGAC
Source organism: Plecotus auritus (assembly GCF_963455305.1). NCBI lineage: Eukaryota > Metazoa > Chordata > Mammalia > Chiroptera > Vespertilionidae > Plecotus > Plecotus auritus. The sequence continues at coordinate 116,865,310 of NC_137772.1, forward strand.
ATCAGCAAAATTTAACCCATAAAGGTCTTCTTAATGGGTTCTTTACAGACATCAAGGTCATTTGATATTAAAAAGTAAAAAAATAATTAAAGACAACAAATTTGGAAAATTTTATTGTGTACAGGATATATATATATATATATATATATATATATATATATATATATATATATATATAGTGAATTTTTCTTTAACTTCTACTCAGGATCAATACATTTTGGGACAAGACTTTGCCATGTGGAGGCATCTTACCTGACATGGCACACGAAGTAGAGAACTCACTGCTGTTCCTGTCGACAGGGTCTTAGGAGTTCTCAGTGCCCAGTGAGCTGGTCATATTTGGGACACACTTGGAGATGGGCTGTGCACCATCTGTTCTATCCAGTACACACAAGTTCCAGGGACATTGTATCCTAGACAAGTAACATGTGCATAAATCCAGAGCTATGGCATAAGTAGCCAGCAAAAAAAGACAAATGTTTCTTCCACTGACCCCCAGTCATGGGGATCAGAGAGAGCATCAGGCATCATGTCTGTAAGACCTCCAGACAGTATCAAACATGCACTCACTTCCAACAACAAGTCTGCTGCCTGTTTCACATCTAAAATTTGCCAGCTTCTTGCCAAGACTCCAGAGCTCATTCTGAAAACAGTACTTGACACTGAAACCCCTGGGAGAATACCAAGTTTGCTTCTGAAGATCTTGAGACAGAGATGCAGGAAAAAAGAACATTGGTTTAAATACAAAGTCCCTCAGGGTTTATACAACATGAGAACCTCTATCACTGGGAACTGTTGACTTGCCAACAAAGAGAGCCACATCCTGGAAAAGTCTCCGGGTAACCTTCTGATGCTGACATGACAACAATAGTCTTTCCACAGTTACTCTCAAAATCAAACACCAGCCATTTTTGTCTATGTGGGATGGGACGAGTTTTAGATTACTTGGGAACAGGAATGGAGAAAATAATCCTATGTGAAAAATGAAGAATAAAGAGGATGATGTTATTCAGGCTATTGCAACAGGGAAAACATTCATTAATATGAAACATTGGGGTTTTATGAAGGTGACTGAATAAAAGGGTCATGGCAAGTCTTATGGGAGTCACATAGTAAGGGTGGAGGTGGACCTCATCTGAGAATATGAGAGAGCAGGGTGGTCTTCTGATATTAGCCATTGCTGGGGGGATTTGCTAACCATGGCTGTTTTCTCTAGAGCACAAGGCTCAGGTAAATTCAACCTTGTCACCTACCTACAGATCTCTGAGAGCTATGAAGTCGATAACTCTCATGAATGTGCCTGGTATGAGATACATGCCCCAAGATACCACTAGCTGGCCCAGAGATGAGCACCAGCCCCAGCAGCAGCCAACAAATTGGCTGGAATTAGCCTTTGTGGGTCCTAAATGAAAGTTCTGTTCACACAGGGCACAATACACAACAGGCCCAACCAGATTCTTCCTTCTCCAGGAAGTTAACCTGGAGATGGAATGGGAGGTTGCAGGCCACCCAAATGGGACACAGATTCTAAAAAGCCACATGGACAAAGGCCTGAGGCAGCAGAGACATGGAATGTCTACAGGAAGCTCTCAGGAAGCAGTAGCTAAGGCAGAAGGAGGTGGTGGCAGCAGGAGCAGCATCACAAGCAGAGACAAAGACATAACACTTGAGTCACCACATGGCAGGGGACCCATGAAGTACGTCAGCTAAAGGCAGAAATACCCAGGTGCTTGTCTGACACTTCCAGTGATATTCTAAGACATGTCTTTAGAGCTCCCCCTTCCCCTGGAAAATCTGATTTGAAGATCAACATAGTGTATGTAATTCTATTATTATTAACTAGTGGCCCGGTACATGAAATTCGTGCATGGAGTGGGGCAGGGGGTGGTTCCCTCATCCCAGCCTGTACCCTCTCCAATTGGGGGCCCCTTGGGAGATGTCCAACAGTTGGACATCCCTCTCACAATCTGTGATGCTGGCTCCTAACTGCTCACCTGCCTGCCTGCCTGATTGCCCCTAACTGACTCTGCCTGCCTGCCTGATTGCCCTAACTGCCTCTGCCTGCCTGCCTGATTGCCCTTAACTGCCCTCCCCTGCCGACCTGATCTTGCCCCCAACTGCCCTCCCCTGCCAGCCTGCTCTCGCCCCCAACTGCTCTCCTCTGCTGGCCAATTTGGTTCTGATTGGTCAGTTTCTATGCCAGTTAGCGTCTCTGGGCCTTTCAACAGGGCCTGGTCAGAAAGGCGGGGCTGATCAGCAGCCCCGGTGAGGCCTGGAGAGAAATGGAGGTTTGGCTGCTGGCCAGACTGGGAGAGAAAGAGAGAGGCAAGTGCTGATCAAAAGCTGCCACAGAGGCAACAGATCAGTCCCTGCTTCTTTCTTCAGGCTTCTCTCTGGCCCTGATTCACAGCCCCCTCAGCAGTCAGTGCTGGGTTGCCATTTAGGATATTAAATACTTTTTACTTGAATACACACATAAGCAGAAAAATTAAAAATCATCCCTTTGGTTCCACTAGGCATTATTTTTCCGTATTTACCTAGGCATATTTAATTTATCATCTATTTTAGTCCCTCCTTTGTCAGAGTTTAAAAATAAAATTAGCCCATGATAAAATAAGAAAAATGTAGTAAATTTTCCATAATGCAAATGAAGTGTATTTAAAAGGCTGTTATTTACAAATTAGAGGCCTTGGCTTTCTAAACGTTTTAATGTTGCAATTGTGTTTCTTTTATAAAAGATACAGCAATTATAGGTCAGAGGGGGACTATTTGTTGATCTGATTTGGTTTGGGCTTGTTTTATTTTAATTTTTATATTTCTAATATTCTTTTTCTATAGAAAAATTAAAAATTGACAAATATGCCACTATTCTAATATTTTGGGGAATTTTATTGCTGTATAGCATCACAAGTCTGAGAACTACTTTCCTGGACTACTACATGGAAATTGAGAACACCCTCAAGTGTTCTCAATAACAGTGTGACAATTACAAAGAAAGCTCTGAATTTTCACTCCTTAATGTATATTCACACACATTCAAATTGGCTTATGCTGTAGCTCAAGGATTTGGGGAAGCAGAATCACTGAATTAAATGTAAAATATTATTTTATTGATTAGGTGTTGATGACATCACCATCCATGTGCACACCGTGACACTTCATTGTTTAAAAGGGTCTCTTTACCACTTTGGGAAAGAAGGTATATTTCTCATGATGTAGAATAAATGACAGCCACAGTTTCACCTAGAGCAGTGGTCAGCAAATTGCGGCTCGCAAGTTTGCTCGCGAGCTGCTGTTTGCCGCTGTTGACTAATGAGTTTGCTGACCACTGCCTTAGGGAAAAACACTTAAAAAACATTTTAATAATGTACTAATGTATTTAACCTGAAGTCAAAACTTCTGGGTAAGGGTAATGCCTTACTCAGTGGTCGGCAAACTCATTAGTCAACAGAGCGGCAAACCGCGGCTCATGAGCCGCAGTTTGCCGACCACTGACCTAGAGGGAAAAAAATTCAATCTCAAAATATCCAGGCCTTCTTACTATATCCAAAGTTTATAACTGAAAAGAAGGGGAAATTACTGAACATCACATACCAACAAGCACTGACATCCAGCTGAGAGAGAGAAAGAGAGATATAGATATCCAGGCCCATGGGCCATCATCAATCTTTTTGAAACCCTTTCTGAGCTTCAAAAGCCCATGATTTTTCAATTAGCCATTAAAATCACTGCAGCCATCCACTATAGTTTCTTCTCCTGGAAAGGTTTGTAATAGATGATGAAAGAAAGGGGAGATGAAATGAGGCCTGGAGGTTGGAGTTGGAAATTACTATTAAGGGCTTAACAACAGTTCTAACAAATTACCCTTCTGGAGAGTATGATTGCCCCAGGGAGCTGTGAATGGAACACTCCTACCCCAGTTCTCCCAGGGCTATAACTACTCAATTATGCCATTCCTCCAGACCAGAACCTTCTGAATAAACAGCAGATGCAATTCCATAAATTATTTTAGAGCAATTCTATTTTTTCCACCCAAACAAACACAGGCTTGAATTCAAATCCTCTCTTAACTTGTTTGAGCCTCAGTGTAAAATACGAAAATGCTTGTCCTGCCCACCTCAAGCATAGCGTGAGGCTCACATGTAGGTCTGTGCCTGGAGGAAGTTTGTATCAACAAACTTGTTATTAGCACTACAAACACAGACCAGAAGTAGTAATCAAATACTGACCAGTGAACTGTGTATCAACCATGAAACCAGCCAAAGTTTATAACAGAGCTGGATGAATCAGCCAAAACAGAAGCAACTATTTTAATATAAGACAATGCAATTAAATGTTAAGTGGATTAACAGATGCAAAGACATTGGTGGTGTAAAAATATTTATTGATTCTTCAGTCACTCATTGAGTTCCAACAAAGGTGCTGCCCCTGGAATATGGCTGCAAAAAGAGGCAATGTATGCCTTCCAGGAGCCCAAGGAGAAGCAGGGCCATGGTGTGGGTAAAGACAGTGCTCCAGGCATCGCCCAGCAATGAGTTTTAAAGGAGTAACTAATCACCAGGTGGGAAAGTGGCAGAAGGTAAATGCCCACAGAGACCTTACCTGATACCCACCTGGTGCAGATAAAGTGGAAGAGCCAAAACTTGCCTGCCTGTCTGGGGAGCAGGTTAGGAGAAGCAGGGAGGCCTTCTCAGGGTTGGAGTCCATCTGGGCTGTAGCGTGAGGCAGATCATCTAAAACTTTAGGTATTTTGTTAGTAACTTATCCAGGTGTCCTAGCAGGTTCCATATTAATTCTACCACAAGCAGAGTAGGGACCCTTTTTTCCACACTTGTCCAATGCCCGCAGCATGTCAGGGATACAAAAATGACTAAGTGCCAGCCACTCTCTCCCTGTGCTCTTTCAGAATGTGATAAAAGAAAACCAGAAATTTCTGATAATTCTGTCCTTTATGCTAAATAAAGTCATGAATCAGGAATGGAATGGGATTGCAGCTGCGGTGGTGACTAGCATCATCACACAGGCCTAGATCAGACCCTGGGAAGGGGGCTCATGCTCTCCCTTTGGATGGATAACAACAGTAAAGATTCTGATTCAATGTGAGAAGAAAAGGCCCTGGCCTGCCTCTCCCTAGCCCAGCCTCATGAGTAAGAATGACTCAGAGAGGAGCCCAAGTGCTCATGTGGCTGTCAGCACTATGCTCTGCAGGCTGAATGTCACAAATACCTTGTCTTCTTATCCTCATGACTAGAGGCCCAGTGCATGAAATTCATACAGGGGGTGTGTGTCCCTCAGCCCAGCCTGCACCCTCTCCAATCTGGGACACCTTGAGGGGTGTCCGACTGCCCGTTTAGGCCCGATCCTACCAGGCAGTTGGACATCCCTCTCACAATCCAGGACTGCTAGCTCCCAACTGCTCACCTGCCTGCCTTCCTGATTGCCCCTAACCGCTTCTGCCTGCCAGCCTGATCACCCCCTAACCACTCCCTTGCCAGCCTGATTGATGCCTAACTGCTCCCCTGCCAGCCTGTTTGCCCCTAACTGTCCTCCCCTGCAGGCAGCCTAGTCTCCCCCAACTGCTCTCCCCTGCAGGCCTGGGTCCCCCCCCCCAAAATGCCCTTCCCTGCAGGCCCAGTCGCCTCCAACTTCCCTCCTCTGCCAGCCTGGTCCCCCACAACTGCCCTCCCCTGCAGGATTGATCGCCCCCAACTGCCCTCCCTTGCAGGCCTGGTCCCTCCCAACTGCCCTCCCCTGCTGGGCATCTTGTGGTGGCCATCTTGTGTCCACATGAAGGCAAGATCTTTGACCACTTAGGGGCAGCCATCTTGTGTGTTGGAGTGATGGTCAATTTGCATATTACTCTTTTATTAGATAGGATAGAGGCCTGGTGCACGGGTGGGGGCCAGCTGGTTTGCCCTGAAGGGTGTCCCAGATCAGGGTGGGAGTTCCCTTGGGGCATGGGGCGGCCTGGGCCAGGGGCCTGTGGTGGTTTGCAGGCCGGCCACGCCTCCCAGTGACCCAAGCTGAGGCCCTGGTATCTGGGATTTATTTATCTTCTATAATTGAAACTTTGTAGCCTGGAGTGGAGCCAAGCCTCCTGCTTGCTCCATGGCCACAGCCATTTTTGTTGGGATTTATTTATCTTCTATAATTGAAACTTTAGTGGAGGCCTGGGCCCACCAGGGTGTGCGAAAAGCTTGGCTTCCTCCATTGCCGGGGAAACCCAAGCCTCCTGCTCGCTCTGTGGCCACAGCCATCTTGGTTGGGATTAATTTGCATACTCACTCCTGATTGGCTGGTGGGCATGGCTTGTGGGTGTAGTGGAGTGATGGTTAATTTGCATATTACTCTTTTATTAGATAGGATAACTCCATGGCTGCACTTAATTATTTACCCAATTTACCAAACACACAAGTAAGGCTTATCAGGTGTCCTCAAACTATGGCAGAGGGCATTTATCTGGCCCGCTGGGTGCCGCTGCCTGTCCTGCTTAGCAGCCGACTCGTCCCGGGCCTGCAGTACACATAGGAATTTGTTCATAGTTTTTTTTTAAAACTATAGTCCGGCCCTCCAACAGTCTGAGGGACAGTGAACTGGCCCCCTGTTTAAAAAGTTTGAGGACCCCTGGCTTAGATTGTGAAAGGCTTGTCCAAGTCCTCTTTGCCAGTTAGCAGCAGCCACAAGGCACAATCAGGTGAGACTGACTCTGAAACACATGTCAAGAGCCATATCTTTTATGGGCCCTTCACACTTGTGTGAGGGCTGAAAGGGCAAGTGCACTGATTAGAAAAGAGCCCCACCATGAGGAACGCACCCAGGTGACCCTGACTAAGAATTGGCTATTGTGCTGCAGACACAGAGGTCTCACCTGCACAGGTGATCTCATTTTCCTCTTTATCATCAATTCTTACTCTGGCTGCAATGATCTCTCAGCTACCATAGTGATTTGCTGGTCTGCTTCAGATTCATCCACAGTATTAAACTGTGAAAGTCATCTGAAATCAAGTAAGATAACTCTGAGAACTTGGCAGAGGCAGAAGACTGAAAACCCCAAGTCCTTCTGCATGGCCTGTTTGCAGTTGCTCCCATCATGAAATTATGAATGTTGGGGTGAACACGTATTGCCTCAGCAGGCCCTGCATGTGTCATAGGCATAGCCACCTACAAAGGACAAGGGCCATATCCTTCAGATTCTGTGATCACCGCCTCCAATCCTTCCCATCAACTTGATGTCAGAGGAGTTAGTCTCAAGACTGCCCATCCTCATTGAATTTCTGGGCACATTCTTAAGCAGTAGGAATCACTGCCCTGAGGGAAGTTTGCTCTTCCCAAGCTATAGGTCTCCATAACCACCTAGGGAGCAAGAACAAGCACCTCCTAGCCCAGCCGTGGGCAAACTACGGCCCGCGGGCCGGATCCGGCCCGTTCAGCTGTTCTATCCGGCCCGCGGAGCCGAAAGATCAGAGGGTTCTCTTGCTCTCCCCTCCGCTCCTTCACCAGCAGCAGTGTTAACATGGCAACGTCGGGAAACACAGCGGCAGCTCCTTCTTCTGAGTGGGCGGATATAAATTCAGTAGAAGGAACAACCTCTCAATCTTCCAGAGGCTCCTTGTAATGCCCGGGGACACGTCCCCCGACATCACCCTGGGAATGAGTAGACACGTTATCGTGGTGATGTTGGGAGACACGCCCCTGGAGAGCACAGTATCAGAGCATTAGCTAAAAAGGAGACCAACAACACTGTTCCCACTGAAGTTGATGTTTTAAAGACCAAAAACCTTTCAACCCAGTCTACATTGCCATCTACATCTACGTCCCGGGCATAATTTGGAAGTTGCACTACAGAAAATGTTTAATTTACTGTTTACACATTTTGTTCTTTTCTATTTGTTTTAGTTTTAAATTATTTTATTATATTTAAGTTTAATTTGAAAGGCTTTTGTACCTTTCCTTTGTTAGGCAATTTTATTTTGCCTTTGCCATCTTCAATATAAGGTATGTTATTGTGCTATGATTCCTCCATTTTTTGAAGTTTCAAATTATAATAATTAGTGTTTACATTCTTCTTGTTAAAATGTTTGAAATGAATAAAACTATTGAAATAAAAAAAGACCGTACCCTTTTATGTAATGATGTTTACTTTGAATTTATATTAGTTCACACAAACACTCCATCCATGCTTTTGTTCTGGCCCTCCGGTCCAGTTTAAGAACCCATTGTGGCCCTCGAGTCAAAAAGTTTGCCCACCCCTGTCCTAGCCCATCTTTACTAAGGTGAGAGCAGAAGCATGGTACCACTCCCCAATCTTGCCAAGGGTTGCACAGTTAATCGCTGGCTGTGCAGGAGTTTGAACCCCTACTACCAGTATTCACAACAGTGCTAACAATAGAGGGGTCTGAGTTCTAGGTCCTTTCTTATGCCAATGTGGCCTCCTTAACACTGTTCTTCTGGGTAGTGACAATGTTGGAATAAAGCATTGGGGAAGCATCTTGCCTGGCTGAGATTCTTGAACATGAGGACAGAGGACCTCTGTCCCAGGAACTTTTCTCTCTGGGCACTGACATCTGAAGCTCTGATCCTGGCTTTAGTCCTCATGGGCAAAGTCAGATTGGGCTTCTGCCCAAGCACTGGTTTGTATTCTATTAGCTTTTACTTTTTCAGTTGGATCTTACTTAATTGTTGTCATTTCATGTGTTCACCTCAAGGCCCTGGGTCACCTGTGTACTTTAAACACATGATTAGGCATAAAGCATACAAAATCAATTCAAATTCCATCTTTCTATATGGTGAAAAGTCAGCTCCTTATAATGGAACCTTGATGTGTCAATCTCAAATCCACTGAAAAGCATCCTTTTGGGGGAAACACTCCAATGCAATAGTTCAGTTTCAGGAGTTAGGGCAGAAGGAAGGAAGAAAAAGAGAAAAAGACAGGGAGAGAGAGAGAGAAGTGGATTATGTTCTTTTTCTTCCTAAGTCATTATTGCAACTGCACAGAAATGGTGTGTAGTCTCTGTGGCCACATCTCCTTGTCTTTTATGAAAAGATGGAACTCCAGGTTGTCCTGTGACACGTCCCTATGTCCAAATGTTAACATATTTTTTACATTTGAACCACTGCACTAGTCAACATTATCTGGGCAAAAAATAAAAGTGTGGAGATTTAGCCCAAGAGGTTTTTTCACATGCGTTTGCCATCTACAGTTTGTCTTCCCACCACCTCTGTTGTCCCCAGCTCTGAGTCCAAGTTGCCACACATGCTCTAAAATGTAGCCCATTTAAATATATGTGTATATATTTTGTATATTATGAGATAATGGCATTATTTATCATTTATTGTGTCTATTTACCAAAAGTAATATATGGATGATACCATTAAAAACTTACTGAAAATTTTTCAACATTTTAAATTTTTTCACATAAAATAAATGTGCCATGAAGGCAACTGTTTTTCTTAGGTGTCTGAATGGTTTCTCAAACATAAGGAGCAATTAGCAAATAAAAGGAAAGGTGATCTTAGTGAAAAAATGCTTCTGCTATCTGAACCAAATTGTGTTACTATTAGTTGAGTCTATTTTTGAGGAACTGCCTATCCATTTTTTATAAACATTTCTTAAGAACAAAAATATTTCTGAACATATGGGCCATGTCTCTTTTTGGATGTAAAAACTTCTGGCATTTTGCTGACATCATTTTGCTCTGAGTCACTCTCTCATTTGCTATAAACATCATGGTATTTTGATCAATTAGGAATAACTTAAGATTCTTTGAACATAACATTGCTATCACTCTGTCTTTCCCAAATGGGTAATGGATTGCCCAATGTCCTATCTTCCTAATTATTTTAAATTTATATTTTTTGTGTATTTATTGTTCCTGAGACAGATGGTCTGAGTAGATATTTTGTTAAACTCTAAATAAAATGCTACCTAGTCCAATGCTTACTGCTGGTTAAATGAAGATGGCTTCGTCAGGCTTTAAGGGACTTTGTTCCACTTTGCCTTCCTAACTTTATCATTACCCTCAACTCTTAGAGGCGGAGATGTAACTGAGAACTTGGGATCCTTGTATGGGTATTCCCTTCAAGTCCATGATTCAAGTCATATATGACCTTTCAAGATCTTGCTCAACATACCCAGTTCTGCTGTGCTCTGGAATTATAACTCAGAAGTCTCACATACATGTACTTAGTCACACACACACACACACACACACACACACACACACACTTTCATCTTTTCATTAGGAAAAAATTATCAAACACTGATTAAGGTTGTGCAATACGTAATAACACAGTGACCAACACAAGCACAATCTTAGCTCTCATGAAACTTAAATTCTAGCAAAAGGCAGAATACAAGTAAACAAGTAAAGAAATAAATAATTTCCAGTCTCAAAAAGAGCTGTGAAAATATTAAGCAACTGAAAAGAATAGAAAGTATAAAGGGGTGAAGATTACTTTAAGATCAGGCAGTTTTTCTGACTTTTAAGCAGAAATGTATATGATGTGAGGGAACAAGAAATACTCTAGGTAGAGCAAACAGCAGATGCTAAAACCTGAGGTAGTAATGAGCTTAGTTCACTCTGTGAATAGAAAAACATTCCTTGAGCTGGTAGTTGGATTCTGCGTGCTAGGGAAACAAGAGATGGAATAGAATATACTTCTTGACGCCAGGATCCCAAAGCTGGGTTTTCAAAACTGGTAAGTAGTCCTTTGGAATCTGATGTTCCAAAACCATCATCTATTTCCTTGTTCTTCCCAGGCTTTCATCCCAGCGGCCTTATTCTGATTAAATAGTTTCCCGCACCAAAGCTAGCTGGCCTCCAGGTTTTCAGGCCAGTCCAGCCTACATCCTGCTGTGCACAGTGCCATGTTGGGAGAAGGCAAGTGAAGGGTGTCTATTCACAATGTGAAAAAGATCCAAGCCATTAGGAAAGGCCCACCTCAAATTCCTTGAATCTTCCAATTGAATTCCACAAATCAACCTATGAAATTCCATAAATCAAGCTGGGTTAACTAAGCAGGGTTTCTCAACTTTGGCACCACTGTCATTTTAGACCACTGCCCTGTGCATTGTAACGTGTTTAACAGCATTCCTGGTCTCTACACCCAAATGACATTAAAGTACATTTTTGTGAAAATCAAAAATTGTTTTTAAAAAAATCAGCCCTGGCTGGTTTGTCTCAGTGGTTAGAGTGTTGGCCCACAGACCGAATGGTCCAAGTTTGATTCCTGGTCAAGAGCATGTACCTGGGTTGCAGGCCTGATCCCAGCCCGGGTCATGGCGTATGCAGGAGGCAATCAATGTTTCTCTCATCCATGTTTCTTTCTCTCCCTCTCCCTCCCTTCAACTCTCTCTAAAAATCAATGGGGGAGGGGGGTATCCTCAGGTGAGGATTAGTGAAAAAAAATCAATTGGGTGAAATTTAAAGATCTTATTGGCTTTATTCAACAATTCATGAATTGGCAGTATCCAAACTCAAGGATAGAAAGGAGCTCCGAAGAACTAAATAAAGGAAAGATTTTTATAGGCAGCAAGGAGCAGGAACAAGGAAGGTATACTAGCAAAAAGTGAATTGGTTCAGTGAAGATTACTTTCCTTCAGGGGATGGCAGGAATCCACCAAGCAGATGACCTTACTAGTGCTGACCAGGTGATTTCTGATTGTCTGGTTTAAGATTCCATCTCTGGGAGAGTTGTCACTGTAATTAAGTCTCAGTTTGGTGATGTGGGACTGCAATAACTGACTCCATTTAGGCCTGATGTCTTGTTTTTTAAAAACTCTACATACACTGTCCAATGTCCCTTTGGAATACAATCCATCATAAGGCTTCCTGCTGTATCTACTGTATCCAGATCTCAAGCCACTCTTCCCTGTGGGACCACAGAGACTTCCTGTGACACTACACGCCCCCTTTGAGGGAAGTAGCCCCTGAACCCTACCTGGAGGATGAGAGATGGACTTTCATAAATTACCAATACATTTTCATCTTGAAATCCAAATTGATTTCCTATTTTTCTTGCTCTTTAGCTACTCTTAATATTAACATTGAATAACTCATATAGCATAGCACTTCCTATGAATCTTAGTTTTATTATCTGCAAAATAAGCATACATTGACCCTCTCATGGGTATCTTATGAGGATTAAATAAGAAAATACAGGTAAAGTACCTGACATAAAGTAATTTGTCCATATAGTCATGCAGCCCACAATGAATATTTTTGCAGCCCAGCCAATATAACAGTATATAAGAAATTTTGTAACTTAATTTTTACAATATCCTGTTATACATAATCTATAATAATGAAAGCATAATATGCTAATTAGACCGGACAGCTGAACGACCTTCCAGAAGTCATTCCAGATATCCTTCTGGACGAAGCCGCAGTGGCGGGGGCCAAGACAGAGGCAGTTAGGGATGATCAGGTAGGCAGGCAAGCAATTAGGAGTGGTCAGGCAGGCAGGCAAGAGGTTAGGGGTGATCAGGCAGGCAGACAGAGTGGTTAGGGGTGATGAGGCAGGCAGGTGAGAAGTTAGGGGTGGTCAGGCAGGCAGGCAGAGTTGTTAGGGGCAATCAGGCAGGTGGGTGAGAGGTTAGGGGCAACCAGACAGGCAGGCAGAGTGATTAGGGGTGATCAGGCAGGCAGGTGAGCAATTAGGGGCATCAGGCAGGCAGGAGGAGTGGTTAGGGGCAATCAGGCAGGCAGGCAGGTGAGCCAGTGGTCCCAGATTGGGAGAGGGTGCAGGCTCTGCTGAGGAGAACCCCCTCCCCCCATGCACAAATTTCATGCACCAGGCCTCTAGTTATTAATAATGAACTTCAACGTTCACTAATGACTGATTACTAAAATCATGTTGTATTCATTTCCTTTATGTGCCTACTCGCAGGCGCACTATTTCCCTCCACTAATGCTAGCAGCGAATATTTTAGCAGCCGATTGCCACATCATTAGTCTTTTTTTAATGTCTTCATTGATTTTATTTATTGAACTTTTTTTAATTTCAAGAATAATGATTTTAAATATAATAATGTTAGAGGATGCCATTAGTCTTGTACTGACTTGTTTGCTGTGCACAACAGGAAATATTTCACTTTCAGAGAACAAGAAAATAGGTTATTTGTGTTATGCTTATTAATTTGTGCAGTTATCCAGTGTCTGGTAAGTTAATGTTTAAGAAAAAAATATTAATTTTTATTAAAATGTTCAATTATTTTATGTTAATGATTACTCACTTATTTCAGCCCTTTTTATTCAGCATGTCTCTATTGAAATAAACCTACGATTCTATGAAAATTGAAGCTTTTGTTTTTTTGCAGCCCACATAAACTTAAACCTTTTTTATTTGGCCCATGTTACCCTTTGAGTTTGACATATGAACTAAATTAGAAGTGAGCTAAACAAAGGAAACATAAATGCAAGTTTTAGTAGGGAAACATGGTGGGAGTTGGGGGAGACAAGGAGGTACATGAGGACCTATTGTGCTTGCTGCTCAATGTTTCTTTAAACCTAAATCTGCTTGAAAAAAGTAAAACATTAATTAAAAATAACAACACAAACTTCCAGACAATTATATTATAGTAAGTCATTACTATAGAGATGGGCACCAGGTACAGTGAATAACAGCAAAACAGCCTCCTCACTTAGACCTCAGTGGGTTGATGAGAGAAGCAACATCATCACCAGGAAAATTTTTGATGAGGGGTGGAGGTTGTCCTTGGCAGAGCCTTTAAGGGAGAGAGTGTATTTGCTGGGTGATGAGGGACACAGAGTGTTCCAGGCCAGTAAAGTAGCATGTATGAAAGCACAGGTGTGGGAGGGAGGCTCTTCATGGTGGGAGTGAGGAGAGAGGGAATGCCTTTAGGAGCAGGGGTGTGACATGGCCCATGGGCATTTTGCTTTTTGTTGTTTGCTTTGGGGGTGAGGGAGTTGTTATTTTAATCTTCACCTGAAGAAATGTTTGTGGTTTTTTTAAAAAAAATGATTTTAGAAAGAGAAAAGAAGAGAGAGAGAAAGAAACATGGATGTGAGAGAGAAACTTTGATCAGTTGCTTTCCCCACCTGTGCTCCAACTAGGGATCAAACCCACAACCAGGGTATGTGCCCTGACCAGGAATCAAACTTGTCACCTTTTGGTATATGGGACGACACTCCAACCACCTGATCCACACCTGCCCGAGCTGCCAATGGCCATTTTGAAACAATCATTTTGGTTGCAAAGGAGAGGTGGATTACAGGGAACAATTTTGGAGGTAGCCAGCCAAGGCAGTAACAGAAGTGAGGGATATTGCAGGGTTTGCCTTTTTTCCCTGTGGTACACAGTGCTGGCTTGTACACAGTGCTGGGTGTACAATGGAGATGTGGGCAGCATTTGCTGACTGAGCAGGGTGAGCAGAGTTTGCTGACCTGTGCTACATATACCTGGAATTTAAATATCATCTACTGAATCTAGAATGACATAGGAACATCTTTTCTGAAGACTAAATAGTAATGCATGATCTGATAATTATATAAAATATTCTACATTTGAGGTTGCCTCCCCTGCCCCACATCTGGACTGTGTGGTCTGTTTAAAAGTCAGGGATAAACATTTCTCTTTATTCTTTTTCCAAAATGAAGGTATTCATTCTGAGCTTTTGGAAATAAAAGTAGAAAAAAAAAGAGTTAGAAAAAAAAAGGTGCAGACAATGTTTCATTTATATAGTAAGGGACTCCTGGACCACATAACAGCATGACTTTATAAAGTGCATAATGATTCTCTGTATTCGTTTTAGCGAATTTTAGAGTATTTTTGAGGCATAATTTTCTATGAATAGGTAGAAGACACATGTAAAAAGAGGCCCGCTTGCTGATAGCATAATATAGATCTACCTCCAGCATCACAGAACAGTAGGCCATGCAGCCCAATTTACTCAAAGTTCCTTTGTATTCAGAGAAATTTGCTATAATTCCTCACCAAAAAAAAGGATCTTTGAAAATTACATTGAACATACTGTATCTCTGTAATTCTTTATATGTTTTCTCTTCCTATAATTTGTGCTGAAGTTATTATTCTTTAAAAGCAAATTTTAAATTGTAAGATCAATGTTTATTCGAGTAATGAAAAAAAGACAGTTTAGATCAGCTCACGTGTTTGGCTCAAACTTGTTTCCCTCTTTCTTTCTGTCTCTCTCACTTCCTCTATCCCCTCTTTTCTTTCTGTCCAATTCTTACTCATCATTTGCTTCTTTGTCACAGTATACCTCCTTCTTCAGAGGACTTTAACTAATGGATGAACAGTACCACTGTTGTTTTACTATTATCTTCAGTTCTGGTGTCAGTGCAGGGCTTTGCATTCACACAAAAAGATGGCTTGTGGCTTTCCAACTTTGTTAATGGGTCTCCAAAGATCTCACAGGGTTCACACAGCCTCAGGAACATAGGAGGGGCACAAGGCTTGAGCCCCTGCTGAGCCTAGAGCAGCTCTACTGAATCTCTTTATAGCTGGGGCTTCTCTGTGGGATTTTATTTGGAAATAGGGCTACTAATTAAACACAACAGATTAAAGGTTGAAGACCTGTAATTTCTGTTGAATTGACAGACAGATCATGGTTACGTAAGACCTTTGCTACTATCTCTCCCTCCCCAATTTCTGTAGTCCTGAGGGACCAGATATATTTGGGATAATTCCCTGCTCCCCCAAACACTCACTACATGTTCAGAAATTCTGGACTAAAATATTTCAGATGGATTGATCTCTAGCTGTCTAAGCCCATGAACTAAATAGATGTTTCTTTTTTTTTTTTTTTTTTAATTTATCTTTTGCCGGGGTTCTTTTGCCGGGGTTCTTTTCCCAGCCTTACAAAGGGTTTAGCATTCTGGAGAAAGGGGTTGCGCGTAGATGATTAAAGAGTCCGGAGACGAAAGATAATTTTGAGAGGCATTGGGGGTCAGAGGAGCTTCAGCTGAAGAAACTAAAGACTCCTTCCTTGTCTAGGACCCCGTGCTTTTATTATAACAGAATGTGTCCTAAGGCAAGATGGAGATATACACTTCAAAGGGTAAGGTTTCAAAGGGTATACAGAAGCATTGTCAGTTTGGGGAATAGCCTACAGCTGTTCAGGTGTTTGGCCAACAGGAGGCAATAAAATACCCTGAGCTGTCTGGCAGCAGACAATCCTATTCAGGTTTGGGGGAAGTGACGTTTAGCCATTTCCAACAGGTAAATTACATATGTGACTCACCCTTGTTGAGACGCCCAAGCTTCACCAACCTTTTGGTAAAACTCTTGTAATTATTACATGCTGGAATTGGTTTCCGGCAATCTTTATTGTTGAAAGTAATACAGTTGTACCATTTTCTCCCCATTGACTCATTCTAGCCCGCCCTCTCCCCATAGATGTTTCTTAATATATCAGGCAGTACTCCTTGTCTTATTCAGTCACTTATGCTCACACAACCATGCACATAAATGTACGAATACAAATTATTTTTTCCTGATTATCATAGAAATCTAAACTGAGAAAATATCTAGAACAAAATGAGCTTTCTGTTGTTCCACATATGTCACAATTTTTTTTTACAGCCCTTGAAGTGAATGTGTGTGTATGCCTTGATACATCCTTGGATTCCAGCTGAAAACATTGGAAAAGAAATACTATGGAAAGTTAAAGGTATAGAAAGTATTGTACCTGAATATTTCATATATGGCAGATAAGAAAGCTGATCAGTTTCACATAGAATTTATCTAATACTTAAATTGTTTCAAAAGATCAGCCTAGCTTTTTAATTAAAGTTTTAATTTCAGACCATCCTTTGTGGTTACTTTAGGTCTTTGAGTTTGCAAGGCTTCTACACAGGCCTTCTCTGAGTTAGTCAGGTTAGCATGTGGCCCCTTTTGGTCCACACCTCCAAATCCAAAAGGTGCTCTTAATTGATCAAAAAATGGACACTCATGAGGAGACTATTCTAAAACAGAGGGGCCCTGCCCCAGCCTGAAGAGAGCAAGGGGAGGAAGGGTGGGAGGGAGAGATGGAGAAGGAAAGGAGACAAGCCACTGCACCCGAAAACTCAACCAATGGATTCTTCTGCTTTGTTGAGCATCGTCTGGTTCTTAGCTTCCTTTAAGCAAATCCATATCTACATTCTTTCTGACACATAAGAGACTCATGGTCTGTCTAAGACTACCACAGCAGCAGTTTCTATAACCTTCCTTAGGAAAGCAGTTGCCTAAATTTCAAATTTCCAGACTTAAAATGAATCATCAAGTCTTCTCCCCCTGATCTATTTTTAAAAATATTTCCAGATGAGTGCTGTATACAACCTCTACTTTTTCATGACAAAATATCAGAACCTGGTATAATAGTTTTATTGCTAAGGTCTTTTCAACATTAGAAGAGCTGTGAGACTCAACAGAACAAAATGTTTAAAAATAGAATATCTCATTAAATAGGCGATGTCAGAGCTAAAAGCTTCCTTGCTTCACAAATAAATATTCTAAATCCTGTTTTTCACACTTTGAGATAACAACTCTGGCCAGAAATAGATATTTTCCTGTGCTTTCCAAAGCAATCACTTTCAAATTTTCTTTTCTTTTTTTTTGTACAATAGTTCATCAGACTTCACATTGAATAGACTGTCTGAGCCCTCCAAAGTCAACTGAGTGTATTAGTAAGATTAAATAAAATCTCCAGTCTTTGTGACAAATACAAAGCTTTTTCATGTAAGCTCAGACTGCAGTGGTCCAGGTCCAATGGCATCATGCACTTTATCTGAATTCTTCATTTTGAAAAGATGAAGCCTGTTTTCCTGGGACAGACCAAGCAGCTCAGAGTTGAAGAAATTAAAAATAAATTCATTTTGTTAAGTTATGCCTCCTGACCCTTCTTTAACAAAATTAATTATTTTTATTTACACCTCTTTCTTTACTATTAAGACGAATTCATAAATGTTAGACTGTAACCCACTAGGAAAACTACCTACTTTCATGCCACTTGGGTCACCTTAGGGATACATTTTAGGAACCCAAATGTGGACAGCAGAAAAAAAGCCCATTAACTTTCCATGAGCTGGATAGATAATCATTCCTGAAAGTTACTATAATGCCTCTATTTCTTCATGGTTTCTAGCTTAAAATGTATTATCATGTTAATTTTAATTTTGTGGGTTTTCACAACAATTCTGTAAGGTAAGAATTGATTATATATATATATATATATATATATATATATATATATATATATATTCAGTTAAAAGAACTAGGGCTTAGAAAATAACTGGCATGTTACCTCACTGAAACTCATGTTAAGTCCAGATCCTCTGCTCCAACACAGTGAGATGACTGGTATCTACTAGCCCTCTATAAACAAATCATCTGAGACCTCCAGGTGGCCAGGGCTCAAAGCTGCAAGTCCTATTTTATCTCCTCTCCTTACCTCTCTTCACCTCCTTCAGAATTGCCTAATGAACTTTCCAGAGTGCAATTGAATAAAATCTATACTAATAAAAAGGTAATATGCTAATTAGACCAGATATCTTCTGAACGTCCTTCCAGACAAAGCCACGGTGGCGGGGGCCAAGGCAGAGGTGGATAGGGGCAATCAGGCCAGTGGTGATCAGGCTGACAGGGGAGCAGTTAGGGGCATAAGGCCAGCAGGCAGAGGTGGTTAGGGGCAATCAGGCAGGGAGGCAGGTGAGCAGTTAGGAGTCAGCAGTCCCTGATTATGAGAGGGATTGGGCCTAAACTGGCAGTCAGATATCCCCCAAGGGGTCCCGGATTGGAGAGGGTGGAGGCCGGGCTGAGGGACCCCAGCCTCATGCATGAATTTTGTGCAATGGGCCTCTAGTACATATATAAAAACTCCAAAGAAAGACTAGAATTCCACATATTGCATCTTATTTAAATTTCATTTCAGCCCTCAGCTCTTAAATATTACATTATGCGTATTAAATTGTAACAACTTTGTTCTTCTAAACTGTTGATGACTAATGGGACATTGAACCTCAGAACCTAGAGAATGCACACCTGTAAACTCACGAACAAGATACTTGTCCAGGACCTTAATGGGACAAATGTTCGTGATAGAAATCAATGAAAAACTCTGGTGTTTACCAATGAATCCTCACACTCTACCCCTTGTTTCCTTGATAAAAAAAAAATTATCTGTTTTTTTGTTATTTTTTATTGAATGTATTGGGGTGACATAGGTTAATAAAATTATATACATCATCTACCACTGAGTGGCCAGATTATTATGATTTCTGAACGCATAATAATCTGGCCACTCAGTGTATATCCTATATAATAAAAGGCTAATATGCAAATTGTCCCCTCGACCAGGAGTTCGACCAGCAGGCAGGCCGGCAAACTGCCCATGTCCCCTCCCCCTGGCCAGGCTGGCCGGACCCCACCCATGCATGAATTCATGCACCAGGCCTCTAATATATATATATATATATATATATATATATATATATATATGTATATATGTATATATGTATATATATGTATATGTATATGTATATACACACACACACACACACTGATTGGCCAGATTATTATGCATTCAGAGGTCATAATAATCTGGCCCTCAGTGTATATTGTATTGTGTGTTCAAGACCCCAAGTAAAGTATTCTTCCATCAACATTTATCCCCCATTTACCCTCTTCTACCTCCCCCTACTCATAATCATCATACTGTTGTCTGTGTCTTTTCAGTTTTGGGGTGTTTGTTTGTTTGTTTGCTTGCTTAACAGTATGGAGTTACCTCAAAAAATTAAGAATGGAACTGCCTTATGACCCAGAAATTCCACTTCTGGGAATATATCCAAAGAAACTTGAAACACTAATATAAAAAAATATATGCACCACTATGTTCATCACAGTGTTTGTTACAATAGCCAAGATTTGTTTATTTTTTGTTGTTGTTCAAACCAACATTGATTTTTATGTTGATTTTCTCTTTTTAGCTAAAAAAAATTAAGATGACACTTTCTCACTTTTAAAAAATAATTTTAAAATATCTAAATGTCTGCAAAAGTAAATCTTTTCTTTCCTTCCTGTAAATGTGGATGGAAGTATCTCACCAATTCTGCCAGAAGTATGGCCTGAGGGAACACAGAAACAAGAGAAGGTATTGGGTCTGACCAAACATGGTTGCCCTTTGAAAGGACATCAGAAACTTCAGCAGACATTGAAGATTCAGCTGAGATGTGCAATCCATTTTGAGGTTTTCAGCTAAGCTTTTGTGCATAGCACCTGTGCTATCATACACACACACACAAAGCAGAAATTGTAAAAAAAAAAAAAAAAAAAAAAAACGGTAATAGGGATTGATTAGAAAAAAGTAAGCTGGACCACTTCTGTAGTCTCAGGACCTTTGTTGAAATAGGAAGACCCTTCCATCACTGCTCTCAGGACTCTTTCATTTCCCCATTCCACAATCAAATAAGCTTGAATTATCTAGTTCACTTTGAAGAAGTTCCTTTCTCCCAAAATTGAGATTACAACTACTGAAAATGTGATAAGCTGATAAAGTATCAACCAACCAAATCGCCTTCTAGGCAGTAAAAGAAAAAGGAAGGTGCTGATACTACAAGTTGGAGCCCTGCTGCCCAGTTGGGTGGCCACTGGCCACATGTGAATATTAAGTCCTGTAAATGCAGCTCCTGCAAACGAATCTGTGCTACAAGAGTAATAAGCACTGAACTTCCAAGTCTCCATATAAGAAAAATAATGTAAACGTCTCATTGATTGGTTGTTAAAATGACAATATTTGGATATATTAGGTTGCAATAGTATATTGTTAAAATTAATTTCACCAATTTATATTTACTTCTTTAATGTGGCTATCAGACAACTCTACATTATAAATATGGCTCACATTATATTTCTACTGGACAGGGCTACTCTACAGCAGGGAGAGGCAAATTTTTCCAAAATGAGGAAACAGAAGAAAGCTAGGTGGATAGGGAAGGGGCCACAGGAAGGTAAAGTAAAACCCAAAACCCAACTAGGGGGACTTATTAAGACACCTCAACTGGATGGGAAAGAAAGGGTGTGCATGAAAGGCATGAACTTTAAAATGTATGGATATTGTTAAGACAGCGTGCAGATAACCAATCATAAGGCAGTAAGCATATAAACCAATCCCAAGAATGTTGCTAAAGCAAAATTATTTGAAAAGACCAATTAGGAGCTATTAAGACTGTCTCCACCCCCTACATGAAAAGGCTTGCACTTCCTCTCACCCTTTCTCTTCTCCCTGGCAAGCAATGGATTCCTGATGTTCCTATGGTAGAGGAGCACATCCCTGTGCCCACATGGCTTATGTCCATGTGGGCCTCAACACATGAACTATTGGACTTTGATTAGCTTGGATACTGAACCACTCTGAACTGTAATATGTAAAGGAAGCTCTGGACACTGGCCTACTCCTAGAATCCCAGCAGCACCTTTTCCAGGACTGGCTTCTCTCAATAAATGTCAGTTCCTCCTTTTTATGTCCACAACTTCATTCTTTGATTTTGGCAAGACAATGAACTCAGACTCAACACCCTACATTTTGGTTTCAAAACCAGGGTTAGATAGTAAATGGTTTATGCTTTGTGAGCCATAGTATCTCTGTTGCAACTATTGCACACTGCTGTTACAAAGGAAAGCAGCCACAGGCAATATGTTAATAGGTGACCATGACTGTGTCCTAATCTATACTAATAAAAGGATAGTATGCAAATTGGTCAGTACACCCTCACAGTAACAACCAAACAGCAGGCTGTGTGGGGCAACCAAGCTGGTAGGGGGGGGGGGGTCAGTGAGGGGTGACCAAATAGCAGGCTGCAAGGGGCAACCAGGGTGGTGGGGGGGAGGGGGAGAGGGAGACAGTGAGGGGTGACCAGGCCAGCAGGGGGGGCAGTTAGGGGCAACCAGGCCAGCAGAGGAGGGCAGTGAGGGGTGACCAGGCTGGCAGGGGCAGGGGGCAGTTGGGGGCAACCAGGCCAGAGGGGGGAGGTGCAGTTGGAGTTGACCAGGCTGGCAGGGGGGACAATTGGGGGTGACCAGGCCAGCAGAAGGGTCAGTTAAGGGCGACCATGCCAGCAGGGTGCAGTTGGGGGTGACCAGGCCAGCAGGGGGTGCATTTAGGGGTGATCAGGCTGGCAGGCAGAGATGGTTAGGGGTGATCAGGCTGGTGGAGGGGTGCAGTTAGGGGAGATCAGGCAGGCAGGCAGGTGAGATTGTGAGAGGGATCCCAGATTGGAGAAAGTGCAGGCTGAGCTGAAGGGACCCCCCCACCTGTGCATGAATTCCATGCACCGGGCCTCTAGTATAACTATATATGTAAAACCAGGTGGTGGGCTGCTTTATCTGTTCTAGAGCATAACCACCATTTTAAAATTAACGTTATTTTTCAACAATTTGTTTTTATTTGGCAGTTTTAATGAGTCACTAATAAATAATGAGGAATGAGACCTTTCGGTTTCCCTTGGGTATGGAAGAAACAAATTATCACAGCCTTGCAAGATGCAGTGTTAAGAAACTGTGTGTGTCACCCGCCACCCTGGTTCATTCTCACTGTCATCACCAACTATTATTTAAAGCCACCCATCAGACAATTAACCAACCACTATTTCTCATGACAACAGGACATATTCAGACACTCTTGCAGTACCAAGTCTCTCCTGCTGGAAGGAAATGTCATGCAAAGGCTCAGGTAGCAAGTCATCTTTCAAGCCAGTACGGTGATGTCACTCAGAAGCCAGTGCCATTTTGAAACACTCCCTGTGCTCTTGTCACTCCTAGACTGCTAATTTTGAATCTGCAATTCAAAGCTGCTTTTGGACAGTACAACACAGTTTCACTGATAATATCAGGATCTGATTTCATAGGGACATTCTGGAATTCCTGGGGCAAATTTCAAAATTCCCAGTTTAACAGCCCAAGTCATCCAACCAGAAAAGATCCAAAAAGGGGGCAATGCCTGAAAGTAATATAGGGAAAATACTGCAGAGGGAAGCACATTGAGATCTTCAGGAGAACTTGCTCCTATGAAACCTCTTAATAAGAAATAGATTGGTATTGCCTGGCTTTCCTTGCATCTCAACTAAAAGCAAGGGCTCCATTGTCTCAACCAATTCTCAAAGTTCCTTCCAGGCTTCACATCTGTTACATTCTTGATTTGTTCCTATGAAAAGCAAAATCTGCAACATTAACATGCTTTAATGACTTCTTTTATCTCAGAAAGAGATGACTTTACAGACTGTGTTCTAGATGTTGGGATGTCATCATTGCACAGCATGTCAATTTATGTGAATCATTATCATTAAATTAGATATTGTTGGGGAGCCTGAGCACACTTGCTCCTAGCCAGGGGCCAGATTTACAGCTACAACACTGTGCAATCAACTTGAAAAACTAAGTAAAGTGCAGCTGATCAGAAATATTACATCTAATGAGCACTGAAGAAGCCACATAGACACTCATAGGAATAGCATAGTTGAGGAAAGGGAGAGCCACCTCAAGCAGTTGGTGGTTAAGAGGCTGGAGGAACATCATGGCTGCAAAGCTCTCTCCACCTGGGAGTGTGTGGTCTCAACCCCAGGCAGGGATTCCAAACCCAGAGCAGCAGAGACAGGAAAAAGAGCCTACATAGCATCAGCCAGAAGGAACCAGGGGATTCTGTCTAACTGGGAGACTCAGACCACACCTTCCCAGTGAAGGAGTGCTCCTATTATTAACAGTCCCAGCCTGAGAAGTTTGTTCCAGGCCCTAACTGCTAAAGAGGCTGCACTGTCATGTTTGCATATACCGTGTTTCCCTGAAAATAAGACAGTGTCTTATATTAATTTTTGCCCCCAAAGACACGCTAGGTCTTATTTCAGGGGATGTCTTATTTTTCCATGAAGAAGAATACAGTACACATTTATTGTTAAATGAAAATAAAGGAAATTTATTACCTGTATACGGTACGGTAGTACCGTAGTTGTCAACACAAACCAGACAAACTGTGAATCCTACAGTATCAAGAATTTACTCATTTATTCAATGACAATCATGTCATCATCTTCTGGAACATCATCATAACAATCCAATTCCTGAATTTCCTGGTGAATTTCTTGTGACTCCATTTCTTTCAGAATCAGTGGACCAAATCGCTCATGTTTAGCAATAGCACTGTCTTTAAATGAGTACTTCTTGTCAAGGTAGCCTGCTCGCAGTGCATTTGCAATGCAACTGTCAGTGATTTTCTCCCATGAATTCTTCACCCAAGTCACAACTTCTTGCAGTTTAGGTTTCACAAAGTTTCCACGCTGATTTCTCTGCATTCTATTTTCAATGTAGTCATTAATTTCCATGCACAAATTGTCTTTGAATGGCTTGTTTATTGCAATATCAAGAGTCTGGAGATAGGCCGTCATTCCTGCGGGAATCATTATCTGATCTATTTTTCTTTCGTGAAGAAATGTCTTCATGTCTTTAGCGCGGTGAGTGCTGGCTGCATCCCAGACTAGCAGACCTCTTTGGCTCCCTCGCATAACAAGTGGCAGCATTAAATCGACCCACTTCCTTACAACTGCTTGTGTGGCCCAGGCTTTTTCAGTTTCAAGAATAAAAACGCCCAAAACACATTCAATCTTTTCCTTCTTGCCCTTAGAAATGATTAAAGGTGGGATTTTAGTGCCATCCAGACGAATTGCCAAAATACAGGAAACACGTGCACTTTTGTAAGCAGTGGAGAGAATGTACGCTAAGGAGGCACCCCACTGTTCAATTGTTGTTTGAGATGATTGGCCCATAAACACTGCAGTTTCATCCATAACAATCATGTTGGAAACATTGTATTTAGAGAAGTCAGCATCATCAATAAAGGACTTGAATGCAAGTGCTCGCTTCATAACTTGAGTATCTTCCAACCTAAACAATGTTGTAGATCTTCTTAAAGACAGTTCACTTTGCTGAAGGAAATTATCCAGCCAGTGTTGTGATGCTTTGAAGTCTTTGGGAGCTATGTCAAACTGTGGTGCCATTGCAAGGGCAAATTCTTGAATCTGAGCCCTATTCACAACCAAAGCCTTTGCTCTCCTGTCAACAACCCATTCACAGATCAGGTCTTCCAGCTCGGAAAATAATGGTTGCCGACCTGATCCACACTTGCGCTTTTTAGCATTTCCCTTGTCCACTTGTTCAATGAGGTTACCATACTCTGCTCGCCATTTTCAGACCAATCGGATACTCAACATCTTCTCTTTGCAGAAAGCAGTAAGATTTTGGCCCCAAGAGTCTTCCATGATTCCTTTCTTGTACTCTACGGAGTAGCTTTTTTTTTTGCGCTCATTTCTAGGGGTAAAAAAAAAAGGAATTGGGGTATCAAGGTGGGGGGAGGGGGATCACTCAAAATGACACAGGGGGCATCAGAGGGGGGAATCAAAATGGCACAGGAGAATCAGAGGGGGGATTACCATTTTAGTAACCCCTTTTGATCCTCCTGTGTCATTTTGATTGTCCCCTCTGATCCTCCTGTGTCATTTTGATTGCCCCCTCTGATCCTCCTGTGTCATTTTAAGTGATCCCCCTCCCCAACCCCTGTGCCACTGAACACCTTCACCAGTATCCCCCCAACCCCTTTATCAGACATTTACCCCTGGGGCCTGCCTGGGGACTGTCACTGGGCTTGCTGGGGCCTGGATCTGGGCTGGAGCAGGGTCTGCAACTGACTGAGAACCTTCAGTCATCATGAAGGCGGCTGCGAGCATCAGGTAGTGTCACCAGAGACAGACCAGCACTCACCACCTTTGCTGCATCCCGTCTGCTCTAATCCTCCTGTTCTTCTACACGCATCTGCGAAAGTCTCCTCCTCTCTCCCACCCCGTGCTCACCGCTCACTCCAACCTCCGCTCCGCCTCTACACAGCAGTGACGTCAGGACTCCGCGTAACGTCACTGGTTGCTAGACACCAGTCGGGGCGGCCCTAGCGACCAGTTTACGGTAAATTAATTTTCATTCTGAGACAGAGCCCGGGGGCCTTATTTTCGGGGGATGCCTTATATTTCACTCAGAAGGAAACCTGTAAGTAGGTCTTATTTTCGGAGGATGTTTTATTTTCGGGTAAACACGGTAGCAGAGAGGTCTGCAGACTGTACCCAGCAGTGACTATGTGGGACCCTCTATTTTCTTGAAAGGCATTGTGCAGTGCCCCAGTCAGTGACTAAATTGTTTGGCTTAGGGAAAGGTCTTTCCAATCTCTAGCACATTGTCAGAATCCCCTGTGCCCACCTGTGGAGCCACCCAAACGGCCCCATCCTGCTGGGATGGTGGCACAGGGGAACGACCAAGGTCTGGGATTTATGTCCCACACTGTGGAGTATGGAGCCTAAACTGGGAATTTCAGCCTTCATTTTGCTGAAACCAGCTGTGCAGAGATCAAAGTCCTGCACAGGGCTGATTTTCTACCCCCTTCTGGTTGGTCTGGTGGCATAAGGGCATAGGTGCCATGCAGAGCTTGGGTTTTTGGATTGTATCCCCTGGGAAGGCTTCTGTCAGAGAGAAGATGGACGAATGCTGAGCTCTGTGGTTGCATTGTAAGGAGGCTGTTCTAAGGTCCCTATGAATTCAGCCAGCCCCAGGAATGAGAGGTAGAGCCTGTCCCTTCCTCCTGCAGGCTGCAGACACCACCCCAAACAGGAGACTATTGGGTTCAGCCCTGTGAAATCCTAGATACCCCTGCTGGGTACAGTTCTGTGGTGGACCGGAGAGTGGCTCAGAGTTCGACATTCAAAGTGTAATACCCTCAGAGTCTGGGACCGGGAGAAAGTGCCTAGCCAACTGCTGTGGGCTATAGCATCAACACCCTCAAACAACTCTTTTTATCTCTCCCCCAGAGCTCAGGGCAGCTGAACCTGCTCCTACAGAGGAGACTGCAGGCTGTACCCAACATTAACCTGCAGCAAGGCCACTTAGGGAGAATTAGAGTTGAGTCTCTGGTAGAGACGGAGGAGTTTGGCTTTAAAGCATAGACTAATTTCTCCTCATTGAGTGCAGAATTCTCAAGCAGGGGGCCTACTAGCCTGAGCTAGGCAATCCTGGGGTTCATCCTACAGATTATCTTTGAAAAGCTCTGGGGGAAGACCAGGCAACCTCAGCAGGGAGGTGCAGTAGCTGACAGGTGGAGGTGGATCACATGATCATCAATTTGACTACAGATCTGTCCCAAGCTCTGGGCTGTAAGAAGTTGACCCATTTATACACATTGGTCCCTCCCACACACACACAGGTCTAGTAAATGCAGACACAAACAGTGAATAGAGTGGTAATTACACTCAGGTAGCTCAAGGCCAATTATACATAGCATCTGACAGTGACCTGTATCTGAAGCCCACTCAAAAGAACCCAGAGCCAACACAACCAGTGGTGGACTTCAGACCACACCAGAGCTCGATCCAGCTACACACACAAATGGGACACCCAAAGGTGGATCCCAGAAGGCTCGGTGTTTCATAGATGGTGATAAAGATTCACCTCTATAGATACTAAGGCTCAAGGGTTAACAATTGTACCACTGAGCCCATCAAGACACTTCAAGACCATACCTGCACAGCAGTTTGCATGCCATTGTTGGGGTTGAGCCTCACAGTCAGCCAGTCTGAGGCTTAATTCCACCTACAAAAGGTCCAACAGCAATCAACACCCAATTACAACATGAGGGTCTAAACAACTCGCACAAGAAACATTCCTAGAGCACCCAGCTCAGGAGATCAAGCAGACTACACCACTCAACACTCAGTCCCACAGGATACCTACTACAGAATGCCACTCAACCAAGACTGGGAGTTACAGAAGTTATATCTAATATATATATATATATATATATATATATATATATATATATATATAGAGAGAGAGAGAGAGAGAGAGAGAGAGAGAGAGAGAGCCAAATGGGGAGACAAAGAAACATGGCCCAAATGAAATAACAGGAGGAATCTCCAGAAAAAGGACTAAATGAAATGGAGACAAGCAATTTATCAGATAGATATTTCAAAGCAATGGTAATAAGGATGCTCAAGTTACTTAGTGAGAATAACAACAGCATGAAAAAAGACATAGAAAGCATGAAAAATAACCAGTCGTAAATAAATAATGCTATAAATGAAATACAGAATACACTGGAAGGAATAGCCACTAGACTGGATGAGGCAGAGGATCAAATCAGTGAATTAGAAGAGAAGGTTTAAAAATCACTCAATCAGAATGGCAAAAAGAAAAAATAATTTAAAAGTAGGACTACACTTTAAGGCAGCAGACCTTTCAGACCTCACAGACCACCAGTGGTCCGCGGACCACTGGTTGGCAACCACTGCTCCAAAGGTTTCCTTAAACTAGCAGTCACCAACCTTTCAGACCTCACGGACCACCAGTGGTCCACAGAGCACCGGTAGGTGAATGTTGGTTTAAGGGAACTGTGGTACAACATGAAATATAACAACATCTGCATCATAGGGGTACAAGAAGAAAAATAAAGTGAGCAAGGGATAGAGAACCTGTTTGAAGAAATAATAACAGAAAACTTCCTTATACTAGTGAAGGAAAATGTCTGAAAAGTTCAGGAAGCACAGGAAGTCCCAATCAAGATTAACCCAAAGAGACCCACACCAAGACACATCATAATAAAAATGGCCAAAATTAAAGACAAAGAGAGAATCCTAAAGGCAGCAAGAGAAAAAAAAAATCAGTTACTTACAAGGGAGTCCCATTAAGACTGTCAGCTGATTTCTCAACAGAACTACCTCGGGCCAGAAGAGATTTCTATAAAATATTCAAAGTAATGAAAACTAAGAACCTTAATTCAAGACTGCACTATTGAGCAAGGTTCTAATTTAAAAAGGAGGGTGAAATAAAAAAGCTTCCAAGACAAAAAAAAAAAAAAAAAAGACTAAAGGTTTTTATTACCACCAAACTAGCACTTCAAGAAATGCTAAAGGGACTACTTTAAGAAGAAAAAAATATAGAGAGAGAGAAGAACATAGGTCTAAAGAGTTAAAATGTCAGTAAATAAGCACCTATGAATAATAACCTTAAATGTAAATGGATTAAATGCTCCTATCAAAAGATATAGGGTAGCCAAATGGATAAGAAAACATGATCTATATATATCCTATCTACAAGAGACCTACCTCAGAACAAAGGACTCACACAGACTGATAAGGAAGGGATGGAAAAAATATTCCATGCAAATGGAAATGAAAAAAAAAAAAAAGCTGGAGTAGCAATACTTCTATATGACAACATAGACTTTAAAACAAAGGCCATAAAAGTGACAAAGAAGATCACTACATAATAATAAAGAGATTGATCCAACAAGAGAATATAGCCCTTATAAACATATATGCTCCAAATAGAGAAGCACCCAAATATATTTTTAAAACTTTTTGTGGTCTTTAAGGGAGAGATAAACAGCAATATACCCATATTAGGGGACTTTAACAACCATTGTCATCAATAGATAGGTCTTCCAGAAAAAAAATCAACAAGGAAACAGAAACCTTAAATGACACACTAGATTAGATGGATTTAATGTCTTCCCAAAACAGCAGAATATATATTCTTCTCAAGGGCACGTGGGACATTCTTAAGGATAGACCATATGTTAGGACACAAATTAAGTTTTCATAAATTCAAGAAGATTATAATCATACTAAGCATCTTCTCAGATCACAACAGCATGAAACTAGAAATCGATCAGGATTAAAAAAAACCTCAAAATATTCAAACACATGGAGGCTAAATAGCATGTTATTTTTTTTCTTATTTTTTTATTGTTTAAAGTATTACATATAGTAGCACATATATCTCCTTTTTTTTCCCCATTGCCTTCCCCCAGGCTCCCCTACCCCTTGTTGCATGCCCTCATCGCCCCCCCCCCCTCCGCAGTGTCTTGTGTCCATTGGTGTGCTTATATGCATGCATACAAGTCCTTTGGTTGATCTCTTTCCCCCCCTCCCCAACACTCTCCAGCCTTCCTGCTGTAATTTGACAGTCTGTTCGGTGCTTTACTGCCTCTGCATCTATCTTTTTGTTCATCAGGTTAAAATGTTCTTTATTTTCCATAAATGTGTGAGATCATGTGGTATTTTTCTTTCATTGCCTGGCTTATTTCACTTAACATAAAGCTCTGCAGGTCCATCCATGCTGCTGCAAATGGTAAGAATTCCTTCTTTTTTATAGCAGCATAGTATTCCATTTTGTAGATGTACCATAGTTTTCTAATCCACTCATCCGCTGATGGGCATTTAGGATGTTTCCAAATCTTAGCTATGGTTAATTGTGCTGCTATGAACATAGGGGTACATACATCCTTTCTGATTGGTGTTTCTAGTTTCTTGGGATATATTCCTAGAAGTGGGATCACTGGGTCAAGTGGGAGCTTCATTTTTAGTTTTTTGAGGAAACTCCATACTGTTCTCCACAGTGGCTATACCAGTCTGCATTCCCACCAGCAGTGCATGAGGGTTCCTATTTCTCTGAATCCTCGCCAGCACTTGTCTTTTGTTGATTTGTTGATGATTGCCATTCTGACTGGTGTGAGATGGTACCACATTGTCGTTTTGATTTGCATCTCTCGGATAATTAGTGACTTTGAGCATGTTTTCATATGTCTCTTGGCCTTCCTTCTGTCTTCTTTCGAAAAGATTCTATTTAGGTCCATTGCTTATTTTTTATTGGATCATTTATCTTCCTTTTATTAAGTTGTATAAGCTGCCTGTAGATGTTGGAGATTAAACCTTTATCAGTGATAACATTTGCAAATATGTTCTCCCATACAGTGGGCTTTCTTGTTGTTTTGTTGATGGTTTCTTTTGCTGTGCAAAAGCTTTTTATTTTTATGTAGTCCAATTTGTTTATTTTCTCTTTAGCTTCCATTGCCCTAGGAGAGGTATCGGAAAAGAAATTGCATTGGCATATGTCTGAGATTTCTCTGCCTGTGGATTCCTCTAGTAAATTTATGGTTTCCTGTCTTATGTTTAAGTCCTTTATCCATTTTGAGTTTATTTTTGTGTATGGTGTAAGTTGGTGGTCTTGTTTCATGTTTTTGCATGTATCTGTCCAATTTTCCCAACACCATTTATTGAAGAGACTGTCTTAATTCCATTGTATGTTAATGCCTCCTTTGTCAAATATTAATCGAGCATAGTGCTTTGGGTCAATATCTAGGTTCTCTATTCTATTCCGTTGGTCTATATGTCTCTTCTTTTGCTAGTACCAGGTTGTTTTGAGAACAGTAGCTTTGCAATACAGCTAGAAATCTGGTATTGAGATCCCACCTACTTTATTCTTCTTTCTCAGGAGTGCTGTGGCTATTCGGGGGGGTCTTTTTTTATTCCAGATGAATTTTTGGAGAGTTCTTTCTAGGTCTGTGAAATATGCCATTAGTATTTTAATGGGGAGTGCATTAAATCTATAGATTGCTTTGGGTAGTATGGACATTTTAATGAGGTTGATTCTACCAATCCATGAACATGGTATGTTCTTCCATCTGTTTACCTCTTCCTCTATCTCTTTTTTCAGTGTCCTGTAGTTTTCCGCATATAGGTCTTTTACCTCCTTAGTTAAGTTTATTCCTAGGTATCTTAATTTTTTGGTGCAATGGTAAATGGGATTGCTTTTTTAGTCTCTCTTTCTGTAAGTTCATTGTTGATGTATAGAAATGCCATATATTTCTTGGCATTAATTTTGTATCCTGCTACATC
This sequence comes from Plecotus auritus, assembly GCF_963455305.1. NCBI lineage: Eukaryota > Metazoa > Chordata > Mammalia > Chiroptera > Vespertilionidae > Plecotus > Plecotus auritus. The sequence goes on from NC_137772.1 coordinate 116,897,025, forward strand.
GCCGAATTCATTTATTAAGTCTAATAGTTTTTTAATGGAGTCTTTCGGGTTTTTATGTACAATATCATGTCATCTGCAAATAAGGACAGCTTTACTTCTTCTTTTCCAATTTGGATGCCTTTTATTTCTTCTTCTTGTCTAATTGCAATGGCTAATACTTCCAGTACTATGTCGAACAGGAGTGGTGAGAGTGGGCATCCCTGTCTTGTTCCTGTTCTTAGGGGAAATGGTTTTAGTATTTGCCCATGGAGTGTGATGTTGGCTGTGGGTTTATCATATATGGCTTTTATTATGTTGACGTATGATCCTTCTATTTCCACCTTGCTGAGAGTTTTTATCAGAAATGGGTGTTGGATTTTGTCAAATGCTTTTTCTGCATCAATTGATATGACTATGTGATTTTTATCTCTCAATTTGTTTATGTGATGTATCCTGTTTATTGATTTGCAGATATTGTACCATCCTTACATCCCTGGGTTAGATTCTACTTGTTAATGGTGTATGATCTTTCTGATGTAGTGCTGGATCTGATTTACTAGAATTTTGTTGAGGATTTTGGCATCTATGTTCATGAGGGATATTGGCCTGTAATTCTCTTTCATTGTGTTGTCTTTATCTGGTTTTGGTATTAGGAAAATCTAAAGTAGGAATAGGGTAAGAGAAACAGGACAACAAAAGGGGAAAAGTGAGGAAGAGAGTGATGGCATAAAGGTAAAGTTGAGATAGAGTAAATTGATGCTAAAGGAAAGATGAAAATAGAATGTAGAACACTAATCCCAAAGTAAAATAAAGAGAAATAAAAATGACACTTTTTAATTAAAAAGTGTAAAATATAGTAGTAATAAACTGTAATATTAAAAGTAAAAATGAATAATTGAAAAAGAAAAACAATTAGAAAAAATAGTTCTAAGTAAAAGATGAAAAAATAAAAAATGTGCAGTATTGAAGTTCTTGCATCCTGTTCTAGTCAGGACAGTATGAAGTTCTCCTGCTATGTCTAGCTTGCTCCTCAGTGTTGTAAGCCAGTCCTGATTTTTAAGCAGGCAGTATGTCTTTATTTCTTAAATTCCTTTATTTGTGTTTATACAAGAGTCAATTTGTGATTTAACCCCTGGGTGGCACTTTTTCTGGATTGACCTCCGGGTCTATAGGTCCTCTCTAGCTAGTGTTTAGATTTTGTCTTCCCTGTGGTGCTTAATACCGGTTTGGGGGAGTGGGTTGCCCCAGAGCTGGTTCTCTGATGGTTATTCCCCGCTCTGATCCCCAGGTTCCAGAAAAACAACTTTCCCCTGCAGTCTCTTAAAGTGTCCCCAATTGGGTGATCCTATGTACTCGGCTTAGTAATCAGAAGCAAGGATTTAAAGAGGGGGGAAAAAAAGGAAAGAGCCAGAGTATTGTGTGAACTCCGGGGCTGCATGCAAGTCTGTGCAGTCTTTTTTCCCCTTGGGTCTAAGCAGCTGGCACACTTTTTAAATTTTTAGACTGTCCTTTTGCACCCAGGTCAAAATGGTTGCTTTTTAGAGTTCCCTTTTGTTAGCAGCTCTGCGGACCCCCTTCCATTTCATGGATCACAGCAGCCCCAACAGCCACAGATTTTTCTAGGTTCAGACTTCCCCAGGTTCTCCATCTCCCACTGTGTGCCTTTCTCTCTCCTACCGGGACTACAGACCTCACCTTATCCCAGGCGAAATCTGACCTTTCTGTGAGGGAGTGGAGAGCTCCTCTGAATTCGGGTGCTTGCACCACTTGGGGACCAGTGTGCTCGGGTTCACAGCTGTTCAGGGGGTCTAAATAGCATGTTAATAAACAACTAGAGGCCTGGTGTACAAAATTCGTGCATGGGGTGAGGTGTCCCTCAGCCCAGCCTGCACCCTCTCCAATCTGGGACCCCTCGAGGGCAGTTGGATATCCCTCTCACAATCCAGGACTGCTGGCTCCCAACTGCTCTCCTGCCTGCCTGCCTGATTGCCCCTAACCGCTTCTGCCTGCCAGCCTGATCACCCCTTAACCACTCCCCTGCCAGCCTGGTCACTCCTAACTGCCCTCCTCTGCCAGCCTGGTCACCCCTAACTGCCCTCCCCTGCCAGCCTGGTCACCCCCAACTGCCATCCCCTGCAGGCCTGCTTCCCCCAACTGCACTCCCCTGAAGGCCTGATTGCCCCCAACTGCCCTCCCTTGAAGGCCTGGTTTCTCCTAACTGACCTCTCCTGCCGGCCATCTTGTGGTGGCCATCTTGTGTCCATATGGGGGTGGCCATCTTTGATGACATGGTGGTGGCCATCTTGTGTGTTGGAGTGATGGTCAATTTGCATATTGCTCTTTTATTAGATAGGATGAATGTGTTACTAAAGAGATCAAGGAAGAAATTTTAAAAGTACCTGGAAACAAACAAAAATGAACATACAATAACCCAAAATATATGGAACACAGCAAAAGTGGTCCTGTGAAGTATATAGCATTAAAGGCCAACCTCAAGGGACATGAACAATCTCTAGTCAACAATCTTAACCTACACCAAAAAGTACTGGAGAAAGAAGAGCACAAAAAGCCCAGAATAAGTAGAAGAAATGAAATAATAAAAATCAGAGCAGAAATAAGTAACATAGAAACTAAAAAAAAAAAAAAAAACAACAACAACAAAAGATCAATGAAACAAAAAGCTAGTTCTTTAAAAGGATAAACAAGATGGATGAATCTTTAACCAGACTGAAAAAAAAGAGAGAGAGAGAGAGCCCTAGCCAGTTTTGTTCAGTGGTTAGAACGACAGCCCTTGGACCGAAGGGTCATGAATTTAGTTCCATTCAAGGGCAAATATCTAAGTTGTGGGCTTGATCTTCAGCGCATGTGGGAGGCAACCAATTGATGTGTCTCTCTAATATTGATGTTTCTCTCCCTCTGTCTCTCCCTTTCACTATCTCTAAAAAAATAAATGGAAAAATGCCCTTGGTTGAGTATTAACAACAACAACAAAAAGAAACAAAGAGAGGGGCCAAATAAATAAAATCAAGAATGAAAGGGGTGAAAATAACAACTGACACCACAGAAATACAAATGGTTGTAAGAAAAAATAAAGAACAACTATATGCCAGCGATATAGACAACCTGGGCAGAATGGACAAATACATAGAAACATACAATCTTCTAAACATGAATCAGGAAAAAGCAGAACATCTGAATACAACAATAACAACAAATGAAATTGAAGCAGTAATCAAAAACTGTCATCAAACAAAAGCACTGGACCGGATGATTTCACAGGTGAATTTTACCAAATATTCAAAGAACTAACACCTATTCTCCTCAAACTGTTCCAAAAAAAAACCAAGAGTATGGAAAACTTCCAAACTCTTTTTATGAAGACAACATTATTCTAATACCAAAATCAGATAAAGACACTACACAGATGGCAACTTATAGACCAATATCCCTGATCAACATAGATGCTAAAATCCTCAATAAAATATTATCAAATTGCATACAGCAATACATTTAAAAAAATCATACACTAAGATCAAGTGTGATTTATTCCCAGGATGCAAGGTTGCTATTATATTATCAATAAATAAATGTGATACATCACATAAACAAAATGAAAGCTAAAAACCATGTGATCATATCAATAGATGCAGAAAATGCATTCAATAGAATACAGCACCCATTTTGATAAATACTACCAGCAAAGTGTGAATAGAAGAATCATACCTCAATATAATAAAGGCCATATATTAAAAATCTACAGCCAACATCATAATCAATGAACAAAAAATAAAGGCATTTACTTTAAGGTCAGGAACAAAACAGGGATGTACCTTTTCAACACTCTTATTCAACTTAGTACTGGAAGTTCCAGCCACAGTGATCTGACAAGAAAAATAAATAAAAGGCATCCAACCTGGAAAGGAGAAAGTAAAACTGTCATTATTTGCGGATGACATGATATTGTACATAACAAACCTAAAAATTCCACCAAAAAACTACTATGTTTAACAAATAAATTTGACAAAAGTGCAGAATACAAAATCAATATCTAGAAATTGATGGCCCTTTTTACCCCAATATTTAACTATCAGAAAGAGAAACTAAGGAAACAACCCCATTTACTATTGCAACAACAAAAAATAAGGTACCTAGGAATAAATTTAACCAAAATGGTAAAAGACCTGTACTCAGAAAACTAAAGGACACTGAAGAAAGAAATTAAGTAAGATACAAATATGTGGAAGCATATGCCATGCTCATGAACTGGGAAAATTATCATCATTAAAATGTCCACACTACCCAAAGCAATTTATAGATTCAACACAACTTCTATTAAAACACCAATGCCATATTTCACATACCTTGAAAAATATTCCAAAAATTTATATGGAACCAAAAAAGACCCCAAATAGCTGTAGCAATCTTGAGAAAGAAGATCAAAGTTAGAGGTGTCTATGTATATAAAAGCCTATGCAACAGAATGACTGAACAACCAGAATGACCGAACAACTGGTCTCTATGACACTAACTGACCACTAGGGGGAAGATGCTCAATGCAGGAACTGCCCCTTGGTGGTCAGTGCACTCCCACAGCAGGAGCGCTGCTCAGCTGACTGACCAGTCCTGGTGGCCCACCAGCCTGGCAGCAGCCACTCACCCCCTCAGTAGTCCTGCAGGTCCAATCTCCAGAGAATGGGCCAGGCACAGACAGACCAGCTCCTCTGGCATAATCCCAACAGCACCACCAGACTCCTAGAATTCAGCCTTGGGCACTGTGGCCACTTCCCCTTCCTAGATGCTCCACAAGGAAGAAAGGATATAAAAGCGGCCGCCAGGTGGCTCCCAACAACCAGTGCAAATGTCAGTGGGATGGATCCAGATCCCGGGCCTTCAAGGGCATCCCACTGGCCACCAGAGGGCCAATCATGTCTCACTCCCCCGCTACCTCGGGATCCCACCCACGCACGAATTTGTGCACCAGGCCTCTAGTCAAACTGTAATAACAAGGCTACTGTAATCAAAACAGTCTAGAACTGGCAAAAGAATAGGCATATAGACCAATGGAACAGAATAGAGAGCCCAGAAATAAACACATGCCTTTATGGACAATTCATACTTGAAAAATGAGGCAAGATCATACAATGGAGTGAAGACAGTCTCTTCAATAAATGATGTTGGGAAAATTAAACAAGTGCATGCAAAGAAATGAAACTAGACCACCAGCTTACACCATATAGAAAAATAAACTCAAAATGAATAAAAGACTTAAATGTAAGTTGTGAAACCATAAGAATCCTAGAAGGAAACATAGCCAGTAAAATATAAGAATCCTAGAAGGAAACATAGCCAGTAAAATCTGGTACATTACTTGGAGCAATATTTTTGCCTAAATGCCTCCCCAGAAAAGGGAATCTCAGGGAAAGATAAACAAATGGGACTACATCAAGCTAAAAAGCTTCTGCACAGAAAAAAAAACAAAACAAACAACAAAAAAAAACATCGACAAATAGAAAAGAGCCTTTGCCTGTGTGCTCAGTGGTTATAGCATTGGCCCATGCACCCAAGGGTTGTTGGTTTTATTCCAGGTCAAGGGCACATGACTGGGTTGCAGATTTGTTCCCTGGACTTGTGCAGGAGGCAACCAATCAATGTATCTTTCTCACATAGATCTCTCTCTCTCTCTCTCTCTCTCTCTCTCTCTCTCTCTCTCTCTCTCCTCTCTCCCACCCACTCTCTCTAAAAAAAAAAAAACAATGGAAAATATATTCTCGCCGAAACCGGTTTGGCTCAGTGGATAGAGCGTCGGCCTGCGGACTGAAAGGTCCCGGGTTCGATTCCGGTCAAGGGCATGTACCTTGGTTGCAGGCATATCCCCAGTGGGGAGTGTGCAGGAGGCAGCTGATCGATGTTTCTCTCTCATCGATGTTTCTAGCTCTCTATCCCTCTCCCTTCCTCTCTGTAAAATATCAATAAAATATATTTAAAAAAAAAAAAAAGAAAATATATTCTCAGGTGAAGATTAACAACAAAAAAAAGAAAGAAAAGAGAACCCACTGTATGAGAGAATACATTTGCCAATGATACACCCAATAACAGGCTAATTTAAAAAAATACAGTCAAACCTCAGTTGTTCACAGAAAAAATCTCTGTTTTTGAACAAAACGTCAGTTCTCAACCTGACAACCCTTTCATGCTAATACATCACCATAACAAAAAGCTCCTCTCAGGCCAAAAGCAAAGGAGAGTATTGGAGTCAGCTTACCATGCTGTGAATATTTTTATGTTTTTATATTTTGTTGCTGATAAAATGGACAATTAGCACAATTTTAAAACATAAAGAGGCCACCAAGTATGCTGATGTTGCTAAGGAGATGAAAGTGCTCACAAAACAATGATCACAGGCAACTATAGAAAAAAACTTTGCCCTGGCCAGTGTTGTTCAGTGGTTATAGCATCTGCCAACCCGCAGAAGGGTCATGGGTTTGATTTCTGGTCAAGAACAGGTGCCTGGATTGCAGGTTCAATTCCCGGCCTCAGTCAGGGTGTATGTGGGAGGCAACCAATTGATATGTCTCTTTCAAATTGATGTTTCTCTCTCTTTCTCTAAAGATGAATGAAAAAAAAATAACCTGGAGTATTAACAACAAAAAAAGAAAGAAAAACTGTTATTGATTTGAATAAACAAAAAGCAGTTAGCTGGTGAAGATGCTGCATACTGACTTCCTGAACCACACCCCTAGAATGAATGCTGAAAGTGATTTGTTTAAGGTTAGGATGGGGTGGTTTGATAAATTTAAGAAGTGTATGGTAATAGATTGAACTACATTAGATATGTACTGTATATAAGAAAGTTTAAACAGGGAATCTTTTATGGGTTGGGCATAGATTAATTCAATTTACATATTTGTAATGAGAAAATATGATTCAGTTTTTGAACGATTGCTTCTTGAACAGTCTTCTGGAACAAATAATGTTTGAGAACCACCGAGGTTCCACTGCATATAAAGAACTTATACAACTCAGCACCAGGAAGACAAATAATCCAATTTAAAAATGGGCAAAGAGGGCATAGAAAATGGCAGCCAAATAGGCAGCAATGTCAGGCACCTCCTCCTAGGGCCAGGCCAGAAAAGCAACTCAATCAGAGAACATCCACCCTGAACTAACAAATTAGACACATCTGAGGAGACAATTTTCAATAAGGAAGGGCAGAGGACACCTAGAGAATGCTGCTTGCCAGCCATAACCCATGTGGAACCACCACCGTGCCCGGGCAGTGAGTGGTGCAGTACCTCCCGGCAGGCTCCCAGACATCTGCAGGGAGCATGCACTACCAGAGTGAGCTCCCACACCAGGGCCTCCTCACCAGCCCACTGGGACCCAGCATTCTATGATCCAGCCCCAAGGCCCTGCAGTGAGTGCAAGCCAGGGGGAACCCTGTGCCCCACCCCAGCCCCAGTACCTAGAACTGTGCTACTAGCGTGACCCAGAGCCACCTAGCACCTGCTCCACCCCAAGCCCTGGGACCTGCTGTGGGGTAACCCAGAGAACCCAGAGCACACCCCACCCAGGACCACAGGAGAGCATGGACTATGAGACTCAGAAGAACAGGTGCCTGCTCCACCCTGACACCCTGGACAGCCTTGCTGGAATAACCAGGGGCAACCCACGGCCACTTCATCCAGCCCAGGAGGGGTAACCCAGAGCAATCCAGTGCATGCCTCACTCAGGGCCACAGGGGAGCACTGACTGTGCAACCCAGAGCAATCAGTGACCTCTCCACCCCAGTGCCTGGGACAGTCCTGCAGGGGCCATCTGGAGCAAGCCATTGTGCAACTCATTTCAGGTGACAGTAGAGTGCAGACAGCTAACCAGGCCAAACCGCCCCGCTCCAGTTTGAGGAGCGGCAAACTGGAGCAACCAAGAATGCACCTCACTTCAGGCTACAAGAAAGTGAGGACTGTGCGACCCAGAGCAACCTGTGCCCACTCCACCCTGATGTGCCGCGCCAGCACAGCCAAGGGTTAAGCGAGCCTGAGGGAGGGCGGTGAAGGATGAAGAAAAAGACAGAACAAGAGAATAAGCTGGGTCTAGTGGATCTTCTGTGCCTGGCTGAGGCCACAGAACAGATCCAGACTGCAAAGCTGATGCTTTATTTATAGTGAGGGGCAAACAAGGTAATTTACAATGTTCTTGTAAGTTTCACTTGTTTTGGCAGCACTTACTGCACCTCCCACAGCCCATTAGCTACCCAGGAAAGATCTAGGGAGCAGTCACAAGATCAAGCTTAATTATGCTAAGAGGGTTGTGCTCTCTAAGCTGGGACTTGTTTGCAGCTTTGCCAGCAGGTCAGTCCGTGGCTTAACCCTATAACCGCTCCCTACATCTCACCCTTCTTTTAATTTTAAGCTACTAATAATGGAAGTAAAACTTAAACATCAAGAACAAAATTCTGACTATTAAAATATTAACAAAACAATGCCAATACAAAACCCAATAACAAAACAATGCCAATGTAAAACCCAGACATGGTTATTAATAAAACAATGCCAGTGCAACACTACAATAATAGAGAAATCAAACTACAGTAACGTTTTTCTACTAAATGAAAGTTTCTTTTGCTGATTTACTCAAGAATCCTTGGACTTGGCTGCACAAGAGTTTGCAGAAGACTGGCACCTAACCAATGCTAGCATGGCCAGAAACATGATTGAGGGAGTAGCTTCCACTTCTTGCTTTTCTGCCATCTGCTGGGCCTCAGTTGTTAACTTCTTTAGCTGACCCCATGTTGGCACCTCGGTCTTTTGCATAGCCTTTGTCATCTTTCTTTTCTGCTTTGCTGTCATCGGGGCAACTCTCAGTCTTTTGAACAATGGGACAAGGAGCTTCTCTGGGTCCATTGTGGTGACGTACGTAACAGTCTGTCACCGAAATTGGCTGCGCTGCTCCTTCTGGAAAGATACAAACATAACCTCTTCCCCACATCATTACTGGATCTGGTCCAAACCATTGTCCAGTTTGTGCATCCTTCCATTGGGCTAACCCCGCAGAGGCTATTGTACAGGAGGCCCGATGCCTTTCAGCTGCTGTATGACCCTCTGCAGCGCAATTCAAAAAATTTAAAGTATAAAGAACATGACTGAATTTGTTTTGAGGTGACACATAACATCCATCCCCCCCTTTCTGTTTTAGTAATTGCATTTTAAGAGTACGATTTGCTCTTTCCACTATTGCTTGACCTTGAGGATACCAGTTTTATAACAAATTTGATATTGCTGACAAAAATGTTGAAAAGCAGAACTAGTGTATGTGGGTCCACTGTCTGTCTTTAGCTCTAAGGGAGGACCTAGTACTGCAAAGGCAGCTAGGCAATGATTAATTACATGCTTGGCACTCTCTCCCGTTTGGGGAGTCGCAAAGATAAAGCGGGAGCAGGTATCTACATTAACATGTACCCATCTATGCTTACCAAATTCTGGTATGTGGGTGACATCCATTTGCCAAATTTGATTAGGTTTAAGACCCCTAGGATTAACCCCCGATGATTGTACAGGGCAATGAATTACACATTGAGAGCACTGCTTAACAATTTGACGAGCTTGCTCCCTAGAAATATGGAATTGTTTGTGTAAGGAAGCAGCATTTTGATGATTCAAAGCATGGGAGGACTGGGCAAGAGAAAATGGGGTAGCCTCTTGCATTACAGCAAGGAGGCGATCAATAGCATCACTGCCTATAGCTAATGGACCAGGGAGACCTGAATGAGATCAGATATGACCAATAAAGCAGGGAAATTGTCGTTCTCTAATGACTTTTTGAAGGTTGAAAAATAAATGAAAGAGTTCCTCTGAATTAGTGTGCCCTATAGTAGCCGTTTCAATTTGTTTGGCCATACTTACCACATAGGCACTATCACTATATAGGTTAATGGGCTCCATAGCAAAATCTGTCAAGGCATAGATAAGAGCTTGTATTTCTACCTGTTGTGCTGAAATATAAGGGGTTTGAAGGACCTTTGCACCTCTGCTGCAGTAGTATCCAGCTTTTCCAGAACTGTAAAAATGGTTAATGCCTGAGGTATAGGTTGTGACTTCACTATCTTTGGAAAGGTAAAGGTAGTAACTGAGAGAAATTGTAAAACCTTATTTGCTGGATAATGGTTACCAACCTGTCCGGAGAAATTAGCAAGTGCAATTTGCCAATTTGTTGATCACTGCCAGAGCCAGTCTTGCTGTATAACTGTAAATGGCATTACAATAAGGTCAGGGTCTTGGCCCACTAATTAGCCTGTTCAAAGGCGGGCTCAAGCTATTAGCTGGGAAACCAAATCATGGAAAGGAGTTAATACCTTAGTTGGAGAATGAGCCAAATATAGCCATTCAAAAACTACAGGAGCTTGCCAAATGACCTCAGTGGGTGTATGTGTCGTAGGGAAAATTAAAAACTGTAAGGGAAGGGAGTAATCAATTCTAATAAGTTGTGCTGAACTTAAGGCATCCTCAACTTTCCTCTGTCAAGCAGCATGGGGATGACGGAGATGAATCTCCCCTTAGTATATGAAATTAAGGGCTTAAGTCAGCAGTGGTTAATTTTAAAGCAGGTCGAACCCAGTTAATATCTCCTAATAATTTTTGGAAGTCATTTAATCTAAGTAAAGTGTCAGTCCGAATTTGAATTTTCTGAGGTTTTATTGTTTTTCCTTCAACAATGCTGCCAAGATAAGAAAAAGGAAATGTCCTTTAAACTTTTTCGGATGCTATGCATAATCCAGCACAATGCAGGGAATCCTGCAAATCTACATAGATATTATTTAGATGTGTTTCATTCTTATGAGCTAAGAGAATGTCATCCATATAATGAATAATATAAGCCTCGGGATCTTTTTTCCTTATAGGATGTATGGCTGCAGCCACAAAATCCTGACATAAGGTAGGACTATTGGCCATGCCCTTAGGCAATACTTTAGCATATCTCCACCCCCATCATCCCAAACCCACCAGCGCTGTTCCCTTGCTTCCTCTAATCATTGCTCATATTTGGGAGAAAGTGCATCATCTGGAGGGCTCTCTCCCACAGGAGCTATAGCCCCAGGGACTGGCGGAGGCAGGAAGGTGCCAATGGTGGAGTCGGAAGCCTTTGGCAACCTTCCCCCATCTGTCTTGATTCCCCTGCCACATTCCTTCACTCCCCTTCTGGAGTGGGTTCTAGGCAGTCCCGAATCAGGGACCACAGACTGAAAGTAGAGGCAGGCATTTCCTCTGGACCTTCAGCTATATAATGATCGCAAAGTTGTTTTCCTACCTTCTCCCATGCCTCTATATTTACCTTTTCTTCTTCAGAAAACCATGGGCAGGTTTTACTCACAAAATCCAAAAAATCGAAAAGCTGTTCATACCTCACAGAACAGCCCCTTGCTTGGAGCATAGCCTTAAGCATGAATACGCATACATTCTTTCCCTGCGATCCTGAATTTCCCATGTTTTACACCTAGCTAGTACTACACCCCTTCCTTACTTACTGCGTGTGCACCCCTTGGGGCCTCCTTTCACCTGACAATTGCAGTTCCCTCACACTCAGGTCCGCATTGAGTGCCACTTGGGCCAAACTCAGCCCCACGTTGGGCACCACTTGTGCCACGCCAGCACAGCCAAGGGTTAGGCGAGCCTGAGGGAGAGCTGGTGAAGGATGAAGAAAAGACAGACAAAGAGAATAAGCTGGGTCTAGGTGGATCTTCTGTGTGTGACTGAGACCACAGAACAGATCCAGACTGCAAGCTGATGCTTTATTTTATAGTCAGAAGTAAACAAGGTAATTTATAATGTTCTTGTAAGTTTCACTTGTTTTGGCAGCACTTGCTGCACCTCTCACAGCCCATTAGCTACCCAGGAAAGATCTAGGGAGCAGTCACAAGATCAAGCTTAATTATGCTAAGAGGGCTGTGCCCTCTAAGCTGGGACTTGTTTGCAGCTTTGCCAGCAGGTCAGTCTGAGTCTTAACCCTATAACCACTCCCTAAAATTATGTATTGTATTATGGGGGAAAGGGGAGGTGGAAGGTGGCAATAGTGTATTTGGTATCCTCAGAAATCTATCAAAGAACCTAAATGGGCCCCATTTAAAAGCCAGACACTTGACGTAAATAGTTCAAAGGACCAAAAACAACTTAGAGCTAATCAAGGTGTGGAGAGGTAGAAAGATAGATAGAGGAAAAAGTAGGAAGAGAGAAAGAGAGGGAGAACTAGGGAATAAACTAGTAAATTTGAAGAAGGTAACTTTTAAGTTTTCAAATATCAGGTATACAAAAAAGTTGAGTGCTATCAATATTAGCCATAGAAGTCAGGTTTGTAGAAACAGAAGCTATGTTAAAGCCATGATGAAATCTTATGTATCTTTGGAAGAAAAACAAAAAGCTGCCACCACCTCCCAAACCAAATTATTACAGAGAAATAGTAGGTTCATCATGCATTTCTATAGTGTAATAAGCTAAACCAAATTTGTTAAATTAAAAATGAAACAAGAGTCTACAGACAACTTTCATTATTTAGAGCCTCAATATTTACAGAACAAAAATTTTATTTAACCTGTATATTCCCAAAGGCCTTTATCATGCCAAGCACAGAATAAGCTTTGAGTAAAAATTGATAAGGGAAATTGGAGGGTCAATGAGTGAGGAAGGAGTAGTGAACACAGTTGACCCTTGAACAACACAGGTCCACTAATATGTGGATTTCTTTTCAATAAGTATACAGTTGACCCTTCACATCCTTGGTTCTGCATCATGGATTCAACTAACTGGATTGGGAATCCTCACTGTGGAGGGCTGACTGTATGCACAGGTCTACCCCATCATACCTAATAATAGACAAACATGTAAATTGACCGTACCTCCGCTACGCCCACAGCCAATCAGAGTGAGTATGCAAATTAACCCAACAAAGATGAAGGTTAATTTGCATAGGTAAGTGCCCAGCAGCACTTCCCTGGGTCCAGGGAACTTTCTCAGCACCCAGGTCACTCCGATGTAGGCCCCCCATGGGTCCTGAGCAACCTGGGAAGGGCCTGAGCCAGGGGGCTCCTGGGCAGGGGCGGAGCCAGCAATCAGAAAGAGCTGGGGGGTCCCCTGCCCAGTCCCCAAGCCTCTGGCGAGGCTTGGGGACTGGGCAGGGGCAGAGCCAGAGATCAGAGGGAGCTGGGAGTCCCCTGTCCAGGCCCCAAACCCCTGCTAGAGGCTTGGGGCCTGGGCAGGGGCAGAGCTGGGCAACCAGAGGGAGCTGGGGGTCCCCTGCCCAGGCCCCAAACCAGCCGTGGGCAAACTATGGCCCGCGGGCCGGATCCGGCTCGTTAGGCTGTTCTATCCAGCCCGCAGAGCCGAAAGAGTGGAGGGTTCTTTTGCTCTCCCCTCCACTCCTTTACTTTGAATTTATATTAGTTCACACAAACACTCCATCCATGCTTTTGTTCCGGCCCTCCGGTCAAGTTTAAGAACCCATTGTGGCCCTCGAGTCAAAAAGTTTGCCCACCCCTGCCCCAAACCCTGGCCAGAGGCTTGGGGCCTGGGCAGGGGTGGAGCCAGGTGATGGGAGGGAGCTGGGTGTCCCCTGCCCAGGCCCCAAACCCTGGCCAGAGGCTTGGGGCCTGGGCAGAGGTGGAGCTGGGTGACTGGAGGGAGCTGGGGGGCCCCTGCCCAGGCCCCACGCCTCTGGGGCCTCGGCAGGGGTAGAGCCAGAGATCGGAGGCGATTGGTGTGAACTACAGAGGAAATACCTTTTCTGACTGCTCATTGGCTAAGCTCCCTGTATGCCACTGGTAATATTCTTAGTAACTTGGGTATAAGAATCCAAAAAGGTGATCTAGGGTTTTTCCACTAAAATCCTGGAGAAAAAAAAACGAAGGTCCACTGCTGAAGGGCTAAGAAATGTCATATCCTACCCTAGCCAGTTTGGCTCAGTGGATAATGCCTAGGCTTGCTGACCACAGGGTCCAGTTTGATTCTGATCAAGGGCATGTACCTAGGTTGCAGGCTCCTCCCTGGCTGGGGCCCAGGTCAGGGCTCATGCAGGAGGCAACCAATCAAAGTGTTCCTCTCACTTTGATGTTTCTCTCTGTCTTTCCCTTTCTCTTCCACATTCTCTAAAAACCAATGGTAACATATCCTCAGGTGAGGATAAAAAAAATATAAAGAAAGAAATGTCATATCCTATGAAAGACACATCTTGAAAATGCCTAAAGAAAGTTGTCACTTTTTCATGGTGAAGGGACTGAAGTCCATGTTGATGAAAACACCTTGGTGGCTGTGGTGACTGGCAGTGGCTGCAGCAGTGGGGTGATGGGGCTGGTGCCTTCCCCTGATCAGCCCAGTCGCCTCAGTAAGACATCCCCTGAGGGCTCCCAGTATGTGAGAGGGGGCAGGCTGGGATGAGGGACCACCCTCCCCAGTGCATGAAATTCGTGCACCAGGCCCCTAATATTATATAAGAGACTTGAACATCCTTGCACTTTGGTATCTGCAGGGGTTCTGGAACCATTCTCCCAGAGAACAACTGACGTGTTTGGGGGAGTCAAAATTATACATGAATTTTCTACTGTGTGGGCCTGGCCTGCCTAATCTTACCATTGTTCAAGGGTATAGATTTATGTGGAATTTCTATCCATGCAAACTTTATAATACAACTAGAGGCCAGTGCATGAAATTCGTGCACGGGGGGAGGGGTGTCACTCAGCCCAGCCTATACCCTCTTCAATCTGGGACCCCTCGAGGGATTTCTGACTGCCCGTTTATGCCCCATCCTGGTAGGACATCCCTCTCACAATCCAGGACATCCCTCTCACAATCCAGGACTGCTGGCTCCAACTGCTCACTTGCCTTCCTTCCTGATTGCCCCTAACTGCTTCTGCCTGCCAGCCTGATCACCCCCTAACCACTCCCCTGAGAGCCTGATTGATGCCTAGCTGCTCCCCTGCCAGCTTGTTTGCCCCTAACTGCCCTCCCCTGCAGGCCTGGACACCCCTAACTGCCCTCCCCTGCTGGCCTGATCGCCCATAACTGCCCTTCCTTGCAGGCCTGGTCGCCCCCAACTGCCCTCCCCTGCTGGCCATCTTGTGTCCACATGGGGGCAACCATCTTTGACCACATGGGCGCAGACATTTTATGTGTTGGAGAGATGGTCAATTTACATATTACTCTTTTATTAGATAGGATAGAGGCCTGGTGCACGGGTGGGGGCCAGCTGGTTTGCCCTGAAGGGTGTTCCAGATCAGGGTGGGGGTTCCCTTGGGGCATGGGGCGGCCTGGGTGAGGGGCCTGTGGTGGTTTGCAGGCCAGCCATGCACCCGGCGACCCAAGCGGAGGTCCTGGTATCTGGGATTTATTTATCTTTTATAATTGAAACTTTGTAGTCTTGAGTGGAGCCAAGTCTCCTGTGGCCGCAGCCATTTTTGTTGGGACTTATTTATCTTCTATAATTGAAACTTTGTAGCCTTAAGCAGTGGCCAAGGCAGGCCAGGGCTGCAGAAGCTTGGCTTCCTATCCCGGAGGCAACACAAGCCTCCTGCTCTCTCCAGCTCTGTGGCCACTGCCATTTTTGTTGGGATTTATTTATCTTCTATAATTGAAACTTTGTAGCCTTGAGTGGAGGCCTGGGCTGGCCAGGGTGTGTGGAAAGCTTGGCTTCCTCCATTGCCGGGGAAACCCAAGCCCCCTGCTCGCTCTGTGGTCACAGCCATCTTGGTTGGGTTAATTTGCATACTCGCTCCTGATTGGCTGGTGGGCGTGGCTTGTGGGTGTAGCAGAGTGATGGTTAACTTGCATATTACTCTTTATTAGGTAGGATGGAAATTTATCAAGAATTGAACATAATTGAACAATTTAAAATAAAAGTACAATAAAAGGAAGTTTAGGAGATATGTGAACAGGCTAGCCCACTAAACATGATTGTAATAGCCAACCTACCTATGATTAAAAGTGAGAAACATAAAATGTGACCTAGAAAGAGACAAAGCCCACATTATAGAAATATATCACAAGAAACTAGAAACACCAATCAGAAAGGATATATGCACCCCTATGTTCATAGCAGCACAATTTACAATAGCTAAGATTTAGAAACAGCCTAAGTGCCCATTAGCAGATGAGTGGATTAAAAAACTGTGGTACATCTACACAATGGAATATTATGCTGCTATAAAAAGGAAGGAACTCCTACCATTTGCAACAGCATGGATAGAACCAGAGAGCATTATGCTAAGCTAGATAAGTCAGTCAGAGAAAGATAAATATCATATGATCTCACTCATTTGTGGATTATAATGAGCATCATAAACTGATGAACAAAAACAGATCCAGAGACAGAGAAGCATTGATCAGATGCTCAAACCTCAGAGGGAAGGTAGGGGAGGGTGGGGGTAAAGGGAAAAGACCAACCAAAGGACTTGTATGCATGCATATAAGCGTAACCAATGGACACAGACACCAGGGGGCAGTGAGGGCATGAACTGGGGAGGAGGGCAATGGGGGGATAAGGACATATATGTAATACCTTAATCAATTAAAAATGTATTTGTCTATCAGGTACTAGAAATAGCAAACCAAAGTTGATGCACTACCTAAGAAACTGACAAAAGAATCATAAAAATGTTTAAATATTCAAAATATTACATATTTCCTAAAATGGTGCCCTAAGGGTAAAATAATACTAGTTGAGTACAACTTCTAAGATGTCTTCAAACATTGTAAGAACCAGGGCTTCTGCTCACCTGCCCATCCTTTTCTGCTCCAACCACACGTGCTCCATGTCCCCTTCCAAGGACTTCCTGTTAGGGGTCCTCACTGTCCCCTCTCTCACTGTCCCCCCTGTCACCAGATCACTCTTCAGAGACACTGCAAACTTCCCAACCTGCTGCCATGTGATCAGTGAGCTCCCTTGGTGACTTAAACTTCTTCTGTAAGAGTCCTGAGACCGGGGACCCATCCTCTTCTGTGTTCCAGGTAGAAGATTTGTCAAATGAATCAACACTAATTCTACTGGGGGACAGGAAGTGGGTGGGAGCCCTGGGATAAAGTAGGCTGGACAATGCCTAGCCCAGTGTACCCTGCAGTAGGGTCCCAGATAAGATAAAATGATCTCTGGGCACCTGAGATCGGGGTCCAGTAAGGTTCTTTGCAATTTTACAGCTCTGTCAGGAGCCACCCTAGTTGTATAACCAAAGCTGTAACAGCCTCTGAAGTCATAAGTAAATCTCATTATACTTCTAGAAATAGGAAATATGGAAGGGATCTCAGAGAAATGGTTTTCATGAGATTTTAGGCTCAGAGTACATTAATGGATCTTCTTTCATAACATGCATTAAAATTCAAATTTCCACTGCTGGATATAAATGTGAGGGAGCTGACCCAGCAGCTACAATACTTCTAGTGGTGGCTTATTATAATAAATGAGTAAACCATGGTATGCAGATCACTCCCCATCTCTCTCTACATTATGTGGATAGTTTTCATACAGTGTTTTTGAAAAACCATATTTTTCATTTTGGGTAAAAGATTTTCACTCAGTCCCCCTGGTCCAGAACCAAAGAAGAAATACAGAGCCATGAGCGCTCAGGATAAAAATATGAAGTTGTTTGACCATCAGCCCTAAAAGGACTTCCCAAAAGATATTAGGAAAAGGGTATGCATGAAACAGACTCCAGGTCAAATACCTAGAGACATGAAAGAAAACAAAAGGCTCTATAAAGGCATGTGTATTTAAAGAGCTGTTTGAAGGCAAAAATAGGAATGACACTTTAGGATTACGAATTATTTCTGGCTCAGACTTTGCAACATAGTAAATGCACTCATGCTAATTTCACTTTTTAAAAATAAGATGGCGAGATCAAGCAGAGAACATTTAATTTAGAATTGGATGCCCATGGCTGTGCCCATCGTTCATTTTTTTCTGAATCTCTTTCCTCCAAAAATAATTGAGAGGCCTCACAGATAAAAATATGCCAATATTTCACAAATGGAAAACTATCAAAACAGACATCATGAATAACTGAAACATGCTAAAGTGCCTCTGTCCTCATACAAACAAGTCATTATTTTAACAGAACTATGCTCTTGATGTTTCCACCTGTCAAAATATCAAAAGCAAGTCTCTGCAAAGTGGAAATTTGAATAAAACGTGAAGAGAACCTACTGAGATTAACTGCAGGGAAATGGAGATTTTCGTGGCCAAAAAAAAGCACTTCTTCCCATGTGCAGGCCTCAAAGTGACAGTCCTTTTGTTTTTAAACGTGCATCACCTCATGGTAAGTGCTTTAAGAGCCCCAAAGACAAAGCTGAACATTCATGTTTTCTAATCCATCTCTGAAATGTGTGTGTGCTTATGTGTGTGTATGTGAGTATGTGTGCACCCACACACCTTCACTTAGTCCTACTTGAATATCAAGAGGCATGATTATCTGGACTAACTACATGTTTAAAAGATGAGGCTAGAACTTCCAACTCAAGTTATTTGTTTAAGTAGGTGTGTACTAATATGTCTCCAAATAGTCACTGCTTACCATAAAATGCCACTAGAAAGAAGGCAGTATCCAGTTGGTGATGCAGCCAGGCTTTCAAGTAGTGCTGATCTGAAGGAAAGTACAGAGTGCAGATCACCCCAGGCCTTCCTGAGGCCACAACAAGTCTTCTGGAAACACTTCTGCTGCTGAGGGCCCTGCATATCTCTCTCTCTCTCTCTCTCTCTCTCTCTCTCTCTCTCTCTCTCTCTCTCTCTCTCTCTCTCTCTCTCTCTCTGCAGCTGTCTCCCTATGAAAAGCCTGGAAGAGATATCAAAATGCAGTTATTTTTTACACAGAGCACATTCCATAAAACCCAGGCTTCTCTTGTGAAGTTGACACTTCTTTTCTCTTAATCCTTCACCTCTTATCTTTCTCCATTTTTCATCTCATTAATCCACAGAATTCAACCACTGTCTCCAAACACACTTTCTGTGGCTCAGGCCTTCAACCCCACACCAACCTGCACTTGGACCTAAAAATGGCATCTCATTGACTTCCCAGAACCCAGAAAGGCAAGACCACAGACTCCCAACATTCCCTGCATCTCAGACCCAGGCTGGCCTGAACCCCACTCCCAGTGCTGAGCTCTGTCTGGTATTGGAATTCAAAGATGTGTGACCATTTATGAAAATGTGCATTTTGTGCATTTCCATGTTAAACCCGAAACTGCAGTTAAAGAATGTATCAGGCTAATGGTCATAAATAAGAGACAGTGATCAGAAAGCCCACCTGAGACTCTGACTCTAATCTACTACAAAAACATTCATAACTTGCTTGATTCACTACATATCTTTTGGGATTTCATTATCTTTTTTAAAATATTTTTTTATTGTTGATAGTGATACAGATGTCTCCCATTTATCCCCTTTTACTCTCCTCCACCCAGCCCCTACCCATCCCCCTCCAGGTCTTCACTATCATGCTAAAGTGCCTCTGTCCTCATACAAACAAGTCATTATTTTAACAGAACTATGCTCTGTGTCCATGGGCTATGCATTTAGATATATAAGTTCTTTAGTTTATCTCTTCTCGTCCCCCAACCCACACATCAAGGTATGTCTATCTGTTCTATGCCTCCATGCTTCTGGTCCTATTGTATTGGTCAATTCATTTTGTTCATTATATTCCATAAATAAGTGAAATTATGAGATATTTATCTTTCTCAGATTGGCTTATTTCACTGAGCATAATATTTTCCAGGTCCATCCATGCTGTTCCAAAGGGTAAGAGACACCACTTTTTAACAGCTGCATAGTATTCTATTGTGTAAATGTCCCACAGCTTTTTTATTCATTCATCTACTTATGGGCACTTAAGTTGTTTCCAAATCTTAGCTATCATAAATAACACTGCTATGAACATAGGGTATTTCAGGATTTTTAGGATATATTCCCAGAAGAGGGATCACTGGGTCAAATGGCAGTTCAATATTTAAATTTTTGAGGAAACTCCACAGTGGTTGCACTAATCTGCATTCCCACCAGTAATGAACTAGTGTTCCCTTTTCCCGGCATACTCACCAGCTCTTGTTATTTGTTGATTTTTTAATGATACCGCTCTGACTGGTGTGAGGTGATATGTCGTTGTGGTTTCAATTTGCATTTCTCTGATGATTAGGGACTTTGAGCATTTTTTTATATGTCTCTTGGCCATTTGTATGTCCTCTTTGGAAAAAGGTCTATTCAGATCTTCTGCCCTTTTTTAATTGGATTGTTTGTCTTCCTTTTGTTGAGTTGTATGAGTACTTTATATTTTGGATATTAATCCCTTATCAGATGTGTGATTGACAAATATGTTCGCCCATAGAGTGGGTTCCCTTTTCATTTTGATAGTGGTTTCTTTTGCTGACCAGAAGCTTTTTGTTTTGATGTAGTCCCATTTATTTATTTCCTCCTTTATTTCCTTTGCCCTAGGACAGTGGTCGGCAAACTCATTAGTCAACAGAGCCAAATATCAACAGTACAACGATTGAAATTTCTTTTGAGAGCCAAATTTTTTAAACTTAAACTTCTTCTAACACCACTTCTTCAAAATAGACTCCCCCAGGCCATGGTATTTTGTGGAAGAGCCACACTCAAGGGGCCAAAGAGCCACATGTGGCTTGCGAGCTGCAGTTTGCCGACCACAGCCCTAGGAGATGTATCAGCAAAAATTCTGCTACGTGAAATGTTTAAGATCATACTGCCTGTGTCTTCTTTTAATATTTTTATGGCTTCATGCCTTACATTTAAGTCTTTTATCCATTTTGAGTTTATCCTTGTGTATGGTGTAAGTTGGTGGTCTAGTTTCATCTTTTTGCAGTTTACCCAGCACCATTTGTTGAAGAGACTGTCTTTACTCCATCGTATCTTCTTGCCTCCTTTGTGAAATATTAATTGACCATAATGGTGTGAGTCAATTTCTGGGGTCTCTGTTCTGATCCATTGCTCTATATGCCTATTCTTGTGCCAGTACCAGGCTGTTTGGGTTATACTGGCTTTGTAGTATAGTTTGATATCCGGTATTGTGATCCCTCCAACTTTGTTCTTCTTTGTTAAGATTGCTGCAGGTATTTGGAATCATTTATGTTTCCATATACTTTGTTTGAGTATTTGTTCTAGTTCAGTGAAGTATGCTCTTGGTATTTTAATAGGGATTGTCTTGAATCTATAGATTGCTTTGGATAGTATAAACATTTTAATGATGTTAATTTTTCCAATCCATGAACATGGTATACTTTTTTCATTTTTTAAAAATCTTTTTCTATTTCCTTTTGTAATGTTCTATAGTTTTCCAAGTATAAGTCTTTTACCTCCTTGGTTAAGTTTATTCCTAGGTATCTTATTTGGTTTTTTTGTTTGTTTGTTTTTTCGTTTTTTTTGTTACAATTGTAAATGGGATTTTTTTTAGTTTCTCTTTCAAAGAGTTAATTATTAGTGTATAAAAATGCCATCAATATTTTAATGTTGATTTTGTGTCCTGCTACCTTGCCAAATTTATTTATGAAGTGTACTAGTTTCCTGGTGGAGTCTTTAGTATTTCCTATGTGCAATATCATGTCATCTGCAAATAATGACTTTTACTTCCTCCTATCCAATCTGGATGTCTCTTATTTCTTCTTCTTGCCTGGTTGCTGTGGCTAGGACTTCCAGTACTATGTTGAATGACAGTGGTGAAAGTGGACATCCTTATCTTATTCCTTTCTTAAGGGAAATGTTTTTAGAATTTTTCCAGTGAGTATTTATGTTGGCTGTAGGTTTGTCATATACGGCCTTTATTATCTTGAGGTATGATCCCTCCATTCCCACTTTACTAAGAGTTTTTATTAAAAAAATGTTTGCTGGATTTTGTCAAATGCTTTTTTAGCTTCTATTGATATGACCATGTGATTTTTATCTTTCAGTTTGTTTCTGTGATGTATCACATTTATTGATTTGTGAATATTGTACCAGCCTTGCATCCCCAGAATAAATCTCACTTGATCATGGCATATGATCTTTTTAATATATTGATGGACCCAATTTATAATTATTTTGTGGGGATTTTAGCATCTGTGTTCATCAGGAATATTGGCCTGTAATTTTCTTCCTTTTTAATGTCTTTATCTGGTTTTGGAATTAGGATAATTCTGGCTTCATAAAAAGATCTTGGAAGTGTTCCTTTCTCTTGAATTTTTTGGAATAGTTTGAGAAGGATAGTTATTAGTTCTTTGAATGATTCTAAAATTCTCCCCCAAATCCATCCAGTCCAGAACTTTCATTTGTTGGGAGTTTTTGTTTTGTTTTTTAATTACTGCTTCAATTTCATCAGTTGTTAATGGGCTACTCATGTTTTCTGATTCTTCCTGATTCAGTTTTGGAAGGCTGTATTTTTCTCGGAATTTGTCCATTTTACCCAGGTTATCCAATTTGTTAGCATATAATTGTTCATAGTGTATGCTTATAATCCTTTGTATTTCAGTGGTGTCTGTTGTTATATCACTTTCATTCCTGATTTTATTTATTTGGGTCCTCTCTCTTGGTTTCTTGATGAGGCCAGCTAGGGGTACATCAATCTTGTTTATCTTTTCAATGAACCATCTCTTGGATTCACTGAACTTTTGTTCTTTTTAAAATTTTCTGTCATTTATTTCTGCTCTAGAATTTATCATTTCCTTCCTTTTACTTCCTCTGAGATTTTCTTGCTTTTCTCTTTCTCATTCATTTATTTGTATCATTAGATAGCTTATTAGTGCTTTTTCTTATTTCTTGAGATAATTCTATGAACTTTCCTCTCGGGATTGCTTTCACCATGTCCCACGGTTTTTCATGGTTGTGTGTTCATTTTCCTTTGTTTCTAGGAAGTTTTTAATTTCTTGCTTGATCTCATTGGTAGCCCATTCATTGTTTAATAACATGCTACTTAGCCTCCATGTATTTGAGAGTTTTGGGTTGTTTTTTTCTTTATCACAGTTGACTTCTAACTTTATGCTATTGTGATCTGAGAAAATGCTTGGTATTATATCAATCTTATTCAATTTGTATAGGCTTGTTTTGTGTCCTAACATGTGGTCTGTCATTGAGAATGTTCCATGGGCACTTGAGAAGAATGTATATTCTGTTGCTTAGAGTGAAATGTTCTGTAAATATCAATTAGATCCATTTGATCTAGTGTGTCATTTGAGGCCTCTGTTTCCTTGTTGATTTTTACCTGGAAGATCTATGTAGTGGTGTCAGTGGAGTGCTGAAGTCCCCTACTATGACTATAATGCTATTAATCACTCTCTTAAAATCTATCAAGAGTTTTTATTTTGTTTTGTTTTGTTTTGTTTTGTTTTGTTTTATGTACTTGGATGCTCCTATATTGGGTGCACATATGTTCACAAGGGTTATATTTTCTTAATGAATTATTCCCTTTAGTATTATGTAGTGGCCTTCTTTGTCTCTTGTTATGGCCTTTGTTTTGAATTCTATTTTGTCTGATATGAGTATTGCTATCCTGCTTATTTTTTCTTTCCATTTGCATGGAATATATTTTTCCACCCCTTCACTCTCAGGCTGTGTGTATCTTTTGTTCTCAGGTGGGTGTCTTGTAGACAGCATATAGTATATGGCACATGTTTTCTTATCTATTCAGTCACCCTATGTCTTTTGACTGGAGCAATTAAACCATTTACATTTAAAGTTATTACTGATATGTATTTATTTATTCCCATTATTATTTTCCTTATGCCTATGATACACTGTCTCTCCTTTTCTTCTTCTTCTTAAATCAGTCCCTTTAACATTTTTTGCATTGCTTAGTTGGTGTTAATATACTCCTTTACCTTTTTGGTCTGGAAAGCTTTTTATTTCACCATCAGTTTATAAATGACAGCCTTGCTGGATATAGTAGTCTTTGATTAAGGCCCTTGTTTTTCATTACTTTGATTACTTCATGCCACTCCCTTCTGGCCTGAGTGTTTTTATTGAGAAGTCATTTGACATTCTAATGAGAACTCCTTTGTAGGTAATTTTCTGTCTCTCTCTTGCTGCCTTTAAAATTCTTTCTTTGTCTCTAACATTTGCCATTTTGATTATGATGTGTCTCAGTGTGGGTCTTTTTTGGTTCCACATGTTTAGGACTCTCTGTGCCTCCTGAACTTGTGTGGCATTTTCCTTCTTCAGGTTGGGGAAGTTTTCTGTTAGTATTTCTTTAAACAAGTTCTCTATTCCTTGTTCACCTGGTTCCCCTTCTGGTATTCCTCTAAATTGGATATTGTTACATTTCATGTTGTCCCAGACCTCCCTTAAGCTATCTTTCTATTTATTTTATTTTATTTTATTTATTGGTTAAGGTATTACGTATGTATCCTTATCGCCCAATTGTCCCCCCCCCCCCCCACACACACACACAGTCCCCTACTCATGCCCTCACTTCCCTGGTGTCTGTGTCCATTGGTTAGGCTTATATACATGTATACAAGTCCTTTGGTTGATCTCTCCCCCTTATCCCCACCATCCCCTACATTCCCTATGATGTTTGACAGTCTTATCAATGCTTCAGTGATTCTGAATCTCTTTTTGTTTATCAGTTTATGTTAGTCATTATAATCCACAAATGAGTGAGATCATGTGAAATTTATCTTTATCTGACTGACTTATTTCGCTTAGCATAATGCTCTCCAGTTCCATTCATGCTGCTACAAATGGTAAGAATTCCTTCTTTTTTACAGCAGCATAGTAATCCATTGTGTAGATGTACCACTGTCTTATAATCCACTCATATGCTGATGGGCATTTAGGCTGTTTCCAAATCTTAGCTATTGTAAATTGTGCTACTATGAACATAGGGGTGCATATATCCTTTATGATTGGTGTTTCTGTTTTCCTAGGATATATTCCTAGAAGTGGTATTTCTGGGTCAAATGGCAGTTCCATTTTTAAATTCTTGAGGAAACGCCAAACTGTTTTCCACAATGGCTGCACCACCAACGGTGAAAGAGGGTTCCTTTTTCTCCGCATCCTCTCCAGAACTTGATGTTTTTTGATTTCTTAATGATAGCCATTCTGACAGGTGTGAGGTAGTACTTCATTGTTGTTTTGATTTGCATCTCTTGGATGATTAGTGACTTTGAGCATGTTTCCATATGTCTCTTGGCCTTCTGAATGTCCTCTTTTGAAAAGTGTCTATTTAGATCCTTAGCCCATTTTTTGATTGGGTTGTTTATCTTCCCTTTGTTAAGTTGTATGAGTTTGCTGTAAATGTTGGAGATTAAACATTTATTGGAGATAACATTGAAAAATATGTTCTCCCATGCAGTGGGCTTTCTTGTTGTTTTGCTGATGGTTTCTTTTGCTGTGCAGAAGCTTTTTATTTTGATGTATTCCCATTTGTTTATTTTCTCCTTAGTCTCTCTTGCCCTAGGATCTGTGTCTGTAAAGATATTGCTATGACATATGTCTGCAATTTTGAGTCTTTTAGGATTTTTATGGTTTCCTGTTTTATATTCAAGTCCTTTAGCCATTTTGAGATTGTTTTTGTGTATGGTGTAAGTTGGTGATCTAGTTTCATTTTTTTGCATGTATCTGATCAAATTTCCCAGCACCATTTATTAAAGAGACTGTTTTGACTCCATTGTATGCTCTTTCCTGTTTTGTCAAATATTAATTGAGTATAATGGCTTGGGTCAATTTCTGGGTTCTCTGTGCTGTTCCATTGGTCTATATGTCTGTTCTTTTGCCAGTACCAGGCAGTTTTGAGAACTGTGGCTAGGTAATATAGCTTGATGTCTGGTACTGTAATCCCTCCAACTTTGTTCTTCTTTCTCAGGATAGCTGTGGCTATTTGGGGTCTTTTTTTATAACAGATGAATTTTTGTAGAGTTTGTTTTAGATCTTTGAAATATGCCATTGGTATTTTGATAGGTATTGCATTGACTCTACAGATTGCTTTAGTATGGACATTTTAATGATGTTGATTCTACCAATCCATGAACATGATATGTTCTTTTATTTGTTTATATCTTCCTCTATCCAGAACATGATATGTTCTTTCATTTGTTTATATCTTCCTCTATCTCTTTTTTCAATGTCCCGTAGTTTTCCGAGTATAGGTCTTTTACCACCTTAGT
Source organism: Plecotus auritus (assembly GCF_963455305.1). Lineage (NCBI taxonomy): Eukaryota > Metazoa > Chordata > Mammalia > Chiroptera > Vespertilionidae > Plecotus > Plecotus auritus. Next base: position 116,923,112 of record NC_137772.1, read on the forward strand.
TAAATTTATTCCTAGGTATCTTAATTTTTTTTTTGGTGCAATGGTAAATGGGATTGTTTTTTTTTTAATCTCTCTTTTGGTAAGTTCACTATTTGTGTATAAAAATGCCATAGATTTCTTGGCATTAATTTTGTATTTGGCTACATTGCCGAATTCATTTGTTAAGTCTAATAATATTTGATGGAGTCTTTAGGGTTTTCTATGTACAGTATTATGTCATCTGAGAATAATGACAGTTTTACATCTTCTTTTCCAATTTGGATACCTTTTATTTCTTCTTGTTATGTAATTGCTATGGCTAGCACTTCCAGAACTATGTCCAACAGGAGTGGTGAAAGTGGGCATCTTTGCCTCATTCCTGTTCTTAGGTGAAATGGTTTTAGTTTTTGCCATTGAGTATGATGTTGGCAGTAGGTTTGTCATATAAGGCTTTTATTATGTTGAGGTATGATCCCTCTATTCCCATTTTGCTGAAGGTTTTTATCAAGAAATGGTGTTGGATTTAGTCAAATGCATTTTCTGCATAGATTGATATGAATATGTGATTTTTGTCTCTCAATTTGTTTATGTGATGTATCATTTTTATTGATATGCGAATATTGTACCATCCTTCCATCCCTGGGATAAATCCTACTTGGTCATGGTGTATGGTCTTTCTGATGTAATGCTGGATCTGATTTGCTAAAATTTTGATGAAGATTTTGGCATTTATGTTCATGAGAGATATTGGCCTGTGGTTCTCTTTCATCATGTTGTCTTTACCTGGTTTTGGTATTAGGGTGATGCTGGCTTCATAGAATGAACTTGAAAGTGTTCCTTCCTCTTGAATTTTGTGGAATAGTCTGAGGAGGATAGGTTTTAGTTCTTTTTTGAAAGTTTGGTAACACTCCCCTGTGAAGCTCTCTGGCCCCAGGCTTTTGTTAGCTGGAAGCTTTTTGATGACTGCTTCAATTTCCTCCCTAGTTATTGGCCTATCGAGATTTTTAGATTCTTCCTGATTGAGTTTTGGAAGGTTGTATTTTTCTAGGAATATGTCCATTTCCTCTAGGTTGTCTAGTTTGTTGGAATAGAGTTATTCCAAGTATTTTTATTTTACAATATTTCATATTTCTGTGGGGTCTGTTGTTTTATCACCTCTTTCATTTCTGATTTTGTTTACTTTGGTCCTCTCTCTTTGCTTCTTGGTGAGCCTGGCTAGAAGTTCATTAATCTTGGCCATCCTTTCAAAGAACCAGCTCTTAGATTCATTGATCTTTTGTATTTTTTCTTGTCTCTATGTCATTCATTTCTGCTCTTATCTTTATTATCTCCTTCCTTCTGCTCACCCTGTTATTTTCTTGTTGCTCTCTTTCTAATTCTTTAAGTTGTAGAGTTAGATCATTTATTACCGTTTTTTCTTTCTTTTTTTTTTTTTTTTTTTTTTTGAGGTAGGCCTGTAGAGCTATAAACTTCCCTTTCAGGACTGCTTTCACTGTGTCCCATACATTTTAGATTGTTGTGTTTTCATTGTCATTCCTTTCCAGGATGTTTTTAATTTCTTCTTTGATCTCTTTGGTAACCCAATCATTGTTTAATAGCATGCTATTCAGCTTCCAAGTGTTTGAATGTTATTGATTGTTTTTATTGTAGTTTATTTCTAATATTATGCCATTGTGGTCTGAGAAGATGCTTGATATGATTTCAATCTTCTTGAATTGGGAGAGACTTTGCCTGTGACCCAATATGTGGTCTATCATTGAAAATGTCCCATGTGCACTTGAGAAGAATGTATATTCTATGGCTTTGGGGTGAAATGTCCTGAAGATATTCATTAAGTCCATCTGATCTAGTGAGTCATTTAAGATTGATGTTTCTTTGCTTATTTTTTTTCTGAGAGGATTTATCCAGTGATGTTAATGGGGTATTAAAGTCCCCTAGTATGTTTGTATTGTTGTCAATCTCTCCCTTGATATTTTCCAGGAGTTTCTTTTTATGTATTTGGGTGCTCCTTCATTGGGTGCATATATGTTCACCAGGGTTATATCCTCTTCTTGTATCGATCCCTTTAGTATTATGAAGTAGCCTTCCTAATCTCTTGTTATGGCCTTCACTTTGAGGTCTATTTTGTCAGTTATAAGTATTGCTACCCTAGCTTTTTTTTTCTTTCTTCATTTTCATTTGCCTGAAAGATATTTTTCCATACCTTCACTTCCAGTCGGTGTGAGTCCCTTGTTCTGTGGTGGGTCTCTTGTAGACAGCATATTTATGGGTCATGTTTTTTTATCCATTCAGCCACTTGATGTCTTTTGATTGGCACATTTAGTCCACTTATGTTTAAAGTTATTATTGATAGGTACTTGTTTGTAGCCATTTTTATTTTTTGTGTTCCCTTTTCATTTTTTTCTTTTTACACCAGTCCCTTTAGCATTTCTTGCATTGCTGGCTTGGTAGTGATAAACTCCCTTAGCCTTTTTTTTTTTTTTTCTGTGACTCTCCTTATTTCCTCTTTAATATTGAATAATAGCTTTGCTGGATAGAGTATTCTTGGATTCAGTCCCTTGTGTTGCATCACTTTGTAAATTTCCTTCAATTTCTTTCTGGACTGATGTGTTTCTGTTGAGAAATCATTTAATAATCTAATGGGAGATCCCTTGTACGTAACTTTCTGTCTCTCTCTTGCAGCCTTTATAATTCTCTCTTCGTCCAGAATATTTGCCATCACAATTAATACATCTTTGTGTGGGTCTTTTTAGGTTTATCTTGTTTGGGACTCTCTGTGCTTGTGTGACTTTTTTCTTCCCCACATCAGGGAAGTTTTCTGACATTATTTCTTCAAATAGGTTTTCTAACCCTTGTTCATCTTACTGTCATTCTGGCATCCCAATTATTCATATGTTGTTTCATTTCATGTTGTCCCAAACCTCCCTATGCTATCCTCCTGTCTTTTAATTGTTTTTCTCCAATTGCAGTTCAGTTTGGGTGTGTTTTGCTTCACTGTCTTCTAATTCGCTAATTCGGTTCCACGCTTCTTTTATTTTACAGTTGAAACGTTCCATGGTGTTTTTTATTGCAGCTATATCACTCTTTATTTCTTCTTGATTCTTACATAAGTTGTAGATTTTTTCATTCATCCAGTTTATGAACTGTAATGACCCTTAATCTGAATTCTTTTTTGACATATTTCTGCCTCCTTTTCACTTAGCTGCTTTTCTTGCAATTCCCTCTTTACTTTCTTTTGGGGTTTCTTTGTCTACTCATTTTTGTTCTCATTGAAGGATCTAGGTGTCGAGTTTTGCAGGGGCTGCTCCTCAGGCAGCAGTGGCTCCTCAGGTGGCAACTGCTCCTTGGGCCGTCGTGGTAGCAGCTGCTCCTCAGTTTGTGGCAGCCCCTCTGGTGGGTGCTGCTCTCAGCAGTGGTGGCTCCTCTGACTGTTGCGGGAAGTCTGTTCATGCAGCTGCTGGTCCTCAGATGGGGGCGGGCTGCTAGTAGGGCTGCCGCTTCTCAGACAGGGGCAGTCTGCTCATGTGGCCGCTGCTTCTCAGGCAGGGGCAGGCTGCTCCCAGGGCTGCTGCTCCTTGGACAGTGGCAAGCTGCTTGTGGGTGCTGTCACTCCCTGGACGGTGTTGGGCTGTTCACAAGGCTACTGCTCCTTGGACAGGATCAAGTTGATTGCAAGACTGCTGCTTCTCTTAGTAGGCAGGCTGCTCGTGCAGCTGCTGCTCCTCGGACAGGGTGGGCTGCGTGCAGCTGCTGCTTGTTAGATGGGGGCAGGCTGCCAATGTGGCTGCTTCTCCTCGGAGAGGTGCAGGTTGCTCACAGGGCTGCTGCTCCTCATACTGGGGAAGGCTACTTGTGCAGCTTATACTTCTTAAACAGGAGTGAAATGTTCATGGGGCTGCTGCTCCTGGGTTGGGGGTGGGCTGCTCACAGAGCTCCTGCTCCTTAGACAGGGGTGGGCTGCTTGCGGGGGCTGCTGGTCCTTGGACAGGGGCATGCTGCTCGCATGGCTGCTGCTCCTCGTACTGGGGAAGGCTGCTCATGTGGTTGCCATTCTTTGGACTGGGGTGAGATTTTTGTGGGGCTGCTGCTCCTAGGAGGGGGGAGGGCTGCTCACAGGACTGCAGCTCCTCGGACAGAGGTGGGCTGTTCATGCGGCTGCTGTTTCTCAGAAGGATGCAGGCTGCATGCAGCTGCTGCTCCTCAAATGAGGGCAGCCTGCCAATGTGGCTGCTGCCCCTGGATGGGGGCAGGCTGCACATGGCTACTGCTCCTCAGATGGGGGTGGGGTGCACTGGGCTGCTGTTCCTTGGACGTGGGTGGGCGGCTCACAGGGCTGCTGCTCCTTTGATGGCGGGCATGCCGCATGAGTCTTCTGCTTCTCAGACTGGGGCAGGCTGCTTGTGTGGTTGCTGTTCCTCAGATGGGGGCAGGCTGCTTACGTGGCTGCTGCTTGTGTGGCCACGGTGCCCTGGGTTCAAGCTTTGGGCCAGCAAGAGGGGATCATGCTTCAGAACTCACAAGAGCCCACACCTTGAGTGGCTGGAGTCTCAGTGGCCATTGAACCACAGCCGAGGCAGCAGGTCCCTGGCAGGGGTAGCTGTAGAGTCCTGGGTATTATTTGAGGGCACCTGGGTTGAGGTGAGGCAAGGCTTCCAGTCACAGCAGCTCTCCAGTTCAAAAAAGCATGGCCTCTGCAGAAGACCAGGCCACTCCAAGACTGTTTGAAATGGTAGCAGAGGCTTCCTGGTTAGGCGAGCCCATTCACCCTGCCCCCAAAAGTCCTGCGGGATCTAACTGTGCCTCACTCACACACACACATACACACACCACATGTCCACACACTCCTCTTTTGTGTCCTCACTCACTCACGCTCTTTTCCTCACTGCCACCTTCTTGCTGCCTCTGTAGTTGTGTCTGGAGTGTTATTGACCCATTCATGGATGGAGTCTCCTCTCCAGGTGTCTGGTTATGTGGCTCCCTCTCTACCACACTGGCCAAACAGAGTAAATTTCACCTCCACAGACACGACACAAAAGGAACAAAACACGAATATACTCACAACACTGATTACCCCAATATAAGTAAACAGCAGAAAAAAAATCATTAGGAGAGAGAAAAGAGAGCACAAATGATATCAAAGAGAGAAAAGAAAAAGAAGAAAAAGCAAAAAATATATATATGGAAAAAAAACACCAGAGAAGAAACCTATAAACCAAAACATACAAACACCAAATACCCAGTAAAGAGGGTGAGGGCAGAATCTTATATACAGAAAGTAAGGTTAAGGAATTGGATGAATATGAGGAGGATCTCAGTTCAGTACAGAGGAAGTAGAAAGAGGAAGAGTGGATAAGAAGAAAGAGAAGAAAAAGTAATAATAAAATGTTTTAAATTAATGTTAAAAATAGAATAAAATAAAAAAGTAGAATGATGAAAAATAATGCAAAAAGAAATAGAAAATAAAGAAACAGACAAAAAGGAAAATAGAGAAAAAAGAGATAACAAAATAATGATAAAATAAAATAAAATAAAAATAAAAATGAAAAAGTGAAGTGTTGTTCCTTTTCACTAATTTTTAATTCCCTATGAGGGCTGGTTTAAGATCCCACTCTTCGGTACTGTCTGCTGCTTCTAAGTTTCCTGTTGCTGGGACTGAAGACCTCTCTTTAGGCCAGTCCCTGTGGGCTCTCAGGGACTATTCAGATTTTTTTTTTATTCCCTTGTACCACTCAGGGTGTAGTCTGGGTGTGGCTGTATTGGTTGCCTGGAGACTGCAGGGAGGGGCTATCTCTTCAGAAGAAAATGGCTCCCTAGGTCTGGCATGTCAGGTATGACTCAGCATCAGACTAGCGGCCATCTCTCACAGGCCCTCTCCTCACCCCAGCCTCTCCTCAGACTCCACAAGTCCGCACCTCCATCTGCACCTCAGCCATGGGTGAGTGTCTGTATTTGAAAGGTCCTATGAACTAGGTTCAGCAAACAAAAGCAAAGACCAAAAAGAGGGGAAAGAGCAGCACCACTGCAGTCCCTCTCCCCCTGGCACAGCGTGGCTTGGGCAGCCATCCAGGCTGACCCCTCTGGGCTCAGTCTCTCATGGCTGTGGACCCAGATCTAGAATCCCCTGCCACCAGCAGTCCTGCAGACCTCCCCTCCACAGTCAGACTCTACGCCTGCCCAAGGGACATGGCCTCAGTGCCATGCAGTTTCCTTCTGATCCTCTGGGCTCAGAGGTCTCGCAGTTCTCTCCAGCCCAGAGCCCTGATTTTACCATTCTCCAGGTGTCCTTCCCAGCTGCAAATTGTCTCACCAGCTATCTCTATTTTGCTAATTCAGGGTGGATGTTATTCGATTTAGTTGCTTGTTATATCTGCTCCAGGACAAGGCTCGGGACACGTCCGTCTATTCTGCCTCCATTTTGTCTATCTTTCTGCTTTTTAATGCTTTTTTCTATTTGATGCTCTACTTGGGTATTTATTTCTAACCTATCTTCCAAATTGCTGATTTGATCCTTTGCTTTGTCTAATCTACTTTTAATACCTCCCGGTGTGTTCTTGATGTCAGATATATCATCCTTCATTTCTGTCTGGTTCTTGTTCATGGCCTCTATTTCCCCTTTCAGGCTGTGTATGTTGCACTAAGTTTCTTAAACATCTTTATAACCATTGCTTTAAACTCTATTTTTGATGGGTTGCATGCCTCCATTTCATTTAGTTCTTTTTCTGGAGATTTCTTATTTTCTCGCATTTTGGGGTTGTTCCTTTGCCTCCCCCATTATAGTTGTCTCTCTGTATTTGCTTCTATGTATTAGATAGAACTGTTATGCCTCCCTGTCTTTATGGGATGGCCTTTTGTAGAAAGTATCTTGAGGGGTCCAGTGGTTCAGTCTCTTTGTTCACCTAAGCTGAATGCTCTAAGAATGCCCCATGGGTGCATTATTTGGGCTCTCCTCTTATAATTGGGACTTGATTGTTGATGTCCCATTTGTGGGAGGGATCCCCCCTCTGACTTGCTGCCAGTGAGGGGGGAGGGATCCCCCCTCTGACTTGCAACCCCAGCATCCTCATGCCATCTGTTATGCAGGTGCTGACAGAACAGAACAAGACACCACATGACCAAACCAAAAATACCACAAAAAGAAAGCTACTCAATAACAATAAGAAAGACTAAGAAAGAAAAAAAAAGAGAAAGCAAAGCAAAGAAAAAATAAAAAGAATGCTAAAAGACATGCAACCAATGACTTAGAGCAGACATAAAGAAAAGGGAGAAAAAAGAAGACAAAAAAAAGTCTAGGTGGAAGTTTTGAGGAAGTTAAAAAACTAGTATAGAAGGAAAAAAGAAAAGGCAACAGAAAACAAGTGTAATGATAATCATTAATTTAAAATGTAGTGATAATGTATATAAGATATAGATAGAAAAAGTAAAATGAAAAAAATGAGGAAAAGGGAAAACAAAATAAAAAGAAAATTAATAATAACAACAAGAATAGACAAAAGTAGAATAGAATCAAAAGGAAGAGAGAAATTAGAGATATGCAAGAAAAAAGAGAAGAATGAAAAGGGAAAAAACAAACAACAACAATAACAAAAAAAATCCACTCATACACACACAGACCAAAATACAAAACTGCATACACTCATACACTGAAAAACCTGTGAGCCCGCTATTTGTGGAGCTTACTGGATTTTGCTCAGATATTTTTTGAATATTGTCCGTTGGTGTGTCTATCCTGGGCCCCTTGGAAGCTTCTCTGGTGCAGGTCATTGTGAGTTATTGTCTGTTTCCTGTCCTGGGCAACCTGATTAACATCCAAGGGATTGTAGTCCCTAGTAGTCCAGTGGGTGGGGACTCCTTAGCCCAGAGGCTGGGTCTGCCTTGAGTCTCACACCTTTATTGTCTCCATTCTAAGCTGTACTCCCTTCCCACATGGTGCTGGGCTCTGCGGGGGTATCCTGGTCTTGGTTGGGATGTTTTGATCAGAATTATGTTTGGTTGGTGCCAATGGCTTATAGGAGGTGGGGGCGGGGGAAGTGTGCTCTTCCTCTCCTAATGCCTCAGCTCTGTCTGGTTTGCTGACATGTCCTCTATGTCACCTGCAGGGGCATGGATTTCCTGTGTTGGGGTTTTCCCCTTACATCAGGTCTTCATTATCTATTTTTAATCATTTTTATTTTTTAATGATAGTTGACATACGTTATGATATTAGTCTCAGTTTACATCCCAGTGATTAGACATTATGTAACTTATTAAGTGGTCATCCTGATAAATCTCACATCCTTGTGACACCATACATAGTTATTAGAATATTATTGACTACTAGAGGCCCGGTGCACAAAATTTGTGCACTAGGGGGGGGTCCCTCAGCCCAGCCTGCATCCTCTCCAATCTGGAACCCCTCAGGGGATGTCTTACTTCTGGTCAGTTAGACATCCCTCTGACAATCCAGGACTGCTGGCTCCTAACCACTGTCATGCCTGCCTGCCTGATTTCCCCTAATCACTTCTGCCTGCCAGCCTTATCACCCCCTAACTGATCCCCTGCCAGCCTGATTAACACCTAACTGCTCCCCTGCCAGCCCGATCACCCCAACTGCCCTCCCCTGCCAGCCTGATCTCGCCCCAAATTGCCCTCCCCTGCTGGTCTGATCTCACCCCCAACTGCCCTTCCCTGCTGGCCTGATGGCCCCAACTGCCCTCCCTTGCCAGCCTGAGCTTGCCCCCAAAGGCTCTTCCCTGCCAACCTGATCTCACCCCCAAATGCCCTCCTCTGCTAGCCTGACCTCATCCCCAACTGTCTTTCCCTGCTGGCCTGATCACCCCTAACTGCCCTCCACTGCAGGCCTGATCTTGCCCCTAACTGCCCTCCTCTGCCGACCAATTTGGTTCTGATTGGTCGGTTTCTATGCCAGTCAGCGTCAAAAGCTCTGCCTCCCAGGAGCCATTGGCTCCTCACAGTTGACCCAGATTTGGTTCTGATTGGTCGGTTTCTATGCCAGTCAGCATCTCTGGGGCAATCAATGGGGGCTGATCAGAAAGGCGGGACTGATCAGCAGCCCCAGTGGAGGCCTGGAGAGAAATGGAGGCATGGCTGCTGACCAGGCCTGGAAAGAAAGAGAGAGGCATGTGCTGATCAACAGCTGCCACACAGGCTACAGATCAGACCCTGCTTCTCTATTCAGGCCTCTCTCTGGTCCTGATTTGCAGCCCCCTCAGCAGTCAGTGCTGGATCACTGTGCCTGCAGCTGTAGCAGTCAGTGCTGGGTCACCATGGCAACCCAGTGCTGACTGCAGAACTGTCTTCTGGTTGGTCAAGCCTCATGGTCATTGTGGATGTGACAGACCCAGGGTTTTTATATATTAGGATATCCCTATGCTGTACATTATATCCCCATGACTATTCTGAAGCATCCAATTTGTATTTCTTAATCCTTTCATCTTTTTCACCAATCCCTCCAACTCCCCTCCCATCTAGAAACTGTCAAAATGTTCTCTGTATCTATGAGTCTGTTCTGCTTGCTCATTTATTTTGTTTTTTATATTCAGTCATTTATAGATATGTATTTATTGCCATTTTATTGTTTATATTTTTCTTCTACTTAAAGAAGTCACTTTAACATTTTATTATTTTTTTAATCCTTGCCAAAGGATATATTTTTATTTATTTTAGAGAGAGAGAGAAATGAGGAGGGATGGAGAGAGAAGAAAAAAATCAATGTGAGAGACAAACATTGATTGGTTGCTTACTGTGCACACCTGATTTGGGATCAAACTTCAACCTGGGTATGTGACTTGATTGAGAATCAAACCTATGACCTTTCAGTGTATGGGATGACTCTCCAACCAACTGAGCCACACTGGCCAAAAGTAAAATTGTATGTAATACTGGTTTGGTGGTGATGAATTCCTTTGCCTTTTTCTTGACTGGGAAGCTCTTTATATGTCCTTCAATTCTAAATTATAACTTTTTTGGGTAGAATCATCTTGGTTGTAGTTCCTTGCTTTTCATCACTGAATATTTCTTGAGCCAATCCCTTCTAGCTTACAAAGGTTCTGTTGAGAAATCAGCTGATAGTTTTAAAGGAACTCCCTTGTAAGTAATTAACTGCTTTTCTCTTGCTGCTTATAAGATTCTTTATTTGTCTTTAACCTTTGGCATTTTAATTATGATCGGTTTTGGTGTGGGCCTTTTTGGGTTCATCTTTTTTGGAACTCTCACCAGGTAAGGGAAGTTTTCTGTCATTTTTTCAAGTGGGTTTTTAGTTGCTTGCTCTCTCTCTTCTCCTTCCGACACTCCCCATGACGCAAATGTTGGAACACTTGAAGATGTCCCAGAGGCTCCTTACACAATTTTAATTTTTTAATTCCTTTTTCCTTTGGCTATCTGACTGGCTAGCATTGCTTTCTTATATTCTGAATTACTGATTTTATTCTTAGCTTCATCTATTCCACTGTTGATTCTCTATAAATTATTCTTCATTTTAGTTAGTGTATCCTTCATTTCTGATTGGTTCTTTTTTATGCTGTTGTTGTTTTCACTAAGTTCATTGAGCATTCTTATAACCAGTGTTTTGAACTCTGCATCTAGGAAATTGTTTGTCTACATTTTGTTTAGTTTTTTGTTTTTTTTGTTTTTTTCCTGGAGTTTTGTTCTGTTCTTTCATTTGGGGTTTATTTCTTTGTCTCCTCATTTTTGCAACCTCACTGTGTTTGTTTCAATGTATTAGGTAGAGCTGCTATGTCTCCCAGACTTGGTAAAGTGGCCTAATGCAGTAGGTGTTCTGTAGGGTCTAGTGGCACAGCCTCCCTGATAACCCTAGCTGGGGATTCCAGGTTCATTCCCCATGTGTATACCCTCCTCTTGTGGTTGAGGCTTGATTCCTATTGACACATCAGTGGGAGGGGTTTACCCCAGGTCGACTGGCTGTGACCACTGACCACCAACCTCCAACCACCATGGAACAACAACTACGAAAGGGCCCACTGCACAGAGCAGGACATACTTCAGCAGGGCTCTAGTGCCTGCAGAATCTACCCCTTGAGTATGTCGCTTGTGGGGTGATTGGGTGGTAATGCTTTGATGTGGTCTGAAGATGTACATTGGGTGCACTGGCTGTGGGGCCTTCTGGGGGGTGCCAGCCAAGGTCATCCACTGCCTTTGCCATGCCTGAGGTCACCCAGCATGAGTTACAAAGTGATCTGTAGATGTTACTATTTGTGGTGGGTTTGGAGGTTACCCAGGAGAGACCAAGCTACAAACCAAGGCAGGCTGCTGCTAGTACCAGACAGGAGCCACTTGGCAAGAGGTACAGGCCACACAAACCAGATACTGCTTGTTTGAGAGATTTTAGAAAAATATGAAGCATGAGCCACAACAGGCAATTTGTATGGAAAAGCCACTGGAAACAGTTCAAGTGGGTCTGAAAGTCAGGTGGGCAGGGCCTCAAGGAATCACAGGGTTGGGGCAAACAGTGTGAGCCAGGTTTACGGAGCCTCAGATATGGAACCCACTTGCCAGCTGTATGGGGAGGGCTCATCAAAGGAACAATGGTCTCTACAATCACTTCTGTCTGGTAGAAAGCTGCCTTCCCGGTCCTGGCCCTAATGCCAGTCAGTTCAGTTCCTTCCCATCTGTCCCTGGTGCCCTTTAAGCTATTTCCCCAGTGCTGGAGCTCAAAAGAAGTGAGTCTAAGGAAATCCATACACCAGCCCTTTAAGAGGGACTCTAGAAGCCCTCTGTCTCACTCACCTTCAATCCCCACTAGTTTTTACAGCTAGAAGCTATGGAGGTTTCTCTTCCTGGGACTGGTACCCTGGGATGGAGGGCCTGGTTACGGCCAAGGTACCACTCCCAATTTTTATCTACCACAAGTGGGTTTGGGACCAGCTTGTTTCTCTGCTCCTCCTATAAGTATCGATGTGGCTTACTCTTTAATTCCCTAGTTGTAAAACTTCCATTCAGCTAGATTTCAGGTGGTTCTGAATGGTAATATTTTTGTAGTTTAGTTGCAATTTTTTTTAAATATATTTTATTGATTTTTTACAGAGAGGAAGGGAGAGGGATAGAGAGTTAGAAACATTGATGAGAGAGAAACATCGATCAGCTGCCTCCTGCACACTGCCTACTGGGGATGTGCCCGCAACCAAGGTACATGCCCTTGACTGGAATCGAACCTGGGACCTTTCAGTCCGCAGGCCGATGCTCTATCCACTGAGCCAAACTGGCTAGGGCTAGTTGCAATTTTTGATGTGGTTGTGGAAGGAGGCAGGTACTGCATTTACCTTATCTTTTTTTTAAAACAACATTGATTCATAGAAAGGAATTGCAGAATAATTGCCATAACTCACTTGACAGGCAAAATTCAAATGACCATAGGAAGGAAGATGCCAGGATCTGTGAGCCCCAGTCCTCTCTAATGCCTCACCTGTCACCTGGGAAGTTAAGCCCCATATCACCTACAATAGCATTGTGGGAACGTTCAGATGTCAAGTATGTTACTTGCTTTAAGGATAGATTGCAAAAATTCACCAGGAAATATTTCCAAAGGGATTTTAATTCACTACAAAAATATAGGCATGAACTTCTAATGAGCCTTAGGTTTAGGAGCACAGGACCTCTAGGAAATATGGCTTCTTGCCTGCTCTGTGTCACATGTAGGCTTGGCATGAAGTTTGGGGAGGGTTTTACTTTCTTTGAGGAGGGGACACTAAATGTAGAAGCAAAGTATTAAATAATGTTAAATACTAAAACCAGCTGAGTTCCAGCTATCTTTTTCAATTCTAAATTCTTATAATCCACCAAATGTGTTGATAAGTCAAATCATCATCACTCTTAACCCCTGTGATTCCTCCTTCTTCAGTTTTCATCTGTGAATGTGATGTGAGCTGGTCTGCAACGTTCTTGCTTCCACACATTTTCCAGGGAATACACATGCCTCACGTGAACAGATATGCACACACATATATACACCACACACAGACACACACCACTGACACACACTATACACATTCATACACATCACAAACCATACACACATTCATGCACATACCACACACATGTACATACCAAACTACACATACCACAAACCACATACTCACCATATACACCACACACACACACACACACACACACACACACACACACACACACACACACACTTTCCTGTCTTGACCTCTTCCTATCTGATCATAACTGCAACCCTGGAAGACCAGCTCCCATGCTCACTACGATGGAACATTTTGGGTGAAAAGTAAGTTCCTCCTCTTCTCCATACATGGTTTATGACACCTTTATTCTCTGACACTCATGAAGGAGACAAGTATAGATTAATCTGGAGGGTCAGATTCTGCCTCAGCAGAACACTGGTTGTTCTGGGACCTGACTTGAGTTACTAACCCTGAATTCAGCTTCCTCATCGGCTAGTAGATGTGACTCTTACCTCCACCTCCCTTCCAAGACATGTGGAAGGACTGGATGGCATGGAAGTATGCAAAGGAACTTTGAAAATATGTAACATAATTAAAATTGGTTATTCCATGGGAGAGACCTTGCAGGTGACTTCCTATCTTTTTGAGGCAGATGTCATTGAGGGCAAGTGCTACGCATTCTCCTAAAACATTATTTGGTTTAACTGTAAAGAGAGAATAATGGGCCAGAAAGACCAACTATCTGATCCCCTGAAGAATGTAACAGTCTTCAGGAAGAGCCCCAATTTACCCACCCCATATTGTCCAGCCCCTTCCTACAGCTCTGGAGAATGATGCCATGATCCTCTCCTAAGGGAAGATCCAAGAGTGGATCCCACTTTTTCAGGCCAAATGTTCTACAATTTTATGAGCTTTTATAAGTCCAAAATTACGTATAGGATCTTAGAAGGGCCCTGGGTGAGGTACCTAACTGTATGTTCTATTAGTCATGGAAAATCTACATCTAGACTCACTTTTTCCCAATAGATGGAAATGACATAGCCTGGGTCTTCTAATTTTAAAAACCTTCTTCTAACCCTCCAGGGGTTGATGGTCTGTAGGTGGTGTATGTTCAAAATGTGCCATAGCCCATCAGCAACTCTTATCAGATACCCTCTGTAATTTTTTTCCTACTAGCATGTGCAAAAATACTAATGGCAAGTTGAATTAGCCATTCAGTCAACAACAATTTCCAGTACTACAACTCAGAGCTTTATAAAGGCTTGGAGCAGGGTGGATGTAAAAGTTATAGGACAGGTCCTGGCTATCCTGGAGTGCCCAAGCTTGGCAGAGGAGAAATATAGCACACCAATGACCATGGTACATGGAGGCAAGTTCCAGACTCACAGGTGAGGCCTCTTCCATGAGCATGTGTGGGCACTGAGGGAATAATGATTTTACCTACTAGGGAGGTGGCACTGAGCTGAATTTTAAAGGACAAGTAAGTGGGATGAGCATATGAGACAGAAGGGAGAAAGGGGCATGTGCATATGACAAGCTCAGTGGATGCAACTAGTCAAGAGGACCTAGGCACTAGGGCATTTGATTATGGAAAGTGGTGAAAAAGTGATGGGAGCTAAGTGCAGAGGCATAAGCAGGGCATGGCCAGTGAGGGAACATTAAAATCAACAGGCAGACTAGGATTGCCTGCAAGATCACAAAGTATACCACACCCATGAGCACCGGCATTACAAGACATGATCTCGTGGATTTAAAGTGGGGACAGTGGACAAGAGAAAATGGCAGCCAAATAGGTAGGCCTCTCTTGCACCTCCTCCCAGGGCCAGACTGGAATAAAACTAAAGTGGGGAACATACACCCAGAATTACCAACTGAGGTCCAGTTGAAGAGGAGACATATCAAGGAAGGATAGAAAACACCTGGAGATTGGTAGGAAGGTTGAGGTTATAGGAGGGCCTGACCCAACTTTCACAGAGAGCAGGCCAAGAGTGAGGAAGCAGCTCTCGACTATTATGGGAGGGTCTTTTCCCTCAGAACATGGAGACCTGGAACCCAGGCTGGGATCCACAGCCAAGAGCACCAGATCCAAGACCAGTGACCCATATAACACCTCGCCATGAAAGCAGGCAGGGCTTCTGGCCATTGGGGAGTCTGGAGCCAGTAGAATGGAGCCAGCCAGAGAGAAAACCTGTTTCTGTTTTTTTTGTTTGTTTTTAAACCCAGAGCAGTTACTAGTTTCATTTGCAGCTATTCATCCGAGGCTTTGGTGGAGGGAGGGTGGTGCAGACTTGAGGTGCCTAAGGAGAGGCTTGGATGGCAAGTATTGGGAAGAAACGTGGAAAAGCAGCAGCTGAGAGTCCTACATTCAGTCATAATCATCCCAAACTGAAATGGCCATTTTTCCTGAGAGGAGCTGCTCCAAAAAGCCACAGCTCAGGAGAAGGAAAAAACCCAGCCCTAGGCAATACAGCCTGTCACACACTAAGGAGCCCTTTCTGTCACACCCTGCATCTTGATCTTCAGAGAGGAGACAGCAACAGAGGCCAAGCCTATGGGTTTGAATAGTCTCAAGAAGGAACATTGACTGGATTGGAGGTGGGGCCTTCCACTCCAATATCCCAGGAACCTGATTGGTGCTTCCCCCAAGTTGATAGAAACTCCAGGTTTTCAGCTGATCCCAGTGTTCTGCATACAAGGATCTCTGCCCAGCTGAGGGCTGAATAATTTTCTGGGCCACTCCCAGAGTAGTTCTGGGAGAGGGAAGCATACCCATCACTTTCCCTGAAATCTGAACAGCACATCCCCCTCACAAGAGACCCAGCAGTCTAGATTCCCAAATCCACTTAAAGCCCTTTCATAAACAGCTCTTTGAGTGATTAAGATTGACAGCTGGCTGGCAGATAAAGGCAGGTGGAGGCGGAGCCTGGTGAACCTGGAAAGCTTACTGACCCAGCCCTGAACCCCATACTGGTAACAAACCTGCTTTAGAATGGAGCTTGGTCCCACTCCTGTATACAGCCAAGTCCAGTGGAGATAGACACAAACTGTGATTCACTTGGGGCTTGATGCAAGTTGCTGAAAGTCAAAGGACAGTTCTGACCATGGTTAGCACCTAAGTACCTCCCAGGAAGCCCAGAATTGGCAGACAGAACACTCAGCCCTAGTTATCAGAAGAACAGGATCCAAAGGGAGCTCCCAGCAGAAACTAAACTCTGTTGAGATGAATCCCCACTTCACTTATTTTTTTCTTTCTTTTTCTCTTTTCTCTTCCCTTTTTTTCTTTTCTTATTTCTCTTCTTTATCTGCTTTCTTTGTTATTATTTTAGTCTCTATTGTTTTGTTCATATATCTAATTTTTCTATTCCACTTTCCTACTCATATTTTTTCTCTTTTTCTCCTGCTATCTCATCTTTTTCCCCCCTTTTCTTATTTTAGATCTATTTGCTTTCACCTATATTTCTTTCAAACTTTTTTCTTCCTCTTTAATTTTAAACTGTTTTTCTTTCCCTATTCCTTATTCTTATTTTTTTTATTTCATCTCTGCCCCTTCATCTTCCTTTTTCTTTCCCCACCCCCTTTTTTTGTTAGTTGGTTTGTTTGTTTTCTCCATGTATTCCTTTCTTCCTTTCTTTGCTTCTATTATTATTGCTCTCTTCTTTTTCCTAATTATCTCTTCTCTAGTGGTTGCTTTTGCTGTTCTTTTAGGGGTTGTGTGTATGTTTTTGTTTTGTTTCTTTTATTTCTTGTTTTGTTTTACTGTATTTTGTTCTCTTCTGTCAATACCTCCACAACAGCTCACACAACGTGTTCAGGGTGAACCTCATAGTCAGCCAGAGACGAGATCCCATCCATGAATGAAAATATAACATTCAAGATACAATTACAACATTAGAACACAAATAACTCAAACAAGGGGCATTCCTAGAGCACCCAGCTCAAGAGATCTAAGAGACTGCACCACTTGACCCCACAAAACACCATCTACATAAAACCACACCACAAAGAATGAGAGACATAACAGTTTGATCTAATACATAGAAGAAGAAAAAACACACAAAAGGATAGCAAGAAGAG
The DNA here is from genome assembly GCF_963455305.1 of Plecotus auritus. Taxonomy (NCBI): domain Eukaryota; kingdom Metazoa; phylum Chordata; class Mammalia; order Chiroptera; family Vespertilionidae; genus Plecotus; species Plecotus auritus. Next base: position 116,940,085 of record NC_137772.1, read on the forward strand.
GAAGACACAGAAACTACCCCCAAATGAAAGAAAAGGAGCAATTGCCAGAAAAGGAACTAAATAAAATGGAAGCAAGCAATTTGTGAGATAAAGAATTCAAAATAATGTCTACAAGGGTGCTCAAACACTTAGTGATAACTACAAGCAACTTAATGGTAACATTGTGGAACTTAATGAGAACTATAGCAGTATTAAAAAGAGGTAGAAACCATCAATAAGAATCAAGTGGAAATGAAGAATGATATAGCTGAAATAAAAAAAAAAATACCCTGGAAGGAATCAACAGTATACTAGTAGAAGCAGAGGACTGAATCGGCAAAATAGACAAGGTAGAAAAAATACCCATTCAGGGCAGCAATTGGGAAAAAAAATAAAACCAGGAGGAGAATTTAAGGTAGCTTTGGTTCAACATGAAATTAAACAGCATTTGCATCATAGGAATAGAAGAAGAACAATCTGAGCAAGGAATAGAGAACCTGATTGAAGAAATAATGGCAAAAAATTTCCCTAACCTAGTGAAGGAAAAAGTCACTGATGTCCAGGAAACACAGAGTCCCAATCAAGATGAACCCAAAAAGACCCATACTAGGCACATCATTATTAAAATGGCAAACATTAAAGAAAAATAAAGAATATTAAAGGCTGTAAGAGAGAAACAGAAAGTCACCTACAAGGGAACTCCAATAAACTGTTAGCTGATTTCTCAATAGAAGCACTTCAGGCAAGAAGGGATTGGCATGAAGAATACAAAGTAATGAAAATCAAGGGACAGAATCCAAGACTACTCTATCCAGCAAATTTATCATTGAAAATTGAAGGTGAAATAAAGAGCTATGCAGACAAAAAAAAAAAAAAAGGCTAAAAGAGTTTATTACCATCAAACCAGCATTGCCATAAGTGCTAAAGGAATTGTTATAAAAAGAAGAAAGAGAGAGAGAGAGTAACACAACCATAAAGAGTGAAAATGGCAACAAATAAGTACCTATCGATAATAAACTTAAATGTAAATGGTTTAAATTTTTCAATCAAAAAAAATAAGGTAGCTGAATGGACTAGAAAACATGGCCCATATATACGGTATCGACAAGATACCTACATCTGAAAAACACACTCACACAGGATGAAAATGAAGGGATGAAAAAAAGGTGGGGTAACATCATATATAACAAAATAAACTTAAAAATGGAGCCCATAACAAGAGACCACTTCATAAAAGCAAAGAATTGACACAAGAGTATATAACTCTGGTAATCATATTTGCAATCAATACAGGAGCACCCAAATACAAAAAAAAAAAAAAAAAATTCTGGAGGATTTTAAGTGAGAGATTGGCAGCAATACAATAACAGTAGGGTATTTTAATACCCCACTGACATCACAGGACAGATCTTCTAGACAAAAACATCAATAAGGAAACAGTGATCTTACATAATATACTAGATCAGAGACAAAGAAAGATGTTACAAATGAAAGAAATGGCAGCAACAAACTACTGGATACAGAGTTCAAAACAATGGTTATAGGATTACTCAAGAATCTGAATGAAAACTTCAAGGTCCTCAAAGAGAGCTTCAAGGGAGTTAGTGAGACTTTCAAGGATCTTAGTGAGAATGTCAAAAACATTAAAAAAGACCAGACAGAAATTAAGCATACACTAACTGAAATAAAGAATAACTTACAGGGATTCAACAGTAGAGGAGAGGATTCTGAGAATCATATCAACGATTTGGAATATGAAGAAGCAAAAAACACCCAATCCGAAGAGCAAAAAGAAAAAATAATTAAAAAAAATATGAAGATAGTGTAAGGAGCCTCTGGGACAATTTCAAGTGTACCAAAATTTGCATTATGGAGGTGCCATAACAAGAAGAGAGAGAAAAAAATATTGAAAACCTATTTGAAGAAATAATGACAGAAAACTTGCCTTACTTAGTGAAAGAAATAGACTTACAAGTACAGAAAGCGCAGAGTCCAAAACAAGGTAAGAAGAACCCAAAGAGGCTCACACCAAGACTCATCATAATTAAAATGCCAAGGGTTAAAGAAAAATATAGAATCTTAAAAAACAGCAAGAGAAAAGCAGTCAGTTACCTACAAGGGAGCACCCATATGACTGTCCATTGATTTATCAACAGAAACTTTGCACGCCAGAAGGAGTGGCAAGAAATATTCAAGGTGATGAACAGCAAGGACCTACAACAAAGATTATTCTACCCAATAAAGCTCTCATTTAGAATTTGAGGTCAGATAAAGAGCTTCACAGACAAGAAAAAGCTAAAGGAGCTAATCACCATTAAACCAGTATTACATGAAAGGTTGAAGGATATTGTTTAAGAAGATTATGAGGAGGAAGAAGAAGGAGAAGGAGAAAGAGGAGGAGAGTTAGAAGAAGCATTAGAAGAAGAGTATTAGAAGAAGAGTTAAAAGAAGAGTTAGAAGAAGAAAAAGATAAAAAATATGTACAATAAAATGGTAATAAATATGTATCTACCAACAATTGAATCTAATAAATCAAAATAAACAAACAATAAATCTAATGAACAAAATACTAATAAACTGGTGAATAAGATAGAATCAGAGGCATGGAAACATAGAACAGACTGATGAAAATCAGAGGGAAGGGGAAGGGGGGCTGGGAAGAGATTAACCAAAGATCTTACCTATGGACACAAATGAAAGGGTGGAGAAGGCCTGGTGCAGGGCAGGGTGGGAACGGGGGGGGGGGGGGGGGGGCGGGGAGCAAAAGGCGGACATCTGTAATACTCTCAATAATAAAAATTTGGGGGGAAAAATAAAACAAGTCCTGGTTCTTTGAAAAGATAAACAAGATTCATGAACTTTTAGCCAAACTCATCAAGAAACAAAGAGAGAAGATGCAAATAAACAAAATTAGAAATGAAAGTGGTGAAGATCCCATAGAAATACAAATTATTGTAGAAAATACTATGGACAACTATATTCCAATAAACTGGACAACGGGGATGAAATGGACATATTATAGAAAAATACAATCTTTCAAATATTAATCAAGATAAATCAGAAAACCTGAGCAGGCTGATAACTACTATTGAAATTGAAGCAGTAATAAAAAAAAAAAACTCCCAGAACACAAAAGCCCTGGTCCAAATAGCTCCTCATGGGAGTTTTAGCAAACATTAAAAGAATGACTAATTCCAGTCCTCCTGAAGCTATTCCACAAAATCCAAGAGGAAGGAACACTTCCAAGATCTTGTTATGAGGACAGCATGTTCCTAATTCCAAAAATAGATAGAGACACTACAAAGAAAGAGAATTACAGGCCAATATCCCTCAAGAACATAGATGCTAAAATCCTCAACAAAATATTAGCAAAACGGACCCAGCAATATATTAAAAAGATATTAACCAAGTGGGATTTATTCCAGGGATGCAAGGCTGATATAATATTTGCAAATCAGTAAATATGATACATCACATAAACAAATTGAAAGACAAAACAACACATAATCATATCAATTGATACAGAAAAAGCATTCACCAAAATCTAACATCCTTTTTTGAAAAAAAAAAAAAATTCTCAGCAAAGAAGGAATTAGAGGGATCATACCTCAACATAATAAAGGTCATATATGACAAATGTACAGCCAACATCATACTAAATAGGCTAAAAGAGGTGTGGGGAATGTTGGGTGCACAGGCCATATAAGGCCCATGAAATCATTTGATCTGACCCTGCCACGCTATTTAGGGTGAGTTAATTATATGTTTGACCAAATATAGTAGGCTAATTTTTAAGCTGATAATTTTGTATGGACCACCAATGATATTATAAATATTCAAATGACCCTTGGCAGAAAAAAAGGTTCCCCACCCCTGGGCAAAACTAAAAGCATTTCCCCTAACATCAGGAAAAAAGACAGGGATAGCTGCTTTCACCACTCTTATTCAGCCTAGTACTGGAAGTCCTAGCCACAGTGATCAAACAAGAAGAAAAAATAAAAAGAACCCAAATTGGAAAGGTGGAAGTAAAACTATTATTATTTGCAGATGACATCATTTTATACTAGTACATAGAAAACCCTAAAGACTCCACCAAAAAACTACTAGATTTAATAAATGAATTCGGCAATGTAGCAGAATACAAAATTACACTCAACAATTAATAGCACTTTTATACACCAATAATGAACGTTTCTCAGAAAGAGAAACTTAAAAAATGATCCCATTTATCATTGCAACAAAAAATATTAAGATACTTAGGAATAAACTTAACCAAGGAGGTAAAAGACCTGTACTCAGAAAACTATAAGACATTGAAACAAGAGATAAAGGAAGATGTAAACAAATAGAAGAATATACCATGTTCATGGATTGGTAGAATCAACATAACTAAAATGTTCATAAAAGCCAATATATCCTATAGATTCAATGCAATCCCTATTAAAATAACAATGGCATATTTCACAGATCTAGAACTAATAGTCCAAAAATTTATATGGAACGCAAAATGACCCGAATAGCCCCAGCCATTTTGAGATAGAAAAACAAAGTTGGAGGGATCACAATACCAGATATAAAGTTACACTACAAAGCCACTGTAATCAAAGCAGCTTGGTACTGACACAAAACAGGCATATAGATCAATTGGAACAGAATAGAGAACCCAGAAATTGACTCAAGCCATTAATTTCAATTAATATTTGACAAAGGAGGCAAGAAAATACAATGGAGTCAAGACAGTCTCTTCAATAAATGGTGTTGGATAATTGGACAGATACATGCAAAAAATAAAACTAGACCACCAACTTACATCATACACAAGAATAAAGTCAACATGGACAAAAGACTCAAATGTAAGTCATGAAACCATAAAAATCCTAGAAGAAAATATAGGCAGCAAAATCTCAGACATCTCTCATAGCAATATGTTTGCTGATACTGTTAGGGGCAAGAATAGAATATTGGGGACTAGTTATGGTTATGGAAAATATTAATCATGCTCTGTTAACCATGATTGCCTTGTGTTGGTTAAAGAAAGGACATTCTGGCCTGGCTGGGAGTTGTATGCCCCAGGGACCTGGGAGTCAACCTTGGACCTGGGAGTCAATCTTTGAATGTGGTCCATTCACATGGAAAGATTAACAACCTGTCCAAACAATGGAGTCTCACCCCAGACTCCTACTTCCCCATGCCTGTAATCCCCACATCCCCATACCTATAAACCATATTTCCCCATGTAATCTTTGTCTCACCCTGTATAAGCAACTGGCTTATGCAGGGCTGCAGAGCAGATTTTTGCAGATGACCTGCTGCTCTCCCATACTGCCGGCAGTATTGGAATAAACAATCATATATGATTCAACCCTGACTCTGCTTAATTGGCTCAAGTATTGACAGGCAGCATGGACCCATTTATTGTCTGGTTACTTATTCTGGCGACCATGAAAGGATGTAAGGGAGAGACTCCTCTGGGGTGAGTACTGGGGATCCTGCTTGCTGCCTCCACTGGGGCTTCCTGGGGCTGAGGCCTGGACTCTTTATTTTCAGCACTGCCAAGATTTTTTCTGTTCTGAGTCCTAGCTCTAGCCTCAGCAATCCCCATCGTCTCACCTGAGACCTAAGTTGAATCTAGCATTTTTGTGGAAGGAATCAAGCATGTTTGTATGGCACAAGAAGCACTTGCTGCCTTTTGTCTGTGCTTACTATGGAAGCATGTACTGTGTAGGGCAGTATGGTGAATGGCACAGGAGGCATTTTACTGCCTCTTGTCTGGACGAGACTGATCAGCTCCTGGTGGCAAGAGACCTCCAACAGTCATTGCCTGGTCTCTGAGCCCTTTGTCTGATCCACTCTGGGATGAGAGAAATTGTTCTGCTTCAATCGATTTTAAATGCAGAGCATTCTGAGGTTTCTGTGGCTGGACAGACAAGGGGCATGCTGTGAAGCTCTTGTCTGTGGGTTACGCACACCTGTAAATATTGTACATAGAGTGTCTCTGTTGACAGTTGTTTTGTGCCTCTGTTGTTTGGTTTAATTTGTTTAAAGGTGGGGCACATTCCACTTTGTTAGGGGCCCCAGTTGCTTGTGGCAGTCTGAATCTGTGGCAGGGATTTCAGGAACTTCCCAGCAGCTGATTAGAATTATGAATCTTGGGGACCCTTCCTGCTCTCCCTCTCAAGGCATCAGCCACTGGAAACACTTAGCTAGTGGAAGTTCTCATCTGTCTGTAAGTAACTTGGTTATTGATGTTCTTTGCTTGCTTTCTTATCTTTAGAGAACTTAGTTTGTTCTAAGCCATTTTATGAGCATAGGAAATCTCTGTCTCTGCTGTTTGGGCTTTGTGCCACTCAGAACGCTGGGCTGGATTAGTGTGAGATAAGATTCTAAGGCTAATGTCCCAGTGCACCCTTTTGAGAGTACTTATTCATTTACTGTAGTGTTTTTGTTTGTTTGTTTGTTTCTGTTTTTAAGATCTCTTCTTATATGTAAGATTTCATATTGTTAGTCTACTCAGAAAGAAAAAAATATGAGAAATAAAACCTTCTTAACCCCCAAGTCTTTTTCCTAGGAGGACCAGATCTACAGAAGTTCCTTCCAGCAGGCTGCAGAAATAGCAGTGGGGAGCCACTCCCATTTTTGTAAGAAAAATATATATATAGTACTTTTACATTAAAGCCACTGAAATCTGATGAGTTATCCCTGTTACAAAATTTACCAAGAAAAAGCTTTGGGTAATAATAATTGGCTTTAAAATCTCAAAGTTGTTAAGGCAAAATAAATATAACTAAAATTAAGGGTATATGATAAAGCTTTTTCCATGGTAATTATAGATGTCTAAACATATTTTTCCAAAGTCTTTGGTAACTTAAAACTTCGGAGTTTCCTGGGTTAAATAGTAAAAAGTATTAAATATCTATGTATTTTGAAATAACAGAATACTGAAATATTAATTAATCTGTTTGCCTCATATGGAAAATTTAGAGGATGGATTTGAATCTGTTAATAAATAAGTCTTGTATTTTATTTGAAATATCTCTTTAAAAATGTGAATGTATTGCTCATCTGAGAAATTTTAATTACCTAATGTCACCTAAAAATAAAGGTTCCTAATGGTTAAGAATTCTAATACATTGAAAAGAAATTATGTTTTTGGTGTGATAGAAGGCATGAGTCATGGAGATGCATTTTGAAGGAAAAAGAAAATGGGTCTTAAGTTGGTTATTTCTGAAAGTTGTAAGATTTGTGAAGAAAAGTTTGTGAAAGTTGTAGAATGTTTGTAAAGAGAAATGTTGAAAGGAAATTATATAAATTACACAGGCCAGTAAGCCAGGACAAGTAGAATAGGGAAACTGAGGTGGTTAAACAGCAATTTGGGGTCTTCTGGTAAGTCCTAAACCAAGGACACTTATGAGTAAATGATTTTCATTTTGCCTCCCTAACCAGTGGGTAAATAGCTTATATCAACATACTAGGTAGACAGATAGCAGAAATCCAATTAGTGTCATTTGCTGACCACACCTAAGGACAAATGAAGTTAGAGAATAAACCTCATTTTCGTTAGTCTTTTCCTAGTCTATTGAAAGGGAAACGGTCTTTCCCATGCAGCAAAAGTTCTATAAGTAATTGAAATGGTTATATGTTATATTGATTAGGCACTTGATTATTTTTTTAAAAAGCCATCTTCTTAATCATGGAAACTGAAGGTTGCTAGCCTATGTTTCTGTTTAATATCTTTTGGTAAAATAAGTTAGACAACTTTCTCAGGGTTTGAATTTTAAGAAACTTTTTCTTGACCTAGAATTGACTTTAGATCATTCCAAGATACCCTGGAATGCCTCAAGTTTTTGTTTTCTCTCATGAAGGATAATTTTCTGCTTAAGGTACATGGGAAGTTTTGTCAAATAAAGAATAACTATATTATGCTTTCATTTATAAATAATTGTTAGTTATAATATTGTGGAATATTGTATTTTGCAGAAAGGATGATGTTCCATTATAATCAAATCCATAACCATGTCATTTTAAATTTCTTCCTATCATCTAACAGTCGCTGTTTTGTTATAATGTATTTTAAAAAATGTTACATATTCTGAGGGATCCAGGTAAAGAACTCTGACATATTCAGATCATACCCTTCTAACTGGATGAAAATTATTAGAACTCTATAAAGTATCTGAATTTATAGAGTACTGGCAGGAAAATCAGGAGAAACAAAAATTTGATTTATGGGGCTGAATGAATGGAAAATAATTATATAGTTTTTGTAACTTTTGTTGAAAGTATTGCTGATTCTTAGACTTTTTGTTTTTCAGATATAAGGAAACATTTTTTTAAAAGCAGTTTGGTAAATTATATATTTTTCTCCCTACCTATCCCTCCAGAATTATTGCAATCCTATCTAACAAAGAGGGAACATGCTAATTGACCACCACACCCTCACACAGATGGCGCCCACAGCCAATAAGGAGGGAATATGCTAATTGACTGCCAAGCCCTCAAAGATGGCAGTGTCCACAGACACAAGATGGTGGTGCCCAGTCCCCTCAACCCCACCAGGGCGGCAGGCGCTCCATGCACCTGCCTCTGGAGTCCCCCAGTCCCCTCAGCCCCCCAGCCACCCAGGGCCGGCCTGAGGTGCAGGCAAGCCTCAGATGGTGGCTGCCCAGCTGAAGCCCAAGGCACAGGCAAGCCTCGGATGGTGGCTGACCAGTCGCCCAGGGCTGCCCGAGGCTCAGGTAACCAGGGTCAGTTGAGGCTTGCACTGCCAGAAGTGGCAGCAGCAGAGGTGTGATGGGGGCATCATCTTCCCCTGATCGCAAGGTTGCCTCCTGCCCCTGAGAGCTCCCAGACTGTGTGAGGGACCCCCTCTCCAGTGCATGAATTTTCATGCACTGGGTCTCTAGTTCTTAATAAGTGGCAATACATTTCTTTGCATGAATTCAATAAGACATGTTTCCAATTGTGGTTTTATTAACCAAGACTTTGACTGGAATGTCATGCCTGACAGAGACATGTCTGGACTCTGGATGTCACCAGAAAGCTCTAAGGAATGAAGTCAATAAGAGCACCTTGGAGAAAGCCTGGTAACTTGCTTGGTCAGTGATTCATGGCAGTCTTTCCAGGTAAGGAACAAAGGTTGCTTTCCTGAGAGATGGCAAAGAAGGAACCTCAAGACATCATTGGGGACCTCAACTTGAGGAAGTCACCCAAGTCTACAGGTATTACAGGCAAACCTGAAGGCAGCTAGGTGGCTCAGCTTCTTTCCCCTGCAGGGCTAATTAAAGCTTGATCATGAAATTCCAGCAAAGCATATCTTTTTAAAATAGCCTATGTGATCAACTGTTATTCTTATTATCTTCATGCAAACAATCAGGCCAAATCGTAACTAGACTTAATACAGTAAATAAATTGGTCTTAAGTTTGCTCTTTAATAAAAATGAGAGTGATCTTAGGGAGAAAAATATTGTGTTTCAATAGGAAATTATTAGCACTGAAATGTTTTTTCCTTCCACCAGACCATTTTTGTAATTCTTGCTATTCTAACTTTTGCCCAATAATACTGAATTTTATAACATAGTTTGTCTCCACCAGGTTACAAGCCCTACTTGCACTCAGGGAATACCACCTCTAGACACCATTGCCACCTCCTTCTGTGACCAGGCTGCATCATCCCTCTGATGGAGAGCAAGGATCTCTTAGCTCTGAAGGAAAAACTTGATCCCTCCTCAGCATGAAGCAGTTACAGAAGAGAACCTGTTCCCCTGTTTCTGTGAAAGAATTCAGAGGCAAGATCTTTGAAAGGGTGGTGTGATAGGCAGTTAGACAGGCGTGAGCAGAGCAAGAATGATGAGCCAACCAGAGAAGAAATGAATGGGACACAGACATACTTCTCACCACTCCAACTGCTCTGAAGCTGACGTGGAAGAACCTGTGTAGAACTGACCTTTACATTTTGCTGAGTAGGAGTTGGGACACCTGTTGCTAATACATAGAATTATTCCATTCATTTTGGGAAGGCATATACAGGGACCTTTATACCAGTATGTTGGGACCCACTCTCTGGGAAAAGGATGCAGGGATGTTTCCTCTAAAGGTTACTGCAGTAGTTCCCTGTGGCAAATGTCTGACTGTTACTGGGTGTTCTAATTATTGTCTTTCATTATCTAATAACTACAATATGAATTGTTCTGATAATTTCACCTTCCCCTATAGTAATGGACATACTAAGCTGCTGGCTGGTTGGTTTCTGGTATGTGGGTTAACTATTTATCCCTGCTAACAGCACCAGGAGTCCCTCTTCCTTAGTATGACTGACTGTCTTTATGCCTTAGAAACATCACAGGGTCTGAACCAAAAGAGACTTTCTCAAGGCCATGGCACCAGACTGCAATGATGATCTCCACCTGTGGAGCCCTGCTGAATATATTGCTTTGACCATTTTTGTTATGCTGGTAATGGTAGGCTCCCTTCATGTAGAAGTGACCCGGCTGGCTTGTAGCATGGTAAAAGTCCTGAATGCCACTTCCAGGGCTATACAGGGGATCAAGAGCTGAGCCAGGTCAGAGCTGAGCCAGGTCAGAAAGGCAGTTCTAGAAAATCGGTCAGCAATACATTATTTGCTATTGCATCATAACCACGGTTGTGAGGAATTTAAAGGAATGTGCTGTTTTAATCTTTCTGACAATTATCAGTTGATAGAAAACATATCAAAGATCCTGCATTTGGTATATTCCATCCCTGGGAACTGCTTTCAAGGAAGAAGCAGATGCAGTTCAGCAGGATGAGACTTTTCATCTAAAAGTAATCTCATAGATATGAGATGATAGAAATAGCAGTGGGGGAATGTTGGGGGCAAGAATAGAATATTGAGGACTAGCTATGGTGATGGGAAATATTAATCATGCTCTGTTAACCATGATTGCCTTGTGTTGGTTAAAGAAAGGACATTCTGGCCTGGCTGGGAGTTGTATGCCCCCAGGACCTGGGAGTCAACCTTGGACCTGGGAGTCAACCTTGAAATGTGGTCCATTCACATGGAAAGATTAACAACCTTGTTGTCCAAACAATGGAGTCTCACCCCAGACTCCTACTTCTCCATGCCTGTAATCCCTTCTTCCCCATACCTATAAACCATATTTCCCCATGTAATCTCTGTCCTACCCTATATAAGCAGCTGGCTTATGGGAAGAGGCAGAGCAGATTTTTGTGAATGACCTGCTGCTCTCCCATACTGCCAGCATATTGGAATAAATGCTCATATATGATTCAACCCTGTCTCTGCTTAATTGGCTAAAGTAGTAACAGGTAGGATGGACCCATTGATTGTCCAGTTACAATACATCTCCTGGGGCAAAGGAAACTAAGGAGAAAATAAGCAAATGGGACTATATCAAAATAAAAAGCTTCTGCACAGCAAAAGAAACCATCAACAAAATGAAAAGGGAGCCCACTGTGTGGGAGAACTTATTTATCAATGATACATCTGGTAAGGAGTTAATAACCAAAATATATAGGAACACATACAACTTAAGAACAGGAAGACAAACAACCCCATTAAAAAATGATTAAAGGACCTAAATAGATACTTCTCCAAAGTGAACATACAGAAGGCCAAGAGACATATGAAAAAATGTTCAAAGTCACTAATCATTAGAGAGATTCAAATTAAAATGACAGTGAGATATCACCTCACAGCTGTCAGAATGGCTTCCATCAACAAATCAACAAATGACAAGTACTGGCAAGGATGTGGAGAAAAAGCGCTAGTACACTGCTGGTGGGAATGCAGACTAGTGCAGCCACTGTGGAAAACAGTATGGAACTGCCCTTTGTCCCAGTGTCCCACTTCTAGGAATATATCCTAAGAATCCTGAAACACCAATCAGAATGAATATATGCATCCCTATGTTCATAGCAGTGCAATTTACAATAGCTAAGATCTGGAAATAGCCCAAGTGCCCGTCAGTAGATGAGTGGATAAAAAAAGCTGTGGTACATTTATACCATGGAATACTATGCAGCTTTGAAAAGAAAAAGGATCTCTTACCCTTTGAAACAGCATGGAGGGACCTAGAAAGTATTATGTTAAGTGAAATAAATCTGTCAGAGAAAGACATGTATCACATGATCTCACTCATATATGGAATGTAAAGAACAAAATAAATTGATGAACAAAATAGATACAGAGATATAGAAGCATGGAACAGACTGAGGAACCTCAGAGGGAAGGAGAGGGTGGGGGAATGGCTGGGGAGTGATTAAAAGGAGAACTTATATGCCCATATGCATAACCCATGGACACAGACAATAGTGTGGTGAAGGTCTGGGGAGCGGGGGTTGCAGGAATGGGTGTATGGGATCAATGAGGGGGAAAAAGGACATCTGTAATACTTTCAATAATAAAGATAGGTTTTTAAAAAATAAATAAATAATAGGGGAATAGTGGCCAGTATGCATGTCAATCGTTGCATGATCAACCACCATGTTTGTTATATGTGCTATCCCTGCCTGACCCTGAGCCCTTCCCTTGGACTTTACAGATCATTTGGAAGGAAAAAACAAGTGCCCTTGACAACACAAGAAGCATTAGGTATTCTTTGGATGACAGGGACACATGGACTGCATGCAGAAGTAACTTAAATAGGGAGCAATTTAAGTCAATTAGCATCACAGAGAGGAACTTGTGTTGTCCTTGAAGGAGAACTAGAGGCCATGAACTCTATCTATGGAGCTAGCCCATAGCTGCAGAGGCTCTGACTGCATCACACTGGGACCCCTCTGTTCCAGTACCCACTGGTCTGGGTTCCTTACACATGTTACATTATTTCCCTGGGCCTCAGTGTGCTCAACTGCAGAAGGAGATATATTAGTCTCTTTTACTTCAAAATCCTGTAACTAGATATTTATAAAGCAACAGTATCAATTTTGTGCTGTATGCATATTAAAAGGAGCTAAAAAAGAAAAAGACTTGGACAGAGAGTTATAAAGAAGGTGGTAGGAACAGTAGGGTGCATCTTTCTGCATGACATTTAATTTGTTGAGTTTAAGAGCTTGGAGTAGGTAGAGCAATGGGAGAATCCCCGGAAGCAAGGGTGAGCCTCCTGGGTTGCATAAAGTCATCACCTTCTGGGCAGCTGGGTTAGCAAATATGGAGATGGCTGAACACCCAGCTGATTAAGGATTAGTACACTCTCCACCAGCAGAGTCTCCAGTGAATGCTAAAATGAATCTTGGAAGAAGTTAGTGTAAGAAACTGTTTACTCTGCAGGGCCACCAGCCTCAAACATCTGGGTCTCACTGAGCACCTGAAATTAGACCTTGATGGAATAAACCATGCAAAGTAAACAGACTGGCAGAGAAGCATTTGTGGCTCCGAGGAGCCCCTGATGCTTTCAGAAGAGGGGGAGAGGCCGGTCCTGTGTGTGTTCTGGTCTGGACTGAATTTTCCTTCAAAGAATTCAATTTGCTTTCCAGAGCAGGTGAGGAGAAGGAATGTGAAGCAGAATGATCAAATTTCATCCGAAAAGCACAGAAGTAATGGAATCAGCCCTTACATTAATCCTCATCTTCAGACAAATTTTTCCTGAAGTCAGCAGGTGGCAAGAGAGTGGGCCAAAGGTGACAACTGACAAAATCTGCACTTTCCTCTCAAAGCCTGTTGCAAAATCCACTATCCTCACCCCCCACAATGCAAGCCAACTGCTCTCTTGTTCTGTAACAAATTTTAGTAATTGTCTTTTTTTTTTATTCTCACCCAGGTGTCAGTGATTACATTTTACTTCTTTGCATGAAGTGCTCTGGCTGCCCTCGGGCTAATCAGAGGGCTTTAGGCAGCTGTGACCATGGCCACACTTAAGAGCAGTGAGGCTGCATGCTGGGTAAAAGACCTCAAGGCTGGAGCAAACTGCACTCCACCCTTAAACAAGGTGCTCATTTTTCTGAACCTCTGTTTCTTTTTCTGTAATTTAGAGATGCCCTAAATGACCTGCCATTCCTCCTCAAAGGATTGTTGGAAGGGCCAAAGCTTCCAACAAGGCAACCAGCTGTGCAGGCAGCAGTGGGGTCTTATATAACAGTGGGAAGATGGCCCACTGGTCTTGGGAGATCTCAACTCCAGTCCCAGCTGCACTTAGGCAGCTACATGAGTGTTGGCAAGCCACCTGCCCTCCTCCGGGCCTCACTGCCTTCATTTCCACCACGAGACTATGAGTGTCCTTAGTAGTCTTAATACCCTTAATTTCGAGAATCCTTACTATTCCGGTCTAAAAGTGGTTTGTAAATTGTTCATTGTTACATAAGCATAAGGTATCTATCATTAGTCCAATTGTTTAACAGCCTGAGGGTGTGGTTTAACACTCTAAAATGGAACCAGAGGCACCCCACCTTCTCCCTCACCTCCCACCCCTGTGGGCAAGGGAGCTGCTACCACCTGGATTCACTGAGGCCTGGAGCTGGAGCTGGACCAGAGAGAACACAGCACAAACCTTAAGCAAAGATGCTGGCTCCTTGGATTGGGCAAAAGAGCTTCCCAGAAAAGCAGTCCACACGCCAGTGCTCTGCATTACATAGCCCAGACCTCAAACCCTGCACATCCCAAAGTTACTTGAAGAAAAAAACGCTTATACAAACAGACCTCCATGGGCTGAAATCAATTCACATAGGAACAGCATCTTTATTCCAAAGAAACTGATCTTTTCCTCAAGCCTTGAACACGCTGGGCCAATTGCAATAATCACTTTATATCTGTGAGAACTACTTTATTTTTAAGAATTCAATAGGTATTAGAAGAGCTCTTAAAAGTAACTCTGTGGAATATTTTAAGTATCAATTTCTCTCCCTAAACTATACACTGAGTGGCCAGATTATTATGATCTCTGAACGCATAATAATCTGGCCCCTCATATATATATGAGGCCCGGTGCATGAATTCATGCATGGGTGAGGTCTGGCCAGCCTGACCAGGGGTGGGGACATGGGCGGTTGGCCAGCCTGCCTGCTGGTCGAACTCCTGGTCAAGGGGACAATTTGCATATTTGCCTTTTATTATATGGGATATACACTGAGTGGCCAGAGATTATTATGCGTTCAGAGATCATAATATTCTGGCCACTCAGTGTATATTGAACAGAGATAAAATCACCCAGATAAAAATCAGCCTGGGGATATGTGAGACCCTCCACACACTCAGAGCTTCTCACAAATTGCCATCAAAGTCCCCGGACAACAAAGAACAGGAGTGGACCGACCCAGACATCACAGCACAGAACTTTAAGTGGGCTGAGAACAAGCAAAAAATTGTCACTGAAGTCACTGTTTTAATTTCACATTCATGCAAAATGTTTGTGTTTTTAGTCCATACATGTGGATATTTTAAATTATCCACTAGTTAAATTCCTTAACTCTGTGTTCACACATCTTTGCATACAAAGTTTTTAGAAGAAGCTGGGAAGCTGCATGGTGCTTGCCTGTGCCCAGCCCATGAATATACATATTTTGTATTGTATGACAAACAATGTCACCCGACTCTATGGGGTTTGCGCAGGTGACATGAGCATGCCTGAATCTCCTGTTGCTGCTATTGAAATCTGCTCAATTCTGCTATTGAAAAACAGTATGGAGGTTCCTCAAAAAATTATGAGTTAAGCTACTGTATATGACCCAGCAACCCTTCTTCTGGGTAACTACCTGAAAAATTTGAAAACATTTATTTGTAATATTATTCACAGCATTATTCACAGTATCCAAGACATGGAAACAAAGTAAGTGTCCCTCAGTGGATGATTAGATAAAAAAGACATGATATATATAGTATATCTATCTATATAATATATATAATGAAATATTACTAAGCCCTAATAAAAGATAAAATACTGTCATTTGTGACAACATGGATGAATCTTGAGAATATCATGCTAAGTGAAATAAGTCAGATGGAAAAGGACAAAACCATATGATTTCACTCATACGTGTGATATAAAATAAAAAGCAACAAATGAACAAACAAAAACTCATAGACACAGACAATAGTATGGTGGTTATCAGAGAGGGGTGGTGTGGGAGAAGAATGAAGAGGGTAAAGGTGGTAAAATATATGGCAACAAATTGAGACTAGACGGTGGGGAGTGCACAGTGCAATGTACAGATGATGTATCATAGAATTGTACACCTGAAACGTATATAATGTTACTAAACAATATCACCCCAAGAAACTTAATTATAAAAATTCAAATACAGAATAAGAAAGTCCTCTTACTTCCTCTGTTAAATACTTCTGTCTCCCTGTGGTAATATACATCAGGGTAGGGGTGGGTAGAAAGGAGCTAAGGACAAACACAGCAGCGTTTAGATATCTTGTGTCTTTCCTCTTTCTATCTTGTTTCCCAACACAGAACTGGAACTGTCAAAATCAAGATTTGCTCAAATACAGTTTATTAGCATGGCAGGCAACACCCAACATTTTTTAGATTCACAAGTATAAATAGCATGTATATCACTTTTATTTACATGTGAAATACTCTGTGGGTAATGAAGTGACTATACCTCGCTCATGGCATCACTGCCATTTAAAACTTGACCCAACCCCATACTTTCAGACTATTCCTCATCTTAGCATTTTACAAATATATTAATTCACAAATGGTGTATTTCTCTGACTTTGACATTGATTTTACAATGGAGAAGAAATATTGCCCTCCCTGTGAAAAAGCACAAATTTACAACCTTAACTGAGCAGAAGGTCATCATTCGAAACTCTAGAAATCTTGATGTAAATGTGTTTGTCGTTTTTGTTGGGTTTGTAGCACAATGTATGGATTAGTCTGGGAATTAATGCTAACTTCCAACAAGTCAAATCCCCAAATCTCAGTGGTCTAACACAGTAAAGGCTCACTTCTCACTGATGCAAGGCCAGCCTCCTAGAACATGTGGCCAGGGAGAGGGAACTAGAGGCACCAGGCACCTCTGCTGTTTCCTACCCTAACCTGGAGGTCATACCACCTGTGCTCACAGCCACTGGGTGACCTCTCACAACAGTGGAGGAGAGACACTGTTGAGTCCATATTGTCTCAACCAAAATGGGCAAAAGCAAAGCTCTTTCTCAGTGTGGGCCCTCTGAGCATTTGGAATGGGCAGGTAAGTTACATTTCTCCAGAATAGCTGCCTCAGAACCCTGATTCTCACTAGCAGCACCATCCCCAGGAACTCTGGATTAATATGTCCTGAAGGGTCAACACAATTACTCATATTACAACAAATTGGTCTTTTATCAAACAGGACACTAAGATAAAAAATACAGGAATGAGGAAACTGGATTGAGGGGTTGGAAGAAAAGAAATCTGGGAACAGGGACCTTCCTGGGGATCACAGCCCTCATGTGTGGTGTGAAAGAGATGTGAAGGGAAGAATAACAAGCATCCATTCTCTCTCATTCTTCTCCCACCTCTCTTCTTCCTTTTCCTTCCTTCCCCTTCTTCCATCTCTTCCTCCCTTTGTCACTGTCATCAATATTCACTGGGTGTCCTCAATGTGCTAACAATGGGCTACTGCCTGGGATAAGACACAATGAGAGCAGGGGCTGCCCTGACAGGCTCCAGGCGGAGGGTGGAAGCAGATGCCCAGTGTGACATGAGAGCTGTTACAAGGTCGTGCCTGTGTGCTGCAGGCATCCATGCAGAGAAGGGCACCACTAAGACAGTGACAGTCCAGCAGTGCCTCCCAAGAAAACGATGCTGACCTTTCACTCTTACAGACCCTGGAGGTCAGCCAACCCCTCTCTGTTTTAGTGAGGAAGAGATGAGGTCCAGGAACCAGTGGCTTTCTCAGGCTCCTCCCAACTAGATGTCCGTAGACCAGACCCAGGAGTTCCCAATGAAAGTCCATGCCACTTCCCCCACACACACAGCCAGCCCCACCCATCCACTTAAAGTTGATGACACCCAAAATCTTCCAGCTCTGTCTCCCTCACTTTTAGGATTTTTTGTAAAGAAGCTAAATAAAATATTATCTAAGTAAAATATTATCCTTCTACTGTCTATCTTCACTTTGTGAGCTGAATAGTGAAATTTCCTGTTTCCTTTGTTAAATTATTTCTTCAACTTGCATAAAAAAATAAAGGTTTTCCTTCTCCTATGGAGTAAAAACAAACAAACAAAAAAAAACCCTGCATATTTAATTAAGGAGTTTCTATGCCAGATAAAAAGGCAAGCAGGTCTTTGCTTCCATGACAGGGCTTGCCCAAAGAGGGTGTTTGCAAAGGCTTTGGTTAATCCACAGCCTGTGCCCACTGATGTGTCCAGCTCTGGGAGGAATCCAGCTGAGGACAGCAGAACAGGGGCAGCCTGATGTCCCCATGTGGCATGACAACGTGAGAGCTGGGACCAGAGTGCAGTTGTGCCAGGAAGTCATGTGCCAGGTCATTGTACCCTTGAGGGGTTGGTCAGCTGCCAGAGTCATAGGGAGCTGCTGCGAGGAGATTTTAAATAGCATGAAATTTATTCCAGCGACACAACCGCCCCCATGATGTTTGCTTCCTTTCCTGCCAACCCTCTGAGCTGTTCTGCATCCAGCTGTAAGGGCACAGAGAAGCCTGGAAGGAATGGGGCATGGGAGTGCCTGTCAGCAATGCTGTAACCTCTCTGCCTTCATCTGGGTCTCAGTATTAATTGCTCACTTTTTCCATTAAATGTCTGACCCTACCCTGAAAAAAATATAAGTGAAACAACATCCAAAAGTCCTGAATCTTGTCCATGCTCTATTTTAAAATCCAGTGCTAATGCTGGCAAGAGATGGGAGGAAGGGGCCTCAGAAACTTCAGACCTGAGGCCTGAAAATCAGATCAGATGGACATATTGGCAGATTTGCCTAGGTGACAAGGAAACATAAAATCTGAAAAGTAAAATGCAGTGATGTTTTTGGGAGAAGGTGGCTGTTTATGTTATCCCTGGGTAGAAAAGGTGATGGGCAGTCACCAAACACTTTGGTAGCATTTTCAGATTTCTGTCATAATTAACCTTGCTTTAAAGGCACTGCCCTACAGGAGACTAAAGGATAAAGCAAACCAAATGGCAACAAAGTAGCAATGGTATCTCCTTTGCTACATTTTATAATGGTAACAATAACATCTAACATTTATAGAACACTATATTGTATGCCAAGCATTGGCTCAGCATTTTAAGATTATCTCCTTTCATTTCTAATGGGCATTAAAGGGAATATATTTAGTGACTGAATCAGACCTGAATTGCTAGTTCTTTATGGGCAGGCACCATATTTCATTCATCCAAGCTCAGTTCTAGGCTTTCAATAAATACTTGTTCCATAACTTTTTTAAAACCTTTAGCAGGACTTTATAGTTATGAGTTGGTTAACAATGACAGTCTACTTTTCAACCTTGAACCATTGTTGAACTCATTTAATGCACTTTTAAAGAAGTGTATAGTATTTGGTTCTCTTTTATATTGTACTAAGAATGCTAAAGAGAACAGAGTATTTCATAGCAAATCATTAAGGAAAAACATTGCCTTCTTTCAACAGCATTTTGTTGTTACAAAGTGAGTGTTTTCATGTAAACAGGGGACATACTGAAAGCTAAAAGTTACCATCCTTTTTAAATATTGGGGATTTGCAGTATCATAAAAAAAAAAAAAAAGACTTTTCACACTTATTATTTACTAGAGGCCCTGTGCATGGATTCATGTACTGGTGGGGTCCCTTGGCCTGGCCTGTGGGGATCAGGCAGAAACCCTCTCTCCAACATCCCCCGAGGGGTCCTGGACTGGCAGAGGGTGGTCCTCAGGTGACGCACCCTGGAATCAGGCTCCCTCCTCTCTGGTTCCAGGTGCATCACCCGAGAATTGCAGCTGCCAAGTCACCAAAGCTCAGCAGCTCCCGCATTGAGTGTCTGCCCCCTGGTAGTCATTGCATGTGATAGCTGCCAGTTGGATGGTCGAATGGTCGGATGGTTGCTTAGGCTTTTATATATATAGACTAGAGGCCTGTTGCATGAAGATTCGTGCAATAGGCCTTCCTTCCCCTGGCTGCCAGCACCGGTTTTCTTCTGGCACCCGGGACCCAGGCCTTTTCTCCGGCCACAGTGGACAAGCCAAGCCTCTTCAGTCTTCAGTCTTCAGTCTTCTCTCCGCGCCTGTGTATGCAAATTAACCCACCATCTTTGTTGGGTTAATTTGCATACTCACTCCTGATTGGCTGGTGGGCATCATGGAGGTACGGGCAATTTGCATGTTTCTCTTTTATTAGTGTAGATACGAGCAAAATCCTCTGAATCCATTTACTCAACCTGAGAAACAGGTACAATGATGAATACTCATTAGGGAAAGACTGTCCACATTAGTGGAAAGGCTGAACTATATAGTGTGTCAGTAAAAAGTACTAGTATATACAGTTTGAATGTTGATAAGAAATCTACAAATATTGTTTCTTTTAAATAAGTTGTGACACAAAAATACACTTGCAAATTTTATTGGGATTTAAGAACATATTTTCTCATGAATGCAAAGTTATAATTGATGATTATTGTCAGCTGTGTGACAAGTTTGAAAGGTACTGGGCCAGAGTTCCAATCCTTGGTCACCTGAGTAGTCACAGGTTCTCCTTGCTGGGCACAAGGCATGAGAAGGTGGCAGGACAAGACACCCTTTTGTTATTTACCCATTACACCCAGCCTGTTGAGTTATGTGGGACAATATTCAGCCACAAGGACACTACCTAATGAATGAGGCCAGAGGCGAAATGAAAGCCTGTTTATTTCTGTTCCTTTCCTCTTAGCCCTGTGGGACCCTGGTCTTCGGTGGAGTAGCAATGGGGATGGTGCTTGTATTAGTTGCTCAGGCTGCATAACAAAGCCCCACCCAAGGGTGTCTTACACAACAGAAATGCATTGTCTCCAGAGCTGCAGCTAGAAGTCCAGGATCAAGGGATCTGCAGGGCTAGTTTCTCCTAAGGCCTCTCTCCTTGATGTGTAGATAGCTGCCTTCTCCCTGTGTCCTCCCATGGCCATCCCTCTGTGTGTTTCTGTGTCCTAATCTATCCTTATAAGGACAGCAGTCACATTAGATTAGGGCCCACCCTAATGACTTCGTTTTACTTCATTACTAAGGACCCTTTCTCCAAATAATGTCACATCCTGGTTAAAATTTCAACACATGAATCTGGGGGAAATGAGAGTGTGTGGTACAATTCTCATCACAGGGCTCATCCCTCTTTAGAATAGAGGACCAAAGCAAAAACACACATTTGTAGCCAAGACCCAAAGCAGAACTGGCCAATGTAGGACTTCTCAGGGCAGAGAGGGAGTTCCCCAAACAGCAGGGAGCCCAAGGCCTGTCAACTCACACTAGCTATGTGAGAGAGAAAATATTTATAAAAGGGCCAAGAGTTGGAAAAACACAGACCCTGTTCCCCCTCCTCTGAAATAGGATGACATCAGCAAGAACATACCTGGGTCCCATAAGCTTCTAAATATGCACCAGAACCCCAGCCACAAGCTCCTTGGTTTTTACATGGGGCACTGTAGCATGAGCAGGTGAAAAGATGACGTGTGAGGCCTAGAGATACCTTGAGAGGTTGGAGTAAATCACAGAAAGTTATTTTCTTAGGCTATATGGCAAAAGCTTAGTTAGCCCATAAAGTGGATGAAGTTTTTATTAAAATTTCTGGTTCCCAAGACCAGGGAATCAGTGGGGATGGAGAGTGAGAACAGGAGGGGACAGTGCCCTCCTTCCATGTAATGCTCAGGACCAATCCTGTGCAAACTTTGGAAAACAGATACTCTCTGTCTTCGCCTATCCTCTGTATACTTTTCTGAATCTCTCTCTCCTGGGGTCACTTGTTCTGCTCAGATCCTCAGATGTCAACATTCCTAAATTAGTGCTTACACTCTCTTCCTAGTCAAAAGTACTGATGCCAATTTCAGAGGGAAGGCAGGGGAGGGGTTGGGGTAGAGGTAAATAAAAAGATCAGCCAAAGGACTTGTATGCATGCATATAAGCATAACCAATGGACACAGACACCAGGGGTTGAGGGCATGTGCTATGGGGTGGGGGTGGCTTGGGGGAGGTCAATGGGAGAAAAAGGAGATATATGTAATACTATCCTATCTAATAAAAGAGTAATATGTAAATTAACCATCACTCCACTACACCCACAAGTCATGCCCACCAGCCAATCAGGAGTGAGTATGCAAATTAACCCAACCGAGTTGGCTGTGGCCATGGAGTGAGCAAGAGTCTTGGGTTTCCCCGGTAATGGAGGAAGCCAAGCTTTCCACACACCCTGGCCGGCCTAGGCCTCCACTCAAGGCTACAAAGTTTCAATTATAGGAGATAAATAAATCACAACAAAAATGGCTGCGGCCATGGAGCAAGCAGAAGGCTTGGCCCTGCTCAAGGCTACAAAGTTTCAATTATAGAAGATAAATGAATCCCAGATAGCAGGGCCTCAGCTTTGGTCGCCGGGGGGCGTGGCCAGCCTGCAAACTACCACAGGCCCCTTGCCCAGGCCACCCCACGCCCCAAGGGAACCCCCTCCCTGATCCAGGACACCCTTCAGGGCAAACCAGCTGGCCCCCACCTGTGCACCAGGCCTCTGTCCTATCTAATAACAGAGTAATATGCAAACTGACCATCACTCCAACACACAAGATGGCTGCCCCCATGTGGACACAAGATGGCCACTACAAGATGGCCAGCAGGGGAGGACAGTTGGGAGGGACCAGGCCTGCAAGGGAGGGCAGTTGTGGGCAATCAGGCCAGCAGGGGAGGGCAGTTGGGGGTGATCAAGCCTGCAGGAGAGGGCAGTTAGGGGTGACCACGCCAGCAGAGGAGGGAAGTTGGTGGCGACCAGGCCTGCAGGGGAGGGCAGTTAGGGGTGACCAGGCCTGCAGGGGAGGGCAGTTAGGGGTGACCAGGCCTGCAAGGGAGGGCAGTTAGGGGCAAACAGGCTGACAGGGAAGCAGTTAGGCATCAATCAGGCTGGCAGGGGAGTGGTTAGGGGGTGATCAGGCAGAAGCAGTTAGGGGCAATCAGGAAGGCAGGCAGGCAGGCGAGCAGTTGGGAGCCAGCAGTCCTGGATGGTGAGATGGATGTCCAACTGCCATTTTAGGCCCAATCCTAAACGGGCAGTCAGACATCCCTCGAGCGGTCCCAGATTGGAGAGGGTGCAGGCTGGGCTGAGGGACACACTCCCCCGTGCACGAATTTCGTGCACCAGGTCTCTAGTCTCTATAATAAAGAGCCAGGGTGTAACACGGATCATGACCAAAGGATGACCAAACAGAAGTCAGTGCTGGGTTGCCATGGTGACCCAGCACTGACTACTGCGGCTGCAAGCCTGGTGACCCACCAGTGACTGCTGAGGGGGCTTTGAATCAGGCCCGGAAAGAGACCTGAAGAGAGAAGCAGGACCTGACCTGTAGCATCTGAGGCAGCTTTTGACCAGCACTTGCCTCTCTCTTTCCCTCCAAGCCTGGCCAGCAGCCCCAGGACCATTTCTTTCCAGGCCTCCACCAGGGCTGCTGATCAGCCCTGCTTTTCTGATCAGCACTGCCTTTCTGACCAGGCCCCATTGATAGGCCCAGAGACACTGACTGGCTTAGAAACTGGACAATCAGAACCCAGGGGCAGTATCAGTGAAGAAGTTCTTTCAGCATATGTCTGAG
Organism: Plecotus auritus; assembly: GCF_963455305.1. Taxonomy (NCBI): domain Eukaryota; kingdom Metazoa; phylum Chordata; class Mammalia; order Chiroptera; family Vespertilionidae; genus Plecotus; species Plecotus auritus. Next base: position 116,963,735 of record NC_137772.1, read on the forward strand.
ATTTTGCTGCCTGTGGATTCCTCTAGTATTTTTATGGTTTCCCATCTCATATTTAAGTCCTGTATCCATTTTGAGTTAATTTTTGTGTATGGTGTAAGTTGGTGATCTAGTTTAAGTTTTTTGCATGTATCTGTCCAATTTTCCCAACACCATTTATTGAAGAGACTGTCTTGACTCCATTGTATGTTCATGCCTCCTTTGTCAAATATTAATTGCGCATAGTGGTTTAGGTCGATATCTGGATTCTCTATTCTATTCCATTGATCTATATGTCTGTTCTTGTGCCAGTACCAGGCTGTTTTGAGGACAGTGGCTTTGTAATACAGCTTGAAATCTGGTATTGAGATGCCTCCTACTTTATTCTTCTTTCTCAGGATTGCTGTGGCTATTCGGGGTCTTTTTTTATTCCAGATGAATTTTTGGAGAGTTCTTTCTAGGTCTGTGAAATATGCCATTGGTATTTTAATGGGGAGTGCATTGAATCTATAGATTGCTTTGGGTAGTATGGACATTTTAATGATGTTGATTCTACCAATCCATGAACATGGTATGTTCTTCCATCTGTTTACATCTTCCTCTATCTCTTTTTTCAGTGTCCTGTAGTTTTCTGCGTATAGGTCTTTTACCTCCTTGGTTAGGTTTATTCCTAAGTATCTTAATTTTTTGGTGCGATGGAAAATGGAATTGCTTTTTTAGTCTCTCTTTCTGTAAGTTCACTGTTCGTGTATAGAAATGCCATAGATTTCTTGGCTTTAATTTTGTATCCTGCTACATTGCCAAATTCATTTATTAAGTCTGTTAGTTTTTTGATGGAGTCTTTCAGGTTTTTTATGTACAATATCATGTCATCTGCAAATAAGGACAGCTTTACTTCTTCTTTTCCAATTTGGATGCCTTTTATTTCTTCTTCTTGTCTAATTGCAATGGCTAATACTTCCAGTACTATGTTGAACAGGAGTGGTGAGAGTGGGCAGCCTTGTCTTGTTCCTGTTCTTAGGGGAAATGGTTTTAGTTTTTGCCCATTGAGTATGATGTTAGCTGTGGGTTTATCATATATAGCTTTTATGATGTTGAGGTATGATCCTTCTATTCCCACCTTGTTGAGAGTTTTTATCAAGAAAGGGTGTTGGATTTTGTCAAATGCTTTTTCTGCATCAATTGATATGACTATGTGATTTTTATCTCTCAATTTGTTTATGTGATGTATCACATTTATTGATTTGCTGATATTGTACCATCCTTGTATTCCTGGGATAAACCCTACTTGGTCATGGTGTATGATCTTTCTGATGTACTGCTGGATCCGATTTGCTAGAATTTTGTTGAGGATTTTGGCATCTATGTTCATGAGAGATATTGGCCTGTAATTCTCTTTCATTGTGTTGTCTTTATCTGGTTTTGGTATTAGGGTGATGCTGGCTTCATAGAAGGAGCTTGGAAGTGTTCCTTCCTCTTGAATTTTTTTTGAATAGTCTGAGGAGGATAGGTTTTAGTTCTTCCTTGAATGTTTGGTAAAACTCTCCTGTGAAGCCGTCTGGCCCCGGGCTTTTGTTTGCCAGAAGCACTTTTATGACTGCTTCAATTTCTTCCATAGTTACTGGCATATTGGGCTGTTTAGATTCTTCCTGATTTAGTTTTGGAAGGTTATATTTTTCTAGGAATATGTCCATTTCCACCAGGTTGTCCAGTTTGTTGGAATAGAGTTGTTCGTAGTATTTTTTAACAATCCTTAGTATTTCTGCAGGATCTGTTGTTATTTCACCTCTTTCATTTCTGATTTTGTTTATTTGGGTCCTCTCTCTTTGCTTCTTGGTGAGCCTGGCTAGAGGTTCATCAATCTTGTTTATCCTTTCAAAGAACCAGCTCTTGGTTTTGTTGATCTTTTATATTGTTTCTTTGGCCTCAATGTCGTTTATCTCCACTCTGATCTTTATTATTTCCTTCCTTCTGCTTACACTGGGCTTTTCTTGTTGCTCTTTTTCTAACTCTTTGAGTTGTTGGGTTAGGTAATTTATTACCATTGTTTCTTGTTTTTTGCAGTAGGCTTGTAGAGCTATGAACTTCCCTCTCAAGACTGCTTTCGTTGTGTCCCATAGATTTTGGATTGTAGTGTTTTCATTGTCATTTGTTGCCATGATGTTTTTTATTTCTTCTTTGATCTCTGCTGTAACCCAGTCATTGTTTAATAGCATGCTGTTTAGTCTCCATGTGTTTGATTTCTTTGGGTTGTTTTTATTGTAGTTGATTTCCAGTTTTATGCCACTGTGGTCTGAGAAGATGCTTGATGTGATTTCTATTTTCTTGAATTTGAAGAGACTTTGCCTATGACCCAACATATGGTTTGTCTTTGAAAATGACCCATGTGCACTTGAGAAGAATGTATATTCTGTGGCTTTGGGGTGAAATGTTCTGAAGATGTCAATTAATTCCATCTGGTCTAGTGAGTCATTTAGGATTGATGTTTCTTTGCTGATGTTTTGTTTAGAGGATTTGTCCAATGGTGATAGTGGGGTATTAAAGTCTCCTACTATGATTGTATTGCTGTCAATCTCTCCCTTGATATCCTCCAGGAGTTTTTTTATGTATTTGGGTGTTCCTGTATTGGGTGCATATATGTTTACCAGAGTTATTTCTTCTGTTGGATTGCTTCCTTTAGTATTATGAAGTGGCCTTCCTTATCTCTTGTTATGTCCTTCACTGTTAGATCTAATTTGTTAGATATAAGTATTGCTACCCCAGCTTTTTTTTCAGTTCCATTTGCCTGGAAAACCTTTTTCCATCCCTTCACCCTCAGTCTGTGTGCGTCTTTTTTTCTGAGGTGGGTTTCTTGTAGACAGCAAATATATGGGTCGTGTTTTCTTATCCAATCCGTTACCCTATGTCTTTTGATTGGGGTATTTAATTCATTTACATTTAAAGTTATTATTGATAGGTACTTATTTGTCACCATTCCTATTCTTTACACCTGTGTTCCTTCTTCGCTTCCTATTTCTTTTTTTTTTACAGCAGACCCTTTAGCATTTCTTGCATTGCTGGTTTGGTGGTAATAAATTCCCTTAGTCATTTTTTGTCTGTGAAGCTCCTGATTTCACCTTCAATTTTGATTGATAGCCTTGCTGGGTACAGTATTCTTGGATTCAGACCCTTTCTTTGCATGACTTTGTATATTTCATTCCATTCCCTTCTGGCCTGATGAGTTTCTGTTGAGAAATCAGTTGCTAGTCTGATGGGGGTTCCTTTGTATGTAACTTTCTGTCTCTCTCTTGCTGCTTTTAAGATTCATACTTTGTCGTTGGTGTTTGCCAATTTAATTATAATGAGCCTTGGTGTCGGTCTTTTGGGGTTCATTTTGCTTGGGACTCTATGAGCTTCTTGGATTTGTGTGGGTTTTTTCTTCCCTATATCAGGGAAATTTTCTGTCATTATTTCTTCAAAGAGGTTTTCTATTCCTTGCTCAGCTTCCTTTCCTTCTGGAACCCCTATTATGCGGATGTTGTTTTGTTTCGTGTTGTCCCAAAGTTCCCTTAGACTCTCCTCCTGCCTTTTAATTTTTTTTTCTAGAAGTTGCTCTACTTGGGTATTTTTTCCCATCTTGTCTTCTAGCTCACTGATGCGGTCCTCTGCTTCTTCTAGTCTACTCTTGATGCTTTCTATTGAGTTCTTTACAGCAGCGATGTCATTTTTCATTTCTTCTTGGTTCTTCTTCATTTCCTCTTGGTTCTTGCTCATATTGTCGAATTTGTCTTCCATTCTTTTCAGCCACCTTATGACCATTTCTCTGAATTCTTTTTCTGGAAGGTTGCTTGCCTCCATTTCGTTTACTTCCTTTTCTGGTGATGCCTGCTTTTCTTTCATATGTGGGCTGTTTCTTAGTCTCCCCATGATCTCTCTTCTCTGGGTGTCTGGTTATGTAGTTCTCTCTCTCCTGTGTTGATTTAAAGGCACAAAATACAGCACTACCAGGTACAACACACAAGGCACTGAACAGAAATGTATTCACGATATTAATAACCTCCCATAAAGGTGACCACCAGAGAAAGGCAAATTAAGGGATAGGAGAGAAAGAAGAAGAGGAAAAAGAAAGAAAGAAGAAAAAAAAGAGTGTCAAAATGAAATTGGGAAAAGGGAAAAAAAAGTAAGAGAGACAAGAAAGAGACTAAGAGAGAAAGGGGAACAGACTATATATATTGGGGATAAAACTCCAATAGAACAATCACTAATCCCAGCAAATGCCAGCAACAAGTACCTGGGGATTAATACAAACTACAACACCAACTAATATTGAGTGAGGCAAGGGAAAACAGAAGCACAAAACAAACAAAAAAATAAACAAAATAAGAATAAGCAAACCAATCTCACAAAAAAGCATAAAAATTCGATATAATCTACATTCAAGCAAACAACAACAAAAGGACAGAGAGAAAAACAATTTTTTGGATAGTTAATACAGTGAAGAGAGAGGTGTGTATGGACTTGGAGCAGGGGATTGGAGATTAGATATGTAAGTAGGGTGAAATTTTAACAAGGGGTAAACAAAAAGAATAGGGAAAATCTAAAGCAGGAAAGGGGTAAGATAAATAGGACACTGAAAAGGGGAAGGTTAGGAAGAGAGTGATGGCATAAAGGTAGAGTTGAGATAGAGTAAAACGATGCTAAAGGAAATATGAAAAAAGAATGTAGACCACTAATCCCAAAGTAAAATGAAGAGAAAATAAAATGACACTTAAAAAAAAAGATAAAATAGCAGTAGTAATAATACAGATTGAAAATAAAAATGTAATAATTAAAAAGGTAAAATCAAGTGAGGAAAAAACGAAAAAATAGTTTCTTGAGTAAAAGATGTAAAAAATGAAAATAAATAAATAAATAATAAAAATAAAATGTGGAGTAGTGAAGGTCATTCACTTCCTCTGTTGTTTTGTTTGGCATGCCTGTTTCTCAGTCCGGACAGTATTGCAGTTCCCTGCGTTCCACTGCTCTTCAGTGTTGTAAGCCAGTCCTGATTTTAAGCAGGCGGTGTGTCTTAATTTCTCGTATTCCTTTATTTTTGATTACATGAGAGTCAATTTGTGATTCAGCCCCTGGGTAGCAGTGTTTCTGGATTGACTTCCGGGTCTATCTATGGCCTCTCTAGGCAGTGTGAGAGCCTTCTTTCCCTGTGGCACTCACTACCGGTTTTGGGAGTGGGCTGCCTCAGAGCTGGCTTTCCGATGGTCACTCCCCACTCCGATCCCCAGATTCCAGAAAGACAACTTTCCCCTGCAATCTCCCAGGGTGTCCCCAACTGGGTGATCCTATGTATTGGGCTTCGTAATCAGAAGCAAGGATTTGAAGAGGAAAAAGCCCAAGTGTGCGAACTCCGGGGCTGCGCGTAAGTCTAGGCAGCCGTCACACCCCTGAAATTCTTAGGGTGTCCCTGCACGTCAGATCGAAATGGGTTGCTCTTTAGAGAGCCCTTCTGTTAGCAGCTCTGAGGACCCCCTTCCACATTCACAGATCACACCAGCCCCAACAGCCACGGATTTTTCTAGACACAGACTTCCCTGGTCCTCCAGCTCCCGCAAAACGCGTGTTCCTCTCTCCCACTGGGACCAGAGACCTCACCTTATCCCAGGAGAAATCTGACCTTTCCATGGTGGAGTGTAGAGCTCCTCTGAACCCGTGTGTTTGAGCCAATTGGGGAATGTTGTTCTGGAGCTCACAGCTGTTCCGTGTGTGCCGCAGTTGTGGATTCTCAGGTTTCCGATAAGCTCCATTTTCTGGTTCAAGATGGCGCAGACTCCGCGTCCAAGCCCACAGCTCCGGGAGGGGACCCAGCCGCAGTGGGGGCTGCCAGGTCAGGGGAACTCCGTCTAGCAGTCCCCCACCTTCTTCTGGAGTTCATCTGTCCCCCAACTTGCCAACAAACACTCCTCGTGCGACCCTCAGCTGTTGTTTCTTTCTGCTCCGGGACAAGGCTCGGAACACGTCTGTCTATTCCGCCGCCATTTTTCCCTCCTCCGAGACAGAGCTTTTGACGCTGACTGGCACAGAAACTGACTAATCAGGAACAAATCTGGGTCAACTGTGAGGAGCCAATAGCTGCCTAGAAGATGGAGCTTTTGACACTGACTGGCATAGAAACTGACCAATTAGAACCAAATTGGCCAGCAGAGGAGGGCTGTTGGGGCAAGATGAGGTTGGCAGGGGAGGGCCTTTGGGGGTGAGATCAGGCTGGCAGGGGAGGGCAGTTGGGGACAACTAAGCAGGCAGGGGAGGGCAGTTGGGGGCGAGATCAGGCCGGCAAGGGAGGGAAGTTAGGGGTGATGAGGCAGGCAGAGGCAGTTAGGGGCGATCAGGCAGGCAGGCAGGTGAGTGGTTAGGAGCCAGTGGTCCCAGATTGTGAGAGGGATGTCTGACTGCCGGTTTAGGCCCAATCCTGATTGGGCCTAAACCGGCAGTCGGACATCCCCCAAGGGGTCCCTGATTGGAGAGGGTGCAGGCTGGGCTGAGGGAACCACCCCCTCCGTGCACAAATTTCTTGCACCGGGCCACTAGTATATAATAATTTAAACAATAAAATAAAACAATAAAAAAGTACTGATGCCTTCATGTCCCTGTGTAATAAGGAAAGTAACTAAATTGAGCTAAGCCATCTAATGATTCGCCTACAAATTATTCAGAAGTATTTCCACTTCAAAGGGCATCTGAATTATATGTGAATCTTTATAGGAGGAAATGAGAGAAATGTAACAATCAAGGGGATTGGACCACTATTGCTCCAGGGTGGGGACGTGAAACCTCTGCACCCAAGGACAATAGCCTGCACACAGTGAGTGCCTGTGAGGATGCACGGAGCCAGGTCAGCAGAGTGCCTCTTCAAAAGGTCCTGTCTCATAGGAAGGAGACTTCAGAGCTCTTTGGGAGTCATTTTCCCACTTCCTCTGGTAGCAGAGCCCCTCCCACAACTGAACTCACATACCCTATCACTGGCTGTCCCAGCCTCACTGCCTCTGGGACCATGCATGTAGCCAGCCCATTCAAGGCCAAATCTTTCCAGGAGAAATTCTGGGTTTTTTCTCTCTGATTAAAAAGTGAGAGACATGTGAGGACTGTGCTCTTTGCCAGCTGTCTGTCCTGCATTCTGACATTGTCATAGGAGAAAATGATGTTTAAAGTTGCCACTTAGTCACAGAGACACAAACCCAGAGCCCAGTCATTGTCAAATAGCTGAACAAATCCCAGGCAATGCTCATATCTGAACTTCTTGTTAAGGAAGAAAAATAAAGCCCTTGCCTGTGGCCCCAGTGTTCTGGTATCATTTACAGGTCAGACACATCATTCATGAGACTCTTACTGTTCCCCATGGCATGGCTTTACTGCTGGTTAGCTATGACTTTAGGAGAGCTACTGAGTCACTCTGAGCCTCAGTTTCCTTATCTGTTAAATGGGGACCATAATAGGACCTACCAAGAAGGGTCGCAAGAATGTAGCCATCATTTAACAAATACTCCACATTTGACACATCTGTGATGTGCACACTGTCTGCATATAACTGACAAGTACTGCCAAGTATTTGCATTTTCCATTCTCCTCCCTGAAGTCTTGTTGGTGCCAGTATTTTGTTTATTGAATCCTTTCATCATATACAATGTAAAAGTAGTGCATAAATACCAGGTGAAGCAATATTCTACCAACCCCAAAGGGAAAACGTTAAGCAGGGAGCAGGTATACTTAGTGTGCTTTAATTCTGAATATAACATGTGAAATTTCATAGGATCACGTGTTACAGGAATATAGCTGAAGACAATGCCAATCAGCTGTCCTGATGGCTGGGGAATCCATGTCCTTACAACAGGGATGAATGAAGAAGTGGCTTCATTGTCCACCCCTAGTTTCAGGTAGCTCCTTCTGCCATCCCTTCCAAGAGTTCTGTTCTCAGATAACCACAGAACAGCAGCATGAGTCGGGGTAATCACTAACTAAACTGTAAAGTCAGTGTCTTTGATCTTTAGGGAGTATTCCCCCATTAATATTCACTAAACTCTAACAAGTTACCCTGAGTTATACAGCAGAAAACACACTTTCAAAGAGTCCAAATGCTTTGCAATCATCTTTAAACAAGTCTGTAAGATTTCTCTAGGAAGTAAATAAGCATTTATAGTAAGAAATGCACTAAAAGGGATATGCATTTTGACTGAAATAAACAACTGGGTATTAAAGTAAAGAAAGACCCAGGCCTGTGAAGTTCTACCAAAACAGTAAAACCCAGTTCCCCCTTCACATATGGGGAAGACCAGGAAAAGACCTTTCAAATACAGAGAAAGAAATTCTCCTTCCCTTCCCCCTCCCTCCTCCTCACTGTTGGAGGCTTAATCTATAGGCAGCAGAAATCACCAGCTAATAAACAAACAAAGGCAGTTACTGGAGACAGTCCTGGTTGGAAAGCCATCAAGCCAATCAAGATAATCTATCCAGGAATACTCACCTTTCGCACCCTCACCACTTCCCTGTCAGAACTGTCTTAAATGGCTCCACTCCAGCTCTGATGTGTACTGGGGCATGCCTCATGCAGGACACCGGATAGAGCTAGCAATCATTACCACTTTAGCATAAATTAACTCACAGACATTTCTGAGCACTTTCTGCATTGGGCCCCACTCTAAATCTTTACACATTATCTCATTAAGTCCTTACAAAAAGCTTGAGTGGATAAGGATCACAAACCAGGAAGCTTACTTTAACTTTGGATGTCCAGAGTTTTTTGGAAGGTTTTATTTCATAGTCATGATTGATTAAACCATTAGCCAAGTGATTGAACTCAATCTATAGCTCCCATCTCCTCCCCAGAGGTCAGGCTGGTATCACTTGGCTCAAAGCCCCAACCCTTAATTACATGGCTGGTCTTTATGGTATGGCCAGCCCCAATTCTAAAACTAGTTAGGGACCCACCAAGAGTCACCTCATTAGCATAAACTCAGGTGTGGTCTGAGGGATGCCCCATGAATAACAAAGATGCTCCCATCACTTAGGAAATCCCAAGTGTTTACAAGCTTCCTCTCAGGAAAGTGGGACAAAGAGCAGCCAAACCTTTATTGTGTAATAGTTAATTTGACCTTATAAATAGTTAGGTAATTAAGACTTTGAAGGACATAGTAGAAACCTTATGAACCTGTTTAATCCAGGTTCTCTATGTATTTATAATATGTTTATTTAAATGCATAGAGTACTTTAGCCAAACATAAGAAAAGGAAATAACAATTCTAGGAATATTATATTGCAATCAATAAAAAATATGCAATTAATATCATGATACTTCAGGGATAATGGAGAAAACAAAAAGGGAAGACCTTGGGAAGTAGAAACCATTGATATAAAAATAAGGTTTATTAGAAGATAGAAACTAGAAATAAAAGATACACTATCTACACTAATAAAAGAGAAAGATGCAAATTGACCATACCTTCATGATGCCCACCAGCCAATAAGGAGTGAGTATGCAAATCAACCCAACAAAGATGGTGGGTTAATTTGCATACTCAGGTGCCAAGCAGCCAGGGGCAGGATGCTTGCGTCATTGCCCCAGCAGCTCCAGGCCTCTGGGCAGCATGGGAAGGCATAAAGGCAGCTCCAGGCCGGAGCAAAGGCAGAAAGGCAGCTCCAGGCCAGAGCAAAGGCAGTGCCAACAGCCGGGGAAGGAAGGCCCATTCTTGCACGAATCTTTGTGCATCGGGCCTCTAGTATAAATATAAATATTCATTTTCTGAAAGGAATTTAAAATATGTGATAGCAATTACATTACTGATTTTAAGTCAGTTTTCACAGCCTCAAAGGTATAGGTGAGACCCAAGGTTGGAGGACTTGATAGCATTAAGGAAACGTGCCCAGGATGTACCTTTTTCACGGGAAAAGTTTACATTGTTCTCAGAGCTTCCTTCAAGCCTTTAATTGTCAAAAAACTTTGGGATTTGTTATGGAAAATTATCTAAAAAAATGCAGAATCCATTTTCCCTTCAAAGTAATTATCCCTTAACTTTCTCCAGGTAGGGCCATAGACAGGGTGATGCAAGGAGGGGATAGAACCAATTTTGTTGGGAAAGAAGGATGCTAACCAGGAACTGGATAAGAAAGAGTAAAACTAATTATAGGATGTCTTTGGTCTCTAGCTTAGGTGCCTTTGTGGACAAATAACGATCCCATTAATCAAGATGGAAAATATTAAGGAGAGCAGCAAACATAAAGGAAAAGTTTATAAGTGGAGTTGAGATATCACTGAGTTGTGCAGGAAGCAATTAGAAAGAAATCTGGAGGTCAAACATCCACAGTTGTCTTGTTTTTAATTACTTAAATGGAAACCCTTTAAATTTAAAACAGTCTCTTTCAAATGGGAGAAAATCTGCTATCTCAAGTTTAATTATTTGTGTTTACATTTGTGTTTCTGTGTATTTATGGGTATATGTATGTGTGTATGGATAGATAGGCAGACAGATAGATGATAGGTAGATGATAGATAGATGATTGATAGATTTGTAGACTGATAGAAGACAGATGATAGATGATAGATAGATAGATGATAGATAGGATAGATAATGGATAGATAGATAAGTAGATTAATAATGTGTAGGTAGGTAAGTAGATAATGATCCATAGGCAGATTGATCGTTGATAGATGATAGATAAATAGATAGATAGTAGATAGATAGATAGATAGTAGATAGTAGATAGTAGATAAGTAGGTAGATAAAGATAGACAGATAGGTGATGGGTAAGTAGATAAATAGATAATAAGTAGGTAAATAGATTATAGGTATATAGACAGAGACAAATGGATAGAAAGATAGATGATAAGTACATTGATAGGTAGATAATAGGCAGACTGATACAAGATGGATAGATAGGATATAGATGATAGATGATGATGATGATAGATAGATAGATAGATAGATAGATAGATAGATAGATAGATTATAGATAGATAGATGATGGGTAGATAATAGATAGGCAGACTGATAGATGATAGATAATAGATAGATAAATAAATAAATAATAAATAAATAATAGATGATAGATAATAGATAGATGATAATAGATAGATGATAGATAATAGACAGATAGATATATTATAGAACAGTGTAGTAGCTATCATCTTTATAATCATCATTTCTGTCATCCAGCTTAACACAAATTCTTTCTGGAATTCTATTTATATAGTATAACATTAACTTTTCTCCCAAATTCTCAATTAGGGAAGAAACTGACAACTGGTGGGAAATTAATGATTATGAAATTCTACTTCTGCCTGGTCCTGTGCTAGGCACTTATTCATGAGCTATCTCATTTAGTCTCTATGGATGACCCTGAAAAATAGGCATATAAACCCCATTTTCCCAAGCAAAGAAACCAAAGATCAGAGGGTCTCACAACTGGTGAGTTAGAGAGCCAGGGTGAAAGCCCAGATCTTTATTCCTGATTGCAGGAGGGATCCTTAGCTAATCCACAACTTCCTCAGAGGATAACACATTACATCATTAAACAATTTTAAACCACAACTTTTACTACAAGGAATTTATTAAAACTTCTCTAAGCTTATATCATCTTACTCTTCTCAGTTTTAAACAAAATTATCTATACTTTCTTCCATGGACAGCATCAAAGAAGGGGACAACTGAAGAGACTGTGGACATGTCCCATCATCAGCTCACCTGAGTTGGGTGGAAAGAAGATAACTTCCTAGAGAGAAGATGGGCAATGGAAGCTTTAAAGAAGCTTCCTCTATGGACTGGCCAAACCTAATCTCTATAGTGATCACAGTAATAAAAAACTACCCCACACCAAAAAATTGGTTCCTCAGTGTGACCCCTGAAGGGGCCTAAGAAGAGGTACATGTGTAAAAGGAGAGAATGGATGCCAAGGAACCAAAAATATCTTGTTCCCTGAGGACTGGGAGGATGGAATCCCTTCCTTTGACAGGGGAGATGGGGTCTTTGCTCACCAGTGATGACAGTGTCCCACAGCCACCCAGGAGAGGGAAAAAATGCTTTAGGCACATGTGCCATGTAAACAAAGACAGATGCAATAAAGCTGGTGACCTCCCTGAGAAAGGTAGGTTCCAGGGAGGCTAACATGGTTTATCCAATGGCAAATTAAACCTCTTAGGTCAAGGGAAGATGGAGTGGCTTCACTGTGATACCCCACAGCAGAGAAGTTCTCCATACCCAGAACAGACTCCCAGTGATCTCACTCATCCCCCATACTCTCTAGCCCACCAATTACCAGTCCCCACCCTAGAAGCCCTAGGGGCACCTGGTTCATGTCCCTTCTACACCTCTACATTCAGGCACTTCTGAGTTTTCTTAATATATATTTCTCAACCCCCCAACCCATTCTCACACCAACTGCTCTGGTCACACTCTCACCTTTCCTAGAATACCACAGCATTTCCCCACTGGTCTTCCTGGCTAGGGTCTCTACCATCTCAGAATTCTGCTTTTGATGCTGTGGACAGAGCAGTCCATCTAAAGGACAAATTCAGGCAGATCTCTCCCTCTACTTCAGCCCTCTTCACATGTCTACTCTAAAAAGTCAGTGCTTTTCACCACTGCATAGCAGTGGAGCTTATCATGCTGCTCATGGCAACCAGGCAACACATGGGGTTCCAGCACTCGGAAGACTCACTCAATGATACTGTCAAGTAAGACTGCCAGCATCACAGTTCAGCCAGAGCCAGAGGAGAATGCCATCAAACATCATGTACCGGTCACCTCCCTCAGCCCAGTAACACTGTCATCACTCAGAAACAAGTTTGCTGAACAAACAGGGACCCCATGAAGCATTTATTACATGTAAATTTGCCTTTAATAGTTTGTGGCTTTTTTTTCTAAAAACATAAGTCATTAATCCCCAAAGTGTAATGGTGGGTCTATCTCCATCGATGTCACTGGAGGGATTGTAAACATGCAGATTCCTGATTCCCAGGAACCTCATTGACCTAGTATCACTAGGCACAAGCCTAGGAATCTCTGCTTTTATACGTTCTTCTATTTTTTTAACACACACCAAAAGTTTGGCATTTTCTATCTACGTATAATTGAGACTTAATGGAAGTGGACAGCATTCAAAAGCTTTGAATTTCAGTAGCCTGCTCCTCATCAAAGGCGTGCCTGCCCCATAAGCAGGGTTTGCTGTCCCTACACTCTCCTCCCCACAATGTAACAAAAAAATGCAGGTTCAGCTGCCTGCTGCAACCTGATTGTGTATAGTAATAATTATCCTCTTTAAAACTCTGGACCCTTGTAATTTTACAAGGGTAAGTGGATGGAGATCTCATCTGTAGTTTCTTCCTGCTGTCAAAGGGTATAGTCTTATCTATCCCTGGGTCCAGAGATTCTTGTTATCTACTAAAGAAAGAATGGGATCAAGAACAGAGGGAAGCCTTTACACGAGGAAGGAGGCAGCATACGTGGTGTCTAGAAGATGGCACTGCTAAACAAGCGAAGTTGGTAAACTGCTTCATATTTCAAGAGGTGGTGTTGCAGATGGGCTTTCAAACTGAGACCTATTATGTAGCCAAGCAATCAAGTATTAAGTGAGGGGTTTGTCTAGTAGTGCAGGGAGGACTGTAGTGGAATCAGAAACTGGAGAGACTAGCGAATCCCCAGGATCTAATCCAGAGCAGGGCTTTGGTGCCACAGCCAACAGTGGGATAAGTTTGCCAAGGAAATCACGGTCTGAAAAATGCAGACAAAAGTATTATCAGTCCAAGCATGGGCATAAAGTATAGTAATTGTCAAAAATAATCCTATCTAATAAAAGAGTAATGTGCAAATTAACCATCACTCTGCCACACCCACAAGCCACGCCCACCAGCCAATCAGGAGCGAATATGCAAATAAACCCAACCAAGATGGCTACCACCACAGAGAGCAGGAGGGAGGCTTGGGTTTCCCCGGCAATGGAGGAAGCCAAGCTTTCTGCCTGCCCTTGCTGGCCTAGGCCTCCACTCAAGGCTACAAAGTTTCAATGATAGAAGATACATAAATCCAAACAGAAATGGCAGCATCCACGGAGCTGGAAAGAGCAGGAAGCTAGGGTTGCCCCCAGCAATGGAGGAAGCCAAGCTTTCCGCACACCCTGGCCAGCCCAGGCCTGCGCTTAAGGCTACAAAGTTTCAATTATAGAAGATACATAAATCCCAATAGAAATGGCTGCCACCACCGAGCAAGCAGAAGGCTTGGCTCCACTCCAGGCTACAAAGTTTCAATTATAGAAGATAAATAAACCCCAGATATCAGGGCCTCTGCTTGGGTCACCAGGGGGCGTGGCTGGCCTGCAAACCCCCACAGGCCCCTGGCCCAGGCCACCCCACGCCCCAAGGGAACCCCCACACTGATCCGGGACACCCTTCAGGGCAAACCAGCTGGCCCCCACCCATGCACCAGGCCTCTATCCTATCTAATAAAAGAGTAATATGCACATTGACCATCACTCCAACACATAAGATGGCTGCCCCCATGTGGTCAAAGATCCTGCCCTCATGTGGACACAAGATGGCCACCACAAGATGGCCAGCAGGGGAGGGCAGTTGGGAGGTACCAGGCCTGCAAGGGAGGGCAGTTGTGGACAATCAGGCCAGCAGAGGAGGGCAGTTAGGGGTGACCAAGTCGGCAAAGGAGGGAAGTTGGGGGCAACCAGGCCTGCAGGGAAAGGCAGTTGGGAGGGACCCAGGCCTGCAGGGGAGAGCAGTTAGGGGTGACCAAGCTTGCAGAGGAGGGCAGTTGGGGGGGACCCAGGCCTGCAGGGGAGAGCAGTAGGGGGGGACCAGGCCTGCAGGGGAGAGCAGTTGGGGGGGACCAGGCCTGCAGGGGAGGGCAGTTAGGGGAAAACAGGCTGGCAGGGGAGCAGTTAGGCATCAATCAGCCTGGCAGGGGAGTGGTTAGGGGCAATCAGGAAGGCGAGCTGTTGGGAGCCAGCAGTCCTGGATTGTGAGAGGGATGTCCAACTGCCTGTTTAGGCCCAATTGTGATCGAGCCTAAATGGGCATTTGGACATCCCTCAAGGGGTCCTAGATTGGAGAGGGTGCAGGCTGGGCTGAGGGACAAACACCCCGTGCATGAATTTCATGCACCGGGCCTCTAGTCCTATATAATAAAAGCCTAGGTGGCGTCATGCCTTCAATGTCCTCACATGACATCATCACAAGATGGCTGCCACAAGATGCCTACCAAAAGATGGCCACTGCAAGATGGCCACTACAAGATGGCCAGCAGGAGAGGGCAGTTGGGGGTGACCAGATCAGCAGGGGAGGGCAGTTGGAGTGACCAGGCCTGCTGGGGAGGGCAGTTGGGGGTGATCAGGCTGGCAGGCAGGCGAGCAGTTAGGAGCCAGCAGTCCTGGATTGTGAGAGGGATGTCTGATTGCCAGTTTAGGCCTGATCTCACCCACAGGGATCAGACCTAAACCAGCAGTCAGAAATCCCCCAAGGGGTCCCAGATTGGAGAGGGTGCCGGCCAGGCTAAGGGGCATCCCCTCCCCCATACACGAATTTCATGCACCAGGCCTTTAGTCCTATCTAATGAAGAGGAAATATGCTAATTGACCCTCAAAGATGGCGGCACCCACAGCCAATAAGTAGGGAATATGCTAATTGACTGCCCCTCCCTCAAAGATGGTGGCACCCACAGCCAATAAGGAGGGAATATGCTAATTGACTGCCCTGCCCTCAAAGATGGTGGCACCCACGGCCACAAGATAGCAGCGCCCAGTCCTCTCAGCCCCCCAGCCACCCAGGGCCAGGCCGAGGCACAGGCAAGCCTTGAATGGCAGCTGCCCTGCCACCCAGGGCCGCCTGAGTCTCAGGTAACCAGAGCCAGCTGAGGCTTGCACTGCCGGCAGTGGCAGCAGCAGAGGAATGATGGGGCATTGCCTTCCCCTGACCACCGGGTCGCCTCCCGCCCCTGAGGGCTCCTGGAATGTGAGAGGGGGCAGGCCTGGCTGAGGGATGCCCCTCTTCCAGTGCATTAATGTTCATGCACTGGGCCTCTGTAATAAAATAAAAAGAACATTGTCACTTAGCTTTGGGAGACATTGTCCCTTTCCAAAAGAGGAATTTTAAATCTTTTTCAGGAGTGCAGCTCCAGCTTTCCCTTGCAGTATTAACAGCAGCAGTGAGATCTGAGGCCTCCTCAGATGGTGCCTGCTTTATTTGTGTGTGATGGATTCAGGCTTGATTCCTGTGAGCTTTAAAGAAGAGTGTGTTGTCAGCAGGATGTCTTAGGGAACCTGTCCATTGATCGGCTAACTGCTCTTCATGACCTTGAGTAAAACCATTTTCTATCCCTGGGCACTATGGTCAACAATGTATAAGGATTGTGCACCATAGGATGAATGTCCTGGATAACATCATTAATAGCCCTAAGGTCCTGTACAAATAGATATTCATCAGAGTGAAGCTCTTTGACTAGCAAAATAGGGGTGTTATTGGGAGAGTGGCATGGCTGTATTAATCCTGATTTTAAGAATTTCTGTAATACTGGTTGAATTCCCTCTATAACTTCCTTTTTAAGGGGGTATTGTTTCTTCCATGGGATCTGCTCCCTTGTTTTAGGCTAATTTTTATGAGTAAGGTGTCAACCAGCCTACCTGGTATTCTGTCAGCCCAAACAGCTCTGTCTACTGCTCATGGTTCTCAGGTGGGAAGAATTCACCTCCAGATCCTTCCAGGCAAATCAAGAGCACCTGGAGTAGGAGAGCATGTTGTAGCGGGACTCCTAAACATAATTGCTACTTCTCAGGGGAAATGTTATTTGTGCATTCCATTTAAAAAGTAAATCTTGGCCCAACAATGGAATGGGGCAGTCTGGCTTGTAGAGAAAACTATTCATAAGTTTTTGACCCTCCCAAGCTGGCATTCTAGAGGTTGAAGGAATGCCTGTTTTTGTAATTGTCTGGTCACTCCAGTAACTGTCACCACAGCTGAACTTTCCTTGGATAGTGTTGTAGTTAGCACTGAGTATGTAGCTCTGTATCTATGAGGAAGTCAATTAGCTTATTCCCCACTGTCAATTGTACCTGGGGCTCCTGTGGGAAAATAGTAATAGGTAGGGAGATGTCTAAGGGAGCCCCTAGGCCTCCTCATTCATCATGAAATTCATCATACCCTTCTAATGTTTCTCAAGGAAGGTTTCTTGAAACCTTCAAAAATTTTTATTTTTGAGTTCCAGGCAGTCCTTTCTCCAATGGCCTTCCTCTTTGCAATAGGCATATTGATTAGCACCTAGTGCAGGGGTGGGCAAACTTTTTGACTCGAGGGCCACAATGGGTTCTTAAACTGGACCGGAGGGCTGGAACAAAGCATGGATGGAGTGTTTGTGTGAACTAATATAAATTCAAAGTAAACATCATTACATAAAAGGGTACGGTTTTTTTTTATTTCAATAGTTTTATTCATTTCAAACATTTTAACAAGAAGAATGTAAACACTAATTATTATAATTTGAAACTTCAAAAAATGGAGGAATCATAGCACAATAACATACCTTATATTGAAGATGGCAAAGGCAAAATAAAATTGCCTAACAAAGGAAAGGTACAAAAGCCTTTCAAATTAAACTTAAATATAATAAAATAATTTAAAACTAAAACAAATAGAAAAGAACAAAATGTGTAAACAGTAAATTAAACATTTTCTTTAGTGCAACTTCCAAATTATGCCCGGGATGTAGATGTAGATGGCAATGTAGACTGGGTTGAAAGGTTTTTGGTCTTTAAAACATCAACTTCAGTGGGAACAGTGTTGTTGGTCTCCTTTTTTAGCTAATGCATCAAAGTCTGGAGTTAGTTTTGTTGTGGCTATTCTCAGGATAGATCTGAGGTGTTCGTCAGTTAAGCTGGATCTGTGAGGGGCTTTGTTGATGTTCGTGACGCTAAATGTCTGCTCACAAACATAGGTTGACCCAAACAGCACCAGTATCTTCTGTGCCATCCTCCGGATGTTTGAAAAAGTGGCTTCATTAAGTGAAGCATAAAAGTCTCTTAGTTCAACAGAGCTGAATTTCTCCTTTAGGACAAAGTCAGACTGAAGATCGATGAGTTCCAGTTGCACCTCTTCTGGTGCTGTTTCAGGGTTTTGTGACAAAGGACAGGCCACCAGTTGAAGTGACTGGTCAATTTTTTCAACATCAGAAAACCGACGACAGAATTCTGCATGCAGGTCATCCAGTGATTTGCTATATTTCTTCACGTTTTAGATAGTCTCCTTCTGTGTGGATAGTGTAGCAAAATGAGTGAAGACTTTGTCTGAAATTTGTCTGGAAAAGAAAATCAGCTTCAATTTAAAGGCTTTCACATTAGTGTACATGTCATGTACATACTGATCTTTTCCCTGTAGCTTCACATTTAGCTCATTCAAATGTGAAAATATATCTACAGCAAATGCAAAGTCACACAGCCAATTCTTGTCACTCAGCTCAGTAAATTTGTCAGACTTCCCCTTTAATTTCAAAAATGCATCAATCTCTTCTTTGAGCTCCCACACTCGTTGGAAAACTTTGCCCAAACTCAACCAGCGGACACGAGAGTGGTAAAGTAAGTCATGGTGATCCGCATCAGTTTCCTCCAGAAACTTAATAAACTGACGGTGCTAAAGTCCCTTTGCTCGAATGAAATTAACAAGCTTTACGACTGGATTAACAACATGATTAAGTTGTAATATAGACTTGCACAATGATTCCTGGTGAATAATACAGTGAAGAAAAATAACATCTTGGTTAGGGTTCTCCTCTTTCACTTTATCCTGAATTCTTTTTAGCAGTCCAACATTTTTTCCAGTTAAATTTGGAGATCCATCTGTCGTGACATTAGCAAGTTTACTCCATAGTAGCTTCATTTTCTCGATGACAGTAGACACCCGGTCATACAAGTCCTCTCCCCGTGTCTTTCCTTTCAGTGGCTCCATGGCTAAAAACTCCTCCGTAATTTCAAAATTGTCACTAATCCCTCAGATAAAAATTAAGAGCTGAGCAGTGTCCTTTACGTCATTACTTTCATCCAATGCTAGTGAATAAAACTTAAAGAACTCTGCCTTACTATTTAACATGCTGGCCAAGTCTTCATCAATCAGTTCCACTCGACGAGTCACTGTCCTGCACGATAAGCTGAGTTTTTCAAACTTGCCTTTGCTCTCTGGACACAAGAGACCTGCTGTCTCTATCATACATTCTTTCAAAAACTCTCCTTCAGAGAGAGGTTTGCTAGCTTTTGCTAATTTGAATGATAGCATAAAACTTGCTTTGGTAGTTGTCTCTTGAATTGCAGTTTGTCTGTGAAAGACATTTTGCTGAGCCTGTAATTTAGCCATCAACCTCTATGCAGTAGCCTCCCGTTCTTGAGGTGACTGCTTGCTAGCATAGTTGCCATGCTTTGTGGCAAAGTGATGGCTGAGATTGTACTCTTTGAAGACTGCAAGTGTTTCCTGGCATATCAGACATACCGGCATTGATCAGACTTCGGTGAAAAAATATTTTGTTGTCCACTCCCTCTTAAACACTCGGCATTCACTGTCCACTTTCTTTTTCTTTGGTCCACTCATGTTTAATATTGGGCTAAAACCAACAGTACTGTTCTCTCATTAAATTCTTTACTAAAATAAGACAGTAAAGTATAAAAACAAGTGATTAAATTTGCTCTACTATAACATTTTTGGTCTTCTAAAATATATATATATATAACAAAATCATCTGAAAAAGTTCAGACATGGGACAGAGGCACACCCTGACCATAGAGAACAACCCCTTTCCTCCATAGGAAACCTGTGTATCTTTCACACAGGCCCTTTGTTTATGGTAACACACATAGCTGCACATTGCTGTGTCTTCCAGACACACTTGTATGGGAGGTGCTAGGGCAGTGCAAAACATGGGTAACCAGTAGTTACCACTAGCACTTCCGTTACTGGCAAAAAACAGCCGCAGTGCACATAGTGTGAAAGAGCCCATTATCAATGTCAGATTGCATCCACTGGACTCTATAAAAACAGCCGCAGTGCACATAGTGTGAAAGAGCCCATTATCAATGTCAGATTGCATCCACTGGACTCTATAAATGCGCATTGCAACAGTTTTTCTTATTAAAAGCTGGAAATGGCAGGATATTTATATATATACCCCTACTGTGACAGCCTGGCAGAGCATTACAAAGGAGAAAACCCAGCATCTGGTGATGTCCATAAGTACAAGACTTCAGGCTGTCATTACCAGGAAAGGGTTTCATCCAAGTATTAGATATGAACATTTGATTTTCAGTTTTTCATTTGTCCAATTACTTCTGAAACCCTGAAATTAAGTGATTTTGTAATAAAATCTTTAGTACATCACATTTCTATACAATCTTTTTGTTCAACCCACTGAATTAGGGTTCGTTCACACTAGCTGTGCTGCCGTTGCAGTGTGGTGCAGTACTGCAATGCAGCGCAGCTAGGGTTAATGCAGGGTACACAGGTTTCCATCATGTTTGCGTTGATGCTAATGTGCAGTGTTGCATGTTAACACAAATGCCCTGTAGCACGCATTTTTACAGGCGCAAGGGGGAGAAGCAAACGCAGCGCAAAATGCATTTGTTTTGCCGCTAACACATGCGGTTAGTGGCCACGGTAGCATTACTGATACCGCATCCGTATCAGCAAAAAAAATGCAGCCACAGCATGGCTAGTGTGACATGTCCTCTGTGTGTCTTTTCCCCTGCTGCGCGCGCCCGCAGTGGGAAAAAAAACTGCAGTGGATACAAGCCCTAAAAGCTGAAAGTCTTTGTTGTTTTATTAACAAGTCATTGTGATGTACAGAATGTGGGAACGGGAAAAAATTGTGTTTGAGTAGAGCTCTTAATCTTACCTCAGAAAGGCTCTGATACTGTGCTCTCCAGGGGCGTGTCCCCTACATCACCACGATAACGTGTCTATGCATTCCCAGGGTGATGTCGGGAGACGAGTCCGCGGGCATTACAAGGAGCCTCTGGAAGATTGAGAGGTTGTTCCTTCCACTGAATGGGCGGATATCAATCTGCCTACTCAGAAGAAGGAACTGCGGCCTTGTTTCCCGATGTTGCCATGTTAACACTGCTGCTGGTGAAGGAGTGGAGGGGAGAGCAAGAGAACCCTCCACTCTTCCAGCTCCATGGGCTGGATAGAACAGCCGAATGGGCCAGATCCGGCCCGCGGGCCATAGTTTGCCCACGGCTAACCTAGTTGGTCTTTCCCTTTTCCTCTCGGGTCTATCCTCTCCTTCTGGTTTCTCTGAACTGTTTCTAGGAAAATGGTGGTCTGCTTTAATTTTCTTGTTTCCCAGGCATGGTAAACTTTAAAGGCTATGTCCACCACCTGGGAGGGATTCATTCTCAATACCTGGTCTAAATGTTGGAACTTTCTTATAGCCAGGGCACTTTGCCCAGTAAAAGTCATTTTAGCATCCAGACATTCTGGTGCTGGTGGGTCAGCATCAGTGTGCTTTTGATAGGCCTGATAGATCCTTTCTAAAAATTCAGAAGGAGGTGTGTCATTTTAAGGTGGCCCAGGAGCGGCCCAGAAGAGCCGGCAGTGGCCCGAGGAGCTAAGGACCGAGCAGAGAGCCATGCTCCGCGGAGCCGGAGGGGGGTGGGGGGTGGGGGGTGGGAGCGCACAGCTGCAGCCACTGCAACTGCCGCCAAGTGGGGTTGGAGGGGTGGGAGCTGCCGCCACCGCCTCCTGTGTGGGTGCCCTTCACCGTGGATGCCAGCGGCCCTGGACAAGGGTTTCATCACCATAAATGGTTTTGAACCAATGAAGCTGGATTCCCTTAAAGAGACGGACAGCCCATCGTGTGAACTGCAAAGTTCGTGGACAGATTTATTTTGGGTTCATAGTGGCCTCCTGCTAGTCCCCCTAAGTTCTTAGAGGACCGCTTTGCCTTTTGAGTCAGAGTTTCAAAGTTCGATAAAGAATGACCCTTGTGGATAAGCACAAAGTCAAGCACCAGCGATTGGACAGAATTTGTGAAGTGTGGGTCGCCAGCCTCCTGCCCATTTCTTATAGCAGAGGTTTTGGTCTCACCTGCATCATGAACATGGTCCTGAGACAGTAGCAGTAACACATTCTGAAATTTCACCACAGCACACCCTCAGGTATCCGCCCCCAGATCATGAACAGCCCCCTGCACCCTGATGGCGCTGCTGGATGGCCGAGACTGCACCGTGGAGATGCCCATCCTGAAGGACCTGGCCACCGTGGCCTTCTGTGATGAGCAGTCCACGCATGAGATCCACGAGAAGGTGCTGAACGAAGCTGTGGGTGCCATGATGTACCATACCATCACCCTCATCAGGGAGGACCTGGAGAAGTTCAAGGCCCTGAGGGTGATGGTGCGGATAGGGAGCGGCTACGACAACGTCCACACCAGGGCGGCCAGCGAGCTGGGGATCGCCCTGTGCAACATCCAGTCAGCAGCCGTGGAGGAGACGGCTGACTCCACCCTCTGCCACATCATCAACCTGTACCCAAGGAACACTAGGCTGTACCAGGCGCTGTGGGAAGGCACGCAGGTGCAGAGCGTGGAGCAGATTCCGGGGCATCCGCGGGGAGACGCTGGGCCTCATGGGCTTTGGTAGCAAGGGGCAGGCGGTCGCCGTTCGAGCCAAGGCCTTTGGCTTCAGCGTCATCTTCTATGACCCCTACTTGCAGGACAGGATCAAGTGGTCCCTGGGCATGCAGAAGGTCTACACCCTATAGGACCTGCTGTATCAGAGCGACTGTGTGTCCTTGCACTGCAACCTCAAGGAGCATAACCACCATCTCCTCAATAACTTCACCATCAAGCAGATGAAGCAAGGGGCCTTCCTGGTGAATGCCTCCCATGGCGGGCTGGTGGATGAGAAGGCCTTAGCCCAGGCCCTCAAGGAAGGCAGGATACGAGTAGCAGCCCTCGATGTGCACGAGTAGGAACCTTTCAGCTTTGCTCAGGGGCCCTTGAAAGATGCGCCGAATCTCATCTGCATGCCCCACATGGCCTGATATAGTGAACAGGCCTCACTAGAGATGGGGAGGCTCCCGCCACCGCGATCCGCGGCGCGATCACAGGTCGCATCCCAGAAAGCTTGAGGAACTGTGTGAGCAAGGAATTCTTTTTTTACAACGGCTCCTTGGTCAGTAATAGACCAGCAAGCAATTCATCCAGAGCTCAATGGTGCCACTTACAGATATCCGCCAGGCATCGTGGGCATGGCCCCGGAGAGGGCTTCCTGCTGCCTTGGAAGGGATCATCCCTGGAGGCATCCCCGTGCCGCACAACCTGCCCACAGTGGCACACCCTTCCCAAGCACCCTCTCCCAACCAGCCCACAAAACAGGGGGACAATCGAGAGCACCCCAATGAGCAATAGCAGAGGATGACAAAGGTAAGGTCAGAGAAACCTGGTACCAAGAGACAGTGGGCAACAGTTGAACTAAGAGGAAAGGAATGTGACCGTCTTTGTAACTGATTCTGGGCATACACACCATTGACATCAGTGTTAAAACTACAAGAGCTAGAAGCCGAGACATGGGAAAACAAAAGACGCCTTCTACTCACGGAGGGAGGCCCGGAAAGACTAGGACGTGATTAATTAACTACCAATTTCTGTTATTGTGTATTAAGTTCTTCATCTGTGCATCAAATCACAAAGAATAGGTCTTTTTCAAACAGCCCCTGGGGCACAGCAGGTCCTGAACACCTGGCTATATAGAACGTTGCATCAAGAGTTCCAAACATCAAAATAAAAAATATTAAGAGGCAATCCCAGTCCTATGACTCTCATCCCTTCGGTCCTCGGGCTGGTCACCTCTTTGCTAATAGGAAGATTGCATTACTACGAAACCAGGAGAAACTGTTTGCCTGGGTCAGACAGCTCACTGCAAGCACTGATGGAAGACAGTCGCTTCTGGACAAAAGTCTCCCGCCGAAACTGCATACTGAGTGGGCAAGTGGTTGTGAGTTAAGTAATACCCTCTAATGATGCCAAAAATAAAACAAAATAAAGTATTAAGCTTCACAAGCTGTTTGTACTCAAATATATTTTCTCAGTTCAGATCCTCAAATATTTTATTGAGTGGAAAGTCTTGAACTGAAAGGGTTCAGGAAGAATACTGTTGCATTTCCTTATGTCTCAGGAAACACTTTTTATGGTAACTTGTCAGATTGTCTATGAACAAACCCACTTTTTTAGACATTGATAAAATCTTCACATGGTATTTTATATAAGAACACTTCAAGTGTGTTATTAGATGTGACTGATTTTAACAAATCCTATTAGATTTGTATCAACTAGTTACATGTTATATTCATAGTCTTTTGTGAATCATTGCCTTTTTGTTTAAAAGATGGCCTATTTTGAGCCTTTGTATAGGTACATTCCTGTTTTTGTGACAAAAACCTTTAAAACTGTCCCAAACAGAAAAATAATGGCTATTGGAAGAGTTTTGTTTTAGTGTGAGTTACCGTTAACTGTATTTGTTTATTGTAAAGGTGGACATTTAGCATTCGGTTCAGTTTTCAATAAAAAGTAATAAAATTTTCTGTTCTGAAAAAAAAAAAAAATTCAGAAAGATCCTCATTTGAGTTCTGTTGAACAGCACATGTCATATTCAGGATCCTTTGTTTAGGCACCCTTTTTTAAAACCCTTCCAATATGCACCTTTGGCAATGTTCTAGGGAAAGTAAGTCTTTGCCATCTAAGTCCTAGTTGGGCTCTATCAAGGGAATCACCCAGCCTGGGTTTGGGGTACCCTTGGGATTCTCTTGATGTAGGTGATGAGACTCCTCATTAGCCTTACCTATAACTATCCACCTTTCAGGATATTAAGGAGTTTGTATGCTAAGTGGCAAAAATGGAAGTGATAAGATTTGCCATTTTCTGAGGGACTGGAATTCTTCCAATTCATTAAATCTGAAGTATAAAATGGAATATGGGCCCAGTGGGCTGGCCTTCCTGGTTTATTCCACCTATAGGTTATTGCCTCAAAGGGAATTGTCCTGTTCCAGATAGGGATGCTCCCTAGCCAAATTGGGTGCCCTGCCAGGTCTTCAATGGGGAGACCATCCCTTCATCATCCAAATGTGGGCATATCGCCCTTTCTTAGGGTATCTAGCAACACAGGTGGTGGCGGGGGAAATCTTCCTGCTGATAATCCTGGGTCCCCCAGGTTCAAGGCACTAAAGAAACTCACCTTCGCATTTCTTCCTGTGTCTTACTATCAGGGAGGGGTTTTTAAGCCAATTTCTTTCTCTGAATTATTAGGTTGTTCCCTTTCTTTGGTGACTCCTTATTGTGCAAAGACATAAATGCCTGGTTATGAGGGATTTTGTCCCATTCCTCGAACCATTGGCAAAACAATTCCAAATATATAATGGTGTAATAATTTAGGGAACCCTTTAGGGACCATTTTTTCCCTGGAGTCTAAAGTATACATAGGCCAAGCAGTGTTACAATAGAAACCAGTTCCTTCTTAGTGATTGGATCATAGTTGTACATGGACCAATCTGCTAAACTTCAGCCCAGTGGGCTCCCATCAGGAGTCAAAACAGAACAACCTCAGGTGGCATGAAAGTACAAACCCAGACTCCAGACAAAGTGGAAGCATATAAACAAAACTTGGATCCATAATTCCATTACTTCAAATGAGCACTCACAAGCAAGTCCTAGCATCTTATCTCCTGCCAACTGATACTTCAAGCGGTTCTGATCAGACCTAAATGGCATGAAGCTCAAAAGGCATGAAGCCTATGTGGCACAAATCCTAAGCAGCAGGGATAGAGGACCCCCAGTGTGCATGCTGGTTGGACCTACCCAGTTTTTGGAATCTGCCTGCTGCCCAGAAACCTATTCATTTCACCAGCCAAGCTGTCAGGCAGCTGATGCCTTGAGAAGCAGTGCAGGGAAATTCCCAGAGAACTGCTCTCAGAAGCTGCTAGGAAGAACCACAGTCCTGTTCCACAGGTAGCTGGGACCCCAGCCCAGGCCTTCTGGGACTTACCAAGTTCCATGCTATCCTGGCAGAGTCACCAAAAACTGTAATGAAAATGCAATGAAAGCCAAACTCGTAAGACAGGTGCTGGTGAAAAAGGAGAGGCTTATTCAGGTACCACAACCTGGGAGAATAGTTGACTCTCATCTCAAAGACTATCCCCTTTTCCTGTTCAAGCCTGCAGTTATTATACCAATAGAGAGAGGAGGACCTTTTTCTATCCCATTGTCTTGCAAGCTTTTGGCACGCTGGGGCCCTATCCATTCATCTTTCTAGCTTTTGGCATGCTCAGTGTTAAGAACTTCACCCTGCACCATCTTGGCCAATGGGGGGAAATCCCTGGGACTCCCTTAATGCCTATGGTAACAGTGTTGTATTACTATAGTAGTCAGTCAATATGTATCAGTATGAGTAGATGAGTGGATAAACAAGCTGTGGTACATTTACACAATGAAAAGCTACTCAGCTGCTTAAAGAAAGAAGATGAAGAAGAAGAAGGAAACCTTATCTTTTGCAATAGCATAGGTAGACTGAGAGAGTGAAATAGGCCAGTCAGAGAGAGACAAGTACCATATGACTTCATTTATATGTGGAATCTAAAGAACAAAATAAACTAACAAACAAAATAGAAACACTCATAGATACAGAGAACAGGCTGACAGCTGTTAGAGGGGAGGGGGTTTGGGGAGTGAGATGAAAAGGATTAAGCAAAGAAGAAAAAAACTCATACACACAGACAACAGTATGGTGATTATCAGAGGAAAAGAGGGGTGGGAATCTAGAAGAGGATAAAGGGGGGATAAATGGTGATGGAAGGAGACCTGACTTGGGGTGGTGAACATATAATACAATACACAAATAATGTATTATAGAATTGTATACCTGAAACCTATATAATTCTATTAACCAATGTCACATCAATAAATTCAATAATGATATTAGCTCTCCTGCTAAGATATTTTTAGCATAAAGTTAGTCTAAAGAGGAAGGGTCATTAGAACCTACACTTTTATTTAATCATCCAATCAATATTTGTTTAAAAACCTATCGTGCACCAATCACCATCTAGAAGTCCCTTCCTCAGCCAAGTTTAACAAACTAGAAGGAAGTCAGAGATGTAACTTAGAGTCCAGCCAAAGGCATACTCGAATCAATAGAGGTAAGGTTGCTATGGGAACCTTAGCAGGACCACTATCCCCAGGCCTGGGCATCTGGGAAGGCTCTGTGGAAGAGTGATGTAGAGGCTGTGTTCTGTGAGATAAGTTAGGGATAGTTTGGTATAAAGAACAGAATACATGTGCTCACAAAGGAGAGACAGCCCATGCAAAGGTCCAGAGAGGAAGGAGGGAATGGTGCATAGAGAGAATTGAGTGGCCAGAGCAGATAATGTGAGGGGAGTGTGGTGAGAGATAGGGGTGGGGGCATGTACTCAGAGCATATCTAAATAGCCCTCCTAGCCAAAACCGGTTTGGCTCAGTAGATAGAGCGTAGGCCTGCGGACTGAAGGGTCCCGGGTTCGATTCCGGTCAAAGGCATGTACCTTGGTTGCGGGCACATCCCCAGTGGGAGGTGTGCAGGAGGCAGCTGATCGATGTTTCTCTCTCATCGATGTTTCTAGCTCTCTATCCCTCTCTCTTCCTCTCTGTAAAATATCAATAAAATATATTTAAAAAAAAAATAAAAATAAATAAATAGCCCTCCTAGCACATAGAGTTTACTGAGCTCTATATCTGCTCCTCACCCACAAGGGATAACTCAAAATGAAGTCCTATGTGGCACCAGGGACAGAAAACTGTTACCTCTCCAAGCTTCCATATACAATCAATCACTGAATAACTTGCAACAAAGCTGGCTTACAAGGTGCCAGGGCCTGGTCCTTTTGCTTTTGGTGTTCTATTGTTCCTGAAAGACCTTCTTCTCTCCCCTCATCCCATCTTCCCATCAGCTTTATGGAGCCCATATTCTCAGGCTGCAAAGCTTCCAAGACATGCTCTGCTCCAAGGGATTCTCTTCTTCAGCTGACAAACAATTTTCAGAGAAACATTTCCTGGACATGACAGTTTGGGGGGTTCATCTGCCTGTCTGTGCAGTCAGTACTCCTGAAATGCTCAGGCTGTGGATGGAATTTCTGCCTCATGCCCCATTCAGTTCAGGGCTCTGGAACACAGGAAACACACTATCCTGTTTGCATAGTTATGTGAGGAAAGCCCATCCTTGTCTCACCGCTGCAGGAGGACATCCAAAGATAGACAAATAGTCTCTTCCTAACTTTCAGTTGGTCTAGTCTCTTCTTGTCCAGGAGTAAAACTTGGCTCATCCTGTCCTGCCATGATTCTGGCTGGCTCCTCCATCCCACTGGAGGCTTGAAGGATTAAGGAATACAGTAAGGTCTTACTCTGGCTGTTGAGTTCACTGAGTCGGCATGCACTGTAGCAGAGGTTTGCACAGAAACTTGATGCCCAGAGCCAATAAAGTCTGTGCCATGAAAAGCAAGTCAAAGCACAATGGCATCAAGCAAAGCAGACACAGATTTTCAGCCTGACCTCAGAACCAGCAAGGAAGCAAGTAAGAAAGTTATTTCCACAGGCCCCCATGGTCCTCCTGCTGCTTCCACCGCTGCCACTGCTAGAAAAACACATTCCGGCATCTGGCATCTGAGCCCTGCAGTTGAGAAGTGTAGACCTGTGTGGCCTTCAGGGCCTCACAGCCCAGAGGAGAGAGGAAAGAGCATGGACAGAGAATGCCAGCTGGGGGGCCACCAGAGCATTTGCTGTGGGCAAATTCCCTTGTGCCACAATAGCTGGGTTTAGCTATTGTGGCACAAGGGAATACAAAACCACAATACAAAACCTTGTATTTTGAGAAATACAAGTTCCTCAGAATACAAGGGAACTCTGAAAAGCCATGAAAAGGGCCTGAGATTAATACAGATTCAAACCGAATTTCAGAACCACCCCAACCAGAGGCTGCCCTCAGATGTGCCTCTCTGCCCTATATTCCTGACAACAGGGCATTTTCACATTCATAGAACCATGCTTCCTTGAGGGACAGGCAGCCTGTTGCTTCCCTCTGAACCTGTCACCTGGTCTATAGCTGGAGCTGCTGGATTCTCCCGTGAATAACTCACATGGCTGCAGAGGGAGGAGTGCAAAATTAGGGGGATGAGAATCAGTCAGGCAGATGAAACCCCCCAAACTGTCATGTCCAAGAAATGCTTCTTCGAAAATTGTCAACTGGAGAAGAAAACATCACTGTTGTATGAATTGCAGCACTGAAATTTTTCAGTTGTTACAAATATGTTTCTTAGCTTCTCATGCTTAAGCTCAGATTAAGCCAAGACATTATCAATGTTAAACATTGCCAAGTTGTCAAATGCAGAAAAGGCATTTCCTTTAAGGTTCTTTAAATTAAAAAAAACTGGGTTGTCACCTTAAATTCAAGCATCCTCAGAAAAAAAGAAGAAGGAAAGAAAGCCACTATCTCCATGTGACATCATCCAAAGTTCTGCTGTGTTAGACAACAGCAAAGTGGCAATAGACATTTACGCTTTTGTCCAAGATGAGCTCAGCATGTATATTTTTAAATAAGAGGTGTATTAACAACAGGTCCACACAGAAGGGTCAGTGTATGCAGGGAAGGACCAGGCAAATACCTCCAAAGGTCCTTAAGTAGACACAGGGCCAATTGAGAGTCACCTCTTCACATCATGCACTTGCCATCAATTTGGAATTATTGACCTGGAGTCAAGATTTTGGCACTCTAAGGAAGTACCAAACTAAAATATAGCAAGTCATGAGTTATTATTGTCTGACCTGAGCAAGGATGGAGAATCCCATACAAATAGCATTTCCTTCCTGGAGACCATATTTTTAATGAATGAAGTCACTTCTGCCTCCCCTGCTTATACTGAGGTCCAAGACAATGGAAATCCTCAGAGAAGAGGGAAGAGAGATTGATCTAACATCCACTTAAGACTTCTTAAGGTAATTTGTGGGGTTTTTTTGCCTTTTCACTTTTTCTTTTTTTCAAATTCAGAGATAGTGGATGGGATACAGAGCAGCTCAGAAAAACAGACCCTGGCCTAGGAATAGGGTCCTGATGGGGCAGGGAGGAATCTGCTGAGACAGCACAATTGAAAACATCAAGTTCTGCCTGAGCCCCAGGAGGCCCTGGGTGAGCTCTCTGCATTCCCAACAGAACCCTGGCCAAGGACACTGGGAGACAGGGATTCGGGTGGCCTCAGCAGCCTTTGTCCAGGAATGTCCTTGACTCTAGCTCCGGCAAGCACACTGAAATGCTCCTTCCTCCCAGAGCTGTGTTCTATCTCTATCAGTCTGCACTGCAGAGGGTGTTGAAGCTGGCAGATAAATATTGTTCTCTCTGTAAAGAGCTCTGTAGTTGGGAGTGTGCCCAGTGTGGCCAGGGAGAGGCATCTACACTCCTCACTTTGTAAAAAAAAATAGAATGATTCAGGGGGAAAGGAGGAAAAGTGCATATTCATGCAAGATAAAGATTTAGAACCAAGCAAGGAAGTTATGATCCACAAAGTCACTATAATGTAGCCACATTCCATGCCTAAATCAAGCCATAAAATTAACAGCATGTATTTACAAAGGAATGAAAGTCCACATATCACAATTTCAAAAACAATTCTGCAAATCTAAAAGTGAGTTAATTTGACTGCCTGACATTCCTTTTGACCATTTTCCTACTTGTGAAATTGAATTCTTGTCCTCCCCAGGGCATAGATGTGGAGGCTTTATAAACGCATTAACAAAGTATGCGAAACAGGTGAGGAACATGCCGTTGTCTTTAGGGAGGTCAAGCTGTCCGTGGGCTGAATGGCCTAACAAGTCATGCCTGCTGCATTCTGTCACAGGGCAGCACATACTAATGTTACACAGTGTGTGGAGTCATGCAATTCAACACCAGAGCACAAGGCCTGCAGGCAGAGAGTTTAGGGTTAACTTGAAAAGCCCTCAATCCAGTTTGCATAACTTCTCAAGAAATGCAACACCAACTTCACTTTTTTTTAGGGGTGATGGGAACAAAATCTATTTCCTAGGTTTTTCCTGTGGGTATTATTTATGGGTCTCCTTGTGGGTCAAACATTTTGTTACCCTAAAAACATAGAAGGGTGAATGTTTTACACATTCTCTTTTAATTTTTTACATGCAGGAAAATAAGTTGATTTGACACAAGTTCCAGAAGCTTCTAATCCCATTGTATTGAGGTGTTGCTCAGGCTGAATTCTACAAATGCTGGCACCATCCTGAGAGCACCCATAGGAGCCAGCAGCACTTCCCAACACCTCTCAGAGAAGAATGGAACTAACCAGAAGAGGATTCCATTGCTCCCTGAGTTAACCAAACCATCCCAAGGTCCAGGATGTCGTTCAAATCACACTGCTTTTTGCAAGCCTCTGAGTCTCCTTACGGTGGAAATGGCAGCACTTGAATACCTCCATGTTGATTCACCCACTTCTTTTCTTTCCTAAAATTTACAGAAGATAGAAGACCAACAGCCTGTATCTTCTCAAACAAAAAAAGAGGCTACTAGAAAAAAAAAAAAAAAAAACAAAAAAAAAAACACTAAGTTACCGGCCATTTGTGGTAAGGATTAGTATCTGCTACTCCCCAACAGGATGTGAAAGAATGAACAAATGAATAAGGTTTGGTTGGGAGACCTCTGTAGAGGACAAGGTCAATTTGTCTAAAATAAAGGGTGAAGCACAAGAAACGCAAAGAGGTGGGGGTGGAGGCAAGTGGGAAAGAAGCCATCAGTGGGAGGAACAAGAAGACAAGTCCGTACTTTCTTCTTTGCAAAGGAAGGCTGCAGTGGCACCAGCATGGGTCCCTGCCCAGCCTCAGGAAGCGCATTTTTGCCTCAGTTGCAATTAAAGAAAGTGTTGGAGGGAGATGGGATTTAGCAAAAATGACTGGTGCTCAGTACATAGAGGCATCTAACAAATGAAATTTGATTAAAAGTGTAAATTTCAGCCAGAGAAAAGAATAAGCCAAGTGTTGACAGTAGTGAAAGTGTCTTCAGGGGACTCTAGTGCTGAACCCGGTTCTTCGCTCAGGGTCCTGCATGTGCATGCCCCTTTCCTACTCCAGTACCTTTTTAATATTATAAAAGATTCAGGAGAGTGATACTGCCTGGCCACTCAGGAATAGATCCCTGGAAGAACTGTGACAGGGTCCCCACTCACTCTTTCTGTAGAATTTATTAGGTGCCTACTTTATGTCAAAGAGAAATCAAACAACAACCAAAGTATATTCTCAGGCTTTTGCCCTCAGGAACTCACAATGTCATCAAGTTTACTCAAGGAGATAATTTATTTTAGATCTTGACTCACTGTAGCTACACCCACAGGAGGATGATATTTAAATTAGAATGTCATTTTATACACTTACAATAGAGGATGCATATTTCTAGTAACCATAATACTTCAGAACCTGGCTGCTCTAAGGGTGGTCCATGGGTCCACAGCTTTGGCAGCACCTGGAAACTTATTAGAAAATCAGACACTCAAGACCTACCTACAAAATAGAAAGAGCATTTTAACAAGATCCCCAGATGGTCCTTAAGCACAGAGACTTTTGAGAAACATGGTCTAGAAGCATGATTCTCAAGTGTTCACATGCCTCAGAATCACCTAGAGGGATTGTTAAACCAGATTGTTGGGTTCCAGCCCCAAAGTTTCTGATCGGGTGGGTCTGGGAAGGGCCCAAAAACTTGCATTTTGCACAAGCTTCCAGGGACCACACCTTGAGAACTACTGGTCTAGACCACCCTCTGTAGCACCACAGCACCATGCAGCCTGACCTTATTCTGTGGCTGAAGATGAAAATTAATCTAAAGCACTGGCCCTCCCACTGGAGCTACATCAGAGTCCAAGAGGGTTTTTTGTTGTTGTTAATCCTCACCCTAGGATATTTTTCCATTGATTTTTAGGGAGAGTGGGAGAGGGAAAGACAGAGAGAAACATCTATATGAGAGAAACGCATTGATCAATTGCCTCCTGCACAAGCCCTGACCAGGGTGCAGGCCGGGCAGGAGCCTGCAAGCAAGGTATGTGCCCTTGACCAGAATTGAACCTGGGGCCCTTTGGTCTGCAGGCCAATATTCTATCCACTGAGCCAAACTGGGGTTTTTTTAAGACACAGGCTACTGGGTCCAACACCTGGGTCCTATGTGTGCACCATGTAGGACAATGGGATGGACATTCACCTCACCACATCAGAATGACATTTAGAAATACCAAACAAAAAGAAAATTTTCTTTAAAAAACATAGGGAGTTGATTGAATTTCTGAATATTTTTCTTAAGGTTTCTTAAGAATTAGAAGACAAGAAGATAGTGCACTAATTATTTTAAAGTGTCGGAGTAAAAGATCATTTAAATGTATAGACAGACTTGTTTGAGTAACTCTATAATGAGCTTACTATCTTTTACTTAACAAGTTTATATATTTTATATTTCCACTTTTACTCAACATTCTTGATATGATAAAAGCCTATTACCTCATCATTCTACTATAGTTTATATAAAGTACATTGTAGGGACAAGATGGCGACCAGAAAGAAGGTAGGGAAGCAGAGTGTGTGAGAGAGTGAGGAAGCAATAGAGGAGTGTGTGGACGTGTGTGGTGTGTGTTTGAGAGCTAGGGACAGTTAGATCCTGCAGGTCTTCCAAGGGGCTGCCAAACTGGGCAGACTTAGACGGCGAAACCCTGCTGCTACTGCAAACACTCTGGGGAGGACACCGCCAGCACAGAGACCACACCATCTTAAAGAACAGAACTTCTTGAGACTAGGATCCTAGACTCGCCACCACCCAGTCTGGTCTCAGATGCAAACCAGGACCCTAAGACCACTTGGGTCAAAGACCTGTGACCACAGCTGCAGCCCTACAGACACCAAGACCTCAGGCACCCCAGCCGCAGATTTCTGTGAGTCACAGAGCCAATTCCCCTCCCTGCCAGCCCCGCAGCAGTGGCATAGGAACTGCCAGAACCTCCTGCCCATGTACAGCAGCAGCGGCTCTACCTCAATTTGAGACTGGGTGCATGGACACAGGAAGTTTGTTTCCTGCAACCAGACCCTTCACCCACACAGGGAGGCTGCACTGTATTTGAGCCTGGGTGTGCAAACTCAGAGAGTTTGTTTCCCGTGACCAGACACCACACCCACACAGGAAGGCTGTGCTGAATTTGAGCCTGGGAGCATGGACACGGGAGTTTGTTTCCCTCAGTGTACACCTGCGTGACCAGACCCTGTGCCCACACAGGGAGGGTGTGCTGAATTTGAGCCTGGGTGCACGAACTTGGGGAGTTTGTTTCCCGCAACCAGACCCCACACCCACACAGGGCAACAGTGCCACCTGACTTTGATTTAGGGCAAGCACACACGAAAGGCTGTTTTCTGCAGAGCAGGAGTGGACCTCCTGCTGACACAGTGCAACAGTGCAACCCAGTGCCCCAAGAAGACCAGGGACCCTGATTCTCCACGCAAGCGGCAGCACTGAGCACCAGTGACTTGACTCCATTTCTCATCGTGCACGCCTGGGATCCCTGATTCCCAGTGCATTCACACTAACAGCCAGTGACTTCAATTCTTGACACATGTGCACACAGGGACCCTGATTCTTGGCGCAAGGCCACACCAAGCAATAGAGACTCTGATACTCGATTCGTGGTGTGGGCACAGGGGATCTCTGACTCCTGACATGTTCTAAAGGACTCTGATTTTTGGCACATGCCAGTGTGATCTCTGTTTCAGGCAGGGTCTCTGATTCTAGGTGTGCACACAAGGCCACACTAAGCACTGGTGACTCTGATCCTGGGCGAGCCTGGCTCCAACCAACCCACAACAGCCACACATCTTGGTGTCGGAGCTCTTCAGTGACACTCAGGGGGTGAGAAGCTCCCACTGCACACAGCTCAGGCCCCGCAATTCAACATTTGAACCTTCTGGTGATAGTTAGAATGGGGAGACAACAAAACAATCCCCAGAGGAATGAAAAGGAGGAATCGTCAAGAAAGGAAATAAGTGAAACTGAGGCATGCAACATGACAGAAAAAGAATTCACAGTAATGGTCATACAGTTCATACACCCGATGGACGAGAAAATTAACAACCTATGCAAAAATCAGGAAGAAATCAAAAGTGATATAGCTACAATAAAAAACACCGTGGAAGGTTTCAACGGTACACTAGAAGAAGCAGAGGACCAAATTAGGAGTTAGAAGATAAGGTCCAGAAACAAGCCCAATCTGAACAGCAACTGGAGAAAAAAAATTAAAAAAATAGGAGGAGAGCCTAAGGGAGCTTTGGGACAACATAAAATGAAGTAACATACATATAGTAGGGCTGCCAGAGTGGAAAGAAGAGCAGCAAGGATTAGAAAATCTATTTGAATAAATAATGACAGAAAACTTCCCTGATATGGGGAAGAAAAAAGTTACACAAGTACAGAGTCCCAACCAAGATGAACTATATCCAGCAAGACTATCAATCAAAATCAAAGGGGAAATCAGGAGCTTCGCAGACAAAAAAAAAGCTAAGGGAGTTTATCACTACCAAGCCAGCAATGCAAGAAATGCTAAAGGGAATGTTGTAAAAAGAAGAAATAGAAAGGGAGGAAGGAACACAGGCATAAAATACAGAAATGGCTACAAACAAGTACCTATCAATAATAACATTGTACCCAAATGGATTAAATGCTCCAATCAAAAGACATCCAGTGAGTGAATGGATAAGAAAACATGACCCATATATATGCTGTCTATAGGAGACCCATCTCAGAAAAAGGGACTTACACAGACTGAAAGTGAAGGGATGGAAAAATATATATCAGGCAAATGGAAATGAAAAAAAAGCTGTGGTGGCAATACTTATATCTGACAAAATAGACACCAAAATGAAGACCATAACAAGAGACAAGACAAGAGAGGTCACTTCATAATTCTAAAGGGGTCAATACAACAAGAAGATATAACTCTGGTAAATATATATGCACCCAATGCAGAAGCACCCAAATACATAAAAAAGATGTCTGGAAGATATCAGGGGTGAGATTACAGCAATACAATCATAGTAGAAGATGTTAATACCCCATTAAAATCACCGGATAAATCCTCTACACAAAAAATTAGCGAAGAAACATCAATCCTAAATGACTCAATAGATCAGATAGACTTAATCAACATCTTTAGAACATTCTACCCCAAAACTACAGAATATACATTCTTCTCAAGTGCACCTGGGACATTTTCAAAGATAGATCACATATTAGGACAGAAAGTCTCTCCAAATTCAAGAGGATTGAAATCATATCAAACATCTTCTCAGATCACAATGGCATAAAGTTAGAAATCAACTACAGTAAAAATAATCACAAAAATTCAAACACTTGGTGTTGAATAGCTTACTATTAAACAATGAGTGTGTTACCAAAGAGATCAAAGAAGAAATGAAAAACATCCTGGAAACAAAGGACAATGAAAACACAACAATCCAAAAACTTTGGGACACAATAAAAGCAGTCCTGAGAGGAAAGTTCATAGTATTACAGGCCAACCTCAAAAAACAAGAAAAATTGATAATAAACCATTTAACTCTTCACCTTGAAGAATTAGAAAGAGAGCAACAGGAAAAGTCCAGAGTGAGCAGAAGGAAGGAAATAATAAAAATCAGAGCAGAAATAAATGACATAGAAACCAAAACAAACAAACAAACAAGCAAAAAACAATACAAAAGATCAATGAAACCAAGAGCTGGTTCTTTGAAAGGATAAACAACACTGAAGAGCCTCTAGCCAGCCACACCAAGAAGCAAAGAGAGAGGACCCTCATAAACAACATCAGAAATGAAAACGGTGAAAAAACAACAGACCCCACAGAAATATGAAGAATCAGAAAAAAATGCTATGAGCAACTCTACTCCAACAAACTAATCAATCTAGAAGAAATGGACATAGTCCTAAAAATATATATATATGACCTTCTAAAACTCAACCAGGAGGAAGTTAAAAATCTGAATAGGCTGATAACTATGGAGGAAATTGAAGCAGTAATAAAAAAAAAAAGACTTCCAACAAACAAAAGCTCTGGACCAGACTGCTTCACAGGGGAGTTTTATAAAACATTCAAAGAAGAAATAAAACCTATCTTCCTCAGAATATTCCAAAAAATGCAAGAGGAAAGAGCACTTCCAAGCTCTTTTTTCTAAGCTAGCATTACCTTAATCCCAAAACCAAATAAAGACAATACAAAAAAAGAGAATTACAGGCCAATAACCCTCATGAACATAGAAGCCAAAGTCCTCAACAAAATTCTAGCGAATCAAATCCAGCATTACATTAGAAAGATCATACACCATAACCAAGTAGGATTTATTCTGGGCATGCAAAGATGGTACAACATCTGTAAATAAATAAATGTGATACACCATATAGACAAACTGAGAGACAAAAACCATATAATCATATCCATTGATGCAGAAAAAGCATTTGTCAAATCCAGCACCCTTTCTTGATAAAAACCCTCAGCAAGGTGGGAATAGAAGAAACATACCTCAACCTAATAAAAGCCATATATGACACACCCACAGCCAACATCATACTCAATGTGCAAAAACTAAAACCATTTCCATTAAGAACAGGAAAAAGATAGTGATGCCCACTCTCACCACTCCTGTTTGACATAGTACTAGAAGTACTAGGCATTGTGATCAGACAAGAAAAAGAAATAAAAGGCATCCAAATTGGAAAAGAAGAAGTAAAACTGTCCTTATTTGCAGATGACAATGATATTGTACATAGAAAACCCCAAAGACTCCATCAAAAAACAACTAGACTTAATAAGTGAAGTCGGCAATGTAGCAGGATACAAAATTAACACCCAGGAGTCTATGGCTCTTCTATACACCAGTAATGAACTCACATTTTTTAAAGAGAAATTTAAAAAGCAATTCCATTTACCATTGCAACAAAAAAATTAAGATACTTAGGAATAAACTTAACCAAGAAGATAAAGGACGTGCACTCAGAAAATTTCAGGACGCTGAAAAAAGAGATAGAGGAAGACATGAACAAATTGAAGAATATACCATGTTCATGAACTGGTAGAATCAACATCATTAAAATGTCCATAATACCCCAAACAATCTATAAATTCAATCTAATCCCCATTAAAATACCAACGGCATGCTTCAAAGGCCTAGAACAAATTCTACAAAAATTCATCTAAAATAAAAAAAACGATCCCAAATAGCACCAGCAATCTTGAGAAAGAAGAACAATGTTGGAAGGATCACAATACCAGATATGAAGCTATACTACAAAGCCATCGTTCTCAAAACTGCCTAGTACTGGCACAAGAACAGACATATAGACCAGTGTTACAGAACAGAGAACCCAGAAATTGACACAAGCCATTATGCTCAATTAATATTTGACAAAGGAGGCAAGACCATACAATGGAGCCAAGACAGTCTCTTCAATAAATGGTGTTGGGAAAACTGGACAGATACTTGCAAAAAAAAAAAAAAAAAAAATGAAACTAGACCACCAATTTACACTATACGCAAAAATAAACTCAAAATGGATAAAGGACTTAAACCTAAGATGGGAAACCATACAAATCTTAGAAGAAGCCATAGGCAGCAAAATTGCAGACATTTGTCGTAGCAATATATTTAACGATTCAGATCCTGCAGGCATCCTCAAACTACGGCCCACGGGCCACATGCGGCCTGCTGAGGACATTTATCTGGCCCACCGGGTGCCGCTGCCTGTCCTGCTTAGCAGCCGACTCGTCCCAGGCCTGCAGTGAGCATAGGAATTTGTTCATAGTTTTTTTTTTAAACTATAGTCCGGCCCTCCAATGGTCTGAGGCACAGTGAACTGGCCCCCTGTTTAAAAAGTTTGAGGACCCCTGTAGAGCAATTGAAACTAAGGAGAAAATAAACAAATGGGACTACATCAAAATTAAAAGCTTCTGCACAGCAAAAGAAACCATCAGCAAAACATCAAGAAAACCCACTGCATGGTAGAACCTATTTGCCAATGTTATCTCTGATAAGGGTTTAATCTCCAACATTTATTGGGACTCATACAATTTAACAAAAGGAAGATAAGCCAATCAAAAAATGAGCAAAGGACCTAAATAGACACTTTTCAAAGAAGACATTCAGAAAGCCAAGAGACATATGAAAACATGCTCAAAGTCACGAATTATCTGAGAGATGCAAATCAAAAGACCAATGAGGTACCACTTCACACCTGTCAGAATGGCTATGGTCAACAAATCACCAAAGACAGGTGCTTGCAAGGATGCGGAGAATAAGGAACCCTCCTTCACTGCTGGTGGGAATGCAGACTGGTGCAACCATTGTTGAAAAACATTATGGTGTTTCCTCAAAAAATTACAAATGTAACTGCCATTTGACCCAGTAATACCACTTCTAGAAATATATCCCAAGAAAACAGATACACCAATCAGAAAGGATATATGCACCCCTATGTTCATAGCACCACAATTTACAATAGCTAAGATTTGGAAACAGCCTAAATGCCCATCAGCAGATGAGTGGATTAGAAAAATGTGGTACATCTACACAATGGAATACTATGCTGCTATAAAAAAGAAGGAATTCTTACCATTTGCAACAGCATGGATGGAGCTGGAGAGCATTATGCTAAGTGAAATAAGCCAGTCAGTGAAAATAAAAGTACCACATGATCTCACTCATTTATGGATAATAAAAAACATTATAAACTGATGAACAAAAATAGATACAGAGGCAGAGAAGCATTGAACAGACTGTCAAACTACAACATGAAAGCTGGGGAGGATTGGTGGGGCGGTGCTGGTAAGAGATCAACCGAAGGACTTGTATGCATGCATATAAGCATAACCAATGGATGCAAGACACTGGAAGGGGGGTGAGGGCATGTGCAGGGGAGGCTGGGGGAAGGTGAATTGGGGAAAAAAAGGAGACATATGTACTACTATTTGTAATACTTTAAACAAAATTAAAAAAATAAAACTTGGTTACATGAAAAAAACATAAAATACATTGTAATATTACTGGTCACAAACAGAGTAGAAATTTTTATTATCCTTCTTCTTGCCCTTGACCTTTGGCCGTGCTGACCACCTTCAATAATTTTCTTTAATTGTTGGGCCATTTTCCCAACAAGTACAATCATATTCTGGATTCATCATGCCCACAGCTCTGTGCTTTGGGTAAAGACTTGAGGAGAAAGGTGGCATGATAGGTTTTTTTTTAAATAACATTAAAATATTTTAATAACAATAAGGAGTGGAGATGTCTAAAAATCAAAAAATGTCAATGAAAGTCAGGAAAGGTAACCCCTGCTTTGAAACAATATTCTTCAGTTCCAAGAATAGCTTACAAGCAGGTCAAATTGAGGGAGAATTTAGTAAAGAGGTAGCAGACCCAAGAGGAACATGTATGCTCCCTTCCACCATTGGAGGACATGGCAAGGTGGCTGTAAATGGTACCAACAGGAGGTCCTGATTTCTGTACATGTTTACAAGGTGTACCTAGTGACAACATACCTTTACCATTGCTATTCTCTTTTGAAAATAGGCTTGTCTCTGTGCCTCCCTTGTACTGAATGTTACAGGTACACTTCCAATAGGTGTTTCAGATAGCACCAAAATGTCATTGTAGCTGAAAACAATTCAGGAATTCCTTTGGAACACACCTTGTGAATGGCCTATATAAAAAGGCAAAGGCACAGAAAGTCCTGTGTCAGTCAAGTTCCCACCTGATTTTCAAATGAATTTTCCCACCCATACTTCTTGGAAGTTATTCCTTTTCACTGGCCAATGACACACGCTTCACAAAAAGCTTGCACAGTCATAGAACATGGGACAGCATTCCTTCACTCTTTCCTGCCCCTCAACAACCATGATTATGAAGCATTTTCTCTCTTTCCTTCCATACCTTTACAGATCAATTGGGACAGATCCTTTTTTAAATGTGACTATGCAATTTTTTATTCTTTATTGTTGAAAGTATTACAAATGTCCCTTTCCCTCCCCACCCCATTGACTTCTCCCAGTCCGCCTCCACTCTCCAGCACAGGCCTTCACTCCCCTATTGTCTGTATCCATCAGTTGTGCTTATGCATGCATAGAACCCCTTTGGTTGATCTCTAACCGCCCCCACGCCCCACCTGACTCCCACTATACCCTGCACTCCTTCTGAGGTTTGAGGGTCTGTTCCATGCGTCTATGTCTCTGGATCTATTTTTGTTCATCAGTTTATGATGCTCATTATATTCCACAAATGAGTGAGATCATGTGATACTTATCTTTCTCTGAATGGCTTATTTCACTTAGCATAATATTTTCCAAGTCCATCCGTGCTGTTGCAAATGGTAAGAGTTCTTTCTTTTTTATAGCAGTTGTCAAATTCCATTATATAAATGTACCACAGTTTTCTAATCCACTCATCTGCTGATGGGCACTTAAGCTGTTTCCAAATCTTAGTTATTGTAAATTGTGCTGCTATGAACATAGGCGTACATATATCCTTTCTGATTGGTGTTTCTGATTTCTTGGGATATATTTGGAGAAGTGGGATTACTGGGTCAAATGGATTTCCATTTTTAATTTTTTGAGGAAACTCCCTACTGTTTTCCACAGTGGCTGCACCAGTCTGCATTCCCACCAGCAGTGAAGGAGGGTTCCTTTTTCTCCACAGCATTTGTCTTTTGTTGATTTATTAAGGATAGCCATTCTGACAGGTGTGAGATGGTACCTCATTGTCATTTTGATTTGCATCTCTCAGATGACTGGTGACTTTGAGCATTTTTTCATATGTCTCTTGGACTTCTGTATGTCCTCTTTCGAAAAGTGTCTATTTAAGACCTTTGTCCATTTTTTTTATTGTATTAAGTTCCTTTTGTTAAAATGTATGAGTACCCTATAAATTTTGAAGATTAAACCCTTATCAGAGATAACATTGGCAAATATGTTCTCCCATGCACTGGGCTTTCTTGTTTTGTTGACGGTTTCTTTTGCTGTGCAGAAGCTTTTTATTTTGATATAGTCCCATTTTTTTTTATTTTCTCCTTAGTTTCCATTGTCCTAGGAGCTGTATCAGTAAAGATATTGCTACAAGATATGCCTGATATTTTCCTGCCTATGTATTCTTCTAAGATTTTTATGGTTTCCAATATTATGTTTAAGTCTTTTATCCATTTTGAGTTTATTTTTGTGTATGGTGTAAGTTGGTGGTCCAGTTTCATTGTTTTGCATCTATCTGTCCAATTATCCAACACCATTTATTGCAGAGACTGTCTTGACTCCATTGTATGCTCTTGCCTCCCTTGTCAAATATTAATTGAACATAATGGCATGGGTCGATTTCTGGGTTCTTTGTTCTGTTCCATTGGTCTATATATCTGTTCTTGTGTCAGTGCCAGCCAATTCTGAGAAAAGTGGCTTTGTAATATAGCTTGATATCTGATATTGTGGTCCCTCCAAATTTGTTCTTCTTTCTTAGGATTGCTGTGGCTATTTGGGGTATTCCAGATGAATTTTTGGCAAATTTGTTCTAGGTCTTTGAAATATGCCATTGGTATATAATGGGGATTGCATTGAATCTATAGATTTCTTTGGGTAGTATGAACATTTTGATGATATTGATTCTACCAATCTATGAACACGATCTATTCTTCCACTTGTTTACATCTTCCTCTCTCTTTTTCCAAGGTCCTGTAGTTTTTCAAGTACAGGTTTTTTACCTCCTTAGTTACATTTATTCCTAGGTATCTTAATATTTTTATTGCAACGGTAAATGGAATGTTTTTTTTCTCTTTCTGTGAGTTCATTATTGGTGTATAAAAAAAGCCATAGATTTCTGGGTGTTAATTTTATATTCTGCTAAGTTGCTGAATTCATTTATTTAATCT
This sequence comes from Plecotus auritus, assembly GCF_963455305.1. Taxonomy (NCBI): domain Eukaryota; kingdom Metazoa; phylum Chordata; class Mammalia; order Chiroptera; family Vespertilionidae; genus Plecotus; species Plecotus auritus. The sequence goes on from NC_137772.1 coordinate 117,006,689, forward strand.
AGTTGTTTTTTAATGGAGTCTTTACTATGTACAATATCATGTCATCTTCAAATAATTAGTTTTACTTCTTCTTTTCCAATTTAGATGTCCTTTAGTTCTTCCTCTTACCTGATTGATATGACTAGCACTTCCAATACTATGTCAAACAGGAGTGGTGAAAGTGAGCATCCCTGTCTTGTTCCTGTTCTTAGGGGAAATGGTTTTAGTATTTGCCCATTGAGTAAGATGTTTGTTGTAGTTTTTTCTTTTTTTTTTAAATTTTTTTTAATATATTTTATTGATATTTTACAGTGAGGAAGGGAGAGGGACAGAAAGCTAGAAACATCGATGAGAGAGAAACATCGATCAGCTGCCTCCTGCACACCTCCCACTGGGGATGTGCCCGCAACCAAGGTACATGCCCTTGACCAGAATCGAACCCGGGACCCTTCAGTCCGCAGGCCGACGCTCTATCCACTGAGCCAAACCGGTTTCGGCTGTTGTAGTTTTTTCATATAAGGCTTTTATTATGTTGAGATATGATCTATTGCCACTTTGCTGAGAGTTTTTATCAAAAAAAAGGGGTGTTGGCTTTTGTTAAATGCTTTTTCTGCATCAATTGATATGATCATGTGATTTTTCTCTTTCAATTCGTTTATGTGATGTATCACATTTATTGATTTGCAGATATTGTACCAACCTTGCAAGCCCGGAATAAGTCCCACTTGGTCATATTGTATGATCTTTTTAATGTATTGCTTGCTGTGATTTGCTAATATTTTATTACTCAATTTTAGTATCTATGTTGATCAGGGATATTGGCCTTTAATTCTCTTTCTTTGTAGTATCACTATCCGGTTTTTGGATTAGGGTAATGCTGGCTTCATAGAAAGACCTTGGAAGTGTTCCTTCTTCTTGAATTTTTTGGAATAGTCTGAGAAGGGTAAGTGTTAGTTCTTCTTTGAATGTTTGGTAAAACTACCCTGTGAAGCCATCCCAACCAGAGCTTTTGCTTGCTGGAAGTTTTTTAGGTTTTGTTTGTTTGTTTGTTTTTTATTACTGCTTCAATTTCATCAGTAGTTATTGGCCTATTCAAGGTTATTATTATTATTATTCCTGACTGAGTTTTGGAATATTGTATTTTTCTAGGAAAATGTCCATTTTGTCTAGGTTGTCCAGTTTGTTGGAATGGAGTTGTTTGCATTATTTTTTTTACAATCCTTTGTATGTCTGTTGGGTTGGTTGTTACTTCACCTCTTTCATTTCTGATTTTGTTTATTTGTGTCCTCTCTCTTTGTTTCTTAGTGAACCTGGCTAGACAGTCATCAATTTTGTTTATCCTTTCATAGAACCATCTCTTGGTTCTATTGATATTTTGTATGTTTGTTTGTTTTTTGTCTGTATGTCATTTATTAAAGCTCTGATCTTTATTATTTCCTTCCTTCTACTTACTCTGAGCTTGTCTTGTTGCTCTCTTTCTATTTCTTTAAGTTGTAGGGTTAGATAACTTATTAACAGTTTTTCTTGTTATTTGAGGTAAGCCTATTGTGCTATGAACTTCCCTATCAGGACTGCTTTCACTGTGTCCCATGGATTTTGGATTGTTGTGTTTTCATTGTCATTTGTGTCAAGGGTGCTTTTCACTTCTTCTTTGATCTCTTTGGCAACCCATCTATTGTTTAATAGCAGCCTATTTAGTCTCCATGCATTTATTTGTTTTTTATTGTTTTTATTGTAGTTGATTTCTAATTTTATATAATTGTGATATGAGAAGATGCTTGATATGATTTAAATCTTCTTGAATCTGTAGAGACTGAGTTTGTGTCCAAATATGTTGTCTATCTTTGAAAATGTCCCATGTGCACTTGAGAAGAATGTATATTCTGTAGCTTTGGGGTGAAATGTTCTAAAGATGTCAATTAGTTCCATTTGATCTAGTTAGTCGTTTAGGATTGCTGTTTCTTTGCTGATTTTTTGTCTAGGACCATGGTCGGCAAACTGCGGCTCGCGAGCCACATGCAGCTCTTTGGCCCCTTGAGTGTGGCTCTTCCAAAAAATACCACGGCCTGGGCGAGTCTATTTTGAAGCAGTGGCATTAGAAGAAGTTTAAGTTTAAAAAATTTGGCTCTCAAAGAAATTTCAATCGTTGTACTATTGATATTTAGATCTGTTGACTAATGAGTTTGCCGACCACTGGTCTAGGAGATCTATCCAGTGATGGCAATGGTATATTAAAGTCCACTACTATGATTGTAATGCTGTCAATCTCTCTCTTGATAACTTCCTAAAGTATTTTTATGTATGTGGGTGCTCCTGCATTGGGTACATATATGTTTACCAGAGTTATATCCTCTTGTTGAATTGCTCCCTTTAGTATTATAAAGTGGCCTTCCTTATCTCTTGTTATGGTCTTCACTTTGAGGTCTATTTTGTCAGCTATAAGTATTGCTTCCCCAGCATTTTTTTTTTTAATTTCCATTTGCCTGAAAAATGTTTTTCCATTTCTTCACTTTCATTCTGTGTGAGTCCTTTGTTCTGAGATGGGTCTCTTGTAGACAGCATATGTATGGGTCATGTTTTCTTATCCACTCAGTCACCCTATGTCTTTTGTTTGGAGCATTTAATACATTTACATTTAAGGATATTATTGACTAGAGGCCAGGTGCATGGATTCATGCATCAGTGGGGTCCCTCGGCCTGGCCTGTGGGGATCAGTGGTCTGCCGCAGCCTGGCCTTACCCACCAGCTCATTAAGCTCTAGCCCACTGTCTACATCGATCCCGACCAGCACAAAGTAGTGCAGGAAGCAACAGGTGGCTGGGGAGGAGCCTGAGCCCGAGCTGGGCTCTGCACCACTCCCGCTTATCCCGGGCCCCACTGCACCTGCCACCTCTGCTTAGGGGTGCAGGGTGAATGTCCGCAGGAGAGGCTTGCACCGTCGCAGCTGTGCTTGCTACCTGTGAGCTCAGCGTCTGGCGCCCACCTGTCAGCTGAGCGGTACTCCCACTGTGGGAGCACACTGAACACCAGGGGGCAGCTCCTGCATTGAGCATCTGTCCCCTGGTGGTCAGTGCACATCATAGCTACCAGCCAGTCATCCAGTCATCTGGTAGTCCGGTCACTTAGGATTATATATATATAGACTAGAGGCCCAGTGCACGAAATTCGTGCACGGGGTGGGGGTTGTCCTTCAGCCCAGCCTGCACCGTCTCCAATCTGGGACCCCTCGAGGGATGCCCGACTGCCCGTTTAGGCCCGATCCTGATGGGATCGGGCCTAAACGGGCAGTCGGGCATCCCTCTCACAATTCAGGACTGCTGGATCCCAACCGCTCGCCTGCCTGCCTGCCTGATTAGACCTAACTGTTTCTGCCTGCCAGTCTGATCACCCCCTAACCACTCACCTGCTGGCCTGGTCCCCCTAACTGCCCTTATGCCATCCTGGTCGTCCCTAACTGCCCTTCCCTTCAGGTCTGGTCCCCCACAACTGCCCTCCCCTGCAGGCATGGTTGCCCCCAACTGCCCTCCCCTGAAGGCCTGGTCCCTCCTAATTACCCTCCCCTGCAGGCCTTCCCCCCACAACTGTCCTCCTCTGCCAGCCTGGTCACCCCTAACTGCCCTCCCCTGCAGGCCTGGTCCCTCCCAACTGCCCTCCCCTGCAGGCCTGATTGCCCCCAACTGCCCTCCCTTGCAGGCCTGCTCCCTCCCAACTGCCCTCCCCTGCTGGCCTGATCACCCACAACTTCCCTCCCCTGCTGGCCATCTTGTGGTAACCATCTTTGACCACATGAAGGTGGCCATTTTGTGTGTTGGAGTGATGGTCAATTTGCATATTACCCTTTTATTAGATAGGATAGGAATTTCTTTGTTGCCATTTTAATTCTTTATTTTGTGTTTCTCCTCTTTCTAGTCCTTCTTCTTTTACTAGTCCCTTTAGGATTTCTTGCATTGCTGATTTGGTGGTAATATACTCCCTTAGGCTGTTTTTGTCTGCAAAGGTCCTGATTTCCCCTTCAATTTTGAATGATAACCTTTCTGGATAGAGTATTCTTGGATTCAGTCCCTTACTTTTCATTAATTTGTATACTCTACTCCATTCCTTTTCACTGGATGTGTTTCTGTTGAGAAATCATTTGGTAGTCTAATGATAGATCCCTTGTACATAACCTTCTATCTCTTTCTTGCAGCCCTTAAGATTCTTTCTTTTTCATTAACATTTGACATTGTTATTATGACATATCTTGATGTGGGTTTTCTGGGGTTCATCTTGTTTGGGAATCTCTGTGCTTGGGTGACTTTTTTCTTTTCCAAGTCAGAGAAGTTTTCAGTCATTATTTCTTCAAATAGATATTCTTTTTTTTATCATAAGAATTGGGGGGGACTATATTTTTTGTTTTATTATTATTACTAGAGGCCTGGTGCACAAAATTCATGCATGGGGGGGTCCCTCAGCCCAGCCTGCACCCTCTCCAATCCGGGACCCCTTGGAGGATGTCCAAATCCCTGCCAGATTGGGCCTAAAATGGAAGTTGGACATCCCTCTCGCAATCCAGGACCGCTGGCTCCTAATTGCTCACCTTCCTGCCTGCCTGATCACCCCTAACCACTCTACCTGCCTGCCTGATCGCCCCTAACTGTGTCTGTTTGCTGGCCTGATAGCCCCATAACTGGTCCCCTGCTGGCCTGGTTGGCCTCTAACTGCCCCCCTGCTGGCCTGGTCACCCCCTAACTGTCCCCCTGCCAGCCTGGTTGCTCCCTAACTGCTCCTCTGCCGGCCTGCCTGATTGCCCCTAACCACTCTACCTGCCTGCCTGATCACCCCCTAACTGGTCCCCTGCCAGCCTGGTCACCCCTTAACTGCCCCTCTGTTGGCCTTGTAGCCCCCAAACTGTGCCCCTGCCAGCCTGGTCACCCCTAACTGTCTGGAATGAAGTTGGACTTCTGGAAGATATCCAGTTGACCCAGTCTAATTAGCATATTACCCTTTTATTAGTATAGATTGTTTCAAGTATTAATAGTAATACATATAACTCCTTTCCCCCCATGAACCTCCCCTTGGCATCCTCCACCCCATGGACATGCCCTCAACCCCCTAGTATCTGTGTCCATTGCTTATGCTTATATGAATGCATAAAAGCCTTTTGATTGATCATTTACCCTCACCTGCTACTGTCCCCTGACTTATCGCTGAACTTTGACAGTCTGTTCAATGCATCTTTGTCTCTGTATCTATTTTTGTACATCAGTTTTTGATGCTCATTATATTCCACAAATGATTGAGATCATGTGATACTTCTCTTTCTCTCACTGGCTTATTTTGCTTAGCATAATGCTCTCCAGTTCCATCCATGCTGTTGCAAATGTAAGAGTTCCTTCTTTTTTACAGCAGTAAAATACTTCCTAATACTTCATTTTAGTATTCCATTGTGTAGATGTACCACTGTTTTATAATCCACTCATCTGCTGATGGGCACTTAGGCTGTTTCCAAATCTTAGCTATTTTAAATAGTGCTGCTATGAACACAGGGGTGCATATATCCTTTCTGGTTGGTGTTTCTGATTTCTTGGGGTGTATTCCTAGAAGTGGGATTACTGGGAAAAATGTAAGTTCCCTTTTTTTAATTTTTGAGGAAACTCCACACTGTTTTCCACAGTGGCTGCACCAGTCTACATTCCCAACAGCAGTGTAAGAGGGTTTCTTTTTCTCCACATCCTCGTCAGCAATTGTCATTTGTTGATTTGTTGAAGATAGCCATTCTGACAGGTGTGAGATGGTATCTCATTGTTGTTTTGATTTGCATCTCTCAGATGATTAGTGACTTTGAGCATGTTTTCCTATCTCTCTTAGCCTTCTCTATGTCCTCTTTCGAAAAGTGTTTATTTAGGTCCTTTACCCATTTTTTGGTTGGATTGTTTGTCTTCCTTTTGTTAAGTTGTATGAGTTCCCTATAAAATTTGGAGATTAAACACTTAAGGGAGATAACATTGGCAAATATGCTCTCCCATGCAGTGGACATTCTTGTTGTTTTGTTGATGGTTTATTTTGCTGTGCAGAAGCTTTTTATTTTGATGTAGACCCATTTGTTTATTTTCTCCTTAGTTTCCATTGCCCTACGAGCTGTATTGGCAAAGATATTGCTATAACAAATGTCTGTTATTTTGTTGCCTATGGAGTCTTCTAAGATTTTTATGGTTTCCCATCTTACGTTAAGTCCTTTGTCCACGTTTAGTTTATTTTTGTGAGTGGTGTAAGTTGGTGGTCTAGTTTCATTTTTTTACATGTATCTGACCAATTTTCCCAACATCATTTATTAAAGAGACTGTCTTGACACCATTGTATGCTCTTGCCTCCTTTGTTAAATATTAATTGAGCATAATGACTTGGGTCAATTTCTAGGTTCTCTGTTCTGTTTCACTGGTCTATATGTCTGTTCTTATGTCAGTAGCAGGCAGTTTTGAGAACAGTGGCTTTGGAGTATAGCTTGATATCTGGTATTGTGATCCTTTCAAATTTGTTCTTCTTTCTCAAGATTGCTGCAGCTATTCGGGGACTTTTTTTATTCCAGATGAATATTTGGAGAGTTTGTTCTATGTCTCTGAAGTATGCCATTTGGCATTTTAATGGGGATTGCATTGAATTTATAGATTGCTTAGGGTAGTAAGGACAATTTATTAATATTGATTCTACCAATCCAGGAACATGATATAATCTTCCATTTGTTTATGTCTTTCTCTATTTCTTTTTTCAGCATACTGTAATTCTCTGAGAACAGGTTCTTTACCTTTCTGGTTAAATATATTACTATATATCTTATTTTTTTGTTGCAATGTTAAATGGCATTTTTTTTTAAGTTTCTCTTTCTATGAGTTCATTATTGGTGTACAAAAAAGCCATAGATTTCTGGGTGTTAATTTTGTATCCTGCTACATTGCCAAATTCATTTATTAATTCTATTAGTTTTTTGACAGAGTCTTTAAAGTTTTCTATATACAATATCATGTCATCTGCGAATAATGACAATTTTACTTCATCTTTTTCAATTTGGATGCCTTTTATTTCTCCTTCTTGTCTGATCACTATGGCTAGCACTTGCAGTACTCTGTCAAATAGGAGTGGTGAGAGTAGGCATTCTTGTCTTGTTCCTGTTTTTAGCAGGAATAGTTTTAGTTTTTGCCCATTGAGTATGATGTTGGCTGTGGGTTTGTCATATATGGCTTTTATTATGTTGAGATATCATCCTTCTATTCCCACCTTGCTGGCAATTTTTGTCAAAGAAGGGTGTTGTATTTTTTCAAATGCTTTTTCTGCATCAATGGATATGATTATATGGTTTTTATCTCTCAATTTATTTATGTGATGCATCATATTTATTGATTTGTGGATATTGTAGCATCTTTGCATCCCCAGAATAAATCCCACTTGTTCATGATGTAAGATCTTTCTAATGTAATGCTGGATCTGATTTGCTAGAATATTGGCATCTATGTTCATGAAGGATATTGGCCTATAATTCTCTTTCTTTGTATTTTTTTCTGGTTTGGGGGTTAGAGTAATGCTAGATTCATAGAAAGAGCTTGGAAGTGTTCCTTCCTCTTGAATTTTTTGGAATTGTCTGAGGAGGATAGGTTTTAGTTCTTTGAATATTTGATAAAACTCCCCTCTGAAGCCTTCTGGTACAGGGCTTTTGTTTTTTGGAAGGTTTTTTTATTATTATTACTGCTTCAATTTCCTCCATAGTTTCTTGTCTATTCATATTTTTTATTCTTCCTGATTGTGTTTTTGAAGGTCGAATTTTTCTAGGAATATATTCATTTCTTCTAGGTTGACCAGTTGTTGGCATAGAGTTGCTCATAGTATATATTTTTTTATGATTCTTTGTAGTTCTGTGGGGTCTATTGTTATTTTGCCCCCTTTGTTTCTGATTTTGTTCACTTGGGTCCTCTCTCTTTGCTTCTTGGTGAGCCTGGCTATAAGTTCATCAATCTTGTTCATCCTTTCAAAGAATGAGCTCTGGGTTTCATTGACCTTTTGTATTTTTTTTGTCTCTATGTTATTTATATGCACTCTGATCTTTATTATTTTGTTCCTTCTGCCCACTCTAGGATTTTCTTGTTTTTCTCTTTCTAATTCTTCAAACTGCAGCATTACACGGTTTATTACCAGTTTTTCTTGTGTAATAGCATGTTATTTAGCCTCCAGGTCTTTAAATTTTTGTGATTGTTTTTATTGTAGTTTATTTCTAATATTATGCCATTGTTATATGAGAAGATGCTTGATAGGATTTCAATATTCTTGAATTTGAGAAACTTTGCCTGTGTCCCAATATGTGGTCTATCTTTGAAAATGCCCCATGTGCACTTGAGAAGAATGTATATTCTGTAGCTTTGGGGTGAAATGTTCTGAAGATGTCCATTAAGTCCATCTGATCTAGTGTGTCATTTATGATTGCTGTGTCTTTGCTGAGTTTTTGTGAAGAGGATTTATCCAGTGATATTAATGGGGTATTAAAGTCTCATACTATTATTGTATTGCTGTCAATCTCTCCCCTGATATCTTCCAGAAGTTTTTTTGTTTTTTTATGTATTTGGGTGCTCCTTCATTGGGTACATAAATGTTTACCAAAGTTATATCCTCTTGTTGTATGGAACCCTTTAGAATTAATTGTCTCTTGTTATGGTCTTCACTTTGAGGTCTATTTTGTCAGATATAAGTATTGCTACCCCAGCTTTTTTTTTCCATTTCCATTTGCCTGAAAGATATTTTTCCATCTCTTCACTTTCAGTCTATGTGAGTCCCTTGTTCTGAGGTGGGTCTCTTGTAGACAGCATATATATGGGTCATGTTTTTTTATCCATTCAGTTACTCAATGACTTTTGATTAGAGCATTTAGTCCATTTAGGTACAATGTTATTATTGATAAGTACCTGTTTGTAGTCATTTATATTCTTTATGCTTGTGTTCCTTCCTCCCTTTCTATCTCTTCTTTTTACAACTGTCCCTTTAACATTTCTTGCCTTGCTGGCTTGGTAGGATAAAGTCCCTTAACCTTTTTTTTTTTTTTTTGTCTGCGAAGCTCCTGATTTCCCCTTCATTTTTTATTGATAGCCTTGCTTCATAGAGTATTCTTGGATTCAGTCCTTTGCTTTGCATCACTTTGTATATTTTATTTCATTTCCTTCTGGCTTGATGTGTTTCTGTTAGTAAATCATTTGATAATCTGATGGGAGATCCTTTTAGGTAACTTTCTGTCTCTCTCTTGCAGCCTTACGATTCTCTCTTTGTCAATAACATTTGCCATTGTAATTACCACATGTCTTGGTGTGGGTCTTTTGTGGTTCATTTTGTTTGTGACTCTCTGTGCTTGTGTGACATTTTTCTTTCTCAAATCAGGGAAGTTTTTTGTCATTATTTCTTCAAATTAGTTCTCTAATCTTTGCTGCTCTTCTTGTCTTTTTGGCAACCCTATTATACATATGTAACTTTGTTTCATGTTGTCACAAAACTCATTTAGGCTCTCCTCCTGCTTATTAATTTTTTTCTCAAATTGCTGTTCAGATTGGACTTTTTTCTCTACCTTATCTTCTAACTCACTAATTCAGTCCTCTGCTTCTCCTAGTCTACTGTTGAAAACTGCCATCATGTTTTTGATTGTAGCTATATCATCTTTTATTTCCTCCTGATTCTTACATAGGTTGTTGATTTTCTCATCCATCCAGTTTATGAACTGGATGACCATTACTCTGAATTATTTTCTGACATATTGCATGCCTTCATTTCATTTAGTCCCTTTCATTGCAATGCCTCCTTTTCTTTCCTTGGGTGATTGTTTTGTTGTCTCTCCATTTTTGTGATCACCAAAATGTCCATGTGCTGAGTTGCCAGGGCCAAGCCATGTGTGTGGGAGCATTGCACAACCTGAGTGTCACTGAAGAGCTCAGGAACTGAAATACGTGGCTGTGTTGGGTCAGCAGGAGCCATACATGCCAAAAGTCGTCCTGCTCGAGTCGGCCTGCTCAAGGGCCGGTGGTGTGGCTGCTGGGGGTCAGCAACAGCTCCCCCTCTCCAGGTGCATGCGCCAAGAATCAGAGTCCCGATGTGCGTGCGCCAAGAATCAGAATCACAATCGCTCAGTTTGGCTGCCTTGTGTCAGCAGGGTGCCTCTCCATTGAGAATCAGAGTCACCAGCCTGCTAGGGGCCTTGTTTGCATGGCTGCCCTGTGTCAGAAGGAGGCCCACTCCTGCACCATGGGTTGTGTGGGCCCTATGCTACTGTGGTGGGCCAGTGGGAGGGGGACCCGCTCTGTGACACACAGGAATCTGTGGCTGGGATGGCTGGAGTCTCGATGTCTGTGGGTCTGCAGCTGTGGTAGCAGGTCTTTGTCCAGACTGGCTGTAGCATCCTGGGTTCTGTCTGAGGCTCGTCTGGTTGGTGGTGAGGCTGGGTTCCCAGTCACAGCATTTCTGCCCTTCAAGATGGCATGGTTTCTGTCTCAAAAATATATTCTATTTCTTGTTCAGCTTCTACTTCTTCTGGCACCCCTATTATGCAGATATTGCTTCATTTCATGTTGTCTCAAAGATCCCTTAATCTATCCTCCTAGTTTTTAATTTTTTTTCCAGTTGCTATTCAGATTGGGTCTTTTTTCTACCCTGTCTTCTAACTCACTGATTCAGTCCTAAGCTTCTTCTAGTCTAGTCCATTGTGTTCTTTATTGCAGCTATCATTCTTTATTTCCTCTTGATTCTTACACATGTTGAATCTCTTATCCAGACGTTTGAGCATCCTTATAACCATTGCTCTAAATTCTTTCTCTGAAAATTGATTGCTTCTATTTCATTTGTTTCCTTTTCTCATGATTCCTTCTTTTCTTTCCTTTGGGAATTGTTTCTTTATCTTCCTATTTTTCTCGCCCTTTCATTTGTTTCTATGTAATGTGAGATGCTGTTTTTTCTGGCCCTGGGCAACCTTTTTTAGGTTCAAGAAGTTGAAGCCCCTAGTGGTCTAATGGTCTTGGACTCCTTAGCCCAGAGGTTGGGTCTGCCTTGAGTCTCAGGCATTTATTGTCTCTACTCTGAATTGTACTCCTTTCCCCCATGGATCTTGTCCCTCAATGTTCCACTATAGATGCTCTTATTCAACAGGGGTGCACGTGCACAATTCCTCTGGTGTGTGATTCCCTGTGAGGATCCAGAGTCCTCTGGCATGCAATTCACTGCATTGGCCCTGGTGCCCACAGCAGGGTGGTATCCTATATCCATCTGACATTCACTTACAGTGAGGTCATCATGCCTGGGTGTGGGGTAATGTCAAGTGTTTCCAGTTTGCTTGCACCTTCAGCATGGCCCTGGGTCCTTGGCAGGGTGCAGAGTCAGGTGTCTCTTGCTTGCACCTTCAGTGTGGTCCTGGGTACTAGGCAGAGCACAGCATCAAGTGTCTCCAACTGACTTGCACCTTCATCATGGTCCTCTCACTCTCTCCCACTGTCAGTGAGGTTCTGGATCCTGGGTGGGGTGGTGAGGTCCTGGATCCTGGGAGGAAGGGAGGGGTGTGGGGTCTCTCTGGCTTGCACTGACAGGGTCTGGGGCCCCAGGCAGGGAGGTGCAGCATGGGAGGTCTCTCTAGCAAGTGCTCACTGTAAACATCTGGGAGCCATGGGGAGGTAGCAGGCCACTCACAGCAGGGTTGCTGTAGTGGTCCCTTGCAAGTTGTGGCTGGCCAGTGGCTCACTGCTTGGGTTTGGGGTGGTATACAAGGCCAGTCTGTGTGTCAGTGTGGCTTCGCTCCTGGCCTTTGCTGCTTCCCCTTTCAAGATGGCATGGGCTTTGCTGCCAGAGCTGCACCTACCTGGCCTGGGAGTACCTGTGGTGATAGCATGTGCTCCCCATTCAGGAGAGCCTGACCCACAAGCCCCTGAGACTCATGTAAGATTTAACTCTCCCTTAGTCACCCACACACACACCACACATCCACACACTCCCCTCTTACTCCTTTACTCACTCATACTCTCCCTCACTGCTGCCCTGCTGGCCATCATGTTGGGATCTCCTCAAATTTTAACTATATAACACAAAACAGAACACATTCCATTAGAAGGACTATCACAGGATTTCTAACTTTTTCCTCTCTCTGCCCAGCAAGTGATGAGGTATTTCTTGTATTCTCAGTGATTGTAAGAAATAAGAGAAGCAAAGGCAAAGTCCTCCTGTTTTTCCTAGAGATACTCCTTAGAGATAGCACTGTTGATCCATAAATTTATATAGATTCCAAAATGAGCAAATAAGTTACCCTACAGCATCAATGAATCCCACAATTCTTCAGATTTTTACTCTAGAAAATTTGAAGAATAAAGAACTTTTTCACTGAAAAGGTATAATTTGCTAAATAACAGCCTCATTAGCCCCGGAAATATCCACACAATATGATGTGAAAACCAAATTTGGCTTTTGATTTCCCTTAAAGTATTGGTTTCTCAGAAAGTCCCTTGACACAGAGACTCCCATCAATGTGAACCCAAAGAGGCCCAAACCAAGACAAATCATAATTAAAATGGCAAAGGAAAAAGACAAAAAGATATTAAAAGCAGCAAGATAAAGACAGTTACCTACAAAGTAACACAATCATAACACCATCAGATGATTTCTCAATAGAAATATTTAATGCCAAAAGGGACTGGCATGAAATATTCAAAGTGATGAAAAGTAAGGATCTAAAACTAAGACTACTTTACCCAGCAAGGCTATAATTTAAAATTGAAGGAGAGCCCTAGCTGGTTTGGATCAGTGGATAGAGTGTTGGCGTGAGGACTGAAGGGTGCTGGGTTCAATTCTGTTCAAGAGCACATGCCTTGGTTGCAGGCTTGATCTCTGGCCCCATCGGAGTGAAGGCAGGAGGCAACCAATAGATGTGTCATCAATGTCTCTCTCTCTCTCTCTCTCTCTCTCTCTCTCTCTCTCTCTCTCTCTCTCTCTCCCTCTCCCTCTCTCTCCTTCCCTTCCACTCTCTCTAAAAATCAATGGGAAAATATCCTTGGGTGAAGATTAAAATATTATTTTTAAATAATAATTATAAATAAATAAAATTGAAGGAGAAATAAAGAGCGCTCCCAGACAAGAAAAAGTTAAAGGAGATTATTACCATCAAACTAGTAATACAAGAAATGTTAAAGGTTCTCCTTTAAGAAGAAGAAGGGGGGTGGGGAGGGAACATAGTTTTTTTAAAAAATAGCAATAGATGCATACCTATCAATAATTATCTTTAGTATTAATGAATTAAATGCTCTAACCAAAAGAAATGGGGCAGATGAATGGATAAGAAAACAACCCCCATATATATGCTAAAAAGATACACACACACTAAAAGCAAAGGGATGGAAAAATATTTTATAAAAATGGAAAAGAAAAATGAGCTGGATTAGCAATACTTATATCTGACAAAATAGACTTTAAAACAAAGGCTATAATAAGATACAAAGTAGAATACTACATAATGATAAAGGGAGCAATCCAACAGGGAGATAGAGCCAACATAAAAGCACCTAAATATATAAAGCAAATCTTGATTAACACAAAGAGAGAAAATGACAGTACTACAGTTACAGTAGAGGATTTTAACAACCCATTGACATCAATGGACACATTTTCCAGGCAGAAAATAAACAAGGAAATAATGGCCTTAAATGACACAGTAGATCAGATGGATTTAATTGATACTCTCAAAGCATTTCACCCCAAACCAGCAGAATAAACATTCTTTTCAATTGCACATGGAATATTTTCTAGGATAGACCACATTTTAGAACACAAAACAATTCTCAATAAATTTAAGAAAATTTATATTATATCAAGGATCTTCTCTGACAATATGGTATGAAATTAGAAATAAATCTCAAGACAAAAACTGAATAACACAAAGACATGCAGACTAATTAACATGTCACCAAACAATGAATGGGTTAACAATAAGACCCAGGAACAAATATATATCACCCTCAAATAAACAATCTAACTTTATACTTAAAGAAACTTGAAAAAGAACAAGAAGCAAAGCCCAAAATGAGTAGAAGGAATAAAATAATGAAGATCAGAGCAGAAATAAACAAAAGAAAGTCTGAAGAAATTATACAAAAGATCAGTGATACCAAGTGCTGGTTCTTTGAAAAGATAAACAAAATTGACAAACCTTTAACCAGACTCATCAAGACAAAAAGAGAGAAGACCCAAATAAATAAAATCAGAAATGAAAGAGTAGAAGTAACAACTGATTTCACAGAAATACAAGGGATTGTAAAGAAATATCATGAACAATTATATGCCAACAATTTGGACAATCGGGACAAAATGCATAAATTCCTAGAAACATACAATCTTCCAAAACTGAATCAGGAAAAAAACATTGATGAGAGAGAAATATTAATTGGTTGCCTCAATCAATGAAAGTTCTGGACCAGATGGCCTCACAGGAGAATTTTATCAAACATTCAAAGAATAACTAATACCTATCCTTCTCAAATTATTTTTTAAAAATTCATAAGGAGAGAAGACTTCTGAGCTCATTTTAAGATGCCAGCATTATCCTAATTCCAAGACTGGATAAAGACATTAAAATCAAAGAAAATTATAGGCCAATATCCCTGATGAACAGTGTTGCTAAAATCCTCAACAAAATATTAGCAAACCAGATCCAGCAATACGTTAAAAAGATCACACACCATGATCAAGTGGGATTTATTCCGGGGATGCAACCTTGGTTCATCAATAATCGTGATACACCACATAAACAAAATGAAGGATAAAAATAATATGAGCATATCAATAAATGTAGAAAAATCATTTGATAAAATCCAGCACCCATTTATGATAAAAACTCCCAGCAAAGTGAAAATATAGGGAACATATATGACAAATCCACAGCCAACATCATACTCAATGGACAAAAACTACAAATATTTTCCATAAGATTGGGAAAAAGTCAGGGATGTCCGCTTTCACTATTCTTATTCAACATAGTACTGGTAGTCCTAGCCACAGCAATAAGACAAGAAGAAGATATAAAAGGCATCCTAATTAGAAAGGAAGAAGTATAACCATAAATATTTGCAGATGACATGATACTGTATATAGTGAACCCTAAAGATTCCACTAAAGAAAAACTAGAACTGATAAATGGATTCATTTATAGTAGTAGGATACAAAATAAATATGCAGAAATCAGTTGCATTTCTTCAAGTGAATAGAATACCTAGGAATAAATTTAACCAAGGATGTAAAGGACCTGTATTCAAAAAATTATAAGACACTGAAGAAAGAAATTGAAGAAGATACAAATCATATGGAAGCATATACTGTGTTCATGGATAGGAATAATTAACGTCATTAAAATTTTCATACTAGCCCTGGCCCATGTGATTCACTGGCTATATTGTTATGCCATGCACCAAAGGGTCATTGGTTCAATTCCCAGTCATGGCATGTACTCAGGTTGTGGGTTCAATGCCTGTACAGGTGTGTGTGTGAGGCAACCGATCAATGTTTTTCTCTCATATTGATGTTTCTCTCTTTTGCCCTCTACCTTCCTCTCTTTCTCTCTCTTTGGAATCAAGGGGAAAAATGCCCATAGATGAGGATTAAAATATAATAAAAATTAAAAATAAATAAGAAAAATGTCCATACATTTATAGATTCAACCCAATCCTACCAAGATACCAATGGCACATTTCACAGAACTAGAACCAATATTCAAAAAATTTATATGGAACCACAAAATAGCCACAGCAATCTTGAGAAAGAAGAACATAGCTGGGCCCTGTTGGTGTGGCTAAGTTGGTTGGGTGCCATCCCATGCACCAGGTGGTCGCAGGTTCAATTCCAGGTCAGGGCACATGCCCATGCTGCAGGCTTGATAGGCTGCAGGCTTGATCCCAAGGAGAGGGGCATGCAGGAGGCAGCTGATAAATGTTTCTGTCTCATCATTGTTTTTATCTCTTTCTCCCTCTCCCTTCCTCTCTCTGAAATCAAGTAAAATGTATTTTTAAAATAAAAAAAAATGAACACAGTTGGGGGAATGACACTACCTGATATCAAACTATACTATAATGCAATAGTAATTAAAATAGCATGGTACTAGCATAAAAACAGACATATAGATCAATGGAATAATAAAGAGCCCAGAAGTAAACCCACACTTTTATGGTCAATTAATATTTGACAAAGGAGGCAAGAACATACAATGGGGTGAAGATAGCCCATTCAATAAGTAGTGTAGGGAAAATTGGATAGATACATGAAAAAAAAAATGAAACCAGACTACCTTCTTACAACATACACAAGAATAAACACAAAATGGATTAAAGCTTTAAATGTTAGACTCAAAACCATAAAAATTTTAGCGGAAAACATAGGCAGTAACATCTTAGACATTTCTCATAGCAATACTTTTTTCTGATATATCTCCTCAGGCAAGGGAAACAAAAGAAAAAAATAAACAAATGGTACTACATCAAACTGAAAAGTTTTTCACAGCAAAAGAAATCATTAACAAAATGACAAGACAACCCACAGAATTGGAGAACATGTTTGCCAATGATACTTCTGATAAGAGGTTAATATCCAAAATTTATAAAGAACTTATAAAACTCAACACCAAAAAACAAACAATCCAATTTAAAAATGGGCAAAGGACCTGAACAGACACTTCTCCAAAGAAGACATACAGATGGCCAATAGATATAGGAAAAGATGCTTAATGTCACGAATCATCAGAGAAATGCAAATTCAAACCAAATGAGATATCACCTGATGCCTACCATAATGGCTATCATCAATAAATCAAATATCAACAAGTGTTTGTCAGGATGTGGAGAAAAGGGAACCCTCATCTACTATTGGTGGGAATGCACATAGGTGCAGCCACTGTAAAAAGCAGCATGGAGTTACCTTAAAAATGTTTAAATGGAACTGCCTATAACCCAGCAATTCCACTTCTGGGAATATATTAGAAGGAACCCAGAACATAATTTTAAAAAATATATGCACCACTATATTCATTGCAGCATTATTATTTGCAATAGCCAAGATTTGGAAGCTGCCCAAGTGACCATCAATAGATGAATGGAGTCCTGACCAGTTTTGCTCAGTGGATAGAGCATTGGTCTGCAGACTCAAGGGTCCCAGGTTCGATTCCGGTCAACGGCATGTACCTTGGCTGCAGGCACATAACCAGTAGGGAGTGTGCAGGAGGCAGCTGATCAATGTTTCTAACTCTCTATCCCTCTCCCTTCCTCTCTGTAAAAAATCAATAAAATACATTTTTAAAAAAAAAATAGATGAATGGATATTTTATCTACTGTAGTACATTTACAAAATGAATATGAGTTGACCATAAAAATAGAAGGAAATCTTACCCTTTGCAACAATATGAATGGACCTAAAGAGTATTATGCTAAGAGAAATAAGCCAGACATATACCATATGCTTTCACTTATATGAGGAATCTAATAAACAAAATAGACTCACAAACAAAATAGAAACAGATTCATAGATTTAGAGAACAGACTGACAGCTGTCAGAGGGGAGGGTGGGGAGGGCTGGGTTGAAAAGGTGAATGGCTTAAGAAAAAAAACACCTCACAGACAGACAACAGTATGGTCATTACCAGAGGGAAAGAGGGTGGGTGGGAAGGTAGGCAAGGGTAAAGGAGGGATAAATGGTAATGAAAGAAGACTTGACTTAGAGTGGTGAACACACAATTCAATATACATATGATATATTATAGAATTGTACCACTGAAACCTATATAATTTTATTAACCAATGTCACCCCAATAAATTCAATTTAAAAAAGAAAGTCTCTTGAGTTTCTGACCAGCAGTATCATGAGACTCAGGGTTACTTTCAACACCAAGTTCCCTAGTGAATGCCCACATAGCACATGGTCAACTCTTGAGATGTTTCCAGGGCCAGATTCCTGTCCCAGCCATCTTTCATTTGGCTAGCTCTCTGTTTCCCATGAAAACACAAAACTGGCATATGTGACTGCAATTCCAAGCTTCTGTGAAAATCACAACACAGACTTAAAATGTTCAGGACCCCGGAACCTCTGCTCCGAGTCTCCAAGCCCCTCCTAGTGGATCACAGCCAGCCGTCTCTCCACTAGCTATATTTCTGAAACTTTTTCATAATCACAGGTATTGGCCCAAAGCCTCAGCCATTATTCTCAAGCAGCCCTATAAATGAGCACCTGGCTAGGTGTCACAGATCTAGTGAAAGTCCCAGTGCATCAAAGAGATGCTGTCCATTATTTAAATCATGCCTCTCCCTCCTTTCTTCACATAGGTTGGGGTTTGTGAAAACCAGTGTGCACAGGAAATGCAGGCCTCCCTCACCTTACACCCATGTTTTGCACAAGTTATGTGAAGCTTGTAAGCAAATGTCTTCCATTTCTGCCCCCAGAAACTCACTGAATTCCAGCATTTAGTGCCTATTGCCATATTGAGGGAGAAAACAGTCATTCAGGATGAGGCCTTTGCATCTTGCAACCAAGGCAAAGAAGGTTTCTTTCTTGTTCTGATCTGGCATAACCTGCCATGGAGGGTTTGGCAAATAAAAAGATCAGATGGAATTAATTGACATCCTCAGAACATTTCACCCCAAAGCCTCAGAATATACGTTCTTCTCAAGTACACATGGGTCATTTTCAAAGATAGACCATATATTGGGTCACAGGCAAAGTCTCTTCAAATTCAAGAAGATATAAATCATATCAAGCATCTTCTCATAAAGATGGCATAAAGCTAGAAATCAACCACAAAAAAATACAAAAACAATAAAACAAATCAAACACCTGAAGGCTAAATATTAAACAATGATTGGGTTACCAGAGAGATAAAAAAAATAAACAAGCATCATGACAACAAACAACAATGAAAACATAACAATCCAAAATCTATGGGACACAGTGAAAGCAGTGTTGAGAGGGAAGTTTATAGCTCTACAAGCCTACAGCAAAAAAACAAGAAACAATGGTAAAAAAATTTATCTAAACCTACAACACAAAGAGTTAGAAAAAGAGCAATAAGAAAAGCCCAGTGTAAGCAGAAGGAAGGAAATAATAAAGATCCGAGTGGAGATAAACTACATAGAGACCAAAAAACAATACAAAAGATCAACAAAACCAAGAGCTGGGTCTTTGAAAGGATAAACAAGATTAATGAACCTCTAGCTAGGTTCACCAAGAAGCAGAGAGAGAGGGCACAAATAAACAAAATCAGAAATGAAAGATGTGAAATAACAACCGATCCCACAGAAATACAAATGATTATGAAAAAATACTATAAACAAGTCTATTCCAACAAAATGGACAACCTAGATGAAATGGACATATTCCTAGAAAAATAAAAGTTTCCAAAACTTAACCAAGAAGAATCAAAAAACCTGAATAGGCCGATAACTACCAAAGAAATTAAAACAGAGATGAAAAATCTTCCAGCAAACAAAAGCCCTGGTCCAGACGACTTTAAAGGGAGTTCTACCAAGCATTCAAAGAAGAACTAAAACCTATCCTCCTCAGGCTATTCCAAAAAATTCAAGAGGAAGGAACACTTCCAAGTTCCTTCTAAGAAGCCAACATTACCCTAATCCCAAAACGACATACAGACACCACAAAAAAAAGAGAACTACAGGCCAATATCCTTGATGAACACAGATGCTAATATCCTCAACAAAATTCTAGCAAGTTGGATTCAGCAATACATTAGAAAGCTCATACACCATGATCAAGTGGGATTTATTCCGGGGATGCAAGGTTGGTACAATATCTACAAATCAATAAATGTGATACATCACATAAACAAACTGAGAGACAAAAATCACAATCATATCAACTGATGCTGAAAAAGCACTTGACAAAATCCAACCCCCTTTCTTGATAAAAATTCTCAGCAATGTGGGACTAGAGGGATCATACCTCAACATAATAAAAGCCCTATGACAAACCTACAGCCAACATCATACTCAATGGGCAAAAACTAAACCCATTTCCCCTAAGAACAGGAACAAGACAAGGATGCCCACTTTCACCACTCCTGTTCGACATAGTATTAGAAGTACTAGCCATAGCGATCAGACAAGAAGTAGAAATAAAAGGCATCCAAATTGGAAAAGAAGAAATAAAACTGTCCTTATTCGCAGTTGACATGATACTATACATAGAAAACCCCAAAGACTCCATCAAAAATCCTAATAGTCCTAATAAATGAATTTGGCAATGTAGCAGGATACAAAATTAACTCTCAGAAATCTATGGCCTTTTTATACACCAATAATGACCTCACAGAAAGAAAAATTTTTTAAAAAAATCCTATTTACCATTGCACCAAAAAAATTAAGATACCTAGGAATAAACTTAACTAGGGATGTAAAAGACCTGTACTCAGAAAACTACAGGACATTGAAAAAAGAGATAGAGGAAGATATGAACAAATGGAAGAACATACCATGTTCATGGATTGGTAGAAACAACATCATTAAAATATCCATACTACCTAAAAGCAATCTATAGATTCAATGCAATACCTATTAAAATACCAATGGCATATTTCAAAGATCTAGAACAAACTCTCCAAAAATTTATCTGGAATGAAAAAAGACCCCGAATAGCCACAGCTATCCTGAAAAAGAAGAAAAAACTAGGAGGGATCACAATACCAGACATCAAACTATATTACCAAGCCACAGTTTTCAAAACTGCCTGGTACTGGCATGAGAATAGACATATAGACCAAGGGAACAGAATAGAGGACCCAGAAATTGACACAAGCCATTATGCTCAATTAATATTTGACAAAGGAGGCAAGACCATACAATGGAGTCAAAATAGGCTCTTTAATAAATGGTGCTGGGAAATTTGGTGAGATACATGCAAAAAAAAATGAAACTAGATCACCAACATACACCATATACAAAAACAAACTCAAAATGGCTAAAGGACTTAAATTTAAGAAGGGAAACCATAAAAATACTACAAGACTCCATAGGCCGCAAAATTGCAGACATATATCATAGCAATATCTTTACAGACACAGATCCTAGGGCAAGAGAGACTAAGAATAAAATAAACACATGGGACTACATCAAAATAAAAAGCCTCTGCACAGCAAAAGAAACCATCAACAAAACAACAAGAAAGCCCACTGCATGGGAGAACATATTTGCCAATGTTATCTCTGATAAGGGTTTAATCTCCAACATTTACAGGGAACTCATACAACTTAACAAAAGAAAGATAAACAACCCAATCAAAAAATGGTCAAAGGACCTAAATAGACACTTTTTGAAAGAGGACATTCAGAAAGCCAAGAGACACATGAAAACATGCTCAAAGTCACTAATCATCCCAGAGATGCAAATCAAAACAACAATGAGGTATCACCTCACACCTGTCAGAATGACTATCATTACCAACAAATGACAAGTGCTGGAGAGGATGCACAGAAAAAGGAATCCTCCTTCACTGCTAGTGGGAATGCAGACTGGTTCAGCCATTGTAGAAAACAGTGTGGCATTTCCTCAGAAAATTACAAATGGAACTGTCATTTGACCCAGTAATACCACTTCTATAAATATATCCCAAGAAAACAGAAACACCAATCAGAAAGGATATATGCATCCCTATGTTCATAGCAGCACAATTTACAGTAGCTAAGATTTGGAAGCAGCCTAAATGCCCATCAGCAGATGAGTGGATTAGAAAACTGTAGTACATCTACACAATGCTATAGTACACTGCTATTAAAAAGAAGGAATTCTTACCATTTGCAGCAACAAGGATGGAACTGGAGAGCATTATGCTAAGTTAAATAAGCCAGGCAATGAAAGAAAAATACCACATGATCTCACTCATTATGGAAAATAAAGAACATTATAACCTAATAAATTAAAAGATAGATACAGAGGCAGAGTAGCATCAAACAGACTGTCAAATTACAGCAGGAAGGCTAGGGAGTGTTGTGGCGGGGGAGGTAAGAGATCAACCAAAGGACTTGTATGCATGCATATAAACATAACCAATTGGACGCAAGACACTGCGGGGGGGAGGGTGAGGTCATGTGCCGTGGGGTAGGGGAGGCTGAGGGAAGATCAATGGGGGGAAAAAAGGAGACATATGTACTACTATTTGTAATACTTTAAACAATAAAATGAAAATTTAAAAAAATAATAAAATAAGCAGAAAAAAAAAGGCATGCAAGACCCAGTTTAAAGAGAAAAAGAAAACACCAAGGGGTAGGAAAATAAGAGTCTGGAATGGTGAGAACAATATAAGAGAGAGTGGGAGGCCATTGGGAAGGACATGTTTGGAGAGGTTGTATATTTGGATGGCTAGGTCTTAACCACTGATATGAGCACTCACTCTCAGGTTAGCACCAGATGTCCAGCCTCTCTGTGCATGGGCTTGGTGCCCAGTGATCAACCTCATGTCCCTGAATCCCCACAGACCATCCTGTAGTTTAATACAAGGGCCAGGGCATGAAGAAGTCAGAATAGCCACTGTCCCTTTATTGCTCCTTTTATCAAAGTCCACCCTCACCCTGTACAGCCTGGGATGCCACACAGTATGGTGGGAACAAGACTCACAATGCTGGGATTGAGAGAAAATGGCAGCTAAATAGGCAGCATTGTTGTTCACTTCCTCCTAGGGCCAGGCCAGAAAAGTAACTAAATCAGAGAATATCCACTATGAAGTAACAAATTAGACCCAGCTGAGGAGACAATTTTTAATAAGGAAGGGCAGAGGATGCCTAGAGAACACAACTTGCCAGCCATAACCCATGTGGAACCACCACCGTGCCTGGCAGTGAGTGGTGCAGTACCTCCCAGCAGGCTCCCAGACATCTGCAGGAAAAATGTGCCACCAGAGTGAACTCCTGCCCCAGGCATCCTCACCATCCCACTGGGACCCAGCAACCTAGGATCCAGTTCCAGGACCCCACAGTGAGTGAAGCCTGTGCTCCACCCCTGCCCTGAACCCCAGAACTGTGCTGCTAGCCTGACCAGAACCACCCAGCACCCACTCCACCCTCAGCCCTGGGAACTGATGTTGGGGTGATCCAGAGCAACCCAGAGCATGCCCAAGTCCAGGCCACAGGGGAGCTCTTATTGTGTGACCCAGAGCAATCTGGGCCCACTCCACCCTGGCCCTTGAAACAGTCCTACTGGGGCCATCCGGAGCAACCCAACACACACCTCACCTCAGGGCGACAGGGGAGCATGGACTGAGTGACCCAGGGCAACCCGTACAAGCTCCCCACATACCATGTTTCCCCGAAAATAAGACAGTGTCTTATATTAATTTTTGCCCCCAAAGACATGCTAGGTCTTATTTTCAGGGGATGTCTTATTTTTCCATGAAGAAGAATACAGTACACATTTATTGTTAAATGAAAATAAAGGAAATTTATTACCTATATACGGTACGGTAGTACCGTAGTTGTCAACACAAACCAGACAAGCTGTGAATCCTACAGTATCAAGAATTTACTCATTTATTCAATGAC
This sequence comes from Plecotus auritus, assembly GCF_963455305.1. Lineage (NCBI taxonomy): Eukaryota > Metazoa > Chordata > Mammalia > Chiroptera > Vespertilionidae > Plecotus > Plecotus auritus. The sequence continues at coordinate 117,030,213 of NC_137772.1, forward strand.
AATCATGTCATCATCTTCTGGAACATCATCATAACAATCCAATTCCTGAATTTCCTGGTGAATTTCTTGTGACTCCATTTCTTTCAGAATCAGTGGACCAAATCGCTCATGTTTAGCAATAGCACTGTCTTTAAATGAGTACTTCTTGTCAAGGTAGCCTGCTCGCAGTGCATTTGCAATGCAACTGTCAGTGATTTTCTCCCATGAATTCTTCACCCAAGTCACAACTTCTTGCAGTTTAGGTTTCACAAAGTTTCCACGCTGATTTCTCTCCATTCTATTTTCAATGTAGTCAATAATTTCCATGCGCAAATTGTCTTTGAATGGCTTGTTTATTGCAATATCAAGAGTCTGGAGATAGGCCGTCATTCCTGCGGGAATCATTATCTGATCTATTTTTCTTTCGTGAAGAAATGTCTTCATGTCTTTAGCACGATGAGTGCTGGCTGCATCCCAGACTAGCAGACCTCTTTGGCTCCCTCGCATAACAAGCGGCAGCATTAAATCGACCCACTTCCTTACAACTGCTTGTGTGGCCCAGGCTTTTTCAGTTTCAAGAATAAAAACGCCCAAAACACATTCAATCTTTTCCTTCTTGCCCTTAGAAATGATTAAAGGTGGGATTTTAGTGCCATTCAGATGAATTGCCAAAATACAGGAAACACGTGCACTTTCGTAAGCAGTGGAGGGAATGTATGCTAAGGAGGCACCCCGCTGTTCAATTGTTGTTTGAGATGATTGGCCCATAAACACTGCAGTTTCATCCATAGCAATCATGTTGGAAAGATTGTATTTAGAGAAGTCAGCATCATCAATAAAGGACTTGAATGCAAGTGCTCGCTTCATAACTTGAGTATCTTCCAACCTAAACAATGTTGTAGATCTTCTTAAAGACAGTTCACTTTGCTGAAGGAAATTATCCAGCCAGTGTTGTGATGCTTTGAAGTCTTTGGGGGCTATGTCAAACTGTGGTGCCATTGCAAGGGCAAATTCTTGAATCTGAGCCCTATTCACAACCAAAGCCTTTGCTCTCCTGTCAACAACCCATTCACAGATCAGGTCTTCCAGCTCGGAAAATAATGGTTGCCGACCTGATCCACACTTGCGCTTTTTAGCGTTTCCCTTCTCCACTTGTTCAATGAGGTTACCATACTCTGCTCACCATTTTCAGACCAATCGGATACTCAACATCTTCTCTTTGCAGAAAGCAGTAAGATTTTGGCCCCAAGAGTCTTCCACGATTCCTTTCTTGTACTCCATGGAGTAGCTTTTTCTTTTTGCGCTCATTTCTACTGTAGGGGTAAAGAAAAAGGAATTGGGGTATCAAGGTGGGGGGAGGGGGATCACTCAAAATGACACAGGGGGGATCAGAGGGGGGAATCAAAATGGCACAGGAGAATCAGAGGGGGGGATTACCATTTTAGTAACCCCTTTTTGATCCTCCTGTGTCATTTTGATTGCCCCCTCTGATCCTCCTGTGTCATTTTAAGTGACCCCCTCCCCCCACCCCTGTGCCACTGAACACCTTCACCAGACATCCCCCCTACCCCTTTATCAGACATTTACCCCCTGGGGCCTGCCTGGGGACTGTCACTGGGCTTGCTGGGGCCTGGATCTGGGCTGGATCAGGGTCTGCCACTGACTGAGAACCTTCAGTCATCTTGAAGGTGGCCGCGAGCATCAGGTAGTGTCACCAGAGACAGACCAGCACTCACCACCTTCACTGCGTCCCGTCCACTCTAATCCTCCTGTTCTTCTACACGCATCTGCGAAAGTCTACTCCTCTCTCCCACCCCGCGCTCACCGCTCACTCCGACCTCTGCTCCGCCTCCACACAGCAGTGATGTCAGGACTCCGCGTAACGTCACTGGTTGCTAGACACCAGTCGGGGCGGCCCTAGCGACCAGTTTAGGGTAAATTAATTTTCATTCTGAGACTGAGCCTGGGGGCCTTATTTTTGGGGATGCCCTATATTTCACTCAGAAGGAAACCTGTAAGTAGGTCTTATTTTCGGAGGATGTCTTATTTTTGGGGAAACACGGTAGAAGGGGGGAATTGGAGCAACCCATTGTGCTTCTCACTCCTGGCTACATGAAAGTGGGGACTGTGTGACCCAGAGGAACCTGCGCCCACTCCACCCCAAGCCCAGGATCTTGCTGCCAGGGCAACCTGGAGTAACCCAGCATATGCCCCACTCAGGCCACAGGGAGCTCTGACTGTGCAACCCAGAGCAACCTGCACCCACTTCTCCATGGCCTCTGGGACAGTCCTGCAGGGGCTATCTGGAGCAACCAAGCACATGCCTCACTCCGGGCCACAGGAGAGAACTGCTGGGGTGATGTGGAGCAAGCCAGTGTGCTGAGCCAAGGGCCACAGGACTGTGCTACAAGTGCTCTGCCAGAGGGACATAGAGTGGCACCCTGTCATGGGTGCCGGGACCACACAGAAAATTGCATGCCAGAGGGCTCTGGGTTCTCACAGGGAATTGCACACCAGAGGAACTGTGCATGTGTTCCCACCACCACAAGCATCTGAAGCAGACAACTGAGGGACCAGATTCATGGAAGAAGGGGATACAACTTAGAACAGAGACAATAAAGACATGAGACTCAAGGCAGACCCAGCCTCTGAGCTAACGATTTCTGGACCATTGCCCTGATAGGCCCTTCAACCTTTCAAACCCCAAGCAAGGTGCCCAGGGCCAGAAAGAGACAGCAAAATGGGGAGACAAAGAAACAACTCCCCCAAGGGAAGAAAAGGAGGAATTGCCAGAAAAGGAACTAAATAAAATGGAGGTATGCAATATATAAGAAAAAGAATTCAGAGTAAGGATCATACAGTTCATAAATCAGATTGAGGAGAAAATCAACAACTTATGTAAGAATCAATAAGAAATAAAAACTGATATAGCTACCATAAAAAACACAATGGAAGGTTTCAACAGTAGACTAGAAGAAGCAGAGGACTGAAATTAGTGTGTTAGAAGATAGGGCAGAAAAACAATTGGGAAAAAAATTAGAAAGCAGGAGAGCCTAAGGGAGCTTTGCGACAACATGAAACAAAGAAACATATAGTGCCAGAAGGACAACAAGAGGAGCAAGAATTAGAAAATCTATTTGAAGAAATAATTACAGAAAACTTCCCTGATTTGGGGAAGAAAAAAGTCAAACAAGCACAGAGAGTCACAAACAAGATAAATCCGAAAAGACCAACACCAAGACACATGGTAATTACAATGGCAAACATTAACAACAAAGAGAGAATCTTAAAGGCTGCAAGAGAGAGACAGAGAGTTACCTACAAAAAATCTCCCATTAGGTTATCAAATGATTTCTCAACAGAAACACATCAGGCCAGAAGGGAATGGAATGAAGTATACAAAGTGACACAAAGCAAGGGACTGAATCCAGGAATACTATAACCAACAAGGCTATCATTCGAAATTGCAGGGGAAATTAGAGGCTTCACAGACAAAAACAAGCTAAGGGAGTGTATTACCACCAAACCAGCAAGGCAAGAAATGCTAAAGGAACTATTGTAAAAAGAAGGAATAGAAAGGGATGAAGGAACACAGACATAAAGAATATAAATGGCTACAAGCAAGTACCTATCAATAATAACATTATATGTAAATGGACTAAATGCTCTAATCAAAAGACATAGAGTGGCTGAATGGATAAGAAAACATGACCTATATACACTGAGTGGCCAGATTATTATGATCTCTGAACACATAATAATCTGGCCACTCAGTGTATATCCTATATAATAAAAGGCTAATATGCAAATTGTCCCCTCGACCAGGAGTTCAACCAGCAGGCAGGCCGACCAACCTCCCATGTCCCCTCCCCCTGGCCAGGCTGGCCAGACCCCACTCATGCACGAATTCATGCACCAGGCTTCTAATACACACACACACACACACACACACACACACACACACACACACACACTGAGTGGCCAGATTATTATGCATTCAGAGATCATAATAATCTGGCCACTCAGTGTATATGCTATCTACAAGAGACCCACCTCAGAACAAGGGACTCACACAGACTGAAAGGGAAGGGATAAAAAATATTTTTCAGGCAAATGGAAATGAAAAAAAAAAAAAAACTGGGTAGCAATACCTATATCTGAAAAAATAGACCTCAAAGTGAAGGCCTTAACAAGAGATAAGGAAGGCCACTTCATAATACTGAAGGGATCAATACAACAAGAGAATATAACTCCGGTAAACATATATGAACCCAATGCAGGAGCACACAAATATATACAAAAAATTCTGGAAGATATCAAGGAAGAGATCCACAGCAATATAATCATAGTAGGGGATTTTAATATCCTATTGACATCACTGGATAAATCCTCTAGACAAAAAAATAAGCAAAGAAACATCAATCATAAGTGACTCACTAGATGTGATGGACTTAATCAACATCTTCAGAACATTTCACCCTAAAGCTACAGAATACACATTCTTCTCAAGTGCACATGGGGCATTTTCAAAGGTAGACCACATATTGGCACACAAGCAAAGTCTCTTCAAATTCAAGAAGGTTGAAATCATATCAAGCTTCTTCTTCAATAACAATGGCATAATATTAGAACTACATTATCATTGAAACAATAAAAAATAAATGATACTTGGAGGCTAAATAGAATGTTATTAAACAATGGTTGTGTTACCAAAGAGACTAAAGAAGAAGTAAAAAACCTGCTGGAAACAAATGACAATGAAAACACAACAATCCAAAACATATGGGACACAGTAAAAGCAGGTCTGAGAGGGAAGTTCATAGCATCACAGGCTGACCTGAAAAAAAAATGATAATAAATTATCTAACTCTACAACTTAAAGAAGTGGAAAGGGAGAAACAAGAAAGTCCTGAGTGAGCAGAGGAAAGGAAATGTAACAATCAGAGTGGAAATAAATGACATACACAACAACAAAAAATCAGTGAAACCAAGAGCTGGTTCTTCAAAAGGCTAAACAAGATTGATGAACCTTTAGCCAGGCTCACTAAGAAACAGAAGAGAGGAGCCAAAATCAGAAATGAAAGAGGGGAAATAATAAGTGACCCAACAGAAATGCAAAGGATTGTAAGAAAAATACTATGAACAACTCTATTCCAACAAACTAGAAGAAATGGACATATTCATAGAAAAATATGACCTTCCAAAACTCAATCAGGAAGAATAAAAAAAATGAATAGGCTCATAACTATGGAGAAAATTATAGCAGTAAACAAAAAACTTCCATCAAACAAATGCCCTGGACCTGACCGCTTCACATGGGATTTTTACCAAATATTCAAAGAAGTACTCAAACCTACCCTCCTCAGAATATTCCAAATAAATTAAAGGAACACTTCCAAGCTCTTTCTATAAATCCAGCCTTACCCTAATCCCAAAACCAAATAAAGACACTACAAAGAAAGAGAACTACAAACCAATATCCCTGATGAACATAGATGCTAAAATCCTCAACAAAATTCTAGCAAATCGGATCCAGCATTGCATTAGAAAGATCATACACCATGACCAAGTGGGATTTATTCAGGGGATGCAAGGATGCTACAATATCCCCAAATCAATAAATGTGATACATCACATAAACAAATTGAGAGATAAAAATCACATAATCATATCAATGGATGCAGAAGAAGCATTTTACAAAATCGAACACCCTTTCTTGATAAATACTCTCAGGAAAGAGGGAATAGAGAGATCACACTTCAACATAATAAAAGCCTTATATAATAAAACTACAGCCAACATCATACTCAACAGGCAAAAACTATAACCATTTCCTCTAAGAACAGGAACAAGACAGGGATGCCCACTCTCACCTCACTACTCCTGTTTGACATAGTATTGGTAGTGCTCGCCATAGCAATCAGACAAGAAGAAGAAATAAAAGGCATCCAAATTGGAAAAGAAGAAGTAAATCTGTCATTATTTGCAGATGACATGATATTGTACATAGGAAACCCTGGAAATTCCATCAAAAAACTACTAGACTTAATAAATGAATTTGGCAATGTAGCAAGATAAAAAAATTAACACTCAGAAATCTGTGGCTTTTTTTATACACCAATAATGAACTCACAGAAAGAAACAAACAAAAAACAATCTCACTTACTATTGCACCAAAAAAATTAAGATACCTAAGAATAAACTTAACTGAGGAGGTAAAAGGCTTGTATTCAAAAAGCAATAGGGCATTGGAAAAATAGATAGAGGAAGACATAAGCCAATGGAAGAATATACTGTGTTTATGGATTGGTAGAATCAACATCATGAAAATGTCCATATTACCCAAAGCAATTTATAGATTCAATGCAATCTCCATTAAAAAACCAATGGCATATTTCACATACCTAGAATAAACTCTCCAAAAATGCATATGGAATAAAAAAAGACCACAGCAATCCTAAGGAAGAAGAACAAAGTTGGAGAGACCATAATAGGAGGTATCAAGCTATATTACAAAGCCACGGTTCTTAAAACTGCCTGGTACTGGCACAAGAACAGACATATAGACCAATGGAACAGAACAGAGAACCCAGAAATCAACCCAAGCCATTATGCTCAATTAATATTTGACAAAGAGGCAAGAGCATACAATGGAATAAAGACAGTCTCTTCAATAAATGGTTTTGGGAAAATTGTACAGTTAAATGCAAAAAAAAATGAAACTAGACCACCAACTAACACCATTCACAAAAATAAACTCAAAATGGATAAAGGACTTAAATGTAAGAAGGGAAACCATAAAAATCTTAGAAGAATCCAATAGGCAGCAAAATGTCAGACATATGCCATAGCAATATCTTTACCGATACAGATCATAGGGCAATGGACACTAGGGAGAAAATAAACAAAGGTGACTACATCAAAATAAAAAGCTTCTGCACAGTAAAAGAAACCATCAACAAAACAATGAGAGCCCACTGGATGGGAGAACATACTTGCCAATGTTATATCCAATATGGGCCTAATCTCCAAAATTTATAGGGAACTCATACATCTTAACAAAAGGAAGATAAACAATCCAATTTAAAAATGGGCAAACAACTTGAATAGACACTTTTCAAAAGTGGACATACAGAAGGTCAGGAGACATATGAAAACATGCTCAAAGTCACTAATCTTCTGAGAGATGCAAATCAAAATGACAACGAGGTACCATCCTACATCTGTCAGAATGGCTATCATCAACAAATCCACAAACTACAAGTGCTGGTGAGGATGTGGAGAAAAAGGAACCCTCGTGCACTGCTGGTGGGAATGCAAACTAGTGTAGCCACTGTGGAAAACAGTATGGAGGTTCCTCAAAAATTTTTAAATGGAACTCCCATTCAACCCAGTAATCCCACTTCTAGAAATATATCCCAAGAAATCAGAAACATCAATCAGAAAGGAAATATGCACTCCTCTGTTCATAGTAGCACAATTTATAATAGGTAAGATGTGGAAACAGCCCAAGTGCCCATCAGCAGATGAGTGGATTATAAAACAGTCATACATCTGCAAAATGGAATACTACACTGCTATAAAAAGAAAGAACTTTTACCATTGGCAACAGCATGGATGGTCATGGAGAATATTATACTAAGCAAAATAAGCCAGTCAGAGAAAGATAAATATCACATGACCTCACTCATTTGTGGAATATAATGAACATAAACTGATGAACAAAAATAGACCCAGAGCAAAGTAAAGTAATGAATCCAAGAAAACTTTATCCATCAAGACTATCAATCAAAATCGAAGGGGAAATAATGAGCTTCACAGACAGAAAGAAAGAAAGAAAGAAAGAAAGAAAGAAAGAAAGAAAGAAAGAAAGACAGCTAAGGGACTTTATCACTACCAAGCCAGCAATGCAATAAATTATAAAGGGAATGCTGTAAGAATAAGAAATAGAAAGGGAGGAAGGAACACAGGCATAAAGCCTAGAAATGGCTACAAACAAGTTCCTATCAATAATAGCATTAAACATAAATAGATTAAATGCTCCAATCAAAAGACATTGAGTATCTGAATGGATAGAAAACATGATCCATATATCTGCTGTCTACAGGAAACCCACCCCAGAAAAGAGGACTCACACAGACTGATGTTGAAGAGATGGAAAAAGGTTTTTCAGGCGAATGGAAATGAAAAAAAAAAAAAAAAAGCTGGGGTAGCAATACTTATACCTGACAAAACAGACCTCAAATGAAGTCCATAATAAGAGACAAGGAAGGCCACTTCATAATTCTAAAGGGATTGACACAACAAGAGGATATAGCTCTGGTAAACATATATGCACCCAATGCAGGAGCACCCAAATACATTAAAAAAAAAAACTTCAGGAAGATATCAGGGTAGAGATTGACAGCAATACAATCATAGTAGAAGACTTTACTTTAATACCCCATTAATATCACTGGATAAATCCTCTAGACAAAAAATTAGCAAAGAAACAGCAATCCTAAATGAATCACTAGATCAGATGGACTTAATCGACATCTTTAGAACATTCCACCCCAAAACTACAGAATATACATTCTTATCAAGTGCACATGGGGCATTTTCAAAGATAGACCAAATAATGGGACACAGGCAAAGTGTCTCCAAATTCAAGAAGATTGAAATCATATCAAGCATCTTCTTAGATTACAATGGCATAAGATTAGAAATTAATTACAATTAAAAAATCACAAAAATTCAAACACTTGGAGGCTGAATAGCATACTATTAAGCAATGAGTGTGTTACCAAAGAGATCAAAGAAGAAATAAAAAACATCCTGGAAAAAAATGACAATGAAAATACAACAATCCAAAATCTATGGGACACAGTGAAAGCAGTCCTGAGAGGGAAGTTCATAGCATTACAGGCCTGCCTCAAAAAAAAAAAAAAAAGAAAGAAAGAAAAGAAAAAAAGAAAAAAAAAAGAAAAAGAAAAACTAGTAATATTAATAAACCATCTAACTCTGCAAACTGAAAAATTAGAAAGAGAGCAACAAGAAAAGCCCAGAGTGAGCAGAAGGAAGGAAATAATAAAGCTCAGAGCAGAAATAAATGACAGAGAGACAAAAGAAAACAATACAAAAGATCAATAAAACCAAGAGCTGGTTCTTCGAAAGTATAAATAAGATTGATGAATCTCTAGCCTGGCTCACCAAAAAGCAAAGAGAGAGGACCCAAATAAACAAAACCAGACAGGAAAGAGGCAAAATAACAACAGACCACACAGAAATATGAAGAATCATAAAAAAAAATACTATGATCCACCCTAACCGGTTTGGCTAAGTCGATAGAGTGTCGGCCTGTGGACTGAGGGGTCCCAGGTTCAATTCCAGTCAAGGGCATGTACCTTGGTTGCAGGCACATCCCCAGAAGGGGGTGTGCAGGAGGCAGCTGATCAATGTTTCTCTCTCATTAATGTTTCTGACTCTCTGTCCCTCTCCCTCACTGTGAAAAATCAATAAAATATACTTTAAAAAAAATTCTATGAGCCACTCTATTTCAAAAAACTGGTCAACCTAGAAGAAATGGACATATTCCTAGAAAAATATGACCTTCCAAAATGCAATCAGGAAGAATAAAACAATCTGAGTAGGCTGATAACTATGGAAGAAATTGAAGCTGTAAACAAAAAAACTTCCAACAAAAAAAAAGCCCTGAACCAGATTGCTTCACAGGGGAGTTTTATCAAACATTCAAAGAAGAAATAAAACCTATATTCCTCAGACTATTCCAAAAAATTCAAGAGGAAGGAATATTTCCAAGCTCTTTCTATGAAGCTAGCATTACCCTAATCCCAAAACCAGATAAAGACAATACAAAGAAAGAGTATTACAGGCCAATATCCCTCGTGGACATAGATGCCAATATTCTCAACAAAATTTTAGCAAATCAAATCCAGCATTGCATTAGAAAAATCATACACCATGACCAAGTGGGATTTATTCTGGGGATGCAAGAATGGTACAATATTCACAAATCAATAAATGTGATACACCACATAAACAAACTGAGAGATTAAAAAAAAACATATAATCATATCCATTGTTGCAGAAAAAGAATTTAACAAAATCCAACACCCTTTCTTGATAAAAACCCTCAGCAAGCGGGGAATAGAAGGATCATACCTCAACATAATAAAAGCCATATATGACAAACCCATGGCCAACGTCATACTCAATAGGCAAAAACTAAAACCATTTCTCCTAAGAACAGGAACAAGACAGGGATACCCACTCTCACCACTTATGTTCCACATTGTACTGGAAGTACTAGCCATTGAGATCAGACAAGAAGTAGAAATAAAAGGCATCCAAATTGGAAAAAAAGGAGTAAAATTGTCCTTATTCACAGATGACATGATATTGTACATAGAAAACCCCAAAGACTCCATCAAAAAACTACTACACTTAATAAATGAATTCGGCAATGTAGCAGAATACAAAATTAACACCCAGAAGTCTATGGCTTTTCTATACACCAATAATGAACTCACAGAAAGAGAAATTTAAAAAGCAATCCCATTTACCATTGCAACAAAAAATTAAGATACCTAGGAATAAATTTAACCCAGGAGATAAAGGACCTCTACTCAGAAAATTTCAGGACGCTGAAAAAAGAGAAAGAGAAAGACATGAACAAATGTAAGAATATACCATGTTCATGGATTGGTAGAATCAATATCATTAAAATGACCATACTACCCAAAGCAGTCTATAAATTCAATGCAATTCCCATTAACATACCAACAGCATACTTCAAAGACCTAGAACAAACTCTCCAAAAATTCATCTGCAATAAAAAAGACCCTAAATAGCTGCAATAATCTTGAGAAAGAACAATGTTGGAGGGATCACAATACCAGATATCAAGCTATACTCCAAAGCCACTGTTCTCAAAACTGCCTGGTTCTGGCACAAGAACAGACATATACACCAGTGGAACAGAACAGAGAATCAAGAAATTGACACAAGCCATTACTCAATTAATAGTTGATAAAGGAGACAAGAGTATACAATGGAGTCAAGACAGTCTTTTCAATAAATAGTGTTGGGAAAATTGGACTGATACTTGCAAAAAAAGTGAAACTAGACCACCAACTTACACCATACACAAATCAACAAACGACAAGTGCTTAAGGGGATGTGGAGAAAAAGGAACCCTCCTTCACTGCTGGTGGGAATGCAGACTGGTGCAGCCACTGTGGAAAACAGTATGCCATTCCCTCAAAAGATTAAAAATGGAACTGCCATTTGACCCAGTAATATCACTTCTAGGAATATATCCAAAGAAAACAGAAACACCAATCTGAAAGGTTATATGCACCCCTATGTTCATAGCAGCACAATTTACAATAGCTAAGATTTGGAAACAGCCTAAATGCCCATCAGCAGATGAGTGGATTATAAAACAGTGCTACATCTACATAATGGAATACTACGTTGCTGTAAAAAAGAAGGAATGCTTACCCATTTGCCACAGCATGGATGGACCTGGAGAGCATTATGCTAAGTGAAATAAGCTAGTCAGTGAAAGATAAATACGACATGATCTCACTCATTTGTGGAATATAAAGAATATTAAAAACTGATTAACGAAAACAAATCAGACGCAAAGAAGCATCAAACAGACTGTCAAACTACAGTGGGAAGGCAGGGGCATGATGGGGAGTGCGCTAAGAGATCAACCAAAGGACTTGTATGCATGCATATAAGCATAACCAATGGATGCAAGACTCTGGAGCGGGGGCGGGTGAGGGCATGTGCTGGGAGGAGGTCAATGGGGAAAAAAAGAGACATATGTACTACTATTTGTAATACTTTAAACAATAAAAAAAAATTTTTTTAAATAGACCCAGAGACAGAGAAGCATCAAACAAACCATCAAACTCAGAGGGAGGGCAGGGAAGGGAGGGGGGTAAGATACCAATCAAAGGACTTGTATGCATTCATATAAGCATAACCAATGGACAGAGACACTAGGGCAGTGAGGACATGTGCTTTGGCAGGGGGCGGGGGGAAAGTTCAATGGGGGTAAAGGGAGACATATGTAATACTATATGTAATACTTTAAGCAATAAAGAATTAAAAAATAAAAAGACTCACAGTGCTGGTCCAGCCCTGCCACTAGCACATTCTTAAAAAGAGGCAGCTACTATCTGGTGTCCAGTTTTCGCTGTGATTACCCGGTCCCAAATCCACAACCAGAGGCTCATCATCCTGATGTTCCAATAGCAGGGAACATGCTCCCTTCTCTAAGCATTTTCCAGAAGCACTGAGCTGGCAGTTCACTCACCTCACCCATCCACTAACCCTGCCCATGGCCTTGCACACCAGCACAGACACTCAGACTTTTCACCACCCCTCTGCACACCTCATGCTATCAGGAATCCTGAGACCAGATGCTCTATGGTCCCTCAGCACAACATCTGGTAATTCCTGACATTTTTTATTTTAAAACTTATTATTGTAAGATGTTCTCTGATAAATTAACCTCCATATATATGTTTTCCTGGGTTGTGAAGGGAGGCTTCCTCTTTCTCCATATTTTTTAAAAGCATATTTTTATTGATTTCAGAGAGGAAGGGAGAGGGAGAGAGAGACAGAAACATCAATGATGAGAGAAAAATATCACTGAATGTCTGCTTCCTGCATACCCCACATTGGGGATTGAGCCTACTTTCCTGGGCATGTGTCCGGACTGGGAATTGCACCGTGACCTCCTGGTTCATAGGTCAACGATCAATGCCCAACACCGATTGGGCCTCCTCTTCCTCCATATTCCTACTAGGGAGATCCTGAATCTGTGCTTTTTCCACTACTCAGCCCTCGGCTTTGCCATGTAGAAATTCAGTACTGACTGATGCTAATGAGGAAGGGCAGGTGACTAAGCCAACACCTGTGCCCCAAGCCAGAAAATCCAGGAGCCCACTGTCTCCTGAAGGCTAATGATCACATTCCTACTTATTTCCTGTGATTATACGACCTGGACCAAACCTTCAGAAGTTTGGCCATATGAGGCAGAGGGTTCATCCCGCACCAACCAGTTGCTAAGGCTTCATGGGGATGCATGTCACTCACACACACTTGGGCAGAGTTAAATTATAGCAACAGAGGAATGTCTGTGAGGACAAGTGTTCCAGCCTCTCACCCAAGGGCAGGGATGCTTGACCCCCTGTTCATGCTTCCCCATTCTCCCTCCCAGGGTCATTCTCTAAACCACATCCCCCTTCTCCTCAGGCCAGGTTCTGAGGAGCAGGTCCCTACAGTTCCTGATGTCACCTCAGAACCAGCAGAATGTAGAGATCTGTACACCTGAGACACAACCCCATACTCTCTACCAGCTGTAGAGGATACAGGCAAGTCAGATGCCTGTCCTTATTCCATGAACAGACCACCTAGGGTGGGAGAGCTATGAGGGACTCACCATGAGCCAAGAAGAAACAGCAGGAGAAAGGCTTCCACTACAAGCTGTTTTCTAGTGAAGATAATAATGCTAAAATATTATCAGCCAAACACAGAAAAGAGAAGGTAGGGATATAGGGGAAAAAATAATAAATATGTAGGTACAGCTAATAAATGTTCAAAGCTTAACAGGCTAATGAAAACTAAAGGGGACTAGGGTAAAAACAGACTAGGAACTCTGAGGTAATTCTATGAGATCACAAGCTTAATCATACAGATATGCATCGAGGGCTGAGCCCTCCTTCCTATACCTACTGTGCTTGCAGACCTCTTAGTTTTACTAGTAGCATCACCAGGAGCTTCTCTAGCCATCAAACAACTATCCATAGAGCCCAAAAGGCTCTACACCCTGCTTGGGGTGGGGGTGGTACTGAAGATATCATTGTGAATATTTTCCAACAACATAATAAAAATAAATGGCAGTGTTTCAGACTGACAGATAATATAAGAAACAATGCAGGTTTGTGTCCATATGTGTGTGTGCATGTGTGGGCTATGTGTGTGATCTCATGTGTATGTGTGTATTGTTTGGTGCATGTAAGCATGCATGTGTGTACACACATGTGTGTGTCATATGTGCCTATGGCTGCATGTATGTGTGTGGTTTGTGCCTTTGTGTGCACATGTGTGGTGCATATGTGTCCTTGTGTGTGCATGTGTGTGGTGCATGCATTTTTGTATTGTGTGCATCTATGTACGTGTGTGTGCCTCTGTACATACACAGTAAATGCTCCTGCCCTCACATCCACACTTACCTGACCCTTAGGGAAACCCACAGGCACCTGCAAGGGACATGGCATTTGCCAAGCCACCAGGCCAGCACACAGCTCAGCAACAAGCCCTCATGGTAAAGTCATTTGTTGCAGATAGTCTGTGTCTTTAATGGAAATGGCAAAAGGGCCTGGAGGTGGGCAGCCTAGGGTGTATCCTGATCAGGAAATCTCATCAGGTTGCTTCAAGATTTTCTCAGCCTTCAGTCCAAAACACTGATTCACAACCATATGAAAATCAAATCCACAAAGTAATGAGTCTGTTTTGAATTTTTATGTAATTGGAAAAATGAAATAAATTCCTTAAAATTTGATTCTAATTTGCCCTAGGCCTTTATAAGTTTTGTAGCTAATGAACCAAGATAACACTTATTTTATTCTTCCCTAAATCTGACTCTCTCTCTATATATCTATCTATCTATCTATCTTACCTAATAATAGACAAACATGTAAATTGACCGTACCTCCGCTATGCCCATAGCCAATCAGAGTGAGTATGCAAGTTAACCCAACGAAGACGGCACAGCGCCTGGGTCCCGGAAACACCCTGGCACCCAGGTTACTCTGAGGTAGGCCCCGCATGGGCCCTGAGCAGCCTGGGAAGGGCGTGAGCCAAGGGGCTCCTGGGCAGGGCCAAGCCTGCGATCAAAGCTGAGGGGGCAGGGGCGGAGCCAGCGATCAGAGGGAGCTGGGGATCCCCTGCCCAGGCCTAAAGCTTCAGACAGAGGGTTTGGATCTAGGCAGCCCTGGGCAGGGTTGGAGCCAGTGATTGGAGGGAGCTGGAGGTCCCCTGCCCAGGGCCCGAGGCTTTAGGCCTGGGCAGGGGTGGAGCTGGCCATCAGAGGGAGCTGGGGGTCTCCTGCCCAGGCCTAAAGCTTCGGCCAGAGGGTTTGGGTCTAGGCAGCCCTGGGCAGGGTTGGAGCCAGTGATTAGAGGGAGCTGGAGGTCCCCTGCCCAGGGCCCGAGGCTTTAGGCCTGGGCAGGGCCCAGCCGGAGATTGGTGTGAACTACCGAGGAAACACCTTTTCCGACTGTTCATTGGCTAAGCTTCCTGTATGCCACTGGTAATATTCTTAGTAACTTGGGTAATAAGAATCCAAAAAGGTGATCTAGGGTTTTTCCACCACACTTCTGGAGAAAAAAACGAAGGTCTGCTGCTGGAGGGCTAAGAAATGTCATATCCTGTCCTAGCTGGTTTGGCTCAGTGGATAATGCCTCAGCCTGCCGACCATAGGGTCTGGGTTCAATCTGATCAAGGGCATGTACCTAGGTTGCAGGCTCCTCCCTGGCTGGGGACCAGGTCAGGGCTCATGCAGGAGACAACCAATCAAAGTGTTCCTCTCACTTTGATGTTTCTCTCTGTCTTTCCCTTTCTCTTCCACATTCTCTAAAAGTCAATGGAAACATATCCTCAGGTGAGAATAAAAAAAAAAAAAAAAAAGAAAGAAATGTCATATCCTATGAAAGACACATCTTAAAAATGCCTAAAGAAAGTTGTCATTTTTTCATGGTGAAGGGACTGGACTCCGTGTTGATGAAAACACCTTGGTGGCTGTGGTGACTGGCAGTGGCTGCAGCAGCGGGGTGATAGGGCTGGTGCCTTCCCCTGATCAGTCTGGTTGCCTCCCACAAAGGGAGGCCAGACTGTGGCTTAGGCCCGCTCCCCGTGGGGAGCGGGCCTAAGCCGTCAGTAGGACATCCCCTGAGGGGTGTGTGTGTGTGTGTGTGTGTGTGTGTGTGTATTCTCTATTTGTGAATAAAGATGATTGATAGATATTAGTATTTTCTAGGATTGCTGTCCTTTTTAATTTAGGTTATTTGTTTACTTTTTTTATCAAATAAAGATGAGAAGAAATAAAAACTATTTAGCTGGCCATCTAAAACACTGAAAAATGCTCTGGAGATTTATATAGTGATTAAAAATGATAAAAGTTTTGTGCTTCATCTAGAACATTAGGGAATTTTGGGTTTCATTTAGAGTAAAAGCCAACAATTAAAAAAAATAGAAGTATTTTTCTTAGGGAAAACTCACATAACTTGACAACTACTGGCTATGAATTCACGTCTGGGAACAAAGAAACAAACCTTAAACACAAGAAAGAAAAGAAGGAAGGAATCTTCAAACTTCTTTGAAGCATAAGAGGGAGAAATGTGCCTTCTCAGGAAGAACTCTCCTGCTGGGCCCTCCAGCCATGTTTCAGCCTCACAGTTGGGTTACACATTCAGATAATATCCGAGCACAAAGGCTAAATTGAATCAAATGCTCTATATAGGTTCAAAATTTACTGGAGAAGAACTATATTGCACTCATTGTTTTTTAGGTTTTTAACTTAAGGCAAGATGCATGGTCCGAAGCCCAAGGCTGTGGTCAACATTCACACTATTTAATGCCCTTTCATCCCATCAGTATCTTGCTCTAGGTGGTCCACAATGTTTCTTTCATCGAATTCTTTCTACAGTTTGTTCTGAATTCATGGGACTTTTTTCAAACTTTGGACCAAGACTAGAAATTTTAGCAAGAAAACTGTAAGCCTTTGGTATGGCAACTCAAGCCTGGAAATCTGGAAGTACAATGATACACAGCACCAGATTGCTTTTTACCTCTGTCAGATTACTCATTTTCAATTTGTAACGGATAATTTATAGTTAGGACATAATGCCTGCTAGACCATGGTCATATGTCAGTCCTGTTGTGGCTTTAGAAACAATCACAAGTCATTCATTCCCCATTTCAAAGACCAAAACAGTAGCTTACATTTTTAATACATAACCAATAGTTTAAAAACATCTGGAGAGCTATACCTTTCTGCATTTCTAGACAGATTCTTTCTTTAAAGGAAAATAGAAAAATCATATGAGGTATCTTTTTTACAAATTCAATGCACTCCCCTCCACCAGTGGAATTCTTTTGACTGTGTTACTCACTGTTTCCATATTATTTAAGCCCAGAGACACATCAGGAGCATAATGCCATTGCAAATAAAAATGGTCCTGCCTCAGATTGCCATTAAATTACACACTCTCCTCTTCTTCACCATAAAGACTTATCCAAATACACACACATACAGAGACTCAGATGGTAAAGAACAGAAACCAGCTCAATGTCAGCTTGCAGCCCTGTTCATCCTCTCGTAAGGAACCAGTGACTCTGCCACAGAGTTCTCCCAAAGAGACCACAAGTGTGCAAGAACCTACATCTCAACATGTCTTTCAGTGTGTATGTAAATTTTTAAAGAAATCCATCCACACATTTGCAATCACTCTTAAGTTTCAGCTTTCTACAATTGACTCTCTTTAGACAACAAAAATCTGTACTGACTCAAAGCTGACTTCCAGTGACACAATTCTTCTAGATTATGTTCAGCTTTTTCCAATTTAAGAATAAAAATCAGTCATCAGAGCATGGTGGTAACATTATGAGTCGAAGAATTACAGCAGAGGCTTTAATTACCTAGAAAATTCTTTGGATTCCTATTTTCAAAAAGTTGGCTTTCAAAAGTGCTTTCTACACTTCAATTTGGGAGCCAGTGCTGCAGGCAGACAGCACATTTCTTCTCGTCAATCTTCACATTTTCAGTACTACTCTGCAATAAGAGAACACTTCTCCAGCACCCGCAGGTGAAGCATAGTCTTCCTGGATTTCCCTCTCATGCAAACTAAACTACCACCACCACCACCACCACCATAAGGAGAAGATTCTCAGCTACTGTGTAAATTTGTGTTTCCAAAACACTCCTATCAAGGCAGAACAATAATTACTTTTAAGATCTCAGCATCCTTCTCCAAAGTTGACAGTACTGATGTGTTCATGAGAAGATGACACTGAGAAGTCCAATGAGCCAGGAAGAGTATTACCAGCTAATGCAGCCCCTTTGGCTAATACTGAAAACACCATCTTGCAAAAACTATGTGTGTATGCAACTTGCCCCTTCCAAGTTACACTCTCTCTATATGATGCTTTCTCTCTTTTAGGACAGCAAACCTTCTCTGGTGAATTTGTCTTCAGCCTGCCATCACTTTGTTTACTATTTCTATTACATTCATAGTGACCAGCTGAAAACCAATTAGAAGATAGTTTGGAAATTTTCTCAATTCCTGAGTAACACATGAGCCTGGAAATCAACATGACCAAAAGACTTATTCTAACTTCCACTTTAAGACATTAACAATCAGCCCTAAAATCAGTAGTTCATTGTTTCCATTCTTTCTAATGCTTGAAGTTTCAAAGACATACAGACAACATCACTCCTTTCTTTCTGGTCGCTTGAAATCCATGACTTTCCTTTCTCTTGGCTCTCTCAGCAATCTCTATACCCAAACACTTTTGAGCAGTTACTCTGAATTCTGAAGTCTTTTTCTACAAGCTATTTTACCTCCTCCACTCGCAGGTTACTTCTGTCCTTTGCCTTTTTAGTGGCCAAAATTGTGGGTGTTCATGGAAGAACTCTCTAGAATTTGGAAAGAAAATTGGGGATAAATGTTATGAAGGTTCAAGAATGTTGGCAAAATTACTCCAGCTTCTTTTTCCCCTCTAAGCCATTTCCTTCCTCAAATACTCAACAAGGTATAAGTATATTTGCTAATGTCTCCTTGACACTCAGAGAATTCATAGCAGTCTTTAGAGACTACTTCTCCAATAGTGTCTCAATCCTAATATATCCAAAACCAAACTCACACAAACTCCTGCTTTCTCTCCTTGTTCCTACCTCAGAAATGTCAGTGCAATTATTCCAACAATCAGACCAGAAACCATGGGTCATTCTGAACTGTCCTCTTTCTCTCACACTCACATTCAACCCACCAACTTCTGTCTTCAAATTATATCCTAGATATAGCTTATTACTTTTCACTATCTCCACTTCAACCACCCTGATCCAAACCACCATCCTCTCTCTTCGGGAAGTTACAATCCTCCTAACACATAATCTTATCTTTATGATCTCAAAACCCTCCAGTAGCTTCCATCCCACTAAGAGAGAGAAGCCAAAGTTTTCACAATGACCTGCCCCTTAGCCACCCACACTGATATCCATCTCACACCAGCTGTCTCTGCTTCCCACACACCACTCTCCTTGAAGCTGTGCCCTTCTCCACCCCACCTCAGGGCCCTGGCACTTTCCTTGGTTTGGAGTCATGACCCCTCAGACATCTGAAATTGACCTCCTTCTTTCCTCCTTCAAATGTCCCCTACCCAGGGATGCCTTTCCTGAGTACCCATGTAAAGTAGCACTACATGCCCCATTCCAATACCCCCATCTCCTTACCCCTCTTCATTTTTCTCTGTAGTGATCACTGCTCTCTGACATATTATATATTTGTTTATTTTATCTACCCTCCCCTCATTCAAATGTGAGCTCCCTAATGTCAAGGACTTTGCTTCACTCATAGAATAATGCCTGATACACAGCAGATGCTCAACCCATTTGGTGAATTCACTAATGAGTGACATTGTCACTAAGAGCTGTACAAATAAGGCATTGCTGCTAATAAACCCACAGTTCACATTCATGCAACTATCCTGTACACTATCTGACCATGACATGAATGCCCTGAAGTGTGGACCAATAATAGAAATTGTGGCAAGACAGAAACTCCCTGTTCACCATAGAACCAGACCCTTTGAGGATGAACTCTTTGTTAAGTCTAGGATCCAGTCCTCTTTCTCCAATTACCAGGTAAAAACACAGCTGGGAAACCATCAGAGCCACTGCATTCACCCTTATAACAGACTTCTAGGTTACCTACTAATTTATAAATGGAACAAAGCTGCTGAAGGTCAATGTCCTTGACCAAGAATCCAAACTCAGGTCTCACTCCAGCATCCAAGCTTTTGCCAGCACACTGTCCTCTATGTGAAGTGTGTTGGCTTTCCAGGTTGTTGACTTCTGGAACCTTTTTTCATCCCATTCTTGGTAACTTGTTTTAATCGTGGTTGACGAGAGTTAGCATGTAACAAGACTCAGTAAGCAGCCACAGAGAGAGTGGGCAGCTTCAGGAATTCTCTCCAGTCACTTGAGATGAAAGTCATGCTCTCTTAGAGAGATTAAAGTGTCTATAAATATCTTAGAATTGCTACAATGTATTAGCCAATGCTGTGTTAATATATTTTCCTGTGTGCATTTAATAACAGCCACCTCCCCTTTGAAGCCAAAGTATCCTAAAACTTTCTTCTACTGTTTTCCCTGTGGAGGTTCCATTTATAAATCACTGCGCTGTCCAGAGGTGTCTTGGCCCACAAAGAGACAATAACATCCTCTTGATGGGAAGATAGAAACAAGGGCTGATAATTTAGAATTTCAAGTGTGAAATCCAGACACAGATGCTCATCCCCTGCCCAAAATCACTTTCCCAGCAAGATCTGGATATAAACTATATTCAGTGATTATAAAAAATAATTAAATCAGGCTGATAAAATTGCATTGGATTCCCCAGGAAGCTTCTTTCAATAACACCAATAAAGACAAGAGCTAGAATTTGGGAAGGGTTGGTGTGGGAGCCATTTTTAGGAGCAGCTTGAGCACCATAAAGGCTTGATTCAAAGGCAATATCTAGTCCCTGTCCTGACTGAGAACCAGGGACTGAAGTCAGTTCATTTGGGGTCAGAGCACCTGCACTCTGAACCTCCTGGCTCAAGATCACTTATACTAACCAGTGGATGATAAAATAATGGTTTAGGCACTGTGCTATACACCTAAAACTAATATAATATTGAAAACTGAAAAAATATATTTACCATTTTTTTTTTAAAAAAAAAAGAAGGCATTCTCTCCAATCACTTGAGATGATTGTGACTTAGGGACAATCTAAGCTCATCAAGTCCAACCAACTAAATAAATTAACACATTGTTTTATTCTGTATTCACCCAATTGCACCTGCCTCATCCACTTTCCTTCTGTTCCTCCAGAAGGACTTCCAACTTCTCCATCTCCATGGTGGGCGAGTTCAACCCTGGGGAGTCTCAGACACTAGAAATAATTGCTGTGCGCTAATTCCTGTCTGCTTCCACTTCTTCCCTCTTCTCCTAGTCTCAGATAATTACAGATTTTGTTCCAAAAATGTATTTTTCCCAGAAGGCTGCATCACTCTGACTCTAAGCCTTACACAGCTAAATAGATAAGTAAACACACACACACACACACACGCACGCACACACACACACACACAGGGAATGTGGGCAGACAGGAACTGACAGCCCACTGAGTAATCAGAACCTTGAGTCCATTCTCTCCAACAGGACTGAATCAGGCTGGAGGAAATGGGTAATGGGAAGTCACCCACAGAATGTGATCAATTTTCTTAATAAGCTTTAAATGGATTATCTGCCTGGGTCGTGTTAATGGGTTGCATCTGTCCTGTTTTTCATGCTGGCAGAAAGAGCAGGTTTTATTTTTAATAACAAATTACTACATGACATCAGAGTTTCTCAGTGCTGCAGTCTTTAGGAAATTGTACTCCATATGATGGCAATGGTCATTTTTTTTGCCATATTAAAATCTGAAAACTCTGACAATTAGAATCTTTCAGTGTTTCATTGTCTCTGCTGATTGTTTTCAGCTCACAGATCTCAGCTGAACCTCTTCACATTTTCCCTTGCCCAGAAACACATCTGCTCCTTTTATTATTGACTTACCAGGCAAATTTGGCACACAGTTCACTTACATACGCTGATTCAGTCTTATTGAAGGCAGGTGCACACTTTTATATACATGAGCATGGGGACACCCTTCCAGCCCATAAAAGAATACTGGGCATGTTCTCAGGTGGAATATCTGTGCTCTTTTATTCATAAACCTGAAAATCTGAGGCATTTTTACTGCTTTTAGATATTACAATGAACAAATTAGAATAAGCAGAAATAATATCCAACCCTACAACAGCACCATATTAAAATTGTTTGAGCTAAAATCTGGCCTCTATTCATTGACTGAAAGGGATCCAAGAATTTAGCCCTACTCTTCTCTTAGCACTTTTGTGTTAATGTTGTATAAATAAAGTCATACAATACCATGGGGACAGGTAAATGCAATCCCATATTTTCATCAAAGTGAGACACCTGCAGAGCCCCTTCAGTTGGCAAGGGGAGTGAAGCAGCTCTAACAAACATATTGTTGTTTCTATTAGACTGAGCTATGAACAAGCCATTAATGTGAAAAGACCTCACTCAGTGAGCTCAAAAGTGCCTGCGTCATCCTGGTGACTGATCCTGGATGTTATTAGATGTGGCTCTCAGGTGTAAGACTAGGACAGCTGCAGATTATGGTAACTGATATGTATAGGTCAGGGTATAAAAGCCTCCTAAGTCAGTTTGCTGCAACAGCCAAATGAGCAAAGAAACAGGGAAGAGAAAGGTTGAGAACTTCTCTCTGTGCTCCTAACACTCCATACACATCTTTAGTACAGAGTAGCTCACACTGTGAATATTGTCTTTTTCACTTGCTCATATGGGCTTACTTGCATGTGTATACAAAGTGGCTAGCCCTCACAGGCATATAATAAGTACTCAAAAAGGTGTCATGAGTATATGAATGAAGAAGGAACCCATGGTTGAATGAATTAATGATAAATGTGAAACATTTTCAGTAAATAGTAGACCATGAAAGGATTTTGAGGAACTGTCTAGTCAAAAACTTCATCTTACAGAGCAAGGTTATCAGGAATTAATTGAGGCATCCAAGAGTGCACAGCAGGTAAGTGCACAACATAATATAGGCTGTTTTGCTCACATCCTTGGGCTCCACACACATTTGAAGTCACCAGTTTTACAATGCAATTCATTATTCAACATATCTTTAATACTGTCTATGCATATCACATCTGGACTGAGCATGCAGAACAAGGGACTGGAGCCTTGAAATCCTGTGAGTAGAGTTATGACATGAACAAGGTGGAGCAGACAACCCTGAGGAGACAGCTGATGTGAGGTAACATTATATCAACATAAATGGGAGCCTTTATTTACAGTAACTACAATTTCTAGTTCCAAGACTTTTCTATTTTTGTCTTAACTTTTTATTTCTATACCCCATGAAGAATCTTCCTGTATGTCCCCAATCCAACAGGTACGGAATTTAACCCATTGTTACCTCTGAAGTCTACAACTCCATTGTGCTCGCCACTCCTGTGAGGCTGCCACCATCCTCCAGTCCCTCAGATGACATCCAACTTCCTCTGTGCCACCAGACTTGCTCTAAATAGACTCACCCAATCAGACCAGTAATTAATACAATAACTACTATATATTGAAAGATGGCTAAGTGCTGAACACAGTGCTAAGCATTCCATCTACATTATCTCACTTAACTACAACAGCAACCCTACAAAGCAGATATTATTATCATCCTTATGAATGAGGAATCTGACCTTTTATTTATTTTTTTGGATTATTTTTCTTCATTCTACTTTTATTTTTTTATCATTATTTTACTTTATCTTATTTTTTCTTTTTTTGCCACCCTTTTCTTCCACACATCTCCCTTTTTCATCCTGTCTCTCATCTCCTGTTTCTGCTTTAGTTTTTCTCTCTTCTTTCTTTTTACCCCTTGTTAAAATTTTATCTTTATCTGCTTTATTGACACATTGTTATTGTTGTAGTCTCTGTTGGCTTACTTACCTATCTAATTTCCTCTCCCCTGCTCCAAGTCCATGCACCTTTCTCTTTTCTCTTTCTTCACCAGCCAATATTTTTATTTTTTTATTCTTTAGGCTTTTGTTTTTTCTCTCCTCTCTGGCTCTCTTCTTCCCCTAAATGCTTAATTAGTTTCACTCACTAAACTCAAGCCTATCCACTCTCTTCTCTGTTCTGCTTTTCAAAAAATAGATGAATATACCAGTATACATAGATTAAAGAAAAAAATATTTTTGTCTTTTTATTTTTTAATTTATTTTTTTTTTATTATTTTTCTTCTTATCCACTCATTCTCTTTCTACCTCCTCTATACTGAACCATGGCCATTCCCCTATTCATTCAATTCCTTTACCTTACTTTCTGGAAATAAGCTCTGCCTCTACAGATTCTGTTGCCCACTTTTTTCTGGGTGGTTGTTGCTTGCATTTTTTTTTTTTTGTTTATTTGTTTGTTTTCTGGAGGTAGTTCTCCCCATATATGTATATTTTTCACTTTTTTTCTTCATTTTATTTTCTCTCTTTCTCTTTTACTTTTTTGAATATCATTTTGCTCTCATTTTTCTCAACTAATTCTCTTCTCTGGTCGTCATTTTTATTGGGGTTATTGGTGTCATGAATACATTTGTGTTTTGTTCCCTCCATGTCATGTCTTGTCGAGTGGTACTTTGTGTTTTTTTGTCAATGTGGTAGAGAGTGAGCTACATAACCAGACATCCTGAAAGGACACTCCATCCACAAACAGCACAATAACACTTAAGATCCACTTACACCATGAGAACCCAAATATCCCAAGTAAGGGGAATCCCCAGAATACCCATCCCAGAAGCCTTGAGAGATTGCACCAATGGGTTCCACAAAATATCTACTATTTAAGACAAAGTAAAAAAAAAAACAAAACCCTGGGTGACATAGAAGTTTGATCTAATACATAGAAACAACCACAAAGGAACAGCATAAATGGGGATACAAAGAAACATCCCCCATATTAAAAAAGAGGAATCACCAGAAAAGGAAGTAAATGAAATGGAGGCAAGCAATTTGTCAGAGAAAGAATTCAGAGCAATGATCATAAGGATGCTGAAAAGGATGGAAGACAAATCAACAACATGTGTAAGAATCAAAAGAAAACAAAGAAGATCCAGGATGAAAATGAAAAATGATATAGCTACAATAAAGAACACAATGGAAAGTATCAACAGTAGACTAGAAGAGGCTGAGTACAACATCAGCAAGCTAAACAACAAGGTAGAAAAAAAACACCCATGCAGAACAGCAACTGGAAAAAAAAAACTTAAAAAGCAGGAGGAGAGTCTAAGGGAGCATTGAGGCGACACAAAACAAAACAACATCCGCACAATAAGCGTGCCAGAAAAAGAGGAAATGGGCAAAGAATAGAAAACCTGTTTGAAGAAATAATGACAGAAAGCTTCCCTGATATTAGGAAGAAAAAACTCACACAAGTCCAAGAAGCACAGAGTCCCAAACAAGATGAACCCAAAAACACTGACACCAAGACACATCATAATTAAATTGGCAAACTCCAATGACAAAGTAAGAATCTTAAAAGCTACCAGAGAGAGACAGTCAGATACCTATAAGGGATCTTCCATTAGATTATCAAATGATTTCTCAACAGAAACACATCAGGCCACAAAGGAATGGAATGAAATATACAAAATGATGCAAGGCAAGGGAATGAACCCAAGATTACTCTAGAGAGCAAGGCTATCATTCAAAATTGAAGGCGAAATCAGGAGCTTCACAGACAAAAAAGGACTAAGGAAGTTTATTACCACCAAGCAAGCAATGCAAGAAATGATAAAAGGACTGCTGTAAAAAGAAGAAATAGGAAGGGAAGGAGGAACACAGGCATAAAGAATAAAAATGGCGAAAACAAGTACCTATCAATAATAACCTTAATTGTAAATGGATTAAATACTCCCATCAAAAGACATAGGGTAGCTGAATGGATAAGAAAACATGACACATATATCCACTGACTACAAGAGACCCACCTCAAAACAAAAGACTCACACAGACTGATAGTGAAGGAATGGAAAAATATTTTTCAGTTGAATGGAAATGAAAAAAAAAAAAAAAAAAAGGCTGGGATAGCAATACTTATACCTGACAAAGTAGACCTAAGGTGAAGGGCATAACAAGAGGTAAAGAAGGCCACTTCATAATACTAAAAAAGTAATTCAACAAGAGGATATAATTGTGGTAAAAATATATGCACCTAATGCAGGAGCACTCAAATACATAAAAGAACTTCTAGAAGGTATCAAGGGAGAGATCGATAGCAATACAATCATATTAGGGGACTTCAATACCCCATTGACACTATTGGGTAGATCCTCTAAAAATATCAGCAAAGAAACATCAATACTAAATGACTCACTAGATCAGATGGAATTAATTGATATCTTCAGAATATTTCAACCCAAATATACAGAATATACATTCTTTTAAAGTGCACATGGGACATATTCAAAGATAGAACACATATTGGCATACAGGCAAAGTCTCTTCAAATTCAAGAAGAAAGAAATCATATCAAGCAACTTCTTAGATCACAATGGTATAAAATTAGAAATCAACTACAATAAAAACTATGAAAAAAAATCAAACAATTGGAAGCTAAATAGCATACTATTAAACAATTAGTGGGTTACCAAAGAGATCAAAGAAGAAATAAAAAGCATCCTGGTAACAAATGACAATAAAAACAAAACAAAACAAAATCTATGGGACACAGTGGAAGCAGTCCTGAGAGGGAAGTTCAAAGCTCTACAAGCTTACCTAAAAAAAAAATAAAAAAAAATAAAGATAGTAAATTATCTAACTCTAAAACTTAAAGAATTAGAAAGAGAGCAATAAGAAAAGCCCAGAGTAAACAGAAGGAAAGAAATAATAATGATTAGAATGTTAATAAATTATATAGAGACCAAAAAAAATACAAAAGATCAATGAAACCAAGAACTGGTTCTTTGAAAGGATAAACAAGATTGATGAACCTCTAGCCAGGCTCACCAAGAAACAAAGAGAGAGGACACAAATAAACAAAATCAGAAATGAAAGAGGTGAAGTAACAATAGACCCCACAGAAATACAAAGGATTGCAAAAAATACTACGAACAACTCCAGTACAACATACTGGACAAACCTAGACAAAATGGACATATTCTTAGAAAAATACAAGCTTCCAAAACTCAATCAGGAAGAATCAAAAAAACAAATAGGCTGATAACTACCATTGAAATTGAAGCAGTAATAAAAAATCTACCAGCAAAAAAAAAAAAAAAAAAAAAAAATCCCTGATCTGAATGGCTTCACAGGGGAGTTCTACCAAGCATTCAAAGCAGAACTAAGACCTACCCCCCTCAGACTATTCAAAAAAATTCAAGAGGAAGGAACACTTCTAAGCTCTTTCTATGAAGCCAACATTACCTTAATCACAAAACCAGCTAAAGATAATACAAAGAAAGAGAACTACAGGCCAACATCCCTGATGAATATAGATGCTAAGATCCTCAACAAAATTCAAGCAAATCAGATCCAGCATTACATTAGAAAGATCATACACCATGACCAAGTGGGATTTCTTTTGGGGATGTAAGGCTGATACAATATCCACATATCAATAAACATGATACATCACATAAACAAATTGAGAGATGAAAATCACATAATCGTATCAATTGATGCAGAAAGAGCATTTGACAAAATCCAACACCCTTCCTTGATAAAAACTCTCAGCAAAGTGGGAATAGAGGGATCATACCTCAACATAATAAAAGCTTTATATGACAAACCTACAGTCAGCATCTTACTCAATGGGTAAATTCATTTCCCCTAAGAACAAGAATGAGACAAGGATGCCCACTTTCACTACTCTTGTTTGACAGTACTGGAAGTGCTAACCATAGAAATCAGACAACAAGAAGAAGTAAAAGGCATCCAAATTGGAAAATAGGTAAAATTGTCATTATTCACAGGTGACATAATATTGTACTTTAAAAAACCCTGAAAGCCCCATCAAAAATGAATTTGGCAATGTAGCAGAATAAAAATTAACACCCAAAATTCTATGGCTTTTTTATACACCAACTAGAGGCCTGGTGCATGAAAATTCATGCACTGGAGGGGGTGTCCCTCAGCCTGGCCTGCCCTCTCTCACACTCTGGGAACACTCAGGGGTGGGAGGTGACCCAGCAATCAGGAAAAGGTGACGCCCCATCATACCTCTGTTGCTGCCACTTCTGGCAGTGCAAACCTCAGCCAGCCCTGATTACCTGAGCCTCGGGTGGCCCTGGGAGGCTGGGGGGCTGAGGGTACTGGGGGACTCCAGAGGCAGACACATGAAGTGACCAGACCTGTTTGGGGACGGGTCCAGCCGTGCTGCGCCTGCCACCTCAGCAGGGCTGAGGGGACTGGGCACCAACATCTTATGGCTGTTGGCACTGTCATATTTGAGGGTGTGGCAGTCAATTAGCATATTCCCTCCTCATTGGCTGTGGGCGCTTCCATCTTTGAGGGCAGGGCAGTCAATTAGCATATTCCCTCCTTATTGGCTGTGGGCGCTGTGATCTTTGTGACGGTGTGAGAGTCAATTAGTATATTCCCTCTTTATTAGCTAGGATAATGAAATCACAGAAAGAGAAACTAAAAAAAAAAAAAATCCCAACTGTGGGTGCACATGGCTCCACTGCCAAGCAACTGCAGGAAAATTCCAAAAAAGTAAAAACAAAACAAAACAAAACAAAAACAGTAGGAGGCTAACCCAAATTTTCAAGCCACAGAACTCGGGTGGTGGCATCCTTCCTGCCACAGCCCTAACTGCTGAAGCACCTCTGGCATGGACCACCAGAGTACTCTTGCCCCTGACCAGGCAGCCTCCACTGTTGATGAAATCTCTCCTGGAGCAACCAGCTCTGCTGTGGACACCGCTTCATCTTGAAGGGAAGAGTGGCTGTTATTAAAAGCCTATACATCTCAGGAATCTGTAACAACACCACCCAGGGAATAGCTACAAATCCAGGAACACCGCATCTCAAGTAGCGGGAATACTCGGACTCGGATGAGCTCTCACGGAAAGGTCAGATTTTGCCTAGGAAAAGGTGAAGTCAGCGATCCAGGCTGGAGAGAGAAACTCGCACAATGGGATCTAGAGGTTCCAGGGAAGTTGGGGCCCCAAAAAATTCGTGGCTGTTGGGGCTAGTGTGATCCATGAATGTGGAAAGAGATCCACAAGGCTGCTAGCAGAAGGGAACTCTATAAAGCATCCCATAGCTGGACTGTGCACACAAAGGCAGCCTGAAATTTTAACAGTGTGCCTGCTGCTTAGTGCCAAGGGAAGAAAAGACATGCACACTCACAGAACAGCGCACAGTGCCAGAGGTTAAAAGTCGCGAGTTTGCACACTTACTCTGGCTCTTTTTTTCTCTTTAAATCTTTGCTTTTGACTACTAAGCCCAGTACATAGGATCACCCAATTGGAGACACTCTCAGAGACTGCAGGGGAAAGTTGTTTTTGTGGAACCTGGGGATCAGAGCAGGGAGTAATGATCAGAGAACCAGATCAGGGGCAATCCATACCCCCAAACCAGTATTAAGTGTGACAAAGAAAACAAAATCTAAATACTGGCTAGAGAGGACTTATAGCCCCAGAGGTCAATACAGAAACACTGCCACCCAGGGGTTGAATCATAAATTGACTTTTGTGTAAACACAAACAAAGAAATACTGCCTGCTTGAAAATCAGGACTGTAGTTTACAACACAGAGCAGCAGTAGAATGCGGGGAACTTCAATACTGTCCTGACTACCAGACAGGAAACAGGCATGCCAAACAGAACAGTAGAGGAAGTGAATGATCTTCACTACTGCACATTTTTATTTTTTTATCTTTTACTTAAGAAACTAATTTTTTTTTCTTTTTTCCTCACTTGATTTTACTTTTTTAATTATTATATTTTTTATTTTTAATCAGTATTATTACTACTACTATTTTACCTTTTATAAAAAAGTGTCATATTATTTTCTCTTTATTATATTTTATTTTGGAATTAGTGTTCTACATTTTATTTTCATTTTTCCTTTAACATCATTTACTCTATCTCAACTTTACCTTTATGCCAACAGTCTCTTCCTCACATTTCCCCTCTTGTTGTCCTGTTTTGCTTACCCTATTCCTACTTTAGATTTTCCCTATTCCTTCTTTTTACCCCCTCTTAAAAAGTCACCCTATTTATATGTCTAATTTCTGATCCCCTCCTCTAAGTTCATACACACCTCTCTCTTCTCTTTCATCAATATCCAAAATTTTTTTCTCACTGCCCTTTTTGTTTGTTTGTTTTTTGTTGTTATTGTTTTTTTATTCTGTTTTTTTTTAGGTTTTTTTGTTTTATTTTGTTTTGTTTTGCCTTGATTTCTCTCTGTCCTATTACTGTTGTTTTCTTGATTGTTAAGACTGTTGGTTTCTTTCTGCTTGTTTGTGAGATTGTTTCTCTTTTTTTTATTTGTTTGTTTTTTGTTTGTTTTTTGTGGGTTTTTTTTTTTGCTTCTGTTTCTCCGCTCCTTGCTTGTTATTAGTTGTTGTTTGCAGTTTGCATTCATCTCTGGGTGTTTGTTGTTTGCATTTTTGGGGATTAGTTGTTGTTTT